>NC_057844.1:49977045-50595909 GCF_910594005.1 Cervus elaphus
TCACCGCTTACATTTATTAACAAAGCCATAAACTAGAGGATGAGTTTTCCATAACAATTTAAAAAAGCTTGGGCCAGCTGATCGAAATTTTGACTAAACTACTTTCTTAATGGAAACCATACTTAAAATGCAAATTTGGACATACTGTTGTCACTGTGCTTCTTGGGAGTTGCTTTAAAATAATTTTGATCATGATTAGGGGATCATAAAAATGGAATTCAGGCACTTTGGTGGCGGTCTAATGGTGATCTCTATAATCACTCGGTGATTCGTGTCCACACTAAGGAAAAACTTTGTTTTAGATCATATTTGGAAATTGCTTCCTTGTTATTTGCCAGAAAACTTGTCTACAAAGACTCTAATCACCTGGAGGAGTATCTTAGAATATGGAATCTGATTCAGAGCTGGGGTGGAGATACAGCACTTCTGCATTTCTAACAGGTTCCCAAGTGATGCCAAGGCTTATGGTTTGTGGACCTCATGTTGAGTATCTACAGTCTAGGTCAGCTCTTCTTCAATTTGTTGTTGCCTCAGCATCACTTGACTTCCCTGGTGCCTCAGACAGTAAAGACTCTGCCTGCAGTGCGAGAACTGGGTTTGATCCCTGGGTTGGGAAGATCCCCTGGAGAAAGAAATGGCAATCCACTCCAGTATTCTTGCCTGGAGAATCCCATGGACAGAGGAGCCTGTTGGGTTACGGTTCATAGGGTCACAAAGAGTCAGACACAACTGTAGGCGACTTAGCACAGCATAACTCGAGGGATTACTTTCTGCCTGCCTGTCTGGTGATTCTGACATGACTGATAGGAGACTGCTATTCTAAAGCATAGACTTTAGAATTAATACATTTCACTTTCCAGCAATGGTTACAACTTCTTCTTGGCACATACCTGATAACATTCTGGCATTGTTAACAAGTGCCAGAAATGAACAAGCTGATTCTAAAGTTCAGATGTAAATGCTAATATACCTTTTTATTTTATTTATGTATTTTTATTGTAGCATAGTTGGTTTACAACGTTGCCTTAGTTTCAGGCGTACAGCAAAGTGAATCAGTTAATACATATACACGTATCCACATTTTTTTAGATTCTTTTCTCATATAGGCCATTGCAGAGTATTGGGTAGAGTTTGCAGAAGCACCTTTTACACCATGATTTATGGTGGTGAAATTCCCATAACATAAAATTAGTCATTTTAACGCGACCAGTTCAGTGGTGTTTAGTACGTTCACAGTGTTGTGCAACCACCAAAACTTTCCATTACTCTCTTACTCTTTAATTATTTTTTCTCCATTTCACCCTCCCTCCTCTCTACCCCCAGAAACCAATAGTCTGCATCCTATCTCTGTTCTGTTTTGGCTCTATCAATTCTGGCTACCTGGTATAAATGGACCATGTGATCTTTGTGTGTCTAGCTTCTTTGGTTTATTTATTTAGTGCAGTATTCAGGAGGTTCACCCACTCTATAGCATGTGTAAGTACTTTATTTTTTTTTTTTTATGTCTGAATAATCCATTGTATGGATGTATCGCAATGTGTTTATCCATCTATCTGTTAGTTGACGGTTTAGCTTGTTTCCACCTTCTGACTCTTGTGACTACTGCTGCTATCAATGTGTATGTACATATACTGTACTTGTTTGAAAATCAGTTCTTTAGGGTATGTACCAAGGGAGAAATGATCTTTTAATGGGGAGGAGTGTGAGTGAGGAGTGGAGGTATGGGATGAAGAGGAAGACAGTAAAATAACAAAATATTGACTGATAAGAACTTGCTAAAATATGATTAATTCAACTCTGGGCTCCTGACATGCTCCCCAAGCTGCCATTATCTCTGATAAAAGAATGTGGGAACCTACTTAGATGACATGAGAATATGTTACTGGATAAATGCTTTTGGAAAATGGGATGAAAGGCTATAAGGGGAAGTGTTACAAAGTCCTATGATACCTTTGGATCTGCTGTTAGAAAATTTATGTTGGCCTCATGTTACTTTCTTATAACTCTTTTCAGGATTTATAATGGAGTTAGAGAGGAATTTGATCTCCTTTGATTTGATCTGATCTATAGACTCTATAGAAGTGGGTAACTGTGTTTGTGTTTAAGCCAGGAAAATGCTAGAAGGAAGTAGAACATGGTCCTACCTTTGGGTCCAGGAGAAAAGGCATGAGACCTGCTTTTCTCTCTCATCTCCCTTCAGAAACAGAGCAATGGAGGGTCCTAAATTGGAGGGTTGGGAGATGGTAGCTTTGGGAGGGCTGATGGGAAACTCAAATCGAAGACAAGACTATCTGCTGGCACCAAGAAGGGGAGATTTTGGATGATTCTTGCTCTGTAGTAAATGGCTAATCTTCAGTTCAGTTCAGTCACGCAGTCATGTCGGACTCTTTGCAACCCCATGGACTGCAGCACGCCAGGCTTCCCTGTCCATCACCAACTCCTGGAGTTCACTCAAACTCTTGTCCGTTGAGTCAGTGATGCCATCCAACCATCTCATCCTCTGTTGTCCCCTTCTCCTCCTGCCTTCCGTCTTTCCCAGCATCAGGGTCTTTTCAAATGAGTCAGTTCTCTGCATCAGGCTAATCTTCAGTTTCACTTATTTACTCCTTAAACTCCTGGAGTTTATGTTGACTGAGGATTCTTCATTTGATGGTCAGAGTCTTTGGATAGTTTCATTCTTGCCTTGTTGAAACTATTTGTAGCTCCATATGACTATATGACTCTTTCATCTTGAAACTCTCTCTTTCTTTCTTTTTTCTGGCTGCACTGCATGTGGGGTCTTAGTTCCCTGACCAAGGATTGAACCCATGCCCCTTGCAGTGGAAGCACAGAATTTTAACCACTGGATGGCTAGGGAAGTCCTTTCTTCCCTTCTTTTCCGTGATGCTGTTTATTTCTACTTTTCCTCTGATTTCTCTGATTGCTATTTTTCTTTTCCTTTTTTTAAACTGTTTTAAAAATATTGGTGTCTGACTGTGAATCCTTCATTTGCTTTGCTTTTCCTAAGATGGCTCATTCATATCCTTAATTTCAGCTACTACTAATGTGTGCTTGATTTCCCCAAGCCATGTTTTAAGCTCAAAACTTCCCATGACCTCCAAACCCAATTTATTATTAGCTGGGAGTCTTGATATGGATATCTCAAACTCACCATCTTTAAAACAGTTTATCTTTCTAAGGCCTTCTCTTCCTGATTATAGTAAAATGTGGGAGAGAAAATGAGAGCAGAATGGTAAACATGAGTGGCCACAGGAATTGCTGGTTTTGAGAATTATCAGGCTCTTTATGTTATAAATCATGATTTTTTTTTTTCCAGAAAAAATTAGGAAATGAATTTCAGCAAAGATCAAATTCAGAAAACTGGTGGGAAAATAAGGTAATCTAAAGTGAAGCCGAGAGAGAGTGTGGCTGTTAAATCCTTTAAGATCTTAGGAAGATCCTACATGGAGCCTTGGAAATCTGTCCAGTCTAGCAGCAGGACTTCTAAGAAGCTTAAGGGGTGGTGTCCCTTAGTCATCTCGACAGACCAAGGTAGAAAAGGGCTTGTCTTGTAAGGATTTGTGGTTGTGCGCTTTTGACTAATGGAGCGAAGTCCAATAAGATTCACAGAAGACATATAGTATTTTTGACGGAATTGTATTTGCAGGAACTTTACAAACTTAGAAGGGGACAAAGGGCTACAAAATACAGGGACCTTTGGTCCCCCAAACTTCTACAGTCAGGGAGCAGACTGAGAAAGTTCTATCTGGCAAACATAAGCTACTTTCCAAGGAAAGGGAAAGATAATTTTTAAGGTGGAACCAAGTGTCCAGAGAGTGAAGCAAAAAAACCATGAAGGAAATATTCCATGGCCTTGAATTCTAAGGAAGGACTGCCAACCTATGCTTTGCAGGATTTCAGAATTTCTGTGGATCCGTGTGCCTTTCATTTTGGCACACATTGAACTAGAGAGTTTACTGGTTATCCTCCACCTGTCCCACCATTGTGTGTTGGGTGTGTGGGGCAGTAACTGTTGCTTTAGTTTCCTGGCATTCAAGTTGAGAGAACTGTATTCAAGGGCTGTTTTGAAGGAACCACACCTGAGGAGCCTCCTTCATACCTGGATCTGATTTGTATGATGAGATTCTGGACTCTGAGGTCACCTTATCAAAGGATGAGAATTTTTAGGTCCTTGAGAGGGAGTTGGTGTATTTGCATGTGAGAGGAACTTGAATCTTGGGGCCAGAACGTGAGCTATGTTATCAAATCCACAAGATGGTCTCTGGTGATTCTCACCACCTGCTATTGATGTCCTTGTATAGTTCTTCCTACCTTGAATAGGGCTGACCTATGTAACCTAGACAGCATATTAAAAAGCAGAGACATTACTTTGCCGACAAAGGTCTATCTAGTCTAAGCTATGGTTTTTCCAGTGGTCGTGTATAGATGTGAGAGTTGGACCATAAAGAAAGCTGAGCACTGAAGAATTGATGCTTTTGAACTGTAGTGTTGGAGAAGACTCTTGAGAGTCCCTTGGACTGCAAGGAGATCCAACCAGTCCATCCTAAAGGAAATCAGTCCTGAATATTCATTGGAAGGACTGATGCTGAAGCTGAAACTCTAATACTTTGGCCACCCAGTGCAAAGAACTGACTCATTGGAAAAGATCCCGATGCTGGGAAAGACTGAAGGCAGGAAGAGATGGGGACGACGAGGATGAGATGGTTGGATAGCATCACTGACTTGATGGACATGAGTTTGAGCAAGCTGCAGCAGTTGGTAATGGACAGGGAAGCCTGGTGTGCTGCAGTCCATGGGGTCGCAAAGAGTTGGAAACGACTGAGCAACTGAATTGAACTGATGTAACCTGCTCTGAAGGATAAGGAGTTCGATCATGAAAACCTGCAGCTTCCCTCTTGCTTTCTCTGGGATCACTCAGTCAAGCAACTCTGTGGAGGTTTCCATTTGGTTTAGAGCTGAGGCTCCCTGTCAACAGCCAGCCTTGACTTACCACCTTGGAAGTGGCTCCTTCAAGCCCCAGAAGGTGTTCAGTTGTTTGTAGCCCCAGCTGACCTCCAAGCCAGAACCATGCAACGTAGTGTTAGTTGCTCAGTCACGTCGACTCTTTGTGACCCCATGGACTGTAGCCCACCAGGCTCCTCTGTCCTTGCTGGGATTCTCCAGGCAAGAATACTGAAGTGGGTTGCCATGCCCTCCTCCAGGGGATCTTTCCAAGCCAGGGATGAAACCCATGTCTCTTGTGTCTCCTGCATTGGCAGGTGGATTCTTTACCTTTTGAGCCATCAGGGAAGCAACTTAAGCCACCCAGCAACTTAAGCCACCCCCAAATTCCTGACCTTCAAAAACTGTGAAATCACAAATGTCTGTGGTTTTAAGCTGCTAAGTTTTAGGATAATCTGCTGTGAAGCAGTAGATAACGAATAGAGGTATTACAGTGGACTCATAGAAACCTAGGAATCTTGGTAAATTTTTGTAGCTTCATCATCTTGCCTGCCTCAGGCTTCCCAGGTGGCTCAGTGGGTTCGGAACCTGCCTGTGATGCAGGAGATGCAGGAGATATGGGTTCGATTCCTGGGTCAGGAAGATCCCCTACAGGAGGAGAGGGCAACCCACTCCAGTATTCTTGCCTGGAGAATCGCATGGACAGAGGAGCCTATTGGGCTGCAGTCCATAGCTTGCAAAGAGTCAGACACAACTGAAGTGACTGAGTGTGCCTCCTGCCTCAGTTGTTAGTGAGTACCACTCCTAATTCATTAATCCCTCATTTGCCTGGATTCCCTTCACCCGACATCTGTTATGACTGCTGTTATCATTGATTCAAGATTAAGGGGGTGGAAAAGGGATTGCAGAGCATAATGAAAATCTTCAGAAAAATAACCTTTTCTGTTTATATACTGTCTGGTTTTATTCATGTCATAGAAAAATTTTAAACTAAGGGGAGCTATTGCAGATTTTCAGGGATCATTTATTTGTTTCTATTTTTGTGAAGCTACTTTGGGTCCTCATAGGGTAGGAATTGCAGTTATTTAGTTCAGGCTTTTGATTTGAGATTTTTATGCAAGTTAGGCTGTGAGGTATTTGCCTGCACGATTGGGCTGGGGAGAGGTGGGCTTCCCTCCCCCTGTAAGAGAGGTGTTTTCCTTGGTAATGGGTTGGATGCATGCTCCGTGGTTCAGTCATGTCTGTCTTTGTGACCCCATGAACTGTGGCCCACCAGGCTTCTCTGTCCATGAGGTTTACCAGGCAAGAATACTGGAGTGGGTTGCCATTCGATTCTTCAGGGGATCATCCTAACCCAGGGATCAAACTCATCTCTCCTACATCTCCTGCAGTGGCAGGAAGATTTTTTACCACTGAGCCACCTGGAAAGCCCTTGGTGTACTGGGTTACAGACCCACAACTCACTCATTTCACAGATGAAGTGAATGGGGCCAGAAAGATTGACTAACGTTTCCGGAAGCCACACAGTTGGTGAGTGGCAGAGCTAACTTGTTGCGCTGGCTACCAGTTCAATGAGATAAGATTCGTTTTAGGCTTGCCCTTTGTTTTAACTTTCATTTATGTTTACTAGTTTCAAGGGAAAATGATTCCACTAAATAATGACTAAATCCTTCTCTTTTAATATGTTGAGCTGGGTGTGGCTTCTTGATGTTTCAACAAACATGAAAATTTTATTTAATAATTTTGTCTCTCCCCTTAGGCAACTCTCTGCCTAGGTCCTTTGAAATTACACAAACTAAATTACCAGTGGGCTCAAGTCCAGCAAGCACGATTTAGGTTACAATTCTGATCTTCGTACAACCTGTTCCTGCTGCATAGGCCATTTGAGACTTTGTTCATAAAATTTTTTTTTTAAAACTTGAGCATCATTGAGCTGTTTAAAAGGTTCTGCTTTTTAATGTAAAGGCTTTACTTAGAATCAGAATTTGGTCATGTTTATTTTGTGTTTTTTCTTTGTCTCCAGTGAAATATAGTCCCTTTTGTTTTTAAGTGGTTTATTTCTAAATACTTGGATGGGGTTTTGAGATGTGTGTGGCTTTATCTGTTTTTATCATTCTGTACATATTTGTCAACTGGATGAATGCTATTATATTTTTATAAAATATGTGAAGAATTGGTTTGGCTGTCAGCTCAATGCATTTACTTCCAATTTAACTTTTTTTTAAAAATAACATTCAGAAGCAAATTGAATTTGTGGGAAGACTCCAAATGGATTATTTTTCCTTTTTGAAGTGAGATTTACTTCTGTAGGGGCTTCCCTGTGTGCCTCAGATGGTGAAGAATCTGCCTGCGATGCAGGAGAGCTGGGTTCGATTCCTGGGTTGGGACGCTCCCCTGGAGAAGGGACTGACCACCCACTCCAGTATTCTTGTCTGGGGAATTCCATGGATAGAGGAACCTGGCAGGCTACAGTTCGTAGGGTCACAAAGAGTCAGACACGACTGAGCAACTAACACCCCCCCGCCCCCAAATCATTTGTTCTTGTCTGCTTCTCTGAGGATCAGTTTTAGAACCATTAATTTGAATTGTTTGGTAATTAGGTTGTATAGGTTTTAAAAGTTATGTGAATGTAACATAATAATCACTTTTGCCCCCTTGGTATGTTGCCAGTACATTACTATTAACACCCCGGCCCCCTCCCGCCCCGACCCCTGCCAAAGTCAGATTGAATGCCTTCCATTGAGCTGTTCAACTTTTGAATTGAGTTCCTTTAATCTTTGACCTCTTATTTAAAATGAATCATGGATTGCCGCCTTCAGCTAAGACATTCATGATGCCTTTTACTGATAATACACTAGAATAATTTCCTGCCATTACAAACAGGTTTTTTTTTTTTTTTTTTAATATTGTCCCTGAGTTCCCTAACAGCACTGCTTTCCTCTGCCATATGTTTGTTCCCCTTTCCCTAAATCCCCTCACTCTTCAAGAATCCGAGCTATTGAATTTAGCATCTTCGCTGTCCTCCATTTCCCTGTCTCTGATCCCCCCTCCTCTGCCATCCTGGCCTGCCTTCCCAACATGGGAAAGAGTAACTGCCTGTCTCCACGTGGCAGCTCCTCTTGGGAGCTGCCTCCCTTCCAGGTCTCTCCTAACCACCTGTCAGCGAGGGCAGCGAGCTCTCCGGAGGCCAATCTCTTGCTGCCTGAGAGCCTAACAAATCCTAGGTGGAGAGTCCCATGGCCGCAGCCCAAGTTCAACCCCATCAAGGGTTTTCTTTCTCGACGCAGAGTACAGACAGAAGCTCCAGCCAGTTCTGCTCGACCAGCGCGTGTCCCTGTTAGTGTGGGTGCGGCCGTTGACGTGAACGAGAAGCCTGGGTCTGTGAATGGAGGATTTGAGTTTTGAAATTAGATAGGAGGGCCACCGAGATTTTCAGGTTGTGGAGGCAACTCCTGAGGCAGGTGCAGGGCGTGAGGCGGGGCCACACCCCCACCCTGCGGCTCAGCCAATGAACACTGGGCTTCTCCCGGGTCCTAGAGTGCGGTTGCCCTGTCTGTCAAGAGCCGGCTCAGCAACCAAACCCAGATTCCAGGTGTGGTATTCCACAGTCGTTCTGTAATTTGTAATCATAGAAACAGAATGTTCCTCCTCTCCCTTCCTCCCTGCCAACAGTTTCTGGGTGGGTGAATGTCAGTAGCTGGAGTTATTTTTAAAGAGGAGAGGTGAAGCTTGTCGTGCAAAGCTGGGAAGAGGGCGTTTGTTTGCAGAGCAACCTGACATCAAAGTGTAGATTACTGCCCAGTGGCCAGGCACTTGTCCTCTCCCAGGTAATGTTTAACGTGCCAGTCACAAAGATCACAGGGACGGCATATGCCTGGCATCAGAGAACGCTGCCGTTTATGCTCTGGAAAACTGAAAGGCTGTACATGCCCACAGATTAGTATTATTATTTTATTTTAAATACGTGAATGCATTGGTCTTTCTTCCTCCTTTTTTTTTTTTTTGCCAGCTGTAATTGGACTTTGACGCTGGGAAGTTATATCATAAAAATTGGTAACCTTTGTCTGAGAGAGAGCTCAGCTAAGCAGTCACTTTCCACTTCTTTTCACAGGATAATATAAACGTTTTTTTGAAAGCTTGTGAACAGATTGGATTGAAAGAAGCCCAGCTTTTCCATCCTGGGGATCTACAGGATTTATCAAATCGAGTCACTGTCAAGTAAGTTTCACTGGTTTGTTATATGTTTTTTTTTTTTTTTCCTTTAAACTTAGGGCTTGTAGCTGGTGTGAATAATTTTTGAGAGTTCTGCTTACTGGAAAATCATCTCCTTGTCTTCTTCTGTTTGTATTCCAAAACAGACTATTTAAGAAATAGCTTTGTGAGTGTGAAGCTGTTCTGTAATTGAGACCATGATATGTTATTATTTTAAATCTCATATTAACTGAAATGGTGGTTTATATTTTAATGCCTGTCCAACATGGTTGTGTTTGGTTGCTAAGGGTGAGGAGGCTTATTATATGTATAAAGAAAATGGAGAGGTTATAGTCTAGCTTACAGAGTGAAAATAATTATTTGAAATTAAGACATAATTGCTAACATAAAAATGAGAGTGGGATAGTGAGAAAAGAGACAATATTTGGAAAGCAGCAGTGCCTGGGACCAACATGCAACACTAATGACTTTTGTCATTTGTGCCTGATTTCTAAAAATGAACTGTTTTTTTTTTTTTTTTCACTTTTTTAATAGTATGGATGAGAAAGTGAAAGTGGGGGTGTGTGTGAAAACGTGCACAGGTGTTTGTGTTGTGTTTTAGATGGAAAATGCTGTTTATGTGTGAGTATATGGTTTCAGGAAATCTGGTGTTAAACTCTTGTAAGATTTTTTTCTTATAAATCTAAATTTGCTTTCAGTGAATCAGAATAAGCTTGTGTTACTAGATAAATGTGACAGGAAAATGATTTAATTCTCTAATAATGACTTCCTCCTTATCGTGGCTCTTAAACCTCATTAGCATTTTTTCCAAGGGGAAAAACAAACACCTTTATTCTATCTATAGAAATCATAGAAATGGAAAAATTAGCTTTTACCAATTCAGAGACTGAGTTTGAATGGTTAGTAGCCCTGTTGTGAGCACTTTAAAGTTATTAAAAAACTGTCTGTAAAATCTTAAATATGGCCAATTTTTTCCCTAGTATATATTGTCTCTTAGCAATATAAGCTAAAATTCCTGGTAGGATTAATCTTTTAAAAGCAGCCATATATTTTTTAAATGAACAAGCCATTTTGCATCTGTGTGCTTCTAGTTCTGTTGATTAAGCCTTTCTAAACGGCACAGCAGTGATAATGTACGAGGCAGGGAAGAGTCTGTCAGCATTTCTGACTGACTGGAAGACTGTGGAGAGATCCTGAGTTTCATCGTCAAACTGGCAGGTTTACTTCTGCAGTACTTGAGGTCATGTTTAATTTCCGTGAACAATAGCTATATAGATGAATTTATTTTTCCTAATCGCCATTCTGTCATAACACCTATCAGATGGGCAAAGACATTTTTGATTCTGAAAGTGTTTTTCTTCAGTTGTTGCTGTCCATGAAGAAGAAATGTCTCTCCCTCTCAAAATCATACTGTTTTGAACCTCTGTAGCCAGTGTTCAAGTAGACTGCGGGACTAAGTCAGACACGTTTGTTGGCTTCTAATTTCAAAAGTGCCCTGAGCAAGACTTGCCTGCAGCCTGTCTCATGAGACGCCACCTCTAAAGTGTTAAGGCAAAATCAGTATCTGGGCTCGGCCTTCAGTGAAATTAAATTACTGACAAGCTGAAACCGAGAGGTCACAAAGTTACAGCCGTAGTAGGAAGTATGCAGCACAACTCGTTTCAGTGGCAACCGCACGTCCATAAAAGCAAGAGGTGTCCAAGGAGTCCTAGGGAGAAGGCCTGTGTGAGGACCTCGGCTCTAAACCGAGAGCATCGCCCCTGATCGTGCCGTGTTGTTGGACCCAAGAGCACAAGGGTCAGCCGCGGGGCTGCTGCAAAGGAAGCGAAGGGTGGAGGCCTGCGGAAGCGGGCAAATGGCTCATCTAAACTGCTGGTCAGAGCTCCTGTGCCCTGAGATAGCATTTGTATAAAAGGAAGCAGGTGTGAAGGAAAGCAAAAAATTCCTTACGAAGTAGTAGTTAATGCGTTTCTCTTTAGTTTCAGTTCTTATGTAACGTGGCAGCTTCTGTAGGTCAAAGATCTTGTCCTATGCTGACTGTAGGTTAAAGGACTTGGTGTTGGTCAGACCATTGCTGCTCAACTGGGGGCATTTTTGGTCCCCAGGGGACGTTTGATGATGTTTGGACTTCTGATGGCTCAGATGGTAAAGAAGCCGCCTGCAATGCAGGAGACCTGGATTCGATCCCAGGGTTGGGAAGATCCCCTGGAGGGGCGCAGGGCAACCCACTTGAGTGTTCTTGTCTGGAGAATCCCATGGACAGAGGAGCCTGGCAGGCTACAGCCCATAAAGTCAGAAAGAGTCAGACACGACTGAGCAGCTAGGGATAGCACAGGGGATACTTCTGGTTGTTACAGCTATGAAGGGGGTGCTGCTGCCATTTAAAGGGTCAGAGATGCTGCTAAAAACCCTTTAGTTAACAAGACCGCCCCCATAACAAAGAATTTCTGATCCCAAATATCAGTAGTCCTGAGGTTGAGAGGCCCTGAATTAGAATTTGTAGATTTCCACTCTGCCAGCAAGGTAATTGTGCAGCAGGAAGGATAAACTTTATTTCAACTCAGCTGAAATATTACTTTACTTATGAATATAATGACACACATTTCTGTGTTAGTATGTTTGTTTATTTAAAGGAAAGTTTTGTTGTAATTGGATCATGCAGTACTTGGACATTAGCTTGCTCTTCTGCATACATTAAAATTAACAAAAATGTGGCAAACTGTTTATTATTTTAAATGCTCTATCAAAATTCAACCCCTAAGATACTGTATTCACAGTTCACAGACCTGTTGTTGGTCTTGCTGCAAGTATAATCTAAGATACATGTTTCCAGGACATACTGAGGGCAGATAGGAAAGGACAGTTCATACCTACATATTGGCAAGGGTGAGGTTTCTTTTTTTTGTTGTTAGTGGACAATAGTGATTAACAGCATAGATGATGTACAGAGCCTGGGAGAGTTGTGTGTTGTAAGAATGAGTGGCAGGAACAGAAGCAATTAATTTAAAGACTCATTGCTGTTAAATAACTTCACTTCAATAATCTGAACCTAACTACAAATCTTGTTTTCCCATAATTTGAGATTTACTGTTTAATTTGTAATAATTCTCACTAGTCAAACAAGCTATGGTACTCTCTATATTTCTTTAATCATACTCATCAATCTTCTAATTGAATTATCTTATTCAAAGGAAGTAATAGTTTAAATTTTCCAAATATGTTGGAATTACTCCACTTATTTTGGGACAACATATATGCAAAAGTCAGTTGATACTTTAAATTTTGAAGTTACTGACTTGGATGGATAGGGTCTGTCTTCACTTCTTTTTCTTCCCAAAAGTATAGTAGGCAAACTGATGACTTAGCCTCCATGATGGTAGATGGAGGTTGAACCTGTCCTAGCTGAGATGTATAGTGAGGCCATGAAATTTAGCTTCTCCACCAATGATTAACTGCGTTGTATTATTAACCATTTCCAAGCTATCCATAGTGAACTTAGAAGCACACATAATCTGCAGAGAAGAGAGGGTGTGACTCCGACAGAGCCGTCTCTGCACAATTTCTATAAAAGTCCTATAGGAGGGCAAGCACAGTGACGGGAGGCATGCTACCCACACTGGAGAGCGCCTACAGCAGATGTCCCGGTCTGTGTGGTAGCATCTGGACATTAAGAGCCGAAGAGCGATCACTCGTTGTGGAAAGCACCTCAACACAGTAGCCCCGACGTCCTAGATTGTAGGAACTGAAGCTGGCAGAAAGGTAGGGCTGAACATTAAAGGTTTGAATTTTGTGCCTAGCAATTCAACTCAAACTAACTCCTGTACTTAAACCATTGGTCTAACCAAATTCTATATTGAGTTTTTTTAAACTGAGAATTGGAACAGATTATAAACATTTTTTTTTCTTTCCGCCCCCTTACCATTCCAATCCAGTTTTTCACACTTCCTTAGATACATTCTGTTCATAATACAGTTAGAAGATGGTGATGCTTTGGAACATAATATTTTAGTCATGCAAAAAAAAAGTATATTTTAGTACACACTCTTATTTAGGACATTGATATGTTAGGTCTAAAATGTGACTTGAAATGTTACTGAGTTTTTTTGTTTAAAGACCTGTTTATCAAGTGGAGGGTGGAGAAATCAAGAATCTGTTATTTTTACACGTGCTAGTTGCCAAAGGAACAGTAGCTGGAAGCAAGATTAGTGTTAGCATATTTCCCTTGTGAAAATAAAGGAGGCTCAGAATGATATTTTAGGGATTTAACTGTTCTCTAAAGCTTCAAAAGGGTGCTTGATTTTGCAGCAATACTGTAAAGTCATGTCTTAGGAATCAAGTTCCCAGATGTCTCTCTTTTACAGTCTGCCAAATTGGACTTGAGATGAATGTGTATGTGTATTTATTTAAAGTTTTTATTCATGTAAGTAAAAATATACCTACTTTGAATTGTGAAATTTTCATCTTTTTCTGATTTAAACCTGGTTTTACTAGTTTTTTGGGGCTGTGTCTTTCAAATGAGTTTCTCAATGTCTTAATCTATTTAAAAAAAAAAAAACAAAAACAAAAAGGAAAAAAGCGACCTTAATGGTATCCAAACTTGGATCTGTAACTTGAGCATGGAGACTTCCACCTGTCAGTTCATGTCACTATTTAAAAATGTTCCCTCTATTCCTACCAAGTAGTGAGAATAAAACAGAAAGGAAGTTTATTGCAGTGCACACACCTCTATCCCATTCATTCTGTGGTGTTAGGTAGTGTCTGAAAGGGGGACATTGATTCTTTTGGATTGCCAAGGTCCTATTTAAGGCTAGTAGCAAAAATATATAGTCACATTTTCAAATGATCTTCAATTGCAAAGTTTGAATATCTAAGATTCTGATTAGCCACAAAGATGGTGCTGGGTTATGAGTTGCAGGGGCAAACTGTAGAATAACTGAAGTTTTATCTGGTATTTGTTTCTCTCCATTTCTAGTTCTTAATTTATTCCTTTGATAGATCAACATGTCTTCTGGATTTCAACTCTCCTCCCTCAGCTCCTCACTCCCTCAAATCCAGGAAGCCATGGAGCTTGATTCTGTCTTGGCTTGCTGTGTGAGACTTTATGCTATAGAATTTTATGGCTAGGATCTTTATCTTCAAAAGTAACCCATCCTAAATTCATGGCTCCAAAGAATCTCACTTGGTAGCTCATCTTGATTAGCAGTTGTCTTGAGTCAGTTCATGGGAGGATGGTCAAATTTGCTTCTGCAATCAGATCACATTTGTTTTATAACCTGGTCCTCCAAAGGGTTAGACCAAAGATATATTTTTGTTGAAGAGATTCTTCTTTCACCTAATTATCTGTAGGACTGCCTGTATTGAATTAATGTTTACAGATACATGCACTGTAATATCTGTAGTCCTGTTAGTCATTTTTGAAAATGAGAACTTCACCAGTCACTAGAGATGTTAAGCATGTGTTTCCCCAAGTTTTCGTGCTATAATCTGGTCTGATTTAACTGATTATTGGAGTGAAGCATGTGCGTGTAAGGTACATGTGCTTACACTGTTTCTGGAGCTACAGAGGAGAAAGTAGCAGTTAACCCAGTAAGGGGAAATTTTGGTTTCATTCACTTGCACTGATGCTGTATCTTCTCTGTGGCCGGTACCTGTGTGCATGCTCAGTCGCTCAGTCCTGTCTGAGTCTGTGTGACCCCATGGGCTGTAACCCGCCAGGCTCCTCTGTTCATGGGAGTCTCTAGGCAAGAATATTGGAGCAGGTTACCATGCCTTCCTCCAGGGAATCTTCCCACCCAGGGATCGAACCTGCATCTCGTACATCTCCTACATTGCAGGTGGATTCTTTACCCACTGAGTCACCTGGGAAGCCTGGCTGGTACTTATACAGACATAAATAAAGTGGAGACATGCCCTTAGAGGGGTTCATATTATAAGAGAGGAAATGTCCTCATGAGTTCAGTTAGAATACATTGTGTTGAATGCACAGGGCTCCCTGAAACTATAGAGATGAATAGTTATTTCCACTTTTTAATCAAGAAACACGTCTCATTGAAGGTGACGTGATCTCTCATCTGGGCTTTCAAAGTATTTTCTGTTTGTACCTAGATCTAGTTTTCTCCAGACTTGAGACTATTTGAGGGCAGAGATGATGCATTACCTACTCCCTTTAATCCTCTTAGTTCCTTCAGGTTCTTATTTGAATGCTTAATGCTTATTTGAGAATCAGATTTTAATTATGAAGATATCCTGGAAATCTTAAAACCAGGCTTTGATGATGAGAACTGACTTTTTCTTAGCTAAGTTTTCCTCATCTTTCAAAATTGCAAAGCAGATCTGGCAAAGCAGTCACTA
The DNA here is from genome assembly GCF_910594005.1 of Cervus elaphus. Classification (NCBI taxonomy): domain Eukaryota; kingdom Metazoa; phylum Chordata; class Mammalia; order Artiodactyla; family Cervidae; genus Cervus; species Cervus elaphus. The sequence goes on from NC_057844.1 coordinate 49,992,550, forward strand.
AACTTTTGAGATGAATTGCTTTTTATTTATCATTCCAGAATATTACCACATAATTTCAAACTTATATAGTTTAAAAGAACAATATGTGTTTCCTCTCAGTTGTGTGAGTAAAACTAATTGGGAATTTGGACCACGTGCTTTCCAAAGTATTTGGTGGAATTTTAATTCTTATGTTGATGTCAAATGATAAATACTAATATTATTTTATCTGACATTTGAGAGATTTTCCATGCTTATATTTATATGAAGGTTTAGAAACATTTTAATGTTTTCATATCATCACCCCTCTAAATGCATGGTTAAGACTTGATAGAAAAATATAGTGATTACATAGGTAGTTTTAATATCTTATAGAAGTTCAAGGGAACTTCTATAAGGAACAGAAATTTTTAAAAGCAGAAATCAATAGTCGAGGTAACTTACGAGACATCATTGAAGTTACTTTAATGAGAAGCTTTACCACCAAGTTTGCAATAAGCCTTATTTCTTCCAAAGTCAAACTCTCTGCCTTGGTACCTCTTACCTTTGCCTAGCATTTAACATCAAAGCCAATGTGAGAAAACGTCACAAATTACCTTTGACTCTGGCATAGTAAAAGCCATCTGAAGAATAGGAGCACACAGAAACAGGAAGATTTCTTGGCGGCTCATTTGGATTGTTTCTAATATACCCCAGGCTGAGTTTCTTTCTCACCCAGGATGGAACAGAAGTTCAGTTGATGCGCATCAGTTCTCATGAATAATCATCTTAGACAAAAGCAGGAATTTAGGTGCCTGCCATGGTTTTAATCCCATCCCGTTCAGTCACCAGGGTTCCCCTGGTGACTCAGATGGTAAAGAATCCACCTGCAATGCGGGAGACCTGGGTTTGATCCCTGGGTCGGGAAGATCCCCTGGAGGAGGGCATGGCAACCCACTCCAGTATCCTTGCCTGGAGAATCCCATGGACAGAGGAGCCTGGCGGGCTGCAGTCCCTAGGGTCACAAAGAGTCAGACACGACTGAGCGACTAAGCACACAGCACATTTAGTCACCTGGTGGCTGAATGACCTTAGACGGGTTCCTTTTCCTCCCTGTGATCACTTTGGTTCTTAGTGAACAAGACGAATGAAATTGCTGATCTCCTGGAGCTTACCAAATAATACTGTTTGGGGAATAGCCCTGTCCCACAAGGACACTGTGGTGATTTTCATAAATCACGTATGTAAAGTATATAATGCTTCACACATAGTAGTATTCAGTAAATGGTATTGAATTATCAATTGTGGTCATTTTCATAATTCAGATTCTTGGTCCCATGAAGATATGTGTGCCTTGTAAAAGAACATAGAGGGAAAAATCTGGTCTTCAGGTACTTTAATTGTGATGACTAGCTGTAGGTTTTTTATTTTATTTAATGAGAGTTTTGGCCTTTTTAGACTTAATCTCTTCTTTCAATTAGTAGATATTAAAACAGATGTTTTTCTGACATTTATGTTTAATCAACTTTTTACAGTCTGTCTTGTTGGAATAGCATAGCTGGAAACCAGAGAATAGTGTATCTAAGTTATTTACTTTTGCTCCGTTTATATGGAATCAACATAATTTTATTAACTTTCTGAGACTTCAAAAAGTTTTCTGTGTATATTTTGAAATATTAAAATGTTTTAGTTTGATTTGGATTTTTCTTAAAAAGTTTGTGTTTTCATATTTAAGCAAAAAAAATGATAAAACCACAAGCTGTCTACCACACAAATCCAAGTCCAGAATTTTACTTTATTTACTAGTTTAATTTTTTCATCCCATTTTTCCTTTTTTTCTGTGAAAATTCTTATTGTTTTGGTCATTGGGAGAGGAGAGGTGGTTATCCTTTGGATAGGCAAGATCAGATGCTATTCTCTAAAAGGCTTTTGTCGGGCTTATGAAATTTTTAGGGGGAAAATAGGTGTTTATACTGTCTACAGAACTCAAATGCACACTGCAATCGTGTTTGCACTCAGAAATCTTGGTCACTCCTTTTGGGCCTCTCCCATCTGTCCATCGAAAGGTTACTGTACTAATAGCTAATGGTCTTGATTATATTATCTAAAATATTTATAGTTTTAACCCTGGGCACAAAAAAGTCATAAATAGCAATAGCCACTGTTTGTGAGGTCATGAAGAGAAGTGAAGTGAAAGTCGCTTAGTCGTGTCTGACTCTTGGCCGCCCCATGGACTGTAGCCTGCCAGGCTCCTCTGTTCATGAAATTCTGCAGGTCAGAATACTGGAATGGGTAGCCTATCCCTTCTCCAGTGTATCTTCCCAACGCAGGAATCGAACCAGGGTCTGCTGCTTTGCAGGTGGATTCTTTACCAACTGAGCTATCAGGGAAGCCCCATGAGGTTAAACCTTGGTTACTATTTACTTCCAGTTGTACATGGTGAAACGTGTCAAGAAAATAGGAAGTATACTTTCATGTTGAGCCTTTGACATAATGTTATAACTTGATTTTTCTAAAATGAAGACTGTTGCTATCAAATGTCGAATGGGTATAAAAGTTGTATATTGACCACTTACTGGTTATTTTAAAGAGTTTAGGTTAATGGAGTAGTTACATTTTAGGGGTAATTGCCCTGGTATAATTCGTCATGCTGAGCAGACATCCCAGGTGGGATTGGCTACTGATGGACTGTGTTTCCATTTTTCAGAGATACACCTTCTGAGGATCCCTACTGAACTGGGAAGCAGGGTGATGGTCACTTTCTCTTAAGAGCTTAATAGCATCGCTTCAGACACTATTGACCAGATATTTGCAGTAAACTTAACATGTTCCAAAATTGTGACTGTTGTTACTCGGTTGCTCAGTTGTGTCTGACTGTGAGACTCTGTGGACTGCACCAGGCTTCCCTGCCTCCCCACTCCAGGCTTCCCTGGTTTTCACTATAACCCAGAGTTTGCTCAAACTCATGTCCACTGAGTCAGTGATGCCATCCAACCATCTTATTCTCTGTCGACCCATTCTCCTCCTGCCCTCAATCTGTCTTTTCCAATGAGTTGGGTCTTAACATCAGGTGGCCAAAGTATGGGAGCTTCAGCATCAGCATCAGTCCTCCCAATGAATATTCAGGGTTGATCTCCTTTAGGACTGATTGGCTTGATCTCCTTGCAGTCCAAGGGACTCTCAAGAGTCTTCTCCAGCACCACAGTTCAAAGGCATCAGTTGTTTGGCTCTCAGCCTTCTTTGTGGTCCAACTCTCACATCTATCCATGACTACTGGAAAACCCATAGCTTTTAACTATATGGACCTTTGCTGACAAAGTGGTGTCTCTGCTTTTTAATATGCCATCCAAGTTTATTATAGCTTTTCTTCCAAGGAGCAACCATCTTTTAATTTCATGTCTGCAGTCACCATCCGCAGTGATTTTGAAGCCCAAGAAAATAAAGTGTGTCCCTGTTTCCATTTTTTCCCTGTCCATTTGCCATGAAGTGTTACTGAGAAACCTTTAAGGAAACAGCACACACCTGCTGTGTAAATTTAAGTACACCTGCCACTTGCAATGCATATGATAATATAATAATACTCTATTCAAAGAGAAGTAGATTAAAAACATAGTTTGAATGAACATACTTCAAGTAAACCAGTTTTTCTTAAGTTAAAAACAGAAAAAGTGGGAGATATTGGTGGCCTGGGTAAAGCAGCTGCTTTGAATTAAGCTCTGTTTGCGTCAGCCACCGTTAGTTTAACAAGGGTTTGTGCTGTGTATTTTGAGCAATTTGGGGAGAAATCTCTAAATATCAAGTATCCCTGTTATTACATTTCACCATTTCATTGCTTTATAATAACATTGATGGCTGCTAGACTTTGAAATGCTTTTATTCTGTACTTTTTTTTACATTTATTGAGATATGAAAATAATCTTCAAGAGAATCTTTGTCTGGGTAGACAATTTGGTTGACATGTTACTAGACTTCTTTTGTGGAGAAGGCAATGGCACCCCACTCCAGTACTCTTGCCTGGTAGGCTGCAGTCCATGGGGTTGGTAAGAGTCGGACACGACTGAGCGACTTCACTTTCACTTTTCACTTTCATGCATTGGAGAAGGAAATGGCAGCCCTCTCCTGCGTTCTTGCCTGGAGAATCCCAGGGACGGGGGAGCCTGGTGGGCTACCATCTATGGGGTCACACAGAGCTGGACATGACTGAGCGACTTAGCAGCAGCAGGAGCAGACTTCTTTTGACTAAATATTGAGAAGAAAAATTCTCTACTAGGTGGGTAGCTTTAGTTTGTGTATAATGTGTATTCATCTCAAAAGTGTACGATAGAGAACATATGTACACACACACTAAGAACATACGTGAAAATTTGTAAAAGGCTTTGAAGAGTGAGGCACCGGACCATCAGGGTCCCTAGACCCTGTTTATTTTGGTGAAGAATTCATTTCATCAGAAGGGCTTGGCGCCTGTCTTGGAGGAGAAATAGGAACAGTATGATTAAATATAGGTGTCAAATGGCATGTCCGTTGTCATGCCAATCCCAGATTAAAAAATAGAACTCTGTGTCCTTTCTCATATTTTCCACTCTCTTTCATTCTGCTTATCAGAAAGAGGAATGGGGGAAACATTCCCTTAAAGATGGACACCCGTTGATGGAAGCCTTGAACCAGAGTTGTCTGCTGCTGGGTAGCTAGAAGAAGCGCCATCCTGATGGGCTGAAGGTGGTGGATGGGCAGGTATATGAAGCTTAGCCTAGGGGTATTGAGGTCTCATCTGCATGCCTTGTATCTGTGGCCTGTCAACAGCATCCATTGGCTGTTTAATAGGCACCGTGTCTGACCCCCGAATCCTGGGTGGCTAGAAGAGAAGCAAGACCTACTACCTCATTCTTAAAACCATAAATGGGGACGATGACAAAAGCCTCATTCAGTCTCAATGTTTGCTTTTGTGTCTTAAGGAGCACTGCAATGATCTACAGTGTACAACTCTAAGGGAACAATGGATTTGGACTGATGAATATCACCTAAGTGGGAGTATCACTCTACTCGAGTATCCAGAATATTTCCAGATTCCTCCATCAGGTCTAGGTTTAGACACACTGGAGGATGATATCTGTCTGTCAGGCATTTTACATTAGTTATTTCTAACCTAGTAACAGCCTAGCCAGCTATTTCCATTTTGCTTCAGGTACATGAAATGAAAAGAGTCAGAAGAGTGAGTTGCTTAGCTTATCCTGGACAAATAACAGAGCTAGGATTTAAATTCAGGGGGTGTCTTAGCCTACAGTGCTTGGACTGCTTCCTCTCTATTGTCTAAACAGACTTGAACAGCCTTTAAAAACTTACTGATATTCTTTCTAGTGTTATTGGACTGGAATTGAGTTGCTGTTTAACCAGGCGGGGTATACCCCAGATGGATTTGTGTGTATGATTGATATTATCTCGTTTGATACATGGCAAATATCTTTGTGTTATAATTAAAAAATTTCCCCAAGTTTGTAATCTAAGTGACTTCAAATAAATATAATATTGCTATATGCCATCAAATCTAAAATCAGTGATATATAGGGAATTCCTATAATTTAGAATGTTAAGTGGATGAATGTGTGCTTTAAAAAAGAAGAAATATGCTATATGTGTGGTCTTTGCACGCTGGCTAGTAGAGAAATAATGGAGTATTTGGATTTTATTGATAGGTACACATAAATGCCTTTATAGGCTTTATGACTGTCACACAGGTAGCTATGTTCAGTTGCTCAGTTGTGTCCAACTCTTTGTGACCCCATGGACTGCAGCACGCCAGGTTTCCATGTCCTTCACTGTCTTCCAAAGTCTGCTCAAACTCATGTCCATTGAGTCGGTGATGTTGTCTAACCATCTCATCTTGTGTTGCCCTCTTCTCCTCCTGCCCTCAATCTTTCCCAGCATCAGGGTGTTTTCCAGTGAATTGACTCTCTGCATCAGGTGGCCAAAGTTTTTGAGTTTCAGCATCAGTCTCCTTCCAGTGAATATTCAGGGTTGATTTCCTTTAGGATTGATTGGTTTGATCTCTTTGCAGTCCAAGGGACTCTCAAGAGTCTTCTCCATCACATAATTCAAAAGCGTAATTCAAAATCAATTCTTGGGCACTCAGCCTTCTTTATGGTCCAGCTCTCACATCCATACCTGACTACTTGAAAAACCATAGCTTTGACAAAATAATATCTTTGCTTTTCTATTATACTTTCTAGGTTTGTCCTAACTTTCCTTCCAAGGACACAAATAGTTATAAATGTTCAATTGTATTTGCCATGGTAGTGGAACATTCTTGTCAAAGATTGTGGATTGTAAAACCTTACTAATCTCAATTGCTTGGGATCATACTACCACACTTTGACCTTTATAGCAGTGGCATGAGACTATCTTTAAAATAGAACTGGCAGGAAATTATTCTAAATAAATTATTTATTCACCGGTTTTTGATACTTCATTTTACTTGTCAAAACCAATCTAAGCCATGACTCTCTCGTCCAAACATCCTTGGCTGGGAATAAGTGCTTATAAATTATTTATATGTGTGTGTGTGTGTGTGTGTGTGTGTGTGTGTGTGTATGTGTGTGTGTGTGTGTGTTTACATATACATTTTTCATTAGAGCTTAGGTCATTGTATATTAAATCTCATAAAAAGCCTTAGTGATTGATAATTGAAACTCCTGTTTGAAAGCTCAAACTGTAAGCAAAAAAGATCAACCATAGTCATATTACGTAGCTTACTGAATTAAAGAAGAAGAATTACTTGAGTACATTGCCAAAAGTCATGCTATCGGTGTGGTGATTGGAGGGTTTGAAACAGGTGGTAGACAGATCACCAAGTGTTACAATAAATAGCACAGTCTAATTCCAGTAAGATGAAACTCCTGGAGGATCAGATAGTGACTCAAAAAAGCAAAGTCCAAGAAATGACTCAAGCCCAGAGACACTTTCAGAATTCCTTTACTAAGACTTCTAACAAATGGAGGGGTCATTTCTTGTACCAAGTCATTAGAAGTTATTTGTTGCGAGTTGTTGAATGTAAACCTTTCATTCATAAGAAGAAATATTTGTTAAACTTTTATATGGTGATGTTTTAGAGGGCCAAAGATAGATGAAAGTCATAGTAGCCTGAGATAGAGATATAGGAGTTGAATAAAAACAAGGATACATTTCCTTTTTAAAAAAATATTTATTTTATTTGAAGGGTGATTGCTTTACAGTATTGTGCTGGTATCTACCAGACATCAGTATGAATCAGCCATAGATTTACCCATGTCCCCTCCCTCTTGAACATCCTTCCCACCCATCTAGGTTGTTAGTGAGGTCTGGTTTGAGGTCCCTGAGTCATATGGCAAATTCCAGTTAGCTATCTATTTTACATATGGTAATATAGGAGCATTTCCTTTTAGATATCTAGTGGAATGAGTTGGCTGCAATAATAGAAAACACTTGTTTTAAGACTACTGACTATGTGAAAAGGAGGGAAAGTACTGCTTTTGAGAGAGGGAGTGGAGGAGAGTGGAAAGAAAATAGCACCTGAATGCTTCGCTTAATGCCTTGTATAATCTTAAAGCTCTTTATAAACAAGAGTCGTTGCCTGAGTTTACAGATATGGAATCTGAGAGATTTGGTGGCTCATTCGAGGTCACATCCTTAGCGCAAGTAGGAAACCTCATTAGGATTCAAACCCAGAATTGTAATAATTCTACCTCTAAATGTTGGAGAAGGAAATGGCAACCCACTCCAGTATTCTTGCCTGGGAAATCTCATGAACAGGGGAGCCTGATGGGCTGCAGTCCATGGGGTCACAAAGAGTCAGATGCAACTTAGTGACTAACACACCTCTAAATGTGTCCTAATGAAAGACAGAGGATGATCACACAAGGGAATTTTTAATGGGTTAATGTGTATCTGTCAGACACAAGGTCTATTAAGTTGGTTGGGTAGGAAGGAAGGAAGGTAGGTAGGAAGGAAGTTCTGTGGATACAGAAGAATTTGTAATTTTTAGAAGATATGCATGAAAAATTACTCAGACTTGATTGAGTTACAGTGCTTTAAACTGGTGCTTCTCAAATGTGCGTATAAAACACCTTGGAGTCAAATGCAGATTCTGATTCATTAGGTTGGGACAGGGCTGGGATTCTGTATTTTTAGCAAATTCCCAGGCCATGCCAATGAAGCCCACACTCTGAGTAACAAGGATTTATGCAATCAATGATAGTAATAGCATATTGGAGCAAGGGTTTAATAAAGATAGCAGGGGAGATATAAGACTCGACTGTGGATCCAGAAGATAAGAGAGGTGGGAGAAGGCTGCAGGAAGGTTTGTTAATCCAAAGGCAGAGAGGAGTTCTAATCTGTTATTTCAGAGAGCCTTTTAGATGCAAAGGAATAAGTAAAGTCAAGTAAGACCTCCATTCTTGATGCCTATACTTAACTGGGGGGAGAGGTTGGGGGTGTGAGGCATGAATTTCTAGTCTAGGTTGGATGATTGGAGACAGGATGACAGGTTGGTTTGGACTAGCTTGAGTGGTACTTCGAGTACCACTGGGGAAGTTTGAACTGTCTCTTAGTGGGATTATTAACAAAAGCTTGGTGCAGAAGGTTACGATGTCAGGAGAGATTTATTTATTTAATTGAAAAAATTGGGGCATGCCACTTGATATGTGGGACCCTATTAATAGTTCCCCAGTCAAGGATTGAACCCACGCCCCCCTGTGTTGGAATCATGGGGTCTTAACCACTGGACAACCAGGGAAGTCCCAGAAGCAGAGATTTAGAAAGATGGAGTAATGAAGTAGTATGTAAAGTGGATTGACTGTGAACAGATTAGCATGGAGGCTGGGGGAGATGTCAGGACATTGTTGCAAAACACCCATGAACTGCAACAGTTTCCTGACATCTCTTCCAGCCTCCAAGCTCCTCAGTTCTGTCAGTCCATTTTATATACTACACCATTACCCCATCTTTCCAAATCTCTGCTTCTGAGACTTCCCTGGTAGTTCAGTGGTTATGGTGTGTGGGGGCTTCCTGGGTGGCGCTAGTGGTAAAGAACCCGCCTGCCAATGCAGGAGATATAGGAGACGTGGGTTCTATCCCTGGGTCAGGAAGATCCCATGGAGAAGGGCCTGGCAACCCTTTCCAGTATTCTTGCCTGGAGAATCCCATGGACAGCGGAGCCTGGCAGGCTGCTGTCCCTAGGGTGGCAGAGAGGCAGACATGACTGAAGCGACTTAGCACACATGGCTGTTTGATAAGGATGCCAACAGCTGAAAATAGTGAAAATATAAATGAGGAGTAGATATTTGAAGTAGGCATGATGGGGGTTGATTAGAGTGAAAGAAAAAGAAGGACCAGTTTTTGAGCTTGTGTAGCTATTAGCAGAAAGGCAGTTTGGGGACAAGATGAAAATGAAGTTTTAACACATTGCATTGGATGTGATAGTGAAGCACCCAAATGGAAATGTAGGAGTTGTTAATACATTTAATCAGAAATTATGGTCTTTTCCCCTTACTTTAAACTCCAACGAGAAGAGGGAATTTTGTTTGAATTCCAAAATCTCTTTTCTGTAGGGCCTTCCAGAAATGTTAGGCTGACTTTTTTGCCTTAGGAACTACTTTGGAGTAAGGGCAGTGGGAATGTCATGCCCGCAAGGTAAACATCATGGGCTTGGCCTCTGGACCCAGTTGCGTATTCAAATCAGTTTAGACAGTTGAGCATCACTGCGTGTCCTGGGCTTGGGGTAAATCGTAAATAACCCTGTTTGTGTGGTAGTCACAGTCTCGGCCAGTGTTGGCCACATCTAACCCCACTCACTTGTTCTGTACATTCTCCTACAACATGAGCAAAAGTTGTCCCTTTTCTATCCGTTCAATATCTTTTAAATCTAAGCTCTGCATTTTTTGTAAGCAGCTCTTTCAGACAAAAATATCTGCAACCCCCTTAGAATAGATTGTTTCAGGCACACTGCATGCAAATTCGTATAACAAAATGTACTTCTCTCCCTGTTTTATCCCCCACCAATGCAAACGCTATTCCCAAACAACAGCATTGGAAAACAAGCCCACGGAGTCTGCAAAACATCTGATTCAGCTTGACAAGATTTTATAACCAAACTGCTTCCACTTCTCTTCATGAAGGTTGGGAAATTATCAGTGTTTTAGGACAGGTTCAACACCACGGAATTTGATTCAATAAATGGATGGATAAATGAATGAGTTTAACAAGTATTTATTGAGTTCTTACTATGGGCATGGCACTGTTCTAGGGATTCAGGATCTAGTTTTGTGGTTAAAAGGACAAAGTCTTGCCCACCTTAGGCATAAATTCTAATAGAGAGGACAGTAATGAATAGAAATATAAGGTAATGGGAGCTGTGATAGGATTATCTGACAAAATAAGTCAGTGTGTAGAGATCGTGTTTGGAAGGTTCTCTTTGATATGATATTTTAAGCATTTTTTAGATAAAATTCTACGTTAGGTAGATTTTAAATCTACTAATAAAACTAGCTGTTGGGATTAATGTTTCATTCTGTTAGACTCATAAACCATTTTGGTAAGCTTGTCTCCTGAAACACGTCCAGTGATTTGAAGCTTTAGTGTATTTCACAGTAAGGCATCAGGAGGGAGGTGTATTGACCTCTGAAGGTTGGGGTGCTTCCATGTCTGTGCACATGAGGCCTCCTCTCCTCTGCATCTGCCCCCGCATCTGACAGGCTGCTGGCTGGCACAGCTAGTGGTCTTTGCGTTTAGATTTCACCCTTACAAACGAATTGATGGTTTAGTTTTTGTTCTTAAGGTTTTATATGGTTTTGAATTCAAAGTAGCTTGCTTTGATCAGATGATTAAATGCTTCGGTGCATGCATGTGCGTTCAGTTGCTCAGTCATGTCCAACCCTTTGGGAACACATGGACTGTAGTACACCAGGCTCTTCTGTCCATGGGATTTCCCAGGCAAGAATACTGGAATGGGTTGCCATGACTCCTCCAGGGGATCTTCTCAACCCAGGGATTGAACCTGCACCTTGTGCATTGACAGAAGGATTCTTTACCACTGAGCCACCAAGGAAGCCCCATGACAGTGTTAACTATAGGCGTGGACAGAGGAATCTGGCAGGCTACAGTTCATGGGGTCACAAGGAGTTGGACACAACTGAGTGACTCAATCATCACCATAGGCATAATGTACCAGCAGATCTCTAGACTCATTCATTTTTTATAACTGAGCTATCCTATACTCCAGTATAAAATAAAAAGTTAAAAAAATAGCCTTTAATTTCACCTAGCTTTAACCTTTTCTTATTTCAGTGAGTTATTTTCTTTATTAAATTGATACTTTTCCTATATTTTAGTTTATTATTCTACATCAGAATTAGTAACTTGAATAAAATAAGAGATATACTTAAAATTTTAAAGACAACTACCTTATTTAATTAGCAGACCCAGTATGTTCACATTATTTCACATTTAGAATAGAATTCACATTTAGAATTAGAATTTCACATTTAGAAATAAAGAAGGAAACTTGCCAGTGGCAATTTGTCTGTGTGCCACTTTCCACATTTTTTAATTCATATTTTGTGCCTGTTTTCAACAAATTGGTCTGTGTCGATGTTTGCTAGTGGTGCGTTACAACTCTAATATACATAGCTATTTTTATGGAAGCTATTTTGGTATTATAATTTTGTGTGTAGGATTTTCTAATAAGGTGGTTTTAGATTCATGCTCACTTAATCTTTCACCAGGTGAATTATTCCAATGTTACTTAATCTAGACCTCCTTGTTAACTGGGGAAAACAAATTAGTGATTAGGTTACTTAAATAACATTTAGACTAGTTTCTCATCAATTACCCTTCTTCAGAGACATACAATAGAAATGCATGAAACTATGAGGAAATTATAAGATGACTATAACAAAGTTAACTTATTTAAACTTTCTGAATAGCATTCATTCCTTTAAAGTGGCAGGGGCTGACTTTTCAGAAAATTTATAGAAGAAATCACTTCTGTGCTTCTTGAAACATTCTGTTCTTTGGACATGATGTGTTTTTATGTTTGGGTGTTCTCTTCTGGATCCCATGGAATGTTTGTGCTTATGAAGTGTTAAGTAGTGAACTCAGGGATCTTGCCTGTTCTTTAGATCCCTGGACCAAGACCTCCTAAGAGCCAAACTTGGTGAGGAGTGACAGCAGGAAATGGAATGCCTTTTCATGGTGCTCTCTTAAGCCCACCCAGGCCCAGTGAAGCACACTGAGGTTTTTCAGTCAACACTTGAAAATCATTGGCAGTAGTTCCAGGCTTTTCACTTAACTCTGAGTTTCTTTGTGCTGTTGTTGTTTTTGATTCTAGTTGGGTGAGGCTAGAGGAATTATGTTTCCATTGAACTTCCTTTTTCAGAGAAGTAGCTAAACAAGTTGAAGCTATAGTTTCAGTTAAGCTGTAGTTTTAACTTTGGTATATTTCTAGGGCAGTAATTCTCAATCACTCGCATGCTTCAGAATCATCCTGGAGAGCCCAGATTCCTGGACTCCTAACCCCAGGGTTGCTGATTCATTAGGTATGGAGTCGGGTTTGAGGACTTTTATTTCTAACAAGTTCTGTGGTAATGTGCATACTGATGGTGTGGAGACTTTGGTTTGAGAATCTCTATCCTAGGGGATAAATCAGTGGGAACCATTCAAAGAGAAGGTATTATTATTATTATCATTATTATCCTAAGAATATAGGATATTTTTACTTCATCTTATATAGATATTCAGCAAAATCTCCAGTATAGTTGACCTCTGAGCAGCATAAATTCAAACTATGAGGGTCTGTTTACATGTGGAGTTTTTTTCACTAAATGCATATTTCTATAGTACGGGATGCAGTAGTATTTTTAAAATGGTTATTATTCTCTGACTTACGTAAATCTTAGGTATAAATCCAAGTCTTCCTCATGAAATTCTACTGTATTATTATATTATTCTCTCCATCTAAATTAATAACAATAGAATAAATTTACCATGTAACAAAAAGAATCCTTTAGTATACAATCAACAAATTTTCCAAAATGTAGATAATACAGATGAACATGTGGAAAATATAAAAGGTGATACCAGCCCTGGACAAAAAACATTTTTTCTTCAACCCACTCCTACTGATTGCCACAACTACCAGTGGGTATATACCTATTGTCTTAGAAACCCTCTGGGTCCATCAGAGAACTAGACACCATCAGCTTTATTCTAAATCAGCTATCAGGCTCTTTACCAAATTAGTAAATAGGCATCTCGAATTATTATTCCTTCTGGAGTACTTACATTTTAAGAGACTTTGCTCGTTAACCTCAAAAAAAATGTATCATAAAGGGGAGATATAGGGAATGTCCTAGAAAACTATCAATTTTTGAAGCAACTTTTCCCATGCATCAAAAACAAAATGGCAAAAAACAAAACAAAAACAAAAACAAAATGGCATAAATATACCTCAGAATGCAACTTCCATACCATCAAAGTATTTTGCATACTAAAGGCAAGTAATTTATAGTTATTGTGTTTTAATATGGTCTGCCAGGTTCATTTTGACACTTAGATTATAAAAAAGAGAGGTAGATAATGATTATAATGTGAAGGAAAAAATAATCAAAATTATAAAATATAAGAAATAAATTATGAGTGATTAAAAAAATAAAATTAAATGGGGTTTGAAACATCTAATCCAGTTCTGAGTATATAAAGAAATTTTGTGTTGTAAAAAAAAACAAACAGGAAATTAACATGTGATACTTTGGCCACCTGATGCGAATAGCTGACTCATTTGAAAAGACCCTGATGCTGGGAAAGATTGAAGGCAGGAGGAGAAGGGGATGACAGGATGAGATGGTTGGTTGGCATCACTGACTCAATAGACATGAGTTTGGGTAAACTCTGGAAGTTGGTGATGGACAGGGAGGCGTGGTGTGCTCCGGTCCATGGGGTCACAAAGAGTCAGACACGACTGAGCGACTGAGCTGAGCAGAACAGTACTACATGTTCAGTGTTGTTCAAGGGTCAGCTGTATATGAATAATGTTTATGAAGGGAAAATGGATCTCAAGTGTAACTTTGAAGGCAGTGAGACAAATACACAAAGTATATTAATGTCAGTAATGGATATAAGTGGATGAATAATGGTATGGCTCTATATTTGTAGGAGCTATTGGATCTCTAAAGTGTTTCAGGGACATGGCATTGTCCTATGGGAGTTTCCTGGAATTTGACATTTAAGAGTTAAATATGTGACAATTTCTGGGCATTTGAGGCTGAAGGAATAGAATATATTTAGCTCTGGAGTGAGGGTAAACTGGTCCTGTTGTGTTAGACTTGTTTGACTGAAGTCAGAACAGGATGCAATAGGAAATGACTGAAAGATGGAAATGGAGATATAACTAAAATTAATTCAAGATAAAGCCTGGAGAGCCCTATGATTTAGTGAGAATGAGAGGGAGTAAATGTTGTGGTCAAAAATGGCCCCTTAGATAGGATTCTATGTGATGGTAGGGTAGATTTTTAGAAGAGGCTGAAGATTAGTCTTTTCTTCCTGATGGTATTTTAGTGCCTGTATTTTAAGTACTTAGCCAGAGACGAACAGAATTCTGTCTCTGATTTCATGAAGTTCACAATCCATGAAGTTCACAGTCTTGTGGGAGAGGCTGGGAACAGAATTTAATGGAGTGCTTTAAGAGCTTCCCTGGTGGTTCAGATGGTAAAGTATCTGCCTTCAATGCAGGAGGCCTGGTTCGATCCCTTGGTCAGGAAGATCCCCTGGCAAAGGGACTGGCTACCCACTCCAGTATTCTTGATTGGAGAGTTCCCTGGCCAGAGGAGCCTGGTGGGCTACAGTCCATGGGGCCATGTAGAATCAACCTTGACTGATCAAATAGCACTTTTATTTTGGGATTCCCTGGTGGCTCAGATGGTAAAGAATCCACCTGCATTCTTGGATAAAGAATGCTGGGCTTGATCCCTGGGTCAGGAAGATCTCCTGGAGAAGGGAATGGCAACCCTCATCCCTGCCCCCCCTTCCCCCCCTTCCCCCGCCCCCGCATTCTTGCTTGGAAAATTCCATGGACACAGGAGCCTAGCGGGCTCCTAGCAGGCTCCTCTGTCCATGGGGTTGCAAAGAGTTGGACCTGACTGAGCAACTGACACTCTTGAGAGCCGTGGGAGTACCCACAGGCTAACATGAGAGAAGCCTCTAGAAGATAGGAAAGCTTCGGAGGCTGGTGACATTTGAGTTTAATCTGAAAGAACAAACAGTTCAAAAATGGAGAACAGTCAAGGGCCTTCCAGGTAGCGAAAACCTCCTATGATCTCTTATGTGGAGGTGGGAGAGTTCACAGCTATTGAGAGAGTGCTAGGGTCGTTTTATAGAAAGAGTGTTGGGCTTATGCCGGGGCAGGCCAATAAATGTGGTGGCTGAGAGAAGGCAGATGATGAATGTAAATGCCATATTTTGAACTTTACTTGAGGAAATAAACCATAAGAAAAAAAGAATTTCAAGATAGGAGACAGAGAGAGGATTCTATTTTAAGAAGGTTTTTTGGGAATCTCTGGGGAGGAGGAGGAGCAGTGGGTGAAGACCAAAGAGAAATACACCTGAGTGAGAAAAGATGAATTCCAGAGGGGTTCCCTCCTAGCTTAGTCGGTAAAGAATCTGCCTGAAATGCAGGAGACCTGGGTCCGATCCTTGGGTTGGGAAGATTTCCTACAGAAGGAAATGGCAACCGACTCCAGTAATCTTGCCGGAGAATCCCATGGATAGAGCAGCTTGGCAGGCTACAGTCCATGTGGGGTTGCAAGAGTCAGACACGACTTAGCAACTCAACCACCACAGAGACGTTGAGGAGCTAGAATTGATAGGATTTGGTTGGTGGGGAAGTGAGAGTTTGAGCGAGATGTTGTTTGGCTTAGGTCTTAGATTTCTGGCTCTGAAATTTGGTGCCCTTCACCAGTGCAGAGCATGTGAAAGGATGAATAGGCTTGGGGATTAGATGATAACGTGCACTCAAAAAGACATTAAATTTAAATTCTGGGCTGAGATAATGCCAGTGAGAATATTAAAAGCATATCTGAGAAAACTTGCCTGGTAAGTATTATTTGAATTTGGTTCAGACTGAATGTAGTGGAAGGCAGAGAGAAGAAGAAAAAGCTCATTAGATTCATTAGTCTTGGAAGTTTCATAAGGTATTCACAAATAAAGTGGGAAAATTGAAATTGATTGTAAGAAATGTAAACTGCTCTGAGGGACATCGGGATTGAATGTGTATTGAACTTGAAAGTTAATTGAAGAAGGCAGGGTTATATTAATCTGAATTTGGAAGTAATTATAGTATTCCTTTGAAGCATGTCCATTCTTTTTCGGTGACTCATACAAAGTGAATGGTGATATTTTGATAATCTGAAATTTGAAGTGTTATATGGAAGACTAAGAAAGAAATGGCATATCAATGGAAGGTGTAAATGGAAAATTTAAAATAATGCACGGTATTAATTCTCTAATGAAAGGCAGCTTTATACAGATTGCAAGGAAGATAAATCATAATATGTTTTCAATTTAATATTTTATCTTTCTCGGACAATTAGTCCATTCCTCATACTTCCTTTACATCTGCCAGTGAGATAGATTGGTTTTGGTTTCAGCTGATTTAAGGCCCATGGAACCTTAAGTATACTTTATGAAGAGGAATTCATTAAATTCTTAGATCCTCTGAAACTGTGGATCTGTGGAA
The DNA here is from genome assembly GCF_910594005.1 of Cervus elaphus. Lineage (NCBI taxonomy): Eukaryota > Metazoa > Chordata > Mammalia > Artiodactyla > Cervidae > Cervus > Cervus elaphus. The sequence continues at coordinate 50,009,264 of NC_057844.1, forward strand.
CTATGGTTCTCAACTGTGGGCAGTTTTGCTCCCTCCGTTCCCCCGGGGGGATATTTGGTAACATCTGAGACATTTCCGATTATACTGACTAGGGTGAGGGGAGGTATCTAGTGAATAAAGCCAAGAATGCTGTTTAACATCCTACAATGCCCAGGATAATCCCCCACAAAGAACTGTAAGGTTCAAAAGGGTAATACTGTCAAGAAACTCGGTTTTAAATTTGTGTTGCCCCTGTGAACCTTTGGGTTAGATAAAATTGTGAGAAATTTAGTGATTTTTTTTTTTTTTTAAACACTAAGATAAAAGAGGCTTATCTAGGACAGGCAAAATTTAGTTCAAAAGTGATTTATGATGAACTTGGGCTAGAGATTTTTTTGAGGGGGGGCGTGGTATTGATTTTTCCCATGGTGGAAATTAAAATTTTGAAACAAGTCTCACCTATAGGCAAGGGAGAATAATGTACATATAAGCAACATGGAGACTTTTTTGAATGTGTAGTTGAATCAATAGTTTGGAATATACTTCCTTGACAGTGTGGGTTTGTATTATATACATATAGCATGTTTAATATAAACTACAGCTAAGGAATTGGTGTAATGATGTAATAACTAACTAATAAGAATTTATACCTTATGCTTTCATGTTCATCAGAAAGAAAATAAGTATTTATGTGTTAAGCACTTTAAATATATTTTGTTTAATTTTTACAAATTTGAAGATAGATATAGTTCTCTTTTTTGCTTTTTTTTTTTTAGGTCAGAAAATATACCTCAGGAAATTAACCAAAATGTTTTCCCATTTAATCTTGTTTATGCTTAATTTATAATCTTATTATTTATATTTGATGGATACTTGCCTTATAGAAACCATACTCATAAAGGTTTAGCTGTGGTAAGAATAGGTAATCTCTGCCTTGCATTTCTCTGAGAATTATTGTGGTATATTTCATTTACTTAGAAGAATTTCAGAAAATGCTTTGACAATTTTCTATCGGCAGAATCTCATAGTGGGTTGTATGTTCAAGACAGTACAATACCTATCTAAATTTTGCCAGAAAAAGTGGTAATGGGGAGCTTTTGCCATTCTTTGAGGGACAGATTTAGGCAAGAAAGTGTTACTGCAATAGACAGATTTTGAGCCAACACTTGGAGAGAATATTGAGAGACTATATTTCAGGGTATTACAGAGAGACTTATTTTTTAGGATTAAGAAAGAAGCAAGCTATTAAAACTATATTAAGGTAGAAAGGGTGACTATACTAATGCTAAGTCAGGGATCTTAATTCATGGCTCTCAGTCTATGAAAACTATGGATCACATCAAGTCTTAAATAGCTTTGTGACTTTAGGAAAGTCTTTAAGCCTTTGGAGTCCCAGTTTTCTACTCTGTAAATCATCAGAGTATTGTGTGGATTAAAGGAGATAATGCAGTATGGTCAACATAATGATTAATATAAAGTGCTTAATAAGGCAATTATTATTAATATACATGATATAATTAAGCATGAAGTGGAGCTAAACAGAACACAATTGGGAAATATTTCATTAATACCAGAGTCCCTTAAGATTTGTGCCAAAAAATGTGACAAAGTAAATTTTTCTTAGTGTAAGTAAAATGGATCTCTTGTTATAGGACTTACCAGAACTTCAATTTTCTATTATGTATATTTAAGAAGAAAATATGCAACACTTGGCAAAAAGTTTTGACCTTATGCTCCATTCATTCTGCTAGTTTCTAGTGCTTCATGGTACACAGATTGAGAAATATTGACTTGAAAATTTCTTCACATGGAACATTATTGTTCCAGTATAGAAGATTTATAACAATAGTGAAATTTTCTTATTGGCTCTGCTGAGCATGAACTTAAAAGTCTGCAAGGGCACCTGAGCCATGTAGCTCAGTATTCTCTTAAATTCTCTCATTAGAAACATTAGTGGTTTTGCACTCTCCGACATAAATCACAGCAAGATCCTCTATGACCCACCTCCCAGAATATTGGAAATAAAAGCAAAACTAAATAAATGGGATCTAATGAAACTTAAAAGCTTTTGTACTACAAAGGAAACTATAAGTAAGGTGAAAAGACAGCCCTCAGATTGGGAGAAAATAATAGCAAATGAAGAAACAGACAAAGGATTAATCTCAAAAATATACAAGCAACTCCTGCAGCTCAATTCCAGAAAAATAAATGACCCAATCAAAAAATGGGACAGAGAACTAAACAGACATTTCTCCAAAGAAGACATACAGATGGCTAACAAACACATGAAAAGATGCTCAACATCACTCATTATTAGAGAAATGCAAATCAAAACCACAATGAGGTACCATTACACGCCAGTCAGGACGGCTGCTATCCAAAAGTCTACAAGCAATAAATGCTGGAGAGGGTGTGGAGAAAAGGGATCCCTCTTACACTGTTGATGGGAATGCAAACTAGTACAGCCACTATGGAGAACAGTGTGGAGATTCCTTAAAAAACTGGAAATAGATCTGCCATATGACCCAGCAATCCCACTTCTGGGCATACACACTGAGGAAACCAGATCTGAAAGAGACATGTGCACCCCAATGTTCATTGCAGCACTGTTTATAATAGCCAGGACATGGAAGCAACCTAGATGCCCATCAGCAGATGAATGGATAAGGAAGCTGTGGAACATATACACCATGGAATATTACTCAGCCGTCAAAAAGAATTCATTTGAATCAGTCCTAATGAGATGGATGAAACTGGAGCCCATTATACAGAGTGAAGTAAGCCAGAAAGATAAAGAACATTACAGCATACTAACACATATATATGGAATTTAGAAAGATGGTAACGATAACCCTATATGCAAAACAGAAAAAGAGACACAGAAATACAGAACAGACTTTTGAACTCTGTGGGAGAAGGTGAGGGTGGGATGTTTCAAAAGAACAGCATGTATACTATCTATGGTGAAACAGATCACCAGCCCAGGTGGGATGCATGAGACAAGTGCTCGGGCCTGGTGCACTGGGAAGACCCAGAGGAATCGGGTGGAGAGGGAGGTGGGAGGGGGGATCGGGATGGGGAATACGTGTAAATCTATGGCTGATTCATATCAATGTATGACATAACCCACTGAAATGTTGTGAAGTAATTAGCCTCCAACTAATAAAAAAATTAAAAAAAAAAAAAAAAGAAACATTAGTGGTTTTGATGAGATTTTTGTTGATGTTACTACTTCATTCTTTTTCTTCCTTTGGAAAGAAATAATTAGTAATTTAGTAATTGTGTTTATGTGTGTAAGATATTATAAGGGTTAAGAAAGTAATATAGCAGTAATTCCCTAGCACTCATCCTCATTTGCCTCTCTGTAACATTTTGGCCTATTGCCTCCGTCTGTCGCTCCTTCCCTCTGGTGTTCACTCCCATCATATCGGCTAGTCCTTCTCTCTGCTTTGCTGGTTTCTCCTCTACTTCTAGCCCTTACGCGTCGGGTTTCCCAGACCTCAGTCAATCCTAGACCTCTTGTCTAGCTATACTTGTCTCATTGTAGTTTTATGACTTTACACTTTATACTGACAACTCCCCAGATTATATTAATATCACCAACTTAGATTTCTAGCTTGAACATCCTCCTGGTATGTCTAATTACCAGTTGCTTCACATTTCTGTTTTGTCTGTAATGTGTCTCAGACCTTCCATGTCTAAAAACCAAACCCACTGTTGCCATTACTGCTGCTACCTGGCATTGTTACCTACAAAAGGAAAATGATGGGTAGGTCTGTAATTGACACCCAGCTCTAGCCTCTGCTATAATTGATAAGTATCAGTATTGATATATATTTGGTATAATTGAATGCATTTGATACAATTCTTTGATACAACTGAAGGACATAATTCCATTTGGTACAAAGAGCGTGCATCATGGACACTGAATTCTGTATTCAGGAATTGTCTGTTTCTGGGTTACCATCTAACCGGAGGTATGCATGTGTGAGTCTCAATTGTGAAATCAGTTTTATATAATAGCAAACATATTCCAAAAAAGTAGAAGAGAAGATTTGCAAACAGTCTGTGGTTGAAAGAGAAACAAAACCCCCCTTTCAGCTCCCGAGGTAGCACTGTTCAGTCTCATTTTTGAAGGGGGAATGTGTGCCAGTGTCTTTGAATGCATGTTTTTTTCTTTTTCCCCCTTTCTCTTTAAGTGAAACTTAGCTATTCTTAGTAGCATGTGGGAGGGGTATGAAATTTAATAACAAATTATTTTTAACGAGCGGGTACTTACTCATTTGTCATGTTTGGAATAAGTGTTAACAGTTGCTAGGGCAAAAACTGTTGAATTTCCAAGAGTTTTTTCTCACGTAGGTAAGTGCAGAAGTCATCAAGTTTATCTGTTTGTGCTCACTAATTATCTCCAGATGTGGTGTTATTTTCTCAAGTGCCATTTTTACAGTTGCCACAGTCAGGTAGAGCTCATTCTGTAGCCATGGCAGATTAAAAGCTGTGAGTCACTTTTGTGTCATATCACTGGCAGATTGTCAAGTGGAATACAGTTTCAGTTTTAGGGATGAAGGTGGGAGGAAAGGAAGAATTTCAACTTCACTTTTAAAAATGTAGCTTACTTTCTGAGAGAAGGAAAGAATACAATATTCTAAGAATGCATCTTTAACATTTGTCCATACATCTCTTCCTCCTTGTATTTGCCAGTCACTAGAGAAAGATTTTATGGGATGCACTGGATGAGCTCTCATGAATAAAAATGTCTGTTAATAGAAAAAGGAGCCATTACCGGGTGCATTCCTAAAAGCCTTCATTTGGAATAAAGACAGGCTCTTCCCTCAGATACAGCTGTGTTAGAAATTATTCTTTGCAATCCCATGGACTGTAGCCCACCAGGTTTCTCTGTCCATGGAATTCTTCAGGTAAGAACACTGGAGTGGGTTGCTATTTCCTTTTCCAGGGGATCTTCCATCTTCCTGACCCAGGGATCGAACCCAGGTCTCCCTCATTGCAGGCAGATTCTTTACCATCTAAGCCACCCGGGAAGCCCATTTTCTCACTGTGCTTCTTCAGATTTCAGTCAATAGCCTGAACAACCTGAAGATTTCCTCCTCCCCCGCCCCCCCCATTTGGAGGCAGCCTGTCTTATAGAAAATGATGCCACCGCGATTATGAGAAGAGCATCTGCCTTGAATGGTCTCAGCCATCTCCCCCCCCCGCCACACACATGCCTCCTCCCTCACTGCACACATATCCGACAGATTGAAAGCAGATACAGCCCACACACTTTTTCTACTGGTGACCACTTAGGAAATCATGATTCAGGGCCTCATTTCTTGCCATTTTTAAAAAAGTTGTGAACAGGTGGCCAGACTTCATAAGCAACAACTGGAGGGCACGGATAACTTGGTGACTTGGAGGAGGACCAAGTATCGTGTGAGCCCAGCTTCTCTCATGTCAAGCCCGTTTCCCCAGCGGCATACCGGGTCAGCTGGTGCCGCCCAGGGCAGGGCAGGACTAGCCTGACTCCAAGGGTTGGGTCCACGCCCTGCTCTGGGAAGTGGCCTCAGGAAGTGGATGCCTGGGGGCATAATCACCCCAGTGAGTTGCAGTTGTTCTGAGGAACAAAGGTAGAGGCTTATCTGAGGCCTCGAAAGGGGGATCATCAGGACTGTAGGATTAGGGAGAGAAAGGGGGGGGGTGTGTGTGGCAGGGAGGAGACGGGGTGGGGTAGGACATTATACATGTGTCTCCTGGTGCATTCCTTGTAGTCAGAGAATCTGGAGGTCGTCCAGGTGGTACCACACTGCTCCTCTCTCCTGTCAGGAGGTAAGGAAGTCTTTTCCCATCATACCAGAAGCAAAGATCTTCTATCAGAAATTCCAGCATGAGGTTTCAGTCACACGCTTCCGTGTGTGATGCTTCAGTAAGATAGCCGTGTTTGAGGTTGAGGTGGGCAGGGAGGGGGCTGGGATTTGAGAGGAGGGATGGTTTTGGGGCACAGAGAATTCAGTCCTTAGGGGGTTTTGAGATTGGTGCAGAACATGAGAAGAGTGAGCCTTGTAGTGCTACCAGTGAGAAGTTAGTACCTCGAAGAAAAGACGTGTCAAAATACGGAGGATGAACAAAAAAGAGAAGTGGGATTTGGTTGTAAGCTCTGTGAAGCTTTATCTCATTGGGGGTGACAGTTTCTTCCACCTCTTTGTCCTTGATCTGCTAGACTGGCTCTGTGAATGGCTTTACGTGACTTTTTGTTGTTTAATTGCTCAGTTGTGTCTGACTCTTTGCGACCCCATGGACTGTAGCCCACCATACTCCTCTGTCCATGGGATTTCCCAGGCCAGAATACTGGAGCGGGTTGCCATTTCCTTCTCCAGGGGATCTTCCTGCTCCAGGGGTTGAACCAGTGCCTCCTGTATTGCAGGCGAATTCTTTACCACTGAGTCACCAGGAAAGCTTGGGTGACTTCTGTGTGAACATTTGAATGCTGGGTGGGTGGCTCTTAGCCAGGCCTGTGGTTGACCCCCGGGGTTCAGCCATGGGTCAGGTATGGTCCTAGCCCTCTGTAGTCCCGCAGGAGAGATGCTTGGAGAGGCTGAGGTGGGTGCATGCTTATGGGCTTGTTGGGGAAACAGAACGTATTGGAAATATTTTTAATGAAGCCCTTGAGTATAGCTGGCTGTACCAAATTATAATAAAAGGAGAATCTCACCCTTTAACACTCTGTCCCCAAACTATGGTATCAGATATGAGGGAGATAGATTTTGGCCACATACACACATTTTTCCCCCTCAGATTTTTGACCTTTTGGAAAATGGAAGGGTGTTGGCCTGGGCAGTCCCTGGTAGATAGAGGGCGGGTGAGGAGGGCTGGCTTGGGGCCAGCCTGGATGTTTGGCCAACAGCAGTAATACCAGGCTAGTCTGCCTTGCTCTTTATTTGACCTTATACTTGAAATACTTTCTTGTTCAAAGCTTTCAGAGAAACAGGGAAAGGAAAGCAGATCATGAAAGAGTGTCTTGAATTGTGCTTCACAGAAATGTCTCTTCTAGGGAGAAAATGTGTGGGGAACGTGCCTGTCCCCCGGTCACTCCCCGCCATCACACTATATGTTTGAGATGGATGACTGTAGGGTAGGCTTAAAGCGTCTCCTTTCCTTGATCTGCTTGGGTTAAATACTTTCCAGATGTCTCTTTTAAGCCCAATGAGATGGGTGTGTGGTTTCCAGGTGAGGCTATGGAGACACAGTGTTAAATACCTTGACCACATTCTCATAGCTCCTAAAAGTGGAGCCAGAAGTCACACCCGGGAGGTCTGACCCCAGAGCCTGCCCTCCTAGGTGAGCTGCCTGGCCTGGGGTCTCCTGATGGAAGCCAGAGCATCCACAGGAATTTTATTTCCCTGGTCTTTACCTTAGATATGGTACTTCTTCCTTTTTAAAAAAATTTATTTCTTTTTGGCCATGCTGGGTCTTTGTTGCTATGCACGGGCTTTTCTCTAGTTGTGGCAAGTAGGGACCACTCTCTCGTTGCAGTGAGCAGGCTTCTCATTGCAGTGGTTTCTCTTGTTGCAGCGCATGGGTTCTAGGGCACACAGGCTTCAGTAGCTGCACCATGAGGGCTCAATAGGTGTGGCACACAGGCTTAGTTGGTCCACACATATGGGATCTTTCCAGATCAGGGATCGAACCCGTGTCCCCTGCATTGGCAGGCAGACTCTGTACCACTGAGCTACCAGGGAAGCCCCAGATAAGTTACTTCTTGATTGATGATTTGTACTAGTATTTTAAAATAGCCTTGAGTAAAGAAAAGATCAGACCTAGAGCTTCCTGGTTCTATGTAAACCTTGAAACTGTTAGGATAAGGTGGTTACTGATGGATCTTGTTCATGGATGGGCATTCTTGAGCCTTTGTGGCTCTTTTCTTCCTGGCCTCTGGCAGAAAGTTCAGAGTTCTGTGATTAGCACGTGTCTTCTGGTCGTTTGCCGGGTAGTGAGGCAATGATCAAAGCTGTTCCATTAAGAGTGGAAGATATCTCTGTTATACTTGGCCATTTCTTGAGTATTAAACACAATATTTAATACAACATTTAAATTAGCGTAATGCACAGAGAAGTATTCAACATAGTAATTTTTCAAACTATTTATGTTTCATCTCTGTCCGTTTTTATGGTAAATTTGGGTGTCAAGGAAGGTTTAGATTCTTTGGTCTTTGTCTTTCAGAACTTTGCTGGGAAGCTTTTATATCACAGAGACTAGCGCTTAATCTCTGCACTCAGCACTTTGCAGCTTCTCTTAGTTTTTGAATCTGTGCCTTTTTTAGGTTATTGATCTATGATTATAAACAATTCCTTTTATTGAAGTTTTAAAGAAAGTAGCTTTAAAAAGAAGCACAGTTATGAGCATCAGGGCATTTGGAATCAAAATTGGGTGTTGTAAGTAAGCTAATGCAATTTAACTGTTAACATCACATAGGAATTTCCTGAGCTTTTATCATTTCAGGCTTTCTCTTGCTAACTTACATTTCTGTAAGCTAAAAAGATATGTTCAGATTAGAGCTGCTGAGCGTCTGTGTGCCATTGACTGTGCTAGACATTTTTACTAAAAATATTTTAATGTCCTTCTCAGGTGGTGGACCCTGTCTTAAGACACTTGGGGTATGGTGATAAATAAAATCACAAAAATTCCTTTTGGATGATAAAGAGACAGATAATAAATTAATGCATTCAGTTGATGGTTATAATACAAAAATAAAACAGGAATGAGAAATGGGGAATGTCAGGCAGGCTGGTTGCAACTAAGTGTTGCGATCCAGCATGGCTTCATTAGGAAGCCTTTGTGGGTAACTTGGTAAGTAAGATGATTCCTGCTCTCACGTAGCTTACAGTCTGGTGATAATTGCTGTTCAGTGAGCACTTAGCATACGGCTAGGGACTCTGCTAAGTACCCGGGTACTTTTCTGATGATTTCCTGAAATATGGGCCATTATTTCCAGATCCTCCAGAAGGAAACTGAAGCTTCAAGAGTTAAATTGCCAAGATGAACACAGCTCTTGGGCCCTACATCTGATCCAAAGACCATCCTCTTTTTTTTTTATTTTTTAATTGGAATATAGTTGCTGCACATTGTTGTGTTACTTTCTGCTGTGAAAGTGACACAGTGTGTTCACGTCAATGAAATGAATCAGCTCTTTGGTTACATATACCCTGTCCCTCTTGGACCCTCCTGCCCCTCATCCATCTCACCCCTCCGGGTCGTCACAGAGCACGGGGCTGAGCTCCGTGTGCCTTACAGCAGGCTCCCTCTAGCTACCTGACAGTGTATCTATGTCAGTCCTAATCTCCCATCTGTCCCACTCTCCCTTCCCACCCTGCGTCTACGTGTCTGTTCTCTATGTCTTCATCTCTGTTCCTGCCCTGCAAATAGATCATCTGTACCGTGCTTCTAGATTCCACATATGTGTGTTCATGTACGATATTTTTCTCTTTCTGACTTCATTCTGTATGACAGACTCTAGGTCTATCCATGTTATCCCATGTCAACAGTTGAAATATCTGTTATAAGGGATTAGTCTGTTTGTAGGTGGGATTTGTCTAGTTTTTGGTTCTGTTGGGCTGGCCAGCATCTTGGATGGCTCATGGAGAGGCTGATACCGTGAGCATCCCCTCAGCTCTCACGCCTGTTCTCTCTCTGAAAGGCTCTGGGGTCTTGCCCCGTGGCCACTGCAGGCAAAAGGAGCCGCCTGGTTTCCGACTTCCAAGCAGTGGGATGTGTTTGTTGGGTATCAGAAGCTGGCCTCTATTGACTCCCGCAAATCATTGACTACTTGAATTCCTGGCATTACATTTCAGTGATAGAACAGCAATTTGGCCGGCCTGAGTGTCACCGTGTTCAAGAGCATGTTATAAATGCTCATGTTCGGAAAGGAATGTGAAATGCGGGAAAGGTTAGAGTGCCAACGTCACGGTTTATTGTGAGTGTTTATTCCCAAATAGGCCATACCCTGTGTTTACAATTATTGCTTTATCATAATAAAAAGCCAGTGAGTGTGTTGGATTAGAAAGCTTCAGAGAAGCCTGTGTGGAAAGGAGGTCGGGAGTTCAAGAGAGCTGTGTTGTTCCTTCTGCCCTCAGGGGTGCTTATGAGAAAAGTGGGATGCTTTGCATTGAATGTTAATAGTGTGGTGGTTTTCAGCCTAGTATATCCTTTGTGTTGAGTATTGATGGTTCTTTGTGCTTTGGTTAATGTCTGAGGTGTGTATGTTGGCCATTAATATAAAAGGAGACTGTATATTTTACATCTTTGTTATTTTTTATTATTGCTTTCTAGTGATTTTTTTTCCCCTACTTCTTTGGAAATGTTGATTTTTTTTTTTTAATAAGATAATTTTCTTTTTACTCAAGAGATAAGCCCTGGTTTAAGTACTTGGGCTGTGAAATTTATTTGCTTTTTTGAAATATGTATCTATTTCTATACGTGTGTTTTGAGTGTACAGTTCACAAACTTTAGAGATGGAATGCACATAGGTAGGCAGTGTGTTCAAGATATAAGAACTAGATCAAACAGATCAAAACATAAGAAATAATAAGCTCCCAGGAGTGCATCACCATTTCCCAGTCACTTCCATCCTCCCTACCGGAGTGAACACTATCCTGAATCTTAACATCTTATCTTTGTTTTGCCTGTTTTTGTACTTGACATGAATGGATAATCCAGTGCTCTGCCTGGCTTCATTTGATCCCCAGTGTTTGTGAGATTGAACCATATGGCTGCAGGTTGTTTGTTCTTGTTGTTACAGAATATTTCATTGTGCAAATATTCCATAATCGATCCATTCGGCTCTTAAAGATGTTAAGTATAGCTCCAGTTCATTCTATTATGAATGGTGCATCTACAAAGGTTCTCATATGTGACTTTTGCTGAATATCTGTAAGTATTCCTTTTGGGTATATACTGAGGAGTGGAATTACTCGACTGTAGAATATGCATATATATCCAGCTTGAATAGATGCTATGAAGTGTATTCAAGTAGTTGTACCAATTTACGTTTCCACAGTAGGGTGAGAGCTCATGAATTTTATTTTTGTTATGCTGTTCTGGTGGTAGACGGGAGTTGCATGTTCTTAGGTTCACTTCAGTTCATGTTTGTTGTATGGGAAGGAATGGTTGTAGCTATCTTCATGGATTCTTTGAAAGCTAAGTTAAATATTTGTGTCTATTTATGAGCTCATTCTCTTCCCCTTTGTTTCCCTGTGTATATATGTTATGTGTGCATGTTTTCTATGTCTTACACACACATGGTGTGTGTGTATATGCTCAGTCCTTCAGTTGGGTCCAACTCTTTGTAACCCCATGGACTGCAGTCCCCCAGGTTCCTCTCTCCATGAGATTTTCTGGGCAAGAATACTAGAGTGGGTTGCCATTTCCTCCTCCAGCGGATCTTCCCAACCCAGGGATTGAACCCACATTTCCATGCCTCCTGCATTGTAGGCAGAATCTTTACCTCTGAGACACGAAGAAAGCCAGTGTGTGTGTGTGTGTGTGTGTGTGTGTGTGTGTGTGTGTGTGTGTGTGTATACTTTTTTTTTTTTTCTCATAAGTATACTACTATGACTCTTAGACTGGAAAGTTGCATTGAAGGGTATCTAGCTCAGGGTCTTGCATCTCTCCTGAACCAGCAACGATCTTGCTTAAGTCTCTGAAAAGCACCAATAGTTTAGAGTGACCCGTTTGTTAATGAACTCATGTGTTTTTGTCTTCCACATTGTGGTGACATCTGTTTCTTTAACTTTTCCCATAAATATCATGCCTTTTTACAGGCATGGGGTGGGGGGAACTCATGATGCTTATGAAAAGTGAAAGTGAAGTCGCTCAGTTGTTTCCGACTCTTTGCGACTGACTGCATGGGCTGTAGCCTACCAGGCTTCTCTGTCCATGGGATTTTCTAGGCAAGAGTACAGGAATGGGTTGCGATTTCCTTCTCCAGGGGATCTTCCTGACCCAGGGATCAAACCCGGGTCTCCCGCATTGCAGCAGACACTTTACCCTCTGAGCCACCAGGGAAGCTCATGATGCTAATAATAGAGTTAAATCTCTAGGCAGAGATTCATGGCATTTAAAAAATCACACTTTTTAGCATCTGCAGGGGTTTGGTCTCTGAGCAGTTTTCTCTGGGGAACTTCAGTGAAAAACCACCATGCACAATGGAAAAGAAAACTGTGCAAAATTACTTTTGTTTTTGCCTATTTACATTTTTTGCCTTTCCTGATTGTTTTCTGCCATGACCATATGTTGATGTTTTCCCCCTTTTGGTTGAGTTTAAACATTGTTTAAAATGAAAATTTTAAAAATGCAAATAGCACATTTTATAAATCAGGCTATAATAAATGAAATTTTAAAAAGACAACCTTGCTTTTAATAGAAAACTGACCATTATATTTCGTGAAATCAATGAATATGGAAAAATCCTCTGATGGATAATACACTCTAAAGTTTCTGAACTTCCAGGTGATATTAACATTCATAGAACTTTAGAATACAAGTGAGTTTTTTCCTAGTTAATAATTAACAATTTCATTCAGGTTCATAGATATTACTTAATGAATATTTTCTTTTTTCTTCTTTACAGGCAAGAAGAAACTGATAGGAGAGTGAAAAATGTAAGATACATATTTAATGGAACATTATAAATGGTTTCTTAACGTGTTCTGTAATAGGGTAGTGAGAACTAAAAATATCTGATATGTTCTCTGTCCTTTTTCTAATGGAATTTTTGTTAGAAACAAATTCTAAATATGCTTAAATATGGTTGAAACGTATATTATCTGATCTCATAGTATAAGAAGGTGGGTTAAATTTAGGAAGTGGGTCCTTACATGTTAGTAATGTGGTAAAGGCAGATAAGGGCTTCCCAGGTGGCGCTAGTAACAAAGAACTTGCCTGTGAAATCAGGAGATGCAGGAGGTGTGGGTTTGATTCCTGAGTCAGGAAGATCCACTGGAGGGGGCATGGAGATGCACTCCAGTATTCTCGCCTGGAGAATCCTATGTACAGAGGAGCCTGGCAGGCTATGGTCCATAGGATTGCAAAGAGTTGGACGTGATTGAAGCGACTTAGCATGCACGCAAAGGCAGATAAACAGACTATAGGATTTTTAGGAGAGTGAGTCAGAAGCCACCAAAATCAGACTTTAAGGAGAAACACTAAATGTTTAAGAACTCTGAGGAATTAGCCAGTGTAGACATATATATAGTATGCTGCATATTAGAAGAATTTCTAAAAATGTGACAGCTTTATTTAAAAACATAAGGGCTAAATATCCTTGTTAGGGAAGCTGAGAACTATTGATTTTAAGTGTTTAGTCTGTAAGTTTGTTGGAAAAATATTGTCTGAAAAGTTTACTTGATGTTTTCTTCCTGTGAATTTTTTCCTGCTTCGTGGGTACTGGTAGAATGTACAAATACTTGTTGGGGGTCTAAGCTTTTGGTGTGAGAATGTGCTCGGAGAAGAAGAACATTTTTGATGACCCTTCTCCTTCATGGAATTTAAAAGAAAATCTACTTTTCAACCATAGATACATATGGTCTTTTATCTAGAGTGCTCACTTGCATTTAAGCTTGCTGTTAATTACTTAGACTCATCAGTTGTTTCATGGCATTTTTTTTTTTTTTTAAGGTTTTGATAACTTTGTACTGGCTGGGAAGAAAAGCACAAAGTAACCCCTACTATAATGGTCCCTATCTTAATTTGAAAGCATTTGAGAATCTTTTAGGACAAGCTCTGACTAAGGTAAGGAAGCTCTATCTATATGAGACATTTACTCCAACTAATAGTACTTATCTTCCCCTTCCCCTGTTTTTTCCATGTGCCCTCTGCCTTCTTTTACTTTTTCTACAAAATGTGGTGGCTCTGATTGGGATGGGTAGAGAGGATTGTTACTTATCTGCTGACTTCATAAGCCACCACCAAGGAGTGAGTAGTTCAGACCAGTTTCCAGGATATGTGATATAGGTATAGGTATTTATTTCTTAATTTTAGGTAACTCAGTGAAAGACTCATTGACTTTCTTTCTTCAACACCTTATATAACCCAACTCTTTCTATACTCATTGTGAACTCAACCTGTAACTGCTTCAGGCTATTAAAATGTGTGTATGTTACTCAGTTTCTTTATCTCATTGTTTTGCCATGGGTCACTATATCTCTAATGTTCTTATTCCAATATCTTCACAATTCTACCATGCTACGTCTGTTTCCTAAAGAGTAATAAATGCTGTTCTGTGAAACTTGATGAGATTTTTAAGTTAGAATCTTTGGTTTTAAACACATTTCTAGTCCTTCATATTTTGGAGTCAGTGTTGCAAATTTTGAGTCTTTAAAGACTGTTTGAAGAGAGTCAAGTGCCAAGGCTATCCAGAGTTGGCCAGATCCTCATTCATAAGATCAAATGGGAGAACGAATCGCCATGGGGGTATTTATGTAGGAGAATCTGCAGTATTCAGAAGAAAATATATCATCAAAATAATTTATCACCATCTAATTAATAGTAGTTGCTTGATGGGTCTTTATGACCAGTAAATGATTCTGTACCCATCAGGCATTTAGCATTAGTCGCTGGCACATTGTAAGGATGTAATAAATGCTAGCTACTATGATTGGAAAATAGATGTTCTAGGCCAGGATGAAAATGATCTCTTTGCCTTATAACTACTCTCGTCTTTAGTTTTGCCTAAGCTCAGCCATATATTTTATAGAGAGTTGAGATTATAGTCTTGAAGGTTAGAGTATTCCTTCTGGATTTTTATTTTTAAATCGTAAGGAGTTGATAATATCCTATTTAAATTCCTTAAAACAGTTAATTCAGATAATCGTTGAGATAATATCATACCTGAGCACTATATGAGGTGTTAGAGAAAGCTCTCACACAAGGGAGATGACCCATCCTTACCGCACAATTGTTTGATGTAGACAGGTGAACAAGTAGGTCAGTGCAATGGTGGAAGGCTGGGCTTGGAAGGATGAATGTGGCGGGGCTTCAAGCATGAGCAGAGTCTGCCTTACAGTTATTTCAGCTAAGAAAACATCCAGTTAAAAATAACATGGGACTTTGGCCCTTGCATTAGTGTGTTCTCTTTACAGCCTTTGGTTCTTTTTATGGCAGTCTGAGTCAGGTTCAGTAACCCTCATAGAGTGTGCTGGGAATGCTTTACTTAAGTGTTTCCTGCCACCAATGTCAAAACCAGAGTGCATAACCCAAAGAATTTTTCATAGGTAAAGCTATAGCTGTGGTTCCATTCCATTATTATGGCAGGTGGAAAGCCATAAGAGGTATGTCAGTATATGTTTTGCATCTGTTCTCTTAAAATCAAAACCATTCTGTTCATCAAGCTTTTCTCCCTTAACTAGTTATGCTTAATAGCCAATCTAAAATATGAATAAAGAAAAAATACTTGCAGGGACTTCCCTGGTGGTCCAGTGGTTAAGAATCCACTGCCAATGCAGGGAACACAAGTTCGATCCCTGGTCCGGGAAGATTCCACATGCCATGGAGCAAGTAAGCCCATGTGCCGTAATTACTGAGCCCCCCCCCCGTGCCCTGGAGCCCACGCTGCACAACAGGAGAAGCCACCACGTTGAGAAACCTGAGCACCGCAACTAGAGAGTAGCCCCCACTCGCCACAACTAGGGAAGGCCTGAGTGCAGCAATGAAGACCCAGTGCAGCCAAAAGAAATTCAGTCAACTGTTGCCCTTGAGTCATCCTACAAGTTGTAGGTGACTCACTTTAGGTGACTTGTCAGAGGAAAGTCCTTGTTGGCAGGGTGGGGGAGGAACCAGGCAACAGGGCCAAACTCCAGTTCTTTTACAACTATGTTGGCACATCATCATTAACTTTTAACACTTACGAGGTCAAGAATCATTTCCTGTGTGTTGCACTCTAAGGATTCAACAAATATGTGTTTAAGAAACCTGATGAATCTAAAGATTTACTTAGAATTTTAAATTTTATATTTTTTGAGAAGTATTTTGGTGGCACCAGCTTCTCCATCTGCTTGGACATAGAGTACAGGGTAGGCGCTTGCATTTGCATGACAAGATGTCAACTCTAATTCCAGGGTGTGTGTGGCAGATAAAATATATAAAATCTCACATAAATCTATTGGGCCTTATTGGCACTTAAACACTTGTCACACAATTCAACCACAAATTGACATCCAGTCTTAACCAAAAGTGTGCCTGAGACAGCTGCTAATTATTCATTGTAAACCTTTTTTCTTCAACTTTTTCCACATGTTGAAAATATTCATAATTCAAAATTGAAAGAGTAGTGTAACAAATACCCACCTGTTTTCCATCAGATTTAATCATTAAACGTTGTTGGCTTTATTTAGGTATCTATCCATTATTTCATGGAGATTTCAGGTTGCTCACTCCATGCTGTTCTTAACAGTAAGAATATTCTTCTGTATACCTACAGTGTCTCCTAGACCAAAGAACATTCATGAATATTCTCCATTATTTAATATCCAGTCTATATTCAAAATATCCCAATTGTTTCCCAACTCCGTTTCATAGCTTCTTGTCTAAATAATGATTTAATGAAAGGTTCACATATTACGTTTGGTTGTTAAAGAACGTAGGAATTCTTATCTCTGTGTTAGTATCATTATCTGAAAATAACATTTCTCATTTTGCTGTTAAGTAACGAAATTACCTCTACTGTATTAAAAAATTATAGAGTTAATAACTGTTCACTGATTATTATGTATTAGGACTATGCTAAAGGCTTTATAAATTCTACTGAAATGCTAATTTTTAAAAGTCCAATTGTATTCTGCTATTAACTTTCTTAGAGGAAAGTTAGTTAAAAATGCTTATTTTAGTAAGTTCTATATGATTTACAAACCTATGGTTAATAACGTTTACTTTATTTCTAAATAACTGTTATAGGAGCCAAACAAATATTTCATCTAGGTACAGGGGAAATGTATTATATATCAGCAAACAAGTCCGCTTTCCTTGGTTCAGATCTAATTTTGTAACCAGTGAGCTTTCCTTGGTTCAGATCTAGTTTTGTAATCAGTGAAAATAGACAAGTTTGTGAAGTGTATACCTGCTATTCTTACCCCTCTCTCTTTTAAAACTTTTCTTTTTGTTGAAGAACGTTGTTATGGTTTTGTTGTTGTTGTTCAGTAGAAATGACCCCTAATATTTCCTGGAGGTAGGCTGAATGCACTCTTATTCTCTTCTCCTTTTGAATATCAAAATTAAGGTTGACTTTTCTCTTTGCCTCCTTTTATGTTTATTGCCAGAAAACTGTATGATTTTAGCTCTTGAATGTTACTCTAATTATTAGTTGTTCTTTGATTGAAAGTTTCCTCATTATTAAATAGATTCTGTTACCTTAGTAAGTAATACTGGGTACCTCCATGTTGTCACATGAGTGCTAAAGTGTTAAGTCATGGGAAGACATTTACAGATTTATGTTCTGATTTCTATCAAATGTTTTTCTGACATTCCACTGGGAAATCTCAGTGCCTCATCTAATCAGAGATAGCATGACTTGAGCTATGCAAACAAAGACGCCATAACTGATGACATTTTTGGAAGTTTTTGCTCACTTACTATTTCCGAACACATGTCCTTTAGGCACTTGAAGAGTCCAGCTGCCTGAAGAGGAGTGGCAGGGACAGTGGTTATAGCGACATCTGGGGCCCTGAGCGCGGGGAGCTTCTGGCTTCTCCAGGCAACTGTAAGAGGGAGGACTCGTTTGAGAGCTTGGACTCTTTGGGATCAAGGTCATTCACAAGCTGCTCCTCCGATATCACGTTGAGGGGGGCACGTGAAGGTGAGCTGCATTTTGGACTTGATAGTTTATTTTTATTTCTTAGTGTATTGAGAGAAAACTGGGAATGGGAGAGAGTAGAAAAATGGAGGGAAAATTATTGAGACAAAAACTTCACCAGGAAGTATATATCGTGGAGACTGGAATAGAACTGAGGGTGTCTTGTCTTTCCTTTCTTCCTTATGTCTCTCCATCCTTCCTTTTCTCTCTCTCTTTCTCTGTCTCTCTTGTTCCTTCCTCACTGTATTGCCCCTCGGGGGGTGATAGTTTCACTTTTTAAAAATCTGTTTTTGGAGGGGATTAGGGCAGTAGTAAAGAATCTGCCTGCCAATTCAGGAGACGTGGGTTCAATCCCTGGAACAGAAAGATCCCTGGAGAAGAAATGGCAACCCACTCCAGGATTCTTGCCTGGGAAATCCCATGGACAGAGGAGCCTGGAGGGCTCCTGTCCATGGATCCTAAAAGAGTCAGACACAACTGAGTGACTAAACCACAAGGGAAGAGACAGTTAACTATGACCTGTTTGATCAGCGATAGTCTATCCTATTTCTTTTTCCTCCATATTCAGGTTTAACAATCTCTGCCTCTGAGGCCTAATAACTGATATATCTAGACATAAAAAAGAAAGTAAATAAGATTCTGTAAAAGTGTGTTCTAGTTCCTGAATAACTTCCTTTCTTCCCTTTTCTTTTCGGCAAAAGATAAAAAGAAGAAACGTCTAAGAAGAAACAGGAAAATATTTTAATAATTATCTCTACCCAAGAAAAGAAGTGATTGATATCTGTCTTGATAGAATATTATGCTAAATTTTGGTTGATTAAGGAGCAACACTCGCATTGTGTTAGAAAATATCTTTTGCTTCTGTCATGGTCAAAGTCAACCCAGAACAAGTATGAGAGGAACATGTTAATGAAAGTCATTCTGTTATGAGAAGGAGTTTTCTTTCAAAATCCAAATGTAAAATTCATTATTTAAATACAAATCTTTTTCCTATGGCTGTTGGGTGGCATCAGAAATTTCTGTAACTATAACTGGAGTTTACTGACTGCAAACCTCTTGTGATTCAAATTTGATTATATTGAAACCATAAGTGGTTTCTTGAACTATTTCTGTGCTTCCACCAGCAACATGAAAATATTGAGAGTTCTGGTTGTGAGTTTGTGCTGGATTGTTAGAGATTTCACTTTGCTTGTTTAGTTTGCAGTTTTATTTTAAATGTTTTCCTGCTTTTATTATAAAACATTTTCAAACATCAGCAAAGTTGGAAGAATTTTACATGCCTGCCTATGTAACTGCTGGGCTTTCCCAGTGGCACTAGTGGTAAAGAACCTGCCTGCCAATGCAGAAGACATAGAGACGTGGGTTTAATCCCTGGTTCGGGAAGATCCCTTGGAGGAGGGCTTGGCAATGCATTCCAGTATTCTTGCCTGGAGCATCCCATGGACAGAGCAACCTAGGAGGCCACAGTCCATTAGGGTCCCAAAGAATTGGATAGGACTGAAGTGACTTAGCATGTGCGTACCTGCCACTTAGTTCTATCATAACATTTACCATGCTTGCTTTATTACACACCAAGCTCTTGTTCTCTAGGCATTAATTATCCATTTTATTTTTCAAGGCACTTCAGAATACATTACACTTGTTTCTAAATGCTTTAGCATGCAATCATGAGCTAGAATTCACCTTTTATTACTACTGTTTTCTTAATTAAATTTACATAAAAGCAGTGTATACTGAATTTGTTTTTCCAGAGTAAAATGAATCAGCAAATATTATAAATCCAAATTATTTAGCTTTTTGAATAGTGATAGCTTTTAAAAATTTGAAAAGTGAATGAGATGGGGGAAGGAGAAGATGGGACAAATTGAGACAGTAGCATTGACATAGATACACTCCCATGTGTAAAATAAATAGCTAGTGGGAAGCTGCCTATAGCACAGGGAACTCAGCTCCATGCTCTGTGATGACCTAGAGGGTGGGATGGGGGGGTAGGAGGGATGCTCAAGAGGGAGGGGATATATATGTATGTATGTACACACACACACACACACACACACACTCGGGGTGCTCAAGAGGGAGGGGATATATATGTATGTGTACACACACACACACACACACACACACACACACACACACACACACACACACACACACACACACACACACACACACACACACACACACACACACACACACACACACACACACACACACACACACACACACACACACACACACTCTTTCTCTCTCTCATGGGCTTCCCACATGACTGAAGTGACTTCACATGCATGGGCTTCCCAGGTGGCGCTGGTGGTAAAGAAGCTGCCTGCCAATGCAGGAGACGCATCCCATTCCAGTATTCTTGCCTGGAGAATTCCATGGAAAGAGGAGCCTGGCGGGCTACAGTCCATGGGGTCTCAAAGTGTCGGACACAACTGAAGGGACTGAGCATGCACGCAGATATACTTACAGTTGATTCATGTTGTTCTACAGCAGAAACTAACATAACACTATAAAGCAATTATCTTTCTATTAAAAATAAAAATATTAAAATTCAAAAACATGTTAACAACAAAGAAAAGTGAATAGCTATTTAAGTTAACCTTTTTAATTACTGCTGTATTTGTTGGCTGTTTGTGATCTCGGTGTAACATTTTCATAGCTATGACTCTTAAGATAGTTTTAAGGAAACAAATCTGAGTTCATAATTCATCTGAGTGATTAAAGCTGTGAATGCAGAGGTTGAAATTCTCAACCTACTATATTACTTTGGACTGGACTGAAGAACCTAACATGTGCTTTGTTTGGATTTATATATGGCCAACAATAATAAACCCTGGAGAAGGGAAAGGCTGCCTACTCCAGTATTCTGGCCTGGAGAAGTCCATGGACTGTGTATGTGTAGTCCATGGGGTCACAAGGAGTCAGACACAACTGAGCGACTTTCACTTCACAACAATAATAAAAGGGACATGCATTGAAGGCGTGTGGGAGTTTATAGCCTCTGGTCAGTTCCCATGCAGTGGTTCAGTGGTGTGAGCCTTCTCCGCAGACTCTTGTTTGGCTGGGTGTCTGGTCCCTGTGACGAAAAGCAGAGGGTTACTGTCACGCTGCTTCCTGATCGTGGGAAAGGAGTTGCAGACCTTGTTTGAAGAGGGTGGGAGTGAAGACTTGGTAATTACAACTAAGGAAGGGAAAAAAATCCTGGGAGCCCTCCAGGATGATAAAACTATTTTTTTTTTTATCATTCTGTTGAAATTCTGCTACCTACACCAGATTGTAATCCCAAATTGATGATCAATAATATTGATGATAAGATTAATATTTTTAGGTTAATGAATTTCAGAGTCATATTCCTAGGTTTTATAGGAAACCTCTGTTGACGGATAGAAAGAAGTGCAATCTAAAGGCTGAGAATTATGTTTTGTTTAGCAGACTTCCTGAGGACTTAGCCCTGAAGACAACCTCTCAGATAGCTCTGAGGGACTGCTTTGAAGAGGTAAGGGAGGAGCCAGGATATATAGGAGTTTCTGCTAAGAGTCGGACACGACTGAGCGACTTCACTTTCACTTTTCACTTTCATGCATTGGAGAAGGAAATGGCCACCCACTCCAGTGTTCTTGCCTGGAGAGTCCCAGGGATGGAGGAGCCTGGTGGGCTGCCGTCTATGGGGTCGCACAGACTCAGTCACGACCTAAGCGACTTCGCAGCAGCAGCAGCAATCAAAAAACAAAAAAGCCCCCAAACAGCCAGGTAGTCAGAACATCAAAAGATTACTATTAATTAAAGAAAAACCAGACATCTCAGGTTATGAATTTCAAGCTTTTCTGTGTATAAGAAGATGCTGGGGACTGAGCTCACTGAAATCATTCCTTTGAAATGCACCTTCCGTAGTGACTCAGACAGCAGAGAATCCACCTGCAATGCAGGAGACCCAGGTTCAATTCCTGGG
This sequence comes from Cervus elaphus, assembly GCF_910594005.1. NCBI lineage: Eukaryota > Metazoa > Chordata > Mammalia > Artiodactyla > Cervidae > Cervus > Cervus elaphus. The sequence continues at coordinate 50,031,028 of NC_057844.1, forward strand.
TTGGGAAGATCCCCTGGAGAAGAAAATGCCTACCCACTCCAGTATTTTTGTCTAGAGAATCCAATGGACAGAGGAACCTGGCGGGCTAGTGTCCATGGAGTCACAAACAGTTGGACACAATAGAGTGACTAATACCTTCAAGGCTAGCACTTAACTACCTAGGGCTAGTATCCTGTTTTTATCCACCCTGAAGCCCCTCAGGGCACACAGTCATGGATGGCTGCAGTGGCTGATGGCTTGATGGCTGAAACATCCTTTGTTTATTGATGGGGCAGGTGATCGTTTTCATCCATAACTCTTGCCATATCAAGAATATTTGCCTACTCTCCAGCATACTGTAGTGGACTAAAAAAAATTAACTTAAAAAATTTCCAAAGCAGAACTGTTCTTATATTTAAAAATTTGCAAGTACAAAATTTTAGTAAGAATCTTGACACTTCTCTCTTACTTACAAAAAATGTATTCATTTTGGAGGCAGTAAAAACAAAGCACCAGATTATTGACTATTGATATTTCTGGTGATACCTGGTTTCCCTGTTCTGGTCTCAAGGTCTCCTAGCTGTGTGTTCAACTGCTTCCTGTAGGGTTCTGTCAGTTTTACTCGCTGTAGACTCCTGCCAGCCAGGGAAGAGGGGACAGACTGCCTTTGGCTCAGGTTAACCTGGAAGTGTTCTTTTGCTAAGAGCAGGTGGCTCCCAGGTACTTAGCTACCAATCTACCGAAGACCGTGGCATTTGCAACTTTCCTTCACAAACACACAGAGGCGGGAAAAAAAGGGCAGCAAGGGAGACGGCTCAGCTGTATCTATAATGTTTTGTACCTTCATTTCTTCCCATGTATTTAAAAGGACAGACTGGCTTTTTGTTTTGTTTTGTTTTGAGAACAGGGTAGTGTTTGTAGTTATCTGACCTTGAGGTGTATCAAACTGTATTCTTTCAGATACGCGCATAAATGATATTGAATCAAAATAGGAGGTTCCCCATATTTCTGTGACCACTGTCAGAAAATGCCTTGAGTTCTGTGGTCTCTTAATATTCCTTTAGGACTTTAGGAGTCATTTGGTCTAACCACGTATGTTATGTGTGATTCTTGCTCATAAGGGTCTCATAAGTATCTGTCAAACTTCTTTGTGATCATGTGCTTTTTGCATCTTTTCTTTGTCTTTCTTGGTCTCTCACCTCACAGAAATTTTGGATGATGGCACAGTTTATTTTAAATGACTGAGGTTCCCTTGAAGTCAGTTCAGATCTCATGTTAGGCATCTTTGATTCTGTGGCTACACTATATCTACATGTAATCCATCAGCAAATTTTACAAAAAATCATGAGAAGATTGAGTAGAAAAGGGGTTCAGCCATAAACTGGAACTTTTTCTACTTAGAATGTGTACCAGTGGAAGAATGTACTGTGTGTACCTCCAGTATGCAAAGCAAGTTCCTCCTAATGGGTCTTATCACAACTTCGTGACAAATTTCTAAAAATATTCCCCACAGTGAGCAGTAGAGCCCTGGGTTTCCAAGGGAAAGACAAAGCAGGCAGGCTGTGTGGGTTTCAGTTAGATGAAAAATCTGGAGACTAAAGCAAATTCCTGTGTCTTTTTTTTTTGTTGTTGTTAATAGGTTGTGAAAGTGACACAGATTCTGAATTTACATTCAAAATGCAGGACCATAATAAAGATGATATGTCCTATAGAAGGATTTCGGCTATTGAACCCAAGTCTGCCTTACCCTTCAATCGCTTTTTACCCAACAAAAGTAGACAGCCATCGTACGTGCCAGCACCCTTGAGGAAGAAAAAGCTGGACAAAAATGAGGATAACAGACGAAGCTGGGCAAGCGCCGTCTACACAGAAGCAGATGGAACGTTTCCAAGGTACTGGGATGCGAGCTGATTACTGAGTTTTAAAATTCATTCGGCTTGGGGAATTTGCTGGGATATTTAAATTTGGTAAAAGGAATAATTCTTAAACTGTATTTCATAGATAACATAAAACTTCATTAATGAAAATCTTTCTTTTTCTTACCTGTGTTTTTAGTCATCCATATCTTGAAGAGATTTCTTCCGTTTTAGAATGTCAGCATATGATTTGCCGGTTCTTTTTTTAGATGCGTGCCTTTGACTCACTGGTTGTCTTTCAGCTTCCTGGATGACTTACATTGTTCATTGTGACTCTGCAGTGTTGCTTGTTTCATTTTTAAAAAATCTGTGTTGATGGAGCTCAGTGAACACAAAAAGAATTCTTTAATTTCCCATCAAATCAGCAGAGCAGAGCGTGATTTTTCGAATCCAGCTTCCTATCCGACGGAGGTGTATGGTTCTGAAAGTGGATCGGACTCGGAGGAGGAACGGAGGCTGCCGGATATAGTTTGGGATGACTTAGCGAACCGTAGATTCCAAGTGAAAAAGAGGCCTGAGAGTTTCATCTCTCCTAAATCTTGTTCACCCATCTTTTCTCCTGCTGACCCATTAACCACTGGGCTGTACAAACTGACGAGGTCAGAAAAATTTCTCCTGGATCGGAATGCCTATTGTGCTATTGATTTTTAATACATAAAGTAACACCCCAGATGGTTTGCGATTTGTCTCTCTCTTTTAACACATTTTATAAGTGTCTCTGGCCCTTCTGTATCAAGCTCTTCTCTACTTAAAATGAGATGCTGTTATAATGCCTTAACTTTGTTGTAGGGTCTGGAATGATGAGAATGATGAGAGTGGAAACGAGTTGGCTGCATTCACAGTGTGAACTTTGTGAGACAGAAAGCATGCCTCTTGTGTTCTGTGTCACAGATTGCTCACGCAGTGTCTTAACTGGTTGGATGTTTTGAACAGTAACACGAGGAGACCTTGGGGCGCACACGTGCAGAACTGGCCAACAGTACAAGGGACTCCAGACTCCTCTTGTTATTTGGAAGAGAACGAAGGCAAAAGAAGTGTTCCAAGCACTGTAAAGGATGATCTTTATGTGCGAAAGCTAAGCCCAGTCATGCCAAGCCCAGGGAATGCTTTTGATCAGTTTCTTCCCAAATGCTGGATCCCAGAGGATGTGAACTGGAAACGAATAAAAAGGGAAACTTACAAACCGTGGTATAAAGAATTTCAGGGATTCAGGTTTGTCTTTGTGCATGTTTCTTTCATTCCAGTGTCCATTCAGTACCCTGACTGGGTGCATTCTATGTGGGCATTTTATGAGAGAGATTAATTTCCTTCCAACATCTATAAACGTGCTCACTGGAAAAAAAAAACAAAAAACACTGTTTGAATTTAGACTTTAGGATCTGGATTTTAAAAAGTCTTCTATACAGCCAGAGCTGGACAGTATTTTTAGTTACATCATTCTTTGTTGTCTTTTCTTTCCTTTCTCTGTGTTACTCCAAGTAGAAGGAATTCAGACTCTGACGATGAGGATTCAGGCTCTGACAGAAGCTCCACCATTTTTAGTAGAATACAAAAAGCAGATCCTAGGCTAGACAGCAACTGTCAAAGACGTTCACTCTTGCTGGAACTGGCTACCAAACGGGCCAGAAACTCCTGGGACCCCCATGCAGCCAGGAGAACCCGTGGTGCTTCAGATGAGCCCAGGTGTACCTGCCTGCATGAGCCCGCCTGCTTGGAGTCCGGCCTGCGACACTTGTGCCAACTTCCGCTGCCCCATTAACTGCTGACCGTGATGAGCTGAGTCGTGGACACTCACTCACTTAATACTGAGATATGAAAGCGTAACATATAACATCATGCTTTCTGTGCAAGCGTGTGAGCTTGAAAGTCTAATAGGATTAAATATTCTTTAGCCCAATCATGTTCAATAGTACAGAGTTACATGTGGCATCATCAGTTCTTGTTGAAAACCATTTAAAAAGGCTTTTTAGACTGCTGACCTAATTATACAGCTGTGCTATGTGTGGAGTTGTGGAGAAAGGAAATAACCTATAGACAGACACTGGGACAGGCAAGACTGGTGAGAAACGCAAAGAAGAAATTCATCAGAGCTTTTTAAACAAAGCTTCAGAGCGCTGAATTTAATTTCTGCTGACCACCTGTGCCTCTTGCATAAAGCGTTTATTGCTCAGCTCTGGAAACCTTTCAGGATCGTTGCTGCTTCTCTGGGAAGGGAGTCAGGCCATTGTGGCCGATGGGATGAGGAAGGGTGGACAGAGCACTGGGTGTGTCAGGCAGGTTCACTCTCTTCCCACTCTAGCGCCATCCCTTGGCCTCAGCGATATCCACCTTTCCTGAGAAGTGGACTCTGCTCTAATTTCATTAAATGGTATCACGGGCGATGGCATTAAATGCTGGTGTTACTTCCCAGCTAGAATCCCTCCCATGGCCCTCTTAAATAATTCACACACAGGGACTGGCTAGTTAGTTGGTCTGCTGCTAATTACCTTTTCTCCCCAAACTTAATAAGATTCTCCCTTCCTTTTTCTTTCCTATGCTTCAGTCAGTTTTTATTACTTCAGGCCCTCCAGACATATTCTGATGACATCTTGTCTTCTGAAACAAATGTCAAAATCGACCCCACAGCTGGCCCCCGGCTCATAACACGCAGAAGGAACCTCTCTTACGCAGCAGGGTGTGGACCAGGAGATGCCCTGGAGATGCCAGTCCTGGATCCCGACTTAGAGAATGACGACTTCTTTGTCAGAAAGACCAGGGCTTTCCATGCAAACCCGTGTGTTCTCCGGGCTTTCGAAGACTTAAGAAGGCTGTCTGGGCAAGACGATCCCATAGAGCGAGATATAATCCTGCAGTGTAGGGAAGGGGAACTTGTCCTTCCGGACCTCGAAAAAGATGATATGATTGTTCGCCGCATTCCAGCGCAGAAGACAGAGGTGCCTCTGTCAGGAGGCCCTGATAGATACCAGCCAGTCCCGTTGCCCGAACCCTGGATGCTTCCTCCAGAAATTCAAGCAAAATTTCTCTGTGTGCTTGAAAGGACATGCCCCTCGAAAGAAAAAAGTACTAGTTGTAGAGTGTTAGTTCCTTCCTGTAGGCAGAAGAAAGACGACATGTTGGCTCGTAAGATCCAGTCTTGGAAGCTGGGAACCTCGGTCCCTCCCATCAGTTTCACCCCTGGTCCCTGCAGCGAGGCGGACATACAGAAGTGGGAGTCCATCCGAGAGGCCAGCAGGCTTAGGCACAGGAAGCGGCTGATGGTGGAGAGGTCAGAGTGTGTTTCTGCAAGGATTATGCTTGTCGTGGATGGTCTTGTGTGACTTTCCTTGTGTGAGAAAGTAGCATCAGATTGCCCGACTCTGCATGTCATGAGCTGTTTTGAAGCATCCTGTTAAAGCATTGATTTTGCTTTGAGAGAAATCAGATCTAATTGTTGTGTGGAAAAAGTGCAATTCCATATTTGCACGTCTCAAAATCACTCCTCTGAGACCTGTTTAAGAAGGTGTGTATCCGCAAACAGTGCCCTTGGCCTGGAGGGAAGACTACGATATGCTTCTGCCATATGACGTTTCACAAAGCTGTTTTCTGATTATATTTACAAGACTTTTATTCTCACGTCCAGGCATTTCTGAAACACTCTGCTTGTAGTCTGGTTTTATCTGTTTCTTGTATTTCAGAGTACATGATTTTTGGTGTAAAAATTTCCCTTAAAATATGGCATTGCAAGTTTCGTTTAACTTGATTTTGATGTCTGATTTTGACCCAGGCTTCTTAGACTATTGACGTGCGACTTCTTACATTGATGGTTTAAAGTTCAGTGCAAATTTTATTATAGTGCATGAATGTTATTTGCTGTCTGCTACACTTTACATGTATGTAATTATGGCCATTTTGATAATGAGTCTGCATTTATGTGTTATGCAACTTGCCGTTTTGATGAATGTTCAGTTTGTGGAACTTTGGGATGGACAAATAATGGGTTAAATGAAATTAGTAGACCTAAATCTAACTTCTTATTAGTTCCTGGCACAGGAAGTTTTTTGTTTGTTTGTTTCCTAAATGAATTTGTTCATTTGGTTCTAAGGAAAACAGGAAATTCTTTATCTTGATCTGAATTCCTTGAGATATGAGATCAATGAGAATTTGAGACATGATCAAGAATGTGACTGAAGAAGCAACCTTTTGAGATTTGTCCATCTCTAATTAGACTCTTGAAGATGTTGAATATTTAGAAACTAACACCAATAGAAAAACATGACTTAATTTTTGATTTTCTGATTTCTTAGACTCTTTCAAAAGATTTATGGTGAGAGCGGGTAAGTTTTATGGTTCACAGTAAAAAAAATCTACACACTGCTTGTCCTTTGTGTGGTATGTCATTGCATTTCTATCCTGGCATGACACTACATGTCTGTGCTGTGCATGGGACCTAAAACAGGGAAATTTTTCCTAATTCTGCAACTGAATGGTCATATTTCTGTCTGAGTACCCAGTGCATGCAATGCCGTATGACAGCATTATTTTGTTTATTAGAAGTTGAAAATTCAAATCCTGTTTTTTTTTTTTTTTGCCTCTAAGGAGTTGATTAAAAGTCACAAAAACACATGCCTGAGATTAGGTTTATTTATTTTGGTATCTGATAGCCACATAGGCCCAACCTCTCGTTTCTGGATGTTGAAGCCCAAATAACTATATTTTAGAAAATCTTCAATGGAAAAATTATATTGGTATTTACTTTGAGTTTAGAAGGCATGCGGTTGGCATTATCTGTGTACTCTTAGTTCAAGGAGAGCTTCCTTAGTTGGGGTGCTGAGTGGCATTATTTTCCCTCAGTAAGATTTGGAAACATTTTCAAGATTTCTAACTAGGGTCAGGAATTTTATAACATAGCTGTGTTATAAAGCCAAATCAGACCTCCAAAGCTGCAAAAAATTAAAATATTGGTAGATTCCATGTAAGCTACAAGGATTATACTTAAAACTGTTCCCAGTTTTTTTTCTATAGTTGACCCTCTATATCTGGGAATGCAGCTCCCAGAACGAGTCCTCTTGGATATAAAGGGGTTGATTGTTGTGTCATTTGACTCTGTCACCTGGCAGACACAAAATATTATACAAACAACCTTCTGGAAATATTTCCCATTTTTCGAATAGCAAAATTAAAACAAATCACTTTCTAACTTTTCATATGCACTAGCAGTGTAGACTCATTCACGCTTAGGGCAGATACTCAGGTGACTGCATCTTAATATTTTATATCAACTTTCTGTAACTTTGTGAACCCAACTGCTGGTAGTTTTTGATCAAGAAGAAAATTGAAGTATGACAAATATTTTCATCTGCCTAAGCCTTAGGAGCTAAGTATCTTCCCCTACTGGAACTTACTTCATCTCAAAGGTTCTCTAATTTTGATAGTTTTGGATAATTTTGAGAGTGTGGAGATCTTGCTGCTGCTGCTGCTAAGTCGCTTCGTGTCCGACTCTGTGCGACCCCATAGACAGCAGCCCACCAGGCTCCGTGGAGATCTTAGAAGTTACTAAAATCACTTGTTGAGTAGCTCAGTGGTGTCTGACTCTTTGTGACCCCATGGACTGCAGCATGCCAGGCCTCTCTGTCCCTCAACATCTCCCAGAGTTTGCTCAATCTCGTGTCCAACCATCTCATCCTCTGTCATCCCCTTCTCCTCCTGCCCTCAATCTTTCCCAGCATCAGGGTCTTTTCCAAGAGTCAGCTCTTTGCATCAGGTGGCCGAATTATTGGAGCTTCAGCTTTAGCATCAGTCCTTCCAATGAATATTCAGGGTTGATTTCCTTTATGATAGGGAACTAAAATCAACTAAATCAACTAAAATCACTATATAAAGCAATATAGCCATTCTAGATGTCAAGGATGTAATGGCACAATGGGCCACTAATTGCCAGTAATTCTCAGCCACTGATGTTAAAAATTAGGCTCCAAGTGTGCTTTCAGTAGGCCTTGCAAACGCACGTTATCTGGTTCCTCATGTGTGCTTAAAACATCTCCATCAGGAGGGTGTACGAGGCAATTTTTAGCATGACACTTGAGCATCTGCTAATCTCGATTCGTCATGGGAAAGCTGTTTTGATAAAAAATCTTTACAAACACTTTGAGTGATAACTTTCAGAACAATTTTTATGGGTAAATAAGACTTTATAATGTAAGCAGGTGGCTTTTCTTAAAGGAAATGTGAATACACTGAGTCCAAGTACTTGATGGAAATGTAAACCTGTACCGCTATTCCAGTGACTGTACGTGTTCCCCCTTAGGGACACATTGTGTGACTGGTTTAAGAAAAGAAGAGAGAAACCCAAATGCCGAAGCTCAGCAAGCTAAGGAGTTTTTTGGGCCCTAGCCAGCAGCAGCAAATGCCTTCCGTAGACTGTTTCAAGATTGTTGCTTGCATAGTACACTATTTGTTTTAAATGCTGTTCCCCATGCAGCTAACTGCCAGGGTAACACCAATAAAGCGAGGTTATCTATAAATGGAGACCAATGAATAATGCATGACTTGTTGAATAATGGAAAGTAATACAGATAGGTCTTCAGAAAACTCAGGTGCATTTTAGACCACTTGCAATCAAAAATCTATTATTTGGGATTAAAAAATTTTCTCTGTTACCAGTTTTTTCTTAAGTTGCTCTGCAATGAAAACAAAAATTTAAAATAAATTGAGTATAGACTTTTAGCCTAGAATTTGTCTCATGTTTATAAATATGTTTGTGAATGATTATAAACATGAAACAAATGATATTTCTGGGTGATATTTCTCTGGACATCTTGCTTGCTTTCCAGCGTGGAATACTTACCTGGAAAAATCATTATTGCTCAATAGCCTGTGGTGGAAAATAACTGCCTATAACATGAACGCTTTCTTTTTGGTGAGAACCAAAGAGTTAAAGAGAAATGTGCATCACCCTTTCCAGCCTCAGATTGTTTATTTCTGGCTTGCTTTTTAATTTGGCATTGAACACTCGTCACTTTATTTTTAGTAAGATGCTTTGTGTGTGGCTGGCATTTTCTCACGTGTGCTTTTGTGTTGCATGACTTGTCATATGGTTCCATGACATTTGAAAATTTGGTTATGATGCCTCTTGGCAGAAGCTGTTAACGACAAAGAAATTTGTAATGGTATATAGCTGTAATTTTGTCATGTGGTTAATTAAGCCATGGCATCTACTGCCAGTATCAGCAGGAAGTGAACATTGATTCAAGGTGAAGTTATAATCAAAGACAGCTGAGACTTGTATTTTCCTTACGGGTTTTGGCCAAAAAAAAAATTCTGGAGAACTGTAAGGGCAGCTGGACTTCCCTGATGGCTCAGTGGTGAAAGAATCTGCCTGCAATGCAGGGGACCTAGGTTCTACCCCTGGGTTGGGAAGATCCCCTGGAGAAGGACATGGCAACCCACTCCAGTATTCTTGCCTGGGAAATCCCATGGACAGAGAAGTCTGGTGGGCTGCAGTCCATGGGGTTGCGGAGAGTCAGACACATCTGAGCAGCTAAACAACAATAAGGGCACTTAAGACAATAAACAGGAAGGAAAAACCCAGTCGGTGTGAGTTACTTTCTGAAGATTTTGCCACCAGGAGACATTCAGCAATGTTGTAGACATTTTTGATTATCACGTTGGATGGGTTGAGGCAACGTTGCTACTGATATACTGCTATATGTTCTACAATACACAAGACTGCCCCCTACAATAAATAATTTTCTGGCCCCAAAATGTCAGTAGTGCTGCTGTAGAGAAACACTGATAATAGACTCTAAACCTATAAAGGAAAAGTCTCATATATTGTCTTATCAGTATAATTTATGATAATTGTAAAGTCTCTTTCCCAGGTTTTAGTATTGACTTGTGTTCAGAGAATTCCTGCAACAGTTAATGGAAATATATTTACAGGTGCATAAATAGATATATTCATATCTTTGAAAGTGGAGCACCCCAAACTAAGTATCATGGAATTGCTGTTTGTCATATAAGATTATCAGTGATTTTATATTTAGGAAATTTTGCTACATATCAGTCCTTTTTGATCTGTTAGTTCTTAGATATTCATCTGTAAATTTCCTGAGACTTTTTTTTAACAAAAATGCTCATTGTAACACTAGTCCCAGCATTGTGGGAAAAAAGAGTAAGATTTTAGTGATCTTGTTTTATAATCTACTCTCCTTTTTCATAAACTTCCCCTTCTTTCTCTCTTCACCCTAAGTGCTATTTTTTTTTAAAATTATTCACCTGAAAATGCAGCATGTTAGACCTGTATTTTTTTTTTGGACAAAGTCCAAATGTGGTTCTAAATCAGAATCTTTCCAAATAAGGAAATACAAAGGTAAATGAATTGCAAGAGAATTGTGATTTGCCAGTGAATAGTTATTCATTCTACTGATACAAAACATACTAGGGCTATGTAGTCCTTTACAGTTTTCCCAAATAATCTTCCTGGGAATATCCATGGGACTTATTTTGGGGAGGTAGTCAGGTAGGTATTAGGTTGCATTTTAGAGACATGTAGAAAGAAAAATAGACTCTGTAGTTTTCCCAAGGATCTGCAGCTCCTGAGTTGGTAGAACCAGACTAAGGCTTCGTATAATGAGGTGATTGATGGATGGAGACTTCTGGGCAGTCTTGTTGGCACATAGTAAGCCCTCAGAAGTTTGCTATTATGCTGTTAACTCTGATAAGGAAGGAAAGAATTCTTCGTGATCTGGCTGAAAGGCTCCTACACTCAAAAAGTTCTCGATTTTATCAGTGGGGCCTGGGGTGACTTCTCTAATTTGAAACTGCTTTGGGAGTCAGTTTTCAGTAGATCTCTCATGATCATATTTGCCTTAATAAGAACAGTTGGTGTATAGCACCAGATGGGTTTTTGAAATGCCATCAACATAAACTGACCCGTTTTTCCCAGCAACTCCTTCCTGGTTTAGCCAGATGAGGAACTGAGACTGAGAAGAGTTAAATGATGATCAGGGGGTGGGTCCGGTGGGGAGGGAGGGAGTGGTGAAAATTAGATCCCTCTGCTGGGTCTCACTTCCTGTCTCATTCTGGTGCCTGGCACAGCCTGTTGGGAATGTGCCAGGCTTTCTTAAGTTAACTTGATCCAGGGAACACAGGGGGCTCACATTCCTGCCTTCCACAGGGTCCTGTCTACTCCAGCCAATGTTTGGCTCGTTTACTTATATTGGGGACCACCGAGGGCTTTCCTGGTGGCTCAGATGGTAAAGAATCTGCCTGCAATGCGGGAAGTTTCCACCTCTGGGTCAGGAAGATCCCCTGGAGAGGGAAATGGCAATGGCATGCCAGTATTCTTGCCTGGAAAATGCCGTGGACGGAGGAGCCTGGCGGGCTACAGTCCATGGGATGGCAAAGAATCAGACACAGCTGAGCAACTAACACTCTCTATGTGCCAGGCTCTGCTGTGGGCTCCCCGGGAGGGTGATGGGCCTCTACCCCATGATGATGGTGTTTTCTGAAAAGACACATGTTCAAGTTTCCCAGGGAATGAGGGTGCGGACTGAAAGGGTCTGGACCTGTTGAAACTGGTCAGCCTTCCTCCCACCAAAATATTACTTAAAATGCTAATGTTTCCAATTTTGTTCTGGAATTTCTGTAACCTCGTATGTTGGGCATCCAGATTTCCCTCATACCTTAGAGATGAAAAAAAATCTTTATAGTGGGTTTCGTATTGTATTAGCTCATATAGCCTGATTCTTTGCAGTTACAACTTAAGTGAACTTATATTCTCAAATCAGGTTTTTATATAGTCATACCCCATTAAGTGGGCTTCCCTGGTGACTCAGTGATAAAGCATCCACCTCCCATGCAGAAGATGCAGGACATGCAGGTTTGATCCCTGGGTCGGGAAGATCCCCTGGAGGAGGGAATGGCAACCCACTCCAGTATTCTTGCCTGGAGAATCCCATGGACAGAGGAGCTGTGTTGAGAATACACCCTGGTGGAAGCTAGGAGGCTGATGATTCTAATAATCCAGGCAAGAGATAGGATGATTTGGATCAGAGTCATGAAGATGGAGGTGGTGAGAAGTGGTCACCCCCTAGATATATTTAGAAGGTAGAGGGGCAGAATTTCCCGATGGGATGGATCAGTTACACGTGAGAGAATAAGGAATCTGGGACGGCTCCAAGATTTCTGGCCTGTGTCCTGGAAGGATGGAGTTGGCTTTTATTGAAATGAGGAAGATGGGAGATGAGTGGATTATGGGATGAGCGTGGATGGTAGGATGAGCAGTCTTGGTCTTGGTCTGTTCAGTGAAGTTTGAGTTGCCCATTAGACTTCCAAGCAGAGAATGAATAGTTGCATACATACAACCAGACTATGGTAAAAATTCTGCCTGCAATGCAGGAATCCCAGGTTCGATCCCTGGGTTGGGAAGATCTCCTGGAGAAGGTAATGGCAACCCACTCCAGTATTCTGGCCTGGAGAATCCTGTGGACAGTGGAGCCTGGTGGGCTACAGTCTATGGAAGTGCAAAGAGCTGGATGCAGCTGGGCACACACAGACACACACAACCAGACTATAGTCTCACAGGGATCCCGAGGAATAAGTGGCATTTAAAAAGGAATATATACTGTTGAAAGGGCTTTTAAGTTGAAGGGAAGAGTTCAGGAAAGACCTTCACTGCATCTGGAGGCTGAGTGATAATTTAAGAAGCTTTTTTAAAAGTCTGAGTAAAAGTTGATTGTGCTCTGATCTAGGGTGTTGGCAACAGAAATGGAAAGAAAAAGACACTGAATAAGAGGACCTGATAACTAATTGAACATAGGAAGAAGGGAGAGACAAAGGTGAAAAATGGTTCTCTGATTTTAAATGTGAATGACTGGAGGGCAAGTAACACTATTAACAAGAGGAAAAGCAGGTTTGGAGACAAAATTTTTGGCTATATCATGTAGCCAAATAACCATGTGTTTATAGTCATATGACTTGCCACTTAACAAAATTCTTTCTAGATACTGTTTCCATTGATCCTGTTACAATGGAGATTCGTAGGGGACATCCATGCAGAGATGTTTATTTAACAAGCAGTTGGAATTGATGCAGAGAGACTGGTCCTAGGCTATGGATTTGGGAGTCACTGGCATAGAGATCGTTACTGAATTCCTGAGCTAGCTGGGCAAGTGTGTTATTAAAAAAGTGTGGTGATGGCAAAATCTTGGGGAAGGCAAATTTAGGGGCCCAAGAAAGAGATGCAAAGCTGTTTAAATAAAACGGGAGTCAGTTACAATGAAATAAAAGCAGAAGTGGTAGGAAAGAACATTTTGGGTACCCCACACTCAAAAGCTTCGTGTCTCTTTACTTCTCAATATGCAGGTCTGACCTCTTTTCCAGGAGGTCTGCCTCAGTTTCCCCTCCTCTGATGTGGGTATAGCACACATTCCTCGGCAGCACCGTACTCTACTCAAAGTACCCTAGTTTGAGCTCTTCGAGACTTAACCCACATTACATCCTCATGGCAGCAGTCACACGTGGACAAAACAAAAACTGCCTTAATACAAAAGAGGATTATAATAGAGGTTATATAGTAACTGACTGTGGTCTTTGAGACCGAGCACAGTGCAGGGGCGGGCAGATCTTTACAGAACCCTTGAGAAGCAGCCGCAGCAGCACATGTCTTCATGGCATTGAACTTGAGGAGAAAATATCAGGTAATCTTTAAATAATTTAATAAGTACTCAGAAAAGGCAGCCAAACCTTAAAAGATTATCTCTGGGGGAGATAAAGACAGGTGAATCTAGGGACTAATAATTTTTTTTCTCTAATGTAATCTTTTTATGCATCGACTCCCCGAAATAAGAACATCAGATTATTTTTTTCAGCATGGTTCAGGGTTCATTTAGCCATTCTGTGAAAGAATTCACATTTGACTGGAGTGCTAGGCTCTAGTTTCTGCATTTTGGAAAAACACCATTTACCTCTGTAGTGCTATTTCTGTGGTATTATCACGAAAGCATCTAGGTAGTACTGCAGAATTGTAGATGGAATTTCCAAATATAAGCCCAACCTTCCAGTTTTAACCTTGAATCCGGTTCCACGAACCTTGGTTACCATGAGTATTTTTGTCGTAGGAGTAAGTCCATGAGTGATGTCAGCGCAGAGGATATTCAGAGCTTGCGTCAGCTACGTTACGAGGAGATGCAGAGAATCAAGTCCCAGTTAAAAGAACAGGACCAGAAATGGCAGGATGTGAGTATGCTGCTTATTGGGAGATGGGGAGGATGTGTTTGTTGGCCTCTTCTTTCTCCTCCAAGAAGATAGTCAATATACTCAAGGGACAATTTTTCTTGCTATGGCAGATTACAGTTCCATAGAAAATATGAGCAACTCCCTTTAAAAAAAAGTTTTAAACCCTTCTGCTCTATTTGTTGTATCTTAAAGGCCATTGTGAAACACAGAAGCTCTTTATCTTCTGATATTTTCTGTGGGTTCTAAAAAATGAGAAGCTGCTTCCTTGCAGTGTAGGTAACTTGTTTACTTGCGCGGATGGTTGCATCTGGGGTATGACTGTTAGTGATGCTCATGAAGGGGAAGACTTTGCTTAAGGTTTAGGGGGAGCAGGGGATCAGTACAGAGACTGGGGATCAACAGGGAGAGATCAAAGTGTTCTTAAGAGTTAATAGAGAAGGTTTGGGGAGAAATGTGAATGATTCAGTACTATTTTAGTTAAAAAAGCAGTTATCGAATGTGAATCAAAATAAGATGTTTTCACAGAGCTAATGTCTATTTGGATAAAGATTTAATTTTTAGTTTTGTCCCTGGCAGAAGAGAGCTGTGCCTTTTTTTAAAAGGGTCAGTTGTTATAGGCCAAAGTAGTGTAGGACTTCCCTGGTAGCTCAGCTGGTAAAGAATCTGCCTGCAATACAGGAAACCTCGGTTCGATTCCTGGGTCGGGAACATCTCCTGGAGGAGGGCATGGTACTCCAGGATTCTGGCCTGAAGAATTCCATGGACAGAGGAGCCTGGTGGGTTGCAGTCCATGGGGTCACAAAAAGTCAGACACGACTGAGCAACTTTCACTTTCACTGACACCTATACACTGTATATATTTATGGGCTTCCCTGCTGGCGCTGGTGGTAAAGAACCTCCCTGCCAATGCAGGAGACATGTCCCACTCCAGTATTCTTGCCTGGAGAATCCCATGGCTAGAGGAGCTTGGTGGGCTGCAGTCCATGGGGTCGCAGAGTTGGACACGACTTAGTGATTTTCACTTTCACAGTTCACTCTCAAAGAAGTCTAAGGGGCTTCCTAGGTGGTGCTAGTGGTAAAGAATCTGCCCGCCAGTGCAGGAGCCACAGGAGATGCAAGAGATTGGGTTCAATCTCCCAAGTCGGGAAGATCCCGTGGAGTAAGAAGTGGCACCCCACTCCAGTATTCTTTCCTGGAAAATTCTGTGGGTAGAGGAGCCTGGCAGGCTACAGTCCGTGGGCCACAAAGAGTCAGACATGACTGAGAGACAGCACAGCACCCAGCAAGGAGTGTAAAGATTTATGATAGATAAATTATATATAGCAGACCCAGAGAGATCTGAGGACAACTCTATGGTAAGAGGGTTGAGTGGTAGCATGAACAGAGGGTCACAGATAGTACATCTTAATTTTCAAAGGAGTTAAATATTAAGTAACAAAGATGAAACCCTTGCTTTGGCCATGTTTCTAAATGCCACTTTTTCTTTTATTTGGGATCTCAATGTCATTGTCAAGAAACAGAAATTCAGTGTCAGTTTTTTTTTTAAAGCAGGAATGGCCCTGCCTGCTCCCAAAGGGTGTAAACCAAGCCTATTTTATGTGCCCGGGGTGGGTGGGGGGTGAGGTTTTCTTTTCTTTTTTTTTTTCCAGTCTGGGACTTTGCAGAAGGCTGCAGGGCCACTAGCAGTTCTCAGCATGTGACTTCTCTGGGTGGCACAGGGAAGTTGGTACCATCCAAGCTGTCCTAACCCCCTGAATGTCAGAACCAGTTTAGGCCGCCAGGACTAGTTTTAAAGATGAATCAGGTCGAGTGTCCCGGGGGCCACCCCCAGGATGTATCCTGGATGGCTGTATGGAAAGAGATGTCCACTGCTTCCTGTGTGATCTTCCTTATTGCCCTGTCCTTATGGGGAGTTGAACTGCTTTGAAATCAAGTTCTTGAGCCTTTTTGTTCAATCGCTCAGTCATGTCCGACTCTTTGTGACCCCATGGATTGCAGCACGCCAGGCTTCCCTGTCCTTCAGTACCTCCTAGAGTTTGCTCGAACTCATGTCCATTGAGTCAGTGATGCCATCCAACCATCTCACCCTCTGTCTGGCTTCCCCGTTAAAGCCTTTCTACACTTGGCCCTCCCCTCCCAGGGTGGAATTGACCACTCGTTCCATACACCCCTGACTCTCTCATGCAGTCCTTCACATTTCGTTGTTGAACTTGATTTACCTGTCTGTCTTTCCCCTCTAGACTGAGAGTTCCTCTAGAGGAAGCACATTTTATTCGTCTGTGTGTTTGTGGCCCCGTTGCCTCCAAGTAGGGACCGATCTCTGTATTTGTTCCATGTGTGTGTCTATACTTAGTCATGTTACAGTCATGTTCTGTTCTCGTTTGACTAATGAAACATGTCATTTCACGTAAGAACCAGATGATTGGAATGAGATGAAAATAAATTTGAAACAGTTCCCAACCTTTCTGACCTGGCATCTCATTACAAGCGTTTAGCATTCTTTGTGAAATGGGCAGCAAGGCAGGCACTACCTGGGAAAACAAAAATGGGGTCTATCTTATTAGGTCAGGGCTTTTAGACAGATGCGTGAGATAAAGGCTCGGTACAGAAACGCTGGCTAAAAAAAGCAAAATTAGGGCACCTTGGCATCAAGTTGGAATGAATAGTTTTAGCAACGTAATGGGATCCTCTGGCGCGCACTCACTGCCGGAAAGGGTGTGTAGAAATTCAGGTGTGCCTGGGCTGACGTGATTTGCCTCTGTCAGGACCTTGCAAAATGGAAAGATCGTCGGAAAAGCTACACTTCGGATCTGCAGAAGAAAAAGGAGGAGAGAGAGGAGATTGAGAAGCAGGCTCTTGAGAAGTCAGAGAGAAGATCTAAGACGTTTAACGAAATGCTACAGGACAGGTAATGAGACTGAATGCATCACAGGGTTGGGGAAACCAGTGTTAGATATTTTGTGTAAGTGTTGTGAGCTGTACTTGTGCACCAATATTAGACTGTCATCAAATATGCATAAACCTTTGAGTGTTTTGCTCTGCAGTGAAAAAGCAAAGTACTGCTGTAATAAGTAGTGATTTGAATTAATGAAAGAAAGGAGTACTTAAAAGTGGTATTCGTTGTTCCTTTTACATTGTATATTCACATGCAGAATTGGCTAGTGTTGGCAATCTTTGCAAAAATAAACAACTTTTTCCTCCTTTTAAAGTAAATTTAGGAATGGAATGGTCAAAAAAAAATGGCTCTCATTCTTAACTAAATTGTGTAAAATGTAACAAAGTTCTTTTTCATGTTGGCATGGTGCAATTAAAAATGTATTTTTAAAGGAAGACTATATAAACATCCCTGTGGGGGTTTATCTTTTGCATTGCAACATAACAGGATAAAGGTCCAATTAAGCTTGCCTGTGGAGCAGTTGCTCTGTGAAACCTTGAAATATTTACAGGTCAGGGAGAAGGCAAATAAGCTTTAAGGAGAATGTCAAAAAGGAAATGTGCTGTCAGGTGAACTTAAACAAAGCACCTTTGTGCCCTAGGAAACAATGGTAAACACAGTTTCATTCACTTGAATGCAACGCAGTTGGCTTGAGACGTACTCCTTATTAAATGATAGCCAAGAGACTGTTTCATCAACTTCTCTGAAAGTAGGAATAGTGACTTTTAATCTGCCATAACTGTCCATGCAAAATCTACCAAGCTGTATGAAATCATATACTAACTTGATCTTATTGAGAGTCTGAATCTTTTGTGGTCTTCTATTTTTACGAAACTATAATAAATTGTATACAGGAACACTGTCAACCCTCTTAAGAAATCTGCATCTTTGGAGGGTTCAAATTGGCTGTCAGTTATCTTTCAAGTGTGTACGGAACTCTGAATAATCTCTTATTTAAAATTTTCTTATTTTCCTGTGAAATCCCTTTACAATTGCAAATACTTCAGAGATTTTTCTTAGCCTCTTTAAGGAAAAAAGAAAAAAAGTCAAGTTCTTAATCCTTCTTTGTGTGATGTTGAAAAATTCACATGTATTTATTCTCATATTCTGTTTATTACATTATTATACCAAGTCAGCCATCTTTTTATTCCCATCCTTTTTTATGTTAATGACCAAAATAACATGTCTCTCCACCTCTGGGTGTCAAGTGCATAATTTTGTGGTTATGGTGTTTCTTTCTGCTAAGGGAATCCCAAAATCAGATGTCTACAGTTGCATCGAGAAGGAGGCTATATTCTTTTGATGACGTATTGAATGAAGAAAAGCTTCCCCCTATGCTGCCTGTGTCAGAAGCCTATTCCCAGAGTGAAAGAGTAGAAGAGAAAGGAACGACTTATCTGACAGAAATTCCTAAGCAGGATTCTACAACTTTTGCAAAAAGGGAGGCTACTGTCACAGCTGAAGTTCAGTTTCCTTCTAGAAGCCCCGTAGAAGAACAGCGCCCAGCCTCTTTGTCTTCTCAGCATTCACTGAATACACAAATGGAGTCGACTCGAGTTTCAGCAACTCTCCCCAGAAGTTACCAGAAAAGCGATGCGGCCAGGTTAACATCTGTGGTCACACCGAGACCTTTTGGCTCTCAGTCAAGGGGAATCTCATCACTCCCGAGATCCTACACGGTAAACGTGTTCCCCGTTCCCTTAATCTGTTCTCCAGCGCTAAACACTGGTGAATTTGTGCATAGGTTTCTGTTAGAGATATTAGATATGTAAAGTATACTTAGCTTGTATATAAAGCAATTGTATTTTTGTCTATTTAGATTCAGTAGACATTTAATGCTTAAAATACAGCAACAATGCAGAACTGATTAAATTTCAAATTCAGTGAAAGTAGAGCTGACACATTTTTAAAAAGAAACTACATCCTAAGGCAGAACATTTACTTAAAATTTTTTTTTTAGTTTTTAGAATTTATTTTCATTGGAGGATAATTACAATATTGTGATGGTTTTTGCAGTATATCAGCATGAATTGGCCAGAGTGTTCATGTGTCCCCCCATCCTGAACCCCACTCCCACCTCCTTCCCCACCCCACCCCTCTGGGTTGTCCCAGAGCACTGACTTTGATTGCCTTGCTTCAAGCATTGAACTTGCCCTGGTCATCTATTTTACACATGGTAATATGCATGTTTCAATGCTATTTTCTCAAATCATCGCACCCTGGCCTTCTCCCTCAGAGTCCAAAAGTTTGTTCTTTATATCTCTGTCTCTTTTGCTGCCTTGCATATAGAATCATTATTCTATTTCAGTCTTCATTATGTATGATAGGCTCCAGTTTCATCCACCTGTGGCACATACACACAATGGAATATGACTCAGCTATAAAAAGGAATGCGTTTGAGCATTGACTTTTTAGTGTCACATTTTCTCAGATGTATCTGTTTTAAAGTACTGTGTGCGCGCGCAGTTGCTTCCAATTCTTTGCGACCCCATGGACTGTAGCCCGTCCATGAAATTCTCCAGGCAAGAATACTGGAGCAGGTTGTCATTTCTTTCTCTAGGGGATCTTCCCAACCCAGAGTCTCTTGAACCCCCTGCATTGGCAGGCAGGTTCTTTCCCACTGCACCACCTGGGAAGCCCCATTGTAAAGTCTTAGGTTGTACTATATGAAGTTGCCAGGAGTTAGTTCTTTTTGACCTATGAAACAGCAGTTTCATGCAGTTTAACCTAAATATTTTCAGGTGATTATGCCCAAATTTTCTGTGTATCCTCATTTCCCACTTTATTAGAACTTGATACCCTTGAATGTAGTTAATTAAAATGTATCTCATGGTTCAAAAAATACATATTTTATTGGGATTTTAAAGAATATAAAATCATTTGCTCTGAGAATGAAGCAGTGCCATGTACCTGAAAGTGTTTGTATTAATTTGAATTATGTAAAAGGAAGCAAGACAGTCTTGAGCACTTTGGTATTCAAATTCCTTTTACCTCTGCCTATGTAGAATCCTAAAATTCTAAGAGAAAAGATTTGATTAAAAAAATTCAAAGTGAGGAAAGCCTGCCTAAACTAACCAGAAAAACCCATGACCATTATATTAAGTAAACACAGATATATTTGACAATATAAAAATTAAATTTATATGATAGACACCATTAATGTAGTCAAAAGACTGCATTTATATAGGCTCAGAAAAATATTAGTAAAATATATTTTATATGTAGGTTTAATATCCCTAAGATTTAAAGTGCTCCTACAAACTGATAAGGAAAAGATAAACAGTAGAAAAGCAGATGTATAAATGAATGGCCAGTTCAAGGGAGAGGGACTTTGAATGGTTGGTTACATAAAGCGCATAGAAGCATGTGTAGTCTATTAGAGCAAGCATGAAGTGTACAGCTTTTTACCCATGAGATGACAAAGATTTAAAATGTTCAAAATGTGTGGTGTTGACAAGGATGCAGAGACACTGACATTTTTACACGTTAATTTGGGAGTGCATTGCTACAGTTTTTAAAGATAAATGTGTGTGTGTGTATACACACACATAGTTTTATATTACACAATATTATAGTTTTATTTTATATATAAAATATATATTTTATATATAAAATAAAATAGTTTTATTTTATATTACACATATAAAATATTCTTTGGTTAAGTTTGCTTTTGGGAATTTATGCTATAAAAATAAACATGCTGGTATATGTAATATCTTGGGCACACTTTAAATGACATTGAAGTATAATCAAATGAATAAACTATAGATATCCATAGTGTGGAGTATTCAACTGACCTAGCTTAGATTTCTGTCCGTTGACCTGGAGTAATGTAAATGAGCAAAGCATGTTTTAAAGGTCTGTTTATAATATAAACACTTCTGTAAAATCAGCTGTTTCTCCCACTTTGTATGTGCATATCTGTTAGTGTCAAAGAACATGCTCCAACCTTTTAGGAATAGCGACTTTGCTGTGGGAGGTATATGTTACTTTTGTTACTTTCAAATGTTAATCTAATGTATATACTTTTAAAATAGAAATCTAACAGAACAGCAAGTTTACAATGATGTTTCCTCTTTAGATGGATGATGCTTGGAAGTATAATGGAGACATAGAAGGCATTAAGAGGACCCAGAGCAGTTCGATCAGCATCTCTGTGCAAAGACCGGACACAAGCCAGCTTGCGTCCGGCTCATCCAGCGAAAGAGAGGCCGACGCGCCCAGAGAAAGTGTGATGCGGTTGCCCTCGCCTACACCCCCCTACTCATCTCTTTCCCAGGATCAGGCTGCCACTTCTAAAGACACATTGTCTTCAATATCTAGCCCTGATTTAACATCTGAGCTTGGAGAAGGGAGAGGCTCGCCGCCGGCAGAGGTCCCCAGATCACAGGTGAGTTTGGAAAGGCTTTTTAATAACCTACTGCTCAAAAACTTAAGGATTTAAATCAGAAAACCATGTTTCTCACCTCTGGGCATGACAGTCTGGGCTGATAATGTAGTCATTGATATTGCATTTTATTTTTAACAGATCTTGGAGGAGGTAGATCTCTTCCAGCTCTGTTGATGGATCCAGATGACCCTTATGCTATGGGTGTAAGGAGAGTTTTTGGACCAGTCTCCCTCTAGTTAGGCTGGGTTTGCTCCCGACTCCCCATTTCAGCAGCTGTTGACTTGCACTGCTGGTGCTCATCAGTCCAGGTGCAGGTGCAAGGGTAACTTGGGGAGTTTTAGATGCAGGTCTAGTAGTTAAATGGGTAATAAAAGCTGCTTCTGGGGAAAGTGAACTTAACCACAAGGAGAAATTGATACATATGAGAGGGACTGGCCTGTGAGGACATGGCACTTCTTTTTTACCATATGAAAGGTGTGGTGGTGGTGGTTTAGTTGCTAAGTCGTGTCTGACTCTTGTAACCCCATGGAATGTAGCCTGCCAGGCTTCTCTGTCCATGGCATTCTCCAGGTAAGAAAACTGGAGTGGTTTGCCATTTCCTTCTCCAGGGGATCTTCCTGACTCAGGGATTGAACTGGGGTCTCCTACACTGCAGGCAGATTCTTTACCGACTGAGTTACCAGGGAACTTAACCACAAGGAGAAATTGATACATATGAGAGGGACTGGCCTGTAAGGACATGGCACATCTTTTTCTAATATATGAAAAGTGTAGTGACTTGCAATACTAATTTATACTCTGGAAAGTCTAGAGTTTTGTACCACTCCTTATCTTATAAGGGTAATATCGAGCCTTAGTTACAGTATGAAAATTGCATTCTTTAGCATTTGGAGTCCAAATAAAATGTATCATCAGAAGAAGAATGGGGGCATTTGTAGTTTTTTCCTACTTAAAATCTGATAGATAGCTTTAAGAGAATTATTAGGTAATGAATGTTCTTTTACTATGTTTTTACACATAGGCTAAAAAGTTGTTGCTTGTCTGCATGTATGCTAAGTTGCTTCAGCCGTGTCCAACTCTGAGATCCTGTGGGATGTAGCCTGCCAGGCTCCTCTGTCCATGGGACTCTCCAGGCAAGAAGACTGGAGTGGGTTGCCTCCTCCAGGGGATCTTCCCGACCCAGGAATCCAATCCAGTTCTTGTAGATCTCCTGCATTGGTAGGCAGGTTCTTTACCACTAGCGCCACCTGGGAGGCCCTGTTGCTTGTCTAGAGAACCTAAAGAAACTTCTCTTTTGGAAAAAGCCTTCATTAAGCAATCTGATAGTTGTATGAACCCTTTAGTGTGGAGGTGCTTTTATGGCCCTGTGACTTAGTCTAGCCTTTTCTGGTACCTTACTAGAGTGTATATTTTCCAAGGCACAACATCAAGTATATAGCTTGGCCTAAGTTATATTAATGAAATACCTTTGTGTAAAATATGATAGAGTGTATTTTAGTATCATTCATTTTTATCAGTACAGCAAAGCTTTACAAGTTTAGAGTAAGCTTTTCCTCTTCATGATTATAAAAGACTCTGCGCTTGAGAAAATTTGGGAATGTAGGAAAATATGCATAATAAAAATGGTTTGGTAATTCCGTCATTCAGGGAGATTCTTTAACACTTAGGTATATCTCTTCCAGTTTTTCTATCCATATTTATAAATGTATATAAGCCAATCTCTTCAGGTTGCTAAAAAAAATCACTGGTTGTAAATTATGTTTTAACTTCCATTTTAAAGAACTGGGGATATATAATTAGCATCATAAGTCTCAGTGGATGAGAAGAATAGCCTCTGTTGCACTTGGGGATCATAAGGTGCCAGTGGATGAATAATAGAGAGCGAGGTGCCTTTTGTTTTATGGACTTGCCGGCTTGCCTTCCTCTTTTCAAACAGCAGATCCCATGGAGCAGCCTGATTACTGTCCTGTGTGCTCAGTGATGGCAACTCCCTCAGGGTGGCGGGACTAGCTGCCTCCGTGGATTAAGAAAAAGCCTGAGTGTGGGTGTGTGTTCCAGGTCAGAGCAGTTCAGAGGAACCTGGGTTCCCATGGCGTCGTTTCAGGTTTCTTCATTAGTGCATTTATGCCTTTAGTCACCCAACTTGAAGTGGAATGCTACCAGGCAAAATTAGGCTTGAATTAATAAGTGGAGCAAAAAAAAAAAAAATAAGTGGAGCAGTTGGAATTCAGTTGGAATTCTTGACCAAATGTCTGTGTTATATGATCACTTGCCTATTCTGGAGATGCTTGATGTGTCCACTTCCACACTCTTGAGGAAAGTGACATGTATAGCATTGCCCTGCTCTTATCACGCAGAGGGTGCTTGCTGACCTGGGAAAAGGGTGTGGAATGCACAGAACAGACTAGGACCAGTATGGCAAGGGTGTATGCAACACGCCTGCAAGTTATCCAGTTCTAGGAGTTCAGAGTAGAGAAGAATAAAAAGTAGTGTCTGGCTGAGCATTGAGATGTCTTTCTTTTTTAACTGAAGCATAGTAGATTTGCGGTATTCTATTGGTTTCAGGTGGACAACTTGGTAGCTTTGTAAAAGAGTGTTCTTCAGGTCTTCTTCCTTTACTACACGTGGGTGGGCAGTATCCTTTCCTGTCTTCCTACAGCATCTCTCTTGACGTTGTTACCCTTTTCTATCCTTGCTTCCACTACCCTAGTTGCAGCCCTTTCCCTCATCAATGCAAACACTTTGTAAATAGTCACAGATCTTTGTGCATCCTACACAAGGCTGGCCCCAGATTAATTTGCATGATGCCAGGCTGGACTGGGTAACTTCTCTGCTTCAAAGGCCCCAGTGGCATGCTGTGGCTCCTTCAGTGAAGTTCAGAGCACTCAGGGGAACACTGCGGTCCCTCATGACTGGTGCCAAATTCTCTTTGTAGCACTGGCACAGCTCATGTTTACTGAATGCTTGTCGTGTCAGTAGGCTTGGCAGGGCATGATTTTATTGAATCCTCACAATGAACCTCTTATTGCTGTTTTGTCGCTGTGGAAATGGAGGCATGAAGTGGTCATGATACTTCGCCACGTCCACACAGGGTACTGAGTGATGGAGTCAGGATGTGAACTTAGGCCATGTGGCTCAAGGTTGCCTACATCACCCTATGTTGTGAGAAAGAGAGGGGAAGTAGCTGAAAGCTCCTCACGTGAGACTGCTTGACTTCTCTGAAACACACCATTCACTTTCATGAACACATCATGTGTATTTTTGTTCTTATTGTTGCCCTATTTTAAAATGTTCATTTTAACCATCTCTGTGTTTTGAAGTCTTCCTGTTCCTTCAAAGCCCAGAGGATTGGTTCCTTCGTGGGTCAAAATGTCTGTTTCCTCTCCCTTGTTGGAACTGAATTTTTCACCCTTGAAAGTTTCATTCGCTGAATTTTTTTCTTGTCCATATGTTTGTTTCTCCTTCACTGGTATTCTTCCCTGGTGGCTCAGGCTGCCTGCAGTGCAGGAGACCCAACCTGGGTAGGAAGATCCCCTGAAGAAGAGAATGGCTACTCACTTCAGAATTCTTGGCTGGAGAATTCCATGGACAGAGGAGCCTGGTGGGCTACAGTCCATGGGGTCACAAAGAGTCAAGACATGACTAAGCAACTAACACTTTCATTGTTTTTACTTTTCGGCTTTTCAGTTGGCACTTAAGGGTTTACTGACATGAATGGCATTCAAGGCCTTTATGACTAGACTGAAGTATGGACTTGATGCAGCAAGTTATTCAGGTCCTTATAGGTACTTTAATGTGGGAATTTTAGGATTAAGGGGTGTTAAAGGAATGGGAGCACTGTGATGTTCTAGACAATTATTTTAAGGAGGTGAAATCTAAGGGCAGAGATGGGCTAGTAGCCTGACACAGAATTATGGTATGAAGGGAGTTCATAGCATAAAGAGCAAAGACTTAATGAAGAGCGTAATGACCTCATTTAAAATCTGCTCAAGAATTTCTTTCTCATCTCTGTTGCTGATCTGGAGTTTTATTTCGCTCTCTTTGCCTTTCTTCACTACTTCTTTTATGGGAGTGCTTCTTTTTCCTTCTCCCTTGCCAATCCAGGCTAGCAGGGCGATTCTCGGGGGAACCCAGAGCAAGAGAGAGCAGTTTGGCTCCCAGAGTCCTCCAGCCTGCTCCGACTGCCTTGCATATGCCTTTTCCCCGCAGAAGGGTGTTGCCCAGGTTTTTGTTTTGTTTTCTGTCTTGTCTGAGCCCTCTGCTCTCAAATCTCAACCAAGTCCTTATTTCAGGACCTTTGCTCCAGATTATTAAATCAGAACCCAGAATCAGGATGATAAATACATGTGGAGGGAAGGAAGCTTTTTACACTTCTGATGCCCAAGTCTGCAGTAGTGCCTCTTTTAAGAGTAGCCAGGTTTTCCCTTCTCACAGCTTCCTCCTGTGCATCTTACCTGCTTGTCACCTTCACTGGACCCTAATCTCTCCAAGGGTGGGAAGCTAGTCTATTTTGCTCACTGTTAGTGCAGTGTCTGTACCTGTAAGTATTTGCTGAATGTTGACCGAGTTCTATTATAATAGCTTTAGAGCCATGTGTGTGAGAGTTAAATAAGAATTTCTTTTGTTGTTCTGGAAACTGCCTAAGCAGCATATATTACCATGTATAACATTGTTTCCATGGGAAAAAGAAGATAATTAATGGGCATCACCTATGTGCCTTGGCACCGTTTAAATATTTCATTTAATCCCCTCAATAACTTAGCAAAGTATGTGGTATTATCCTCACTTTTACCAGTGAAATACTTGAGATTTAAAAGTTATGTAACATGCCCCAGGCTGGTTAGATTCTTAGGCCACAGTTGCAATTTCTCTGACCCTAATTTATTTTTTTGAAATGTGACATGCTTAAATTGGAAAAGAACCTTGTATCTAGTTAAAACACCAAATGTTGACTTATTTTAACATCGCCATGTGCTTAGAATTTAGAGCCAGTGTGCACTGAAATATCTTCTGGTTCATAAAGAGAAAATCATTCTTAAAATTATTTTGAAAGAAGGTAGATATTTATTAAAACTTAGCCCAATTGAATCTAATTCTGAGATGCAGACTTTGAAATCTACCCAGTAAGCAATAAGGAGCTACCAGAAATTTTAAAACAGAGTGTGATATAATAATTGGCATTTTCTGTAACTAAAGTTCAGGCAGCTGTGGGGAAGATGGGAAGAAGGAAAGGCTGGAGGCAGGAGAGCCAATTAGAAGGTTACCCACGGCAGTTTAGAGGGAAACTATGACCTGAGTTAAGATGAGCTTAAAGGAGGATGGAAGGATGGGGGATATTCAAGGTAGATTTGTGGCTTGTGGACTTGCTAACACTTTATTAAGTGCATGTGTGTGATGGATTGTGGCGGGGGTGGGGGGGGCATTGTGTAGAGGTAGCCTGGGGAGCAGTTAGGGTGAGGAGGGAGGAAGAGGCCCAGAAAGAACCTGATGTTTCTAACTTGGGCATCTGGTTGAATAGTGAGGTAATTAACCCATATGTGAAAAGCAAGAGGTAGAAGAGCAGGTTTAGGGAGGAAGAGAATAAATATAATTTTGAATGTGTTGGGACTTAGGTAGTAGTTGATGACCATGCATGAGGTTTCCTCAGGAAAACATGTGGTCAAGAAAGTGGGAGACTGACTAGGGAAGAGGAGCAGCAACAAAAGGAAGCTAGAAAGAAGAGGAACACACTAATGAAACCTAGAAGTGGCCGAGGGATGGAGAAGAAAGGCAAGAGGAACCAGAATAATGGGCGACTTGGAAGTTTGTTTCCTGAAAGCCAGAGGCGTTGGTAGTGCCCGATGGGATGAGGGCTGAAAATGGATTTGGTCGGTAAGAGATAAGCCTGGGAATGGGTTGAGTCAAGTGGTAGAGCTGGCAGAGCTGGCTTCTTTGGGGTGGATCATGGGGAAGGGGAGAAGGTAGACAGAGACTCATCTTCAGTGAAGGATGAGCTGCGCCATGATTTGAGGGCTACTTGCCATGGCTTCCCTTGTGGCTCAGCTGCTAAAGGGTCTGCCTGCAATGTAGGGAACCTGGGTTCAATCTCTGGGTTGGGAAGATCCCCTGGAGAAGGGAAAGGCTACCCACTCCAGTGTTCTGGCCTGGAGAATTCCATGGACTGTATAGTCCATGGGGTGGCAAAGTCGGACACGACTGAGCGACTTTCACTTTCAGTATGTTCTCATCCACTAAGACCCTGAAAAAAGACACAAAAGAAAGGAAAAAAAAAAAAAAGACACAAAACAACCATGTAGCCAACATCGAAGATTGTCTGTTTCCTTTGTTATTTATGATTTTACAGCCTAAATCTACTTTTAGTGTATTTTCATTTTATCGACCGAAGTAGGCTCTCTTTTAAGTGAACAGGCTTATCTGATCAACAAAGTTTGAGAATGCCCATCTGACTTGTTAGTATATAAGGATGACCCTGCTGTTCATTACTTTCCATCTGTGGTGATACTAGAATCCAATCCAGGAATCAAATCCAGGTCTCCCGTGTTACAGGTGGATTCTGTACCAGCTGAGCCTCGAGGGAAGCCCAAGAATAGTGGAGTAGATAGCCTATCCCTTCTCCAGCAGATCTTCCCAACCCAGGAGTTGAACCAGGGTCTCCTGCATTGCAGGCGGATTCTTTACCAACTGAGGTGTCAGGGAAGCCCTATTAATTCATTAGACCTCATAAAAATCAGTCTGCCTATGGCTATGACAGATAATCATATTTTTGTTTGAAAATCTCAGCTGGAAGTCTGTATTTCTGGGCTTTGCTGGTGGCTCCTGCCAGTGCAAGAGACATGGGTTCGATCTCTGATCCAGGAAGATCCCACGTGTCCCAGAGCAACCAGTGCACCACAGCTGTGCTCTAGAGCTTGCAAACTGCAACTGCTGAGCCCACGTGACAAAACTAATGAAACCCGGGAACCCTAGAGCCCATGCTCCACAATAAGAGAAGCTCAAGCATCGCAACTGGAGAGTAGCCCCTGCTTGCAGCAACTAGAGAAAAGCCCACACAGCAATGAAGACCCAGCATAGGCAAAAATAAAAATAAATGAATAAAAAATTTTAGAGAACGTCAGATGACTAAGAGAGGTTGAGAAGAATGAGGAGAAATTAAAAAGTGTATATTTCTGTTTAAATTGAGGAAAGTTGTTTTTATTTTAGATGCTGGTATGTTGGTGATTGTACTCTATCTTTACCAGAATAGGCAACTGTCACCACTTGGCATAGTTCTTTACCAGTCATCAAGACTCTAGATTTCCCCCAATAATGTATATTCCTGGTTCCATCCAGTTCAAAAGAAAATTCCCATAACATCATCTTCGGAAACTTGGACCCTTTGTAAAATCCTCACATGGCATATTTCTCATGAGAAAAACCAGGAGGCACAAATCCTAAATGAAATCAGAGTTGAATGGATTATGCTTGACTGTAATTATAGACATATGTTAGTTGCTCAGTCATGTCTGACTTTTTGCAACCCCATGGACTGTAACCCTCTAGGCCCCTCTGTCCATGGGATTTTTCCAGGCAAGAATATAGAGTAGGTAGCCATTCCTTTCTCCAGTGGATCTTCCTGACCCAAGGATCAAACCCAGGTCTCCCACATTGCAGGTGTATTCTTTACCATCTGGGCCACCAGGGAAAGCCACTTTACCTACAAAAAGTTTCAAGGATAATCTAATTCAAGAACCCAGGATTCCACACACATGCCACAGTGACTGTCCTTGGAGGAGGCCATGCAAGAGGGGTCTCTGGGGCCCTTTCCTTGAACCATGACCACCCACTTTAATCCTTCTGGTATAGGTTTTGAGAGGAAGATGGTCTGCATGGGAAAATAGGGTTTTGGAAACTGGAAGCTTAAAAATTAATGCCATTGTGAGAGGAAAGTCTCTGCCAGACTCAGTGAAATGCCTGAGGCTACCTGGCTGTTGATAGAAATAGACCTGTAATTGGCTCTGTCTCCTTTGTCTGTGTGCTTCCCCAGGACCCACGTAACAGGCTGCCAGACTGTGGCCTCAATGAGGCTGACCTCCTCTGTTAACTGTTTCAGAGCGGTGGTCGTTTGCCCTTTTATTATGTTCAAGTAGAGATTTAGATCCAGGTAAGAGCAGTCCTTTAGAAGACAATTCTTCTGGGCTAATACAATTGTGAGGCTCTTCCATCTATGGCTTAAGCTCATTCTCTTTTATCCTGTGTTTGGTGGAACAGGATACTGTTCACTTACTCTTGCCCACAAAGTATTCTTTATTGTAGTTTGGAACTGTTTATTAAAACTCTGTCCTGTCTCTTATTCTTCAAGATATAAAAAAACCTCAGTTAGTATCTTGGAATTTCTAATCCATTGTTTGTCTCTGTGGCCTTATATAGCAATAGATTCTGCACTCTAATTGGCTTTAGGTCGGAGTATGGAGGAGTGGAGTTGGATAAGAGTGGTGAAGATGACCACTTATTTTCATTGAGTCATCTCTAATTTAAGTGTGTGGTGGTTTTGGTTAAGGAGTAGAACTAACCAGTAATTTTTTTCTATTCATAGCAGAGTTTTATTATATTCCAGAGACTGGTATCCATCAGGCTGATCATTAATGAGTATTCTCACTACCTACATCTCGGTTCCCATATTTCAACTGCCTTATATGATGTCTGATGAAAAAAAAGTTTCTATATTCTTAGCTACACTGTTATTTTTTCTTAAAAAATTCTGTACCCACTCTTGAAGAGTCAGTAATTATTTCTTGAGACTTAGGACTATGCCTAATTCGTCTTTATTTCCTAAGTGTTTTAATCAGAATGGATGCATAATAAATGTATGTTGAACAAATGAGTAAGTGTATATTGTTATAGCACTTACTTATCATGTCCATATAATACAGTAAATTCTTGATCCTTTATTCAGTGCCTCTCTTGTCTTCCTTCTAATTCATATGTAATATCACAGTTTTTCTTAGAATATAGTCACTTGAATTTTAAACTTATTTTAAAGGTGCAAAAATCTGTGAATTGCCCACTGGTCCTAGGTCTGGGTTTAACTCCCAAATTAAAATTGAGAAGTTATAGGTTTTTCCTGGAAAATAAAGTGACTTTAAGAGGAATTTTTCTTTTTAAACAATTAAGTCTTAAGTTCTTGATAATTGTGAATCAAAGAGCTGGAAACACTGATCTGGACACAAAGGCTCAAATTTATGTCTGCTCTGTACCCCAAACAAAAAATATAAATTATGGAGATTAATTAAATTTTTCACAGACATAGTATACTGTAAAACTGAAAACATTTCTTTGGAAAATGGCTTAAAGTCCATGAAACTGAGAATTTGTTGCTGTGGACTGTAGTGGAGATGGGAATAAAGGTCTACTAGCTGTCCAAGAGGCTCTTGTGCTTATGGGCTGCTGTTACTTCAAGGAGGTTGTGGCCTGGAGCTCATGGTGTCTCAGGGGCCCTCTTGGCATCTTACTAGTGGTTCCTCGGGATTGACCTACTTCTGCATTTTGCAGCATAAGTAGCTTTTACCACTATATCTTCATGAAGCAGTAGGAGAAGCAAAAATGTCTTGGCAGACATAGAGATGCCCATTAGGGAATGGTACCACTCCTAGAAAAGTGATTCTGGTTGTTGAATTTGTGCCTACAAACCCCTCAAAATTATTCAGCTAAATATGTTAAACACTGGAGGTAGTTTATTTAAAGTATGGTGGAATTTTAAAAATAAGTGATTTAAATCTTTTTTGTGTTTTCAAAGTGGCATTTTGTTGCCATATATTTGAGGTAGAATGGGTAAATTTTGGAAAGAACAGCATGTTAATTTGATACATTTATATATTGTAATGTGATTGCCTTTGTAGTGATAATTAACATCTCTCACATTACATAATTATCTTTTCTTTTTATGGTTGGAAATTCTAGTCTCTTAGCAAGTTTGATTATAATAAGATATTATTTATAGTCACAATATTGTGTATTAGATCTCTAGGGCTCATTTTACTATTCATTACAAGTTTGTACCTTAAAGACCATCTGTTCTTTCCTCTCACCCCCATCCCCTTGTAACCACCACTTTACTCCCTGTTTTATGAGTTTGGCTTTGAGATTCGACATATAAGTGATATTATTATATGTACTTGTCTTCCTTTGTCTTGGAGAAGGCAATGGCAACCCACTCCAGTACTCTTGCCTGAAAAATCCCATGGACGGAGGAGCCTGGTGGGCTGCAGTCCATGGGGTCGCAAAGAGTTGGACACGACTGAGTGACTTCACTTTCACTTTCACTTTTCCTTTGTCTGACTTACCTCACTTTAGCATAGTGTCCTCAAGTTTCTTCCATATTGTTCCAGACGGCAGGATATCCTTTTCCTCATGGCTGAATAATATTCCATTTTGTGTATATATATGTGTGTGTGTGTGTGTATAGTGTATATATATGTATATGTATATATATGCCATATCTTCTCAGTCAGCTCCATTCCTGGGTAACAAGAAATGGTCTATAACTGAGGCTTGAGCGTATGATGAGCAAAAGCCTAAGCTTTATCAGTATAAATCAACTGATTTATAGTATTCATGCAAAGAACAATAGCCATAGTTATAAAGATTTCCCTTATTTTAGCAGAAAATAATAAACTGAGAAATATTTACATAAATGAAAGTTTTACCAAACCCAGGGAGGAGAAGAATGGTGTTTCTGGTTTATCATGAAATAATTCCAGTGTGCCCTGCACGTAGCCTCCCTTCTTTGGCAGATAGACTTTCCTCCATGTGGGTGCCAGGGACACTTGATCCCACCGTTTCATGTTTGTTTTCAGGATCAGTTCAGTGATATGAGAATCAGCATAAACCAGACGCCTGGGAGCAGTCTTGACTTTGGGTTTACAGTAAAATGGGCTTTTTCCAGGATCTTCGTAGCATCAGTTGAAGCAGGTAAATCATAGATTGTGCTCTACTGTAGTTTTTTCTTGTTTGTTGTCCTTTGCTGTTCAATGTCCCCCTCCCACCCCCTCCCCCTGCCCAGAAATTTGCTTATTTGGTAGAGGAAGAGAAAACACATGTAAAAAATGCAGCAGTAAAGTGATATGTCTTCTTCCTGGAGACTAATGGAGTTATGAATTACATATTGTTTGATCTTGCCTAGTTAATTTTAGTTTTGAAGAGCCATAATTTTGTGAGTGTTACAGAATTCATTTATCAACATTTTAGACTTAATATTTGGAAATACTAGCAAATTACTAAACTGAAGATCCAGAAAGAACTGTCCTTGTGTTTGTGGTGGATACATAGGTACTATATATCATCAGTATTTTCTGAACATCTAATGGATCTATTGCCCATGGACCCCGGAGGATGCTTCAGGACTTTTACAAAAAGGATTGCCCCTCCTCCACCCAGGATTATTCCAAATTAGACCCAGGAACTCTTAGCAAAATATTACAAGACCTGAAATTAAATGAAAGCTATTGTATATACGAGGAGTTCCTCATTTGCATGTTTTAGCTATATAAAAATGAATACTCACTCTGGTTATTTCTTTGAGACTTCAAGCCTGATTTAATTAGATAATGATAGGTAGTAATGTTAAGCCATTTTAAGTGACCTTTTTTTTTTTCTCTCCATTCCAGAGCGCATCTGGCTTTGGAAGCTCAGTTAAAGTACAATATATACTTTACGTTTTTAATTTAAACATACTTAAAATTTTTCTTCTTAGGTTAATAAAGCAATTTTATTGAACAGATGGCTTTATCATTTCTCCTTTAAATGCTAAGAAAGATACATATCATAGAATAAAAAAAATACCTTTGGTTGCCTTGTAATTTTGTAGCTACTCAGATGTTTGATAACTAAGAAATTCTGTGACTCTTCTGCAACTGAAAAGATATGAGAAATGCTTAGATGATGTTAAGAAGTCATTATTTTCCTTAATTTAAATGAGCAGTGACTAATAGAACATGTTTTTATTTTTCATTGGTGGTTTCATTTATTTTGCTTTATTTAGGTAGCCCAGCAGAATTTTCTCAGCTGCAGGTAGATGATGAAATTATTGCTATCAACAACACCAGGTTTTCATATAAGGACACAAAAGAGTGGGAGGAAACCATGGCTAAGGCCCAGGAAACTGGGAGCCTAGTTATGGATATCAGGCGCTATGGAAAGTCTGGTGAGTTGGTTATCCCACTGCATTTGACTTTCTAAACTGGGAGCTGGTCTTTGGCAAGTGGTTATAACAGCTTGCTTCAATAACATTTTTTTCTCTCTCCATTTCACTTTTTTGTTTTTTGGCTGAAAGTTGTTTGTGGTTATGTTGAAACATCTTGAATGATATTTCTTTGGATGTTCTGTCTGAAAACTTTTCACTAGCAAATTTACTGAATTCTACACTATTTGTTGACTGATTGATGTGCTGAACTGGCTTTGAATGCAGATAGCAACTGAAGGCTCTTGTAATTGTGTCTGCATTTGGGAGTTATATGCTGATGTTGAATATTAAGAATTACACCATGGTTTCACTTCCTCTACAGCATCCTGACTGTAACTGGTATAAGAAAGAATACAGTAGGTCAGTATCCCAGGTGTTGACTCTCAAGGAACTTTCCATGTCCATTTATCATTGTGTTTCTTAATTGTCGAGGTTAGATGGGGAAGGGCATTAAGCTTTCCCAGACCTACCAACTTAGGATATCAAAATATAGTATCCAGTCCTGGTTTACAGAAAGATTCAGCAAATTTGCCAGTCTTTTCATTATTAACATGCTCTAACCCTCTGGTTTTGGAAGGCTATCTGTTGGTAAAAGGCCTGAACTCTTCATTTCTTTCACACACTGTCTGATTTATTTGTCGTGTGTGTGTGTCTGGTTTATGTGTACATTTCAGTAACTTTGTTCTCTCCACTTCTACATTTATGTGTACTCATTTCTTGATCTTCATGTGACAATCAGATTGGGGCAAAGACCAGACTTCCCTGCCATTTACACGGCATAAAACCCTCAATCTCACCAGTATGGCTACCAAAATTATAGGTTCACCTGAAACAAAGTGGATAGATGCCACTTCTGGAATTTACAGCTCAGAGAAAGCTTCAAATCTGTCAGTAACAACCGATTTCTCGGAAAGCCTTCAGAGTTCTGTAAGTATTTTGAGAAGTGTTAGTAATGGGTAGAGCAAAGCAACTATAGGAAGTGTGTTGGAGGTGGGGGGAAGAATGTACTTTCTTTGAACAATTTTGATGTTACTTTAAAAGCATAGATAATTAATAAGGTAATTTATAGTAATGAGAGTAAAATATATCTTTGAAAATCATAAGGCATTGCTCATGAATAATTATGAGTAATAGTGAGTTATATAATGAAAATAATCTAAAGATCCCACAGTGGTCTTTTGTAGGTGTTTCTTACCAACCGTTCATCATTATACCCATCTCTCAGATCATTGTGAATGTGAAGAAGTTAATTATGTAGAATTATATGCTATAACTTTTCTATGCTTTCCTTAGTCTTTACTGGTAAAATAAGTATAGTAATTGTGTGCAGTTTAAAAACCTCATGAAACAGTTTTAGTTCTTGTGTGGGTGAATTTTATGGGTAGAATTACATATGTAGTTAAGAGATGTGCAGTTACATTAATTGATTAAAAGTAATTAGAAAGTAAGCACTTTTCTAAGTATCAAAGTAATAATTAAATTTACATTTTCAAATAAATGTGTTTATATTGACTCCCTAGATATAATTGTTGTTATCCCAAGATGCTTCCTTTTGCCTAATAAGGAGATTCTGCAACCTTGTATAAGAAAGGTTTAAATGTTAGAGGGTTCTATATAACTGTGTTGCTTACTCACAAACATAAAGCAAATGGACAAATGGTTATTTAGCCCATCGTGTTTCTTGGAAAATTAATGACTGGTTGAACTTAAAGCCATTCATGCTTGCAGTTAGTCAGTAATTTTCCACAGCTCCTAAAAAACAGTGAAAAAATTACATTTCTATTATATGTAAAAGGCTATAAGGAATATATTAATATCCTGAAAAGCTCATCCTGTTAGCAGATATGTTTACTGATGAGAAATGGATTATTTAAGCCCAGTGTCCAACTGGAGAGAATGTTAACTGCCATTTTTATCCTTTCTAGAATACTGAATCAAAAGAAATCAATGGAATTCGTGATGAAAGCAATACTTTTGAATCAAAAGGTAAACATTGCCTCTATAGCTTACATTTAAAATATAGGAAAAGTCACTGCACTCAAGTTCTGCTATTATAAAAATTAATATCTGTGAGTGAAAGCAAAACTGATGCAGTGCAAGTTGAAACTCAAAGGTTAGCACACAGATCCAATTGCAGCCAGGTGGAAAGGCATTCAGTTCCAATGTTGAATAGTCCAGGAACTGCAAACAAAGCTTTGGCAGCCTCTGCAGGAGCCCTGAGCACCTATGTGTCTAATTCAAATAAGAAAGACTGGTTTTCTGGAGGCCATCAGCCTTCTTGCTATGGTGTGCTGGCAAGGGGAATCTTAGTTAAATATGAAACAATGTGTGAGGTTTCCTTTTTCCCTTAATTGTTGTCAAAGGGTCAAGCTTGGAGGCACCTAGTAATAGGGAACTGCCAGTGGCAATAACGATTGTTAGGAAAAAAAATGCCCATTTGTAATGAAAAGCAGACATAGAGCATCTGGGGAAACTTTGTAGTATGGAGTTACCACTCCTTGCCTTCTCCTGTCCATCTACAAATAACTGAGCTACCACATTCTGTGTGCTGTGGCTTAGGCGGACAAAGTGAATAAGAAAGATCTGGTCCATATGGGCAGGGAGAAACCCAAAGAAGTTGAAGCTTCTCTTAGCAGGAAACTAGACTGCCAGGCACAGGGCTGGGTTTTCTCAGTGGTTTGGTGATTTTGAGTCTGCATTTGTCAATTCATAATATCTGATGTCAAAGTCAAACCAAGTTTATAAATTTCCCTTCTTTTATTGATTATTTATTTTTGTATTTAATTTATGATAGCTGGAAGTGACTCTGTTTGCTTTTTTCCTTTTTAAAGTTAATGGCTATAACATCTTGGAAACTAGAGCAAAATAGTTAGTGTCTGTTGTTCAGTTGTGTCCGACTCTTTACCACCCCATGGACTTAGCCCACCAGGCTTCTCTGTCCGTAGAACTCTCCTGGCAAGAATACTGGAGTGGGTTTCTAGTCCCTTCTCCAGGAGATCTTCTTGACCCAGGTCTCCCGCTCTGCAGGCAGATTCTTTACCTTCTGAGCTACCAGGGAAGCCTAGTTAAGAAGAATGTTTTAATTGTAGCTTTTTAAAAAATTGTTCTCTGGATATTTTTTATTTTCTTGTTCTCCCCATTTTTTTAGTTCCTTTTCTAAAACTTCTATGTATTATGAAACTCTTAGTTACAAGCAATTCTCCTTGTACTTGAGAATTTGAATTGACTAGCCTAAGCAAAAAATTTTAATTTCAATTTCCCTAAAGCTGTGTGATCTGGCGTGGAAGATAGTACTTCAGCTTCTATGAAACTGTGATGCTAGCTGCTAAAATTTATTAATCAAAATATTAGTTCCTGTTACTAATTTGAACGTAGTTATAGACTACTAAAACTATGTGTGTCTTTGTGCATTGAGATAACCCCTATCTTCTATGGCTATCAGTTTTGTCACTTGAAAAATAATATTGCTACAGATTGGAAAAATGTATCAAGTATCATTTAGTTTTCCAGTGGTGAGAGATTAAAATGAATGACATGATATTGATATACTTTTTTGTTTTTTGTATTTTTCAACTAGCCTCTGAACCTATTTCTTTGAAAAACTTAAAAAGGCGATCACAGTTTTTTGAACAAGGTAAACTGCCAAGCTAACAATTCATGTACTTTCATGGAATTGTTCCCACTCTCCACTCTCTCCTGATAGTCTGTGGTGCTCGGCACTGAGCCTCTTCAATGCGGCCATCATTATGACCAAGCAACATAACCCATTTCCATTCTTTCCCTAGGGTCATCAGGCTTTTCTTACAGTTCATGGGTCTACCTCTGTGGTAATGGGTCTTTGCGTGTCCTTTGTATACCTCTGAAGTTTGTTTTTTTTTTTTTGTAATAAAAAAAAAAACTGAGATGCTGTTTAAACACACACTTCTTGCCACTGGGTGACAGTGAAAAATGAGAAATTTCATGTATGTCTTACTGCTTCCTGTGAATTGTGTACTATTAGATTACACCAACATGCAATTGGCCAACTCCTAAAACATCAAATTTTGGGTTATGGAAAATGCTCTGAATAAAGAGCAGAATCACTGAATGCTATTAGGATGATGACTTTGGAGTGTTACTAGGACTGCTATGTTGACTTTGAAGTAAGTTAAAAGTAAATTTTGGACACACCTGTCAGCAAGTGTGGTTTGACAGTCCCTCTGTTGGTGTAGTCGGGCAGTGCTGCTCACAGGGTGCTTGCATGTGGCTTTTCCTCCCATTCACGTTTGTCTCATGCTCTGTCTCATGGATGCAGTTTGAACGCTGTGTTTTGCAATCAAGAACCTAAAAGTAATATCCAACATTTGAGATGCAATGGCACAGTCAATAGGGAGTGTGCTGTTGGTGTCTAAAATGTCACTGTTTCTTACTTTTAAGGTTATCCATAATATTTACAAACTTGCCTTATAACATGATGCTTACTGGATCTGTGTATTTTGTGTTAATCTCCTCCTAGGCACTTTTGATGAATTAAGATTCATCAAAGAATCTCTTCAACCATAAATAGAACTAGCTTACCAGCTATGCACGTGCAAGGGTTTATTTGTGTCAGTAGCCTTAGTGGGTTTGACATTTTTTGTTCAACTCCGATTTTTCTGTGGTAATTTAATTGAAACCATGTGATACTCCTAGTTCAAATTGGCTAAAATAAAGCAATTCCTTTTCTTTCTCCATTGTAATTTTCACTCACTTTTCCTCAACAGACTATTTTAGGGAAGAATATTTTCCTAAATCTCAAAAGCAGTTTTCTGAAAAATTTCATTGTGTAAGTGAATAATTTGACAGCTGAGGTTTCAGGAAAAATGAAAAAATACAGTATGAGAATGTATTTTATGAAATTGGCTTACATGTTTATAATCATTGTACCATATTCAGGCAAACACAGTTATGTAGGCCCCCTAAGAATAAAAAGAATGACCTTCTGCCCACGAGTTTACACATGAAGTCTGAATCTTTGTGTTTCAAATAATAGGCAAGCAAAGGGAAATATTTCATGAACATGCTTGTTGGTGACTTATTTCAGAAAAGTAGCTCATTGGCAGTAAACCCTGAAAAATGTGACTTACACCTGTCACAGTGTAATTGAATAGCAACGAGTAAAAAAATTGGGTTGTATAGATGTTGTAATATTTGAAATTCAATTTTTTCTATTAGGCTATGAGAATATTATTCACCCTGTTAATAAAAGAACCCTGAAACTCCTTAGAAATATACCTGTATCTCTGCCCTAGCACCTCGAGCTGGGCTATAACTTGGGCATTCACTGTTGATCTTTTTCACTGGCTTTGAATTCTGAAGATAAGTGACAAGCAGATGCAACTAAAGAGAGAAACTTACTGTTGTTTGAAAACAACTGATGTCACTTAGTATACTGGCATAGAACCAGCTTAGTGATACAACTTTCTGAAGGGAATTATTTCATGGAAATGAAGACTTACATTGTTTTTTTATTCTTTCCTTGCCCACATGCTGTAACATAGGAAGCTCCGATTCTGTGGTTCCTGATGTAAGTAGTCTTCGTTTGGTTTTGGAATAAACTAGGAGGCTTGGGTGGGGCTGAATTAGTGCATGGTAGCATCACTTATTGTTACTTTAAGCTGAGTGAGAGTTTATCCAGGAATGACCTTTCCAAATATGAAGAGACCCTTTTTTTAATTGAAGTATAGTTGACTTAGAATATTGTGTTCATTTCCAGTGTACAGCAGAGTGATTCAGTTATATGTACATATGCTCTCTTTTATATTTTGTCCATTATGATTTATTACAGGATATTGAATGTGGTTCTCTGTGCTATACAATGAGACCTTGTCATTTATCCATTCTATATAAAACACTGTGCATCTTCTAATCCCAAACTCTGAATCCAGTCCTCACCCATTCCCCCGTCCCCCTCCCTGTTGCCAGCCAGGAGTCTGTTGTCTATGTTTGTGAATCTCTTTCTGTTTCTTAGGTGAGTTCCATTTGTGTTAAGAGACCTACTTTGAAATATAAAGCCCATTCTCCTTTGGTACAGCGTAGGCCAAGGGTGATCTGAATAATTCATGTATGCAAAAGTACTTCAGTAGATGACTTCATGAAGTAACGTGTTCTTCTTGGTTTGCACCTCTTCTCTTTCGACCTGGCAGCTTCCAGTCCCAACCATCAGTGCCCCAAGTCGCTGGGCCTGGGATCCGGAGGAGGAGCGGAAGCGGCAGGAGAGATGGCAGAAGGAGCAGGACCGGCTGCTGCAGGTAGAGCAGAGCAGAGGGGATCCACAGGAGCTACATTTGCTCTAAGAGCTCCTCCTGCTCAATGTCAACTGGTATTAAGAAGCAACTTCAAAAATGAAAAGCCAATAACCACATAATTAACAAATCTTTTGATATGTAGCATGTTTTATGTGAAATACTTTTCCTTTTTGAAAACTTCTGGAGTCATCCATTTTAAATTATTTATTAGTCCCTGGGTATATTTTTAGCCACCTTCATGGATCATAGCCTTGTCGTGCCCCGAAAGGGCTTGCATAACTCAATGAAGCAATGAGCCATGCTGCGTCGGGCCACCCAAGGCGGATGGGTCACAGTGAAGAGTTCTGACAAAATCTGGTCCACTGGAGGAGAAAATGGCAACCCACTCCACTGTTCTTGCCTGGAGAACGCCATGGACAGTATGAAAAGGCAAAAAGATATGATGCCAGAAGATGAGCACCCCAGATTGGAAGGTGTTCAATATGCTACTGGGGAAGAGCTGAGGACAATTACTAATAGCTCTGGAAAGAATGACGCGGCTGGGCCAAAGTGGAAGCAGTGCTCAGTTGTGGATATGTTTGGTGGTGAAAGTGAAGTCCAGTGCTGTAAAGAACAATATTGCAAAAAAAAAAACAATATTGCATAGGAACCTGGAAGGTTAGATTCATGAATCAAATTAAGTTGGATGTGGTCAAGTAAGAGACAGCAAGAGTGAACTTGAACATCTTAAGAGTCAGCAAACTAAAATGGATGGGAATGGGTGAATTTAATTCAGATGAGCATTATATGTACTACTGTGGGCAAGAATCCCTTAGAAGAAATGGAGTAGCTCTCATATTCAACAAAAGAGTCTGAAATGCAGTGCTTGGAGGCAACCTCAAAAATGACAGAATGATCTTGATTCGTCTCTAAGGCACACCATTCAACATTATAATATTCCAAGTCTGTGCCCCAACCATTGAGGCCAAAGAAGCTGAAGTTGACCATTTCTATGAAGACCTACAAGACCTTTTAGAACTAACACAAAAAACAGATGTCCTTTTCATCATAGGGGGTTATAATGCAAAAGTAGGAAGTCAAGAGATACCTGGAGTAACAGACATGTTTAGAGTATAAAATGAAGCAGGGCAAAGGATTACAGAGTTTTGCCAAGAGGACACACTGGTCATAGCAAATACCCTCTTCCAGCAAACCAAGAGATGACTCTACACATGGACGTCACCAGTTGGTTAATACTGAAATCAGATTGATTGTATTCTTTGCAGCCAAAGATGGAGAAGCTCTATACAGTCAGCAAAAACAAGACCAGGAGCTGAGTGTGGCTGACAGATCATGAGCTCTTTATTGCAAAATTCAGACTTAAATTGAAGAAAGTAGGGAAAACCACTGGGCCATTCAGGTATGACCTAAATCAAATCCCTTAAGCTGATATAGTGGAGGTGACAAATAGATTCAAGGGATTAGATCTGAAAGAGTGTCTGAAGAACTATGAACAGAGGTTCATAACATTGTGGAGGAGGCAGTGACCAAAACCATCCCAAAGGAAAAGAAATGTAAGAAGGCAAACACGTTGTCTGAGGAGACTTCACAAATAGCTGAGAAAAGAAGAGAAGTGAAAGGCAAGGGAAAAAGGGAAAGATACATCCAACTGAATGTAGAGTTCCGGAGAATAGCAGAGAGAGATAAGAAGGCCTTCATTAGTGAACAATGCAGAGAAATAGAGGAAACAATAGGATGGGAAAGACTAGAGATCTTTTCAAGAAAATTGAAGATACCAAGGGAACATTTCATGCAAAGATGGGCACATTAAAGGACAGAAACGGTATGGACCTAACAGAAGCAGAACAGAACTATACAAAAAAGATCTTAATGACCCAGATGACCATGATGGTGTGGTTACTCACCTAGAGCCAGACATTCTAGAGTGTGAAGTTAGGTGGATCTTAGGAAGCATTACTACAAGCAAAGCTAGTGGAGGTTACAGAATTCCAGCTGAGCTGTTTCAAATCCTAAAA
The DNA here is from genome assembly GCF_910594005.1 of Cervus elaphus. NCBI lineage: Eukaryota > Metazoa > Chordata > Mammalia > Artiodactyla > Cervidae > Cervus > Cervus elaphus. The sequence continues at coordinate 50,072,962 of NC_057844.1, forward strand.
GATGATGCTGTAAAAGTGCTGCACTCAGTATGCCAGCAAATTTGGAAAATTCAGCAGCACCACAGGACTGGAAAAGATCAGTCTTCATTCCAATCTCAAATAGGGACAAAACTACTGTACAGTTGTGCTTATTTGACATTCTAGCAAGGTTATGCTCAAAATCCGTCAAGATAGGCTTCAGCAGTACGTGAACCAAGAACTTCCAAATGTACAAGCTCAGTTTCGAAGAGGCAGAGGAACTGGAGATCAAATTGCCAACATTTGTTGGATCATGGAGAAAGCAAGGGAGTCCCAGAAAAACATCTACTGCTTCATCGACTACACGAAAGCCTTTGACTACATGGATCACAACAAACGTGGAAAATTCTTATAAAGAGATGGGAATACCAAACCACCATACCTGTCTCCTGAGAAACCTGTATGCAGACCAAGAAGCAACATTTAGAACCGTACATGGAACAACGGACTGGTTCAAAATTGGGAAAGGAGTACAAAAAGGCTATATATTGTCACCCTTCTTATTTCACTTATATGTAGAGTATATCATGTGAAATGCTGGGCTGGATAAATCACAAGTTGTAATCAAGGTTGCTGGGAGAAATATCTGTAACCTCAGATATGCAGATGATACTACTCTATTGGCAGAAAGTGAAAAGGAACAAAAAAGCCTCTTGATGAAAGTGAAAGAGGACAGTGAAAAAGCTGGCTTGAAACTCAGCATTTAAAAAACTAAGATCATGGCATCCAGTTCCATCGCTTCATGGCAAATAGAAAGGGAAAAAGTGGAAGCAGTGACTTCCCTTGCAGGGGTCTTTCCTTATAGCTCAGTCAGTAAGGAGTCTGCCTGCAGTGCAGGAGGCCCAGGTTCAATTTCTGGGTCAGGAAGATCCCCTGGAGAAGGAAATGGCAACCCACTCCAGTATTCTTGCCAGAACTCGCATGGAGAGAAGAGCCTGGCAGGCTACAGCCCATGGAGTCTCTAGAGTTGGACGGACACGAGTTAGCGACTAAACCACCACCACCACCAGAGACAGGCTTTATTTTCTTGGGCTCCAAAATCACTGTGGATGGTGACTGCAGTCATAAAATTAAAAGATGCTTGCTCCTTGGAAGGAAGGCTATGACAAACCTCGGCAGTATATTAAAAAGCAGAGACATCACTTTGCTGACAAAGGTCCGTATAGTCAAAGCTATGGTTTTTCCAATAGTCATGTATGGATGTGAGAGTTGGAACATTAAGAAGGCTGAGCATCGAAGAATTGGTGCTTTGAATTATGGTGATGCAGAAGACTCTTCAGAAACTTTTGTACTGCAAGGAGATCAAACCAGACAGTGCTAAAGGAAATTAACCCTGAATGTCCGTTGGAAGGACTGATGCTGAAACTGAAGCTCCGATACTTTGGCCATCTAATGCAAAGAGCTGACTCATTGGAAAAGACCCTGATGCTGGGAAAGACTGCAGGCAAAAAGTGAAGTGTGTGGCAGAGGATGAGATGGTTAGATAACATTACCAACTCAATGAACATGAACTTCAGCAAACTCTGGGAGATAGTGGAGGACAAAGAAGCCTGGAGACCCCTGTCTGTGGGGTTGCAAAGAGTCAAACATGACTTAGCAATTGAACAACAAGTATTTTTAGACAATGTAGCATCATCATTTTGTGGCTTTACTTACTCATGAGAGGTCTATAGATTTGTAAGGGCCTACCCACATACACTGTACGCTCGGTCTATTGCAGAGTAATTCAGTGCCCCTTCCAGTTAGCTGGGGGCTTCCATGAATTACAGCCGTGGGAAAAGGTGGATGTGGGTTCAGTTCCCAATGTCTACTCTTCCCTATCTGCATTTTAGCTCAATATGAGCTATTTTCTACTTTAGTGATGCAAATCTGATTGGTTAAATCAATGTCTCTGTCTTAAAATATGGAGGTAGAGGGTAGAACGGGCCAAAATCCAAATAAGGGATTGTTTAATATCATTAGCATATTAATTAATTAATATGCCATCTCATCTTATAGGAAAAATATCAACGAGAACAGGAAAAACTGAGGGAAGAGTGGCAGAGGGCTAAGCAGGAGGCTGAGAGAGAGAATTCCAAGTACTTGAATGAGGTAGTGTTGGATCATGTCATCTTCTTTCTTCCCTACCTTGTTGCGGAAAGGGCCTGTAAAATGGAACTACCCCGTTTCACGTGGCTTTGGTCACACATTCACTTACGTCACTCTCTCAATGTACCGGGCTGTGGTTTGTCACAGTTTTGCTTTGACGTTTCAGCCTTTCTCCTAGTTGCTCTGCTGTGTCACTAAGCAATCCTGTCAGTAGACTTTAAGTGCGTCTTCCTCTTCTGTGTTACAACTCCACTCCCCACATGTGATTTTGTCCGTGATAAAACTCTTTCTTTTTATTTTTTTTTGAACATTTTAAATTAAAGCATATTATTGTCTTGGTTTCTTCCATACAACAATGTGATTGAGCTATAAAACTATATGTATTATTTCAAGTGGAATTCTGGGCCAACTACAATAAGTATCATTTAAAACTGAATATAGGCATGTCTTTGTGGAATGATAGAAATGCACGGATTTAGACGGGTTTCTCTTCTCCCTGGTCATGTAGGAACTGATGGTCCTGAACTCAAACAGAATTTCTCTGATGGCCCGGGAGCCTGCCCTGGCCACCAGGGGTGAGGAGTCCAAGTCTCCTGACAAGGAAGGAACCCGGGCAGAGGTAAAGATGAGGCACCAGCAGCAGGAGGAAGACGCGAATGAGGACCAAAGGAAGAAGCTGCAGGAACAGCTCACTCTTGAGAGAGAGAGGAAGGAGCAGCAGTATCAGGAAGAGCAGCAGCAGAAGCGGTGTGAGGCGGAAGAGCAGAAGCGCCAGGCAGAGAAGGAGAGGGAAACTTCCATCAAAATATACCAGTACAGAAGGTCTGTCTCCACGGCCAGAGGGCACGTGTGGGTTTTCAGTTGTCTTGGCTTAGTTGAATGGATACAGCCATATCCATTCCCTGCTTCAGAGGCACCTACTTGGTCCTCTTGCTCCCCACCATCCATCCTTTACACAGGGGAGCCCAGGCAGAGTGAACCTTTTCCACTGTCAGTCTGAGCTTGTCACCTGACTTCCTGCTCCGAGTTCCCCTGGTGCTCCCTGTCATATCACAACATCATCCAACATCCTCACCAAAGCCCAGGCAGCTTGGGTGAGCTGCATCTTGGCTTTCTGGTCTACCCAGCTGCCTACCACTCTTCACCTCACTTGGTTGCTTCCAGTCACAGTGGCCTCCTTTTCCTTCCATAAAAATGTCCAGTTTATTCTGCCCTGAGACTTTCACATTTTCTAGTCCCTGTATCTGGAGAAGGCTTCCCTTACATGCTTGTGTGGCTCAGTCATTTTCTTTAAGTCTCTGCTCCTATATCACCGTGTCAGACTTTGCAGAATACCTCACCTGAAATACATGCCTCTTCCCTCACCCCTTCTCTCCAGTATGCACTTGCCTGCTTTACATTATGCATTTATTTACTCCTCTGTTAACCTGCCCATCCCACTAAAATGTATTAAGAGGCCAATAAGTTTATTTTGTTTACCAGCCCAGGCCTGGAATAGTACTGAAACATAGCAGGCAATTAGTGTATGTTTGCAGGATGAATGAATTGCAAATGTCTATTGATGGTAGTGGGTCTCTGTTTTCTGTAGAGATGGATTAAAATACTTCTGTTTGTTTAGTTTTCAACTCAGAGACCATTCTGAGAATAGTCTATTCTGAGAAAGAGGCTATAATAACATTATTTTGATATTCATTTCTTAAACTCTGAGAAGGCATTAAGTTCTAAAATTTTGACCATAAACTCCTTTTCCATCTTTTAGGCCTATTGATTCCTATGACATACCAAAGAGAGAGGAAGAATCTTCAGGTTTGCTTCCTAGTGACAGGTGTGTAGAACTTTACTTGTAATTTGGTGGGAGTAATTGGCTTCAGATGAGTATCTGAGGGCTTGTGTAAGTGTTTTGTAGGACTAAGTTAACACTTGCTCTTTTATGGGATACAAAGATATCCTGCTGATTGATCTTTGTATCAGTTGGCTTTTGCTGTGTAACCAACTACCCCTAAACTTAGTGACGTGATTATGATTTTGTGGGTCAGCATTTTGGACTAGCCTCAGTTGCTGGTTCTTTTAGTTGACTGGATTCCTAGTGTATCTACCACCAGTTTACTAAGCAATTCTGCTTTGGGAGTTGACTGGCTGTCAGCTGGGGCAATGAGAGCAACTGGGCCATGTGTCTTTCAACATCCAGCAAGCCAGTACAGTCTCTTCCACATGCGGCTAGACAGGGAAAAGAGAGAGAATTAAAGAGAGGAAGTATGCAAGGCAGTTTGTAGTCTAAGATCTGACCTGGCACCCCATTGCTCTGCCACATTTTGTTACCTAAAGTCACAAGCCCAGCCCAAGTTCACAGAGAGGAGAAGAACCCTACCTCTGTGGGAGGAGCCGCAACACTAACAGAAGGGACAGAGAAAAAGTGTGTTCGTTTTTGCAATCTACCTGGAGCTTTATTTTAAAGGAGTTATAAGCAATAGTGTGAGTTTACTGAATGTTCCATTCGGACATCTGAAATGAACCTTGTAGACTTTTTCTTAGTGTGATGAGAACTGGTCAGTTTCAGGGAATGAAGATCAGATTTCAGATACCTGAAAAGTTATACATATCCTAAAACATTAAATTTGATATTTTAAAGTAGTTTTAAAAATGCTTTGCACTCTTGAGATCATTTAGGACTTCTGAAAAGTCTGTATTTATCTGTTATATGACTATTAATTTGTGATTTCACAGCTAAAATTTCTTTAGCAAGTTTATCTTAGAGATAGGGGAAGACTCTTCTTTATACACGACCAGGATGACTAAATAGGACTCAAGACTAGTAAGGGAAAAGAAAAGGAATATACACAAAGGTAGTAATGAGCTGACATTAAGCTAGAAAAAATTTCTAGTGATGGATGACCTTATTTACAGTCATTGTTTCTGAATAACCTTAGATCATTAAAATGTGTATCTTTCTTTTTTAAAGATATGATTTATTTATATATTTAAATAAGTCTCATGTATGTAGCTCATTACCTTGAGAAAATAATTAGATTGCTGAGAAAGGAAACTTAAGGAATCCCAGAAAATAGGAAATATTCTAGGCAGTTGTGATAAAGCACGCCCTAGAGGCATTAAGGAGTATAGCTAGACATCATGCATTAAAACCATTTTCTCCTGTGTTAATACAAATGAAACCATTCATCAATGTTGCTAACAGTTATGATACATTTTGTGTTGCACATAATTATATGCTGTATTAATATGTTATAAACGTGCATATATATATATGATAATGCACATTATATATTATTATTTGTTATTATTACTAGTATTTGAAATTGTGCCCAGAAAGGGAGAATGAGATGAGCATGTATTGATATATAGACCCAAGTTTACCATCACAGAATCAGGCCGTTTAAGAAGTTGCCGATGCCAGTGTGCTCCGGCACCTCTTTGGAATGCTAAGACGGCATTTGATGAGTTACTGTGTCAGAGTAGGACCCTAAGGCCCCTAAGTTGACTTCTTAACCCTTGGGAGCATGGAGGAAGCATTGACAGTCTGATGTTAGGCTGTCTGATAATAGATGCTTCATATGGCCTGGTAAGATTGATATCTGGTAGAGAAGAGGGTCAGAGTATTCAAGTCATTCCAAAAAGTCATAGGATTTCACTGTCATCAAACGGAGTGGATTGTCACATGCTTCTGTCTGTGTCTAGCATCATGCTCTTTTCTCTTTAGAGATGTCACCATTTTCTGCTAGTTTGTACAACATGAAGAATTCCTTGATATGAAAATAAATATGGGTCTCAACAGACATGGAAAATAAATCAACTGCTTTAAAAATAATCTTTTTGGTGTTCTTACTTCGTAAATATGAAAAGACTGTTCTTCATGAGATATATGTAGTAATATGTTCTATGTTTTAGGAATAAATCCAGATCTACTACTGAATTGGACGATTTCCCCACAAATAAAAATGGTAAATGTGAATTTTTTTCAAAATTCTTCAGCATGACTGCTTAGCTATGCTATCACACCCTATGATTACTATTTTTAAGGTCAAGACATTTCAGGTTCATTAAGATTACATATTTGAAATACTACGGAATTCTAGAATTTACATATCAGAGCAGAATTATCTTGTGCTTATTTTGGCTTTAGTTTATAATGGAGGGAGTACTGCAAGATTAAAATGATTATAGATACCTTAGAAATTATGTGAAAAATTTGCAAAGTGATGCTAATACCGTTTGGTAATAGTGGATTTTATTTTGCCGCCAAAGAATTGGGACAGTAATTTTCTGCAGCAGACCAGGAAATTGTATATAAACCTGAACCTGGACATGTAAATGACAAGATGGCAAAAAACTCAAAATGATGATTTCACTAACTTGGCAAAAGCAATTTGGAACCTGATATTTTTAGTATAACGTGAATTTCTGGACCATAGATCACTGAGGTTATGTAACTAAGGGAAGAAAACTAACCAGAAATACCATTTTAAGCATAGTTTGCCTACCAGGCTTTGAGTTAGGAAGGTGTTGGTCAGTTATGTAAATGACTGAAGATCCAGCTGTAGGGTGAGGTGGACGTGACGGACATGCCCATTTAAGTGGAAGACCAGTCCCCCGTTCCAGTTTGTCACCGCCACGTGGGAAGATACAAACTTGTGATTGCCAACTCTTTTATTGAAAAACAGAAGTAAAAAAAAAAAAGTCTGAATTTTTATTTTAAGGAATTTTGACCAGGAAGTTTGACCAGGAATTTAAAAAATTGTGTAACCTGCTGTGAGCCAAACAATATCCACAGGCCCCAGTGGTCTGATGGCAGCTAGTTTACAACCTTGAGTTAAAGCTTGTAGAATTTGTAGTTTCTAGTAGGTTTCATGATCACCCCCTTTCTCTTAACACAGGGAACCTTTCATTATCTGGTCCTAGTTTAACTGTTTGGCCTATTGTTTTCCCCATAAGGGTCCCTTAACTATAACCAAACTATTCTCTCATTTTCCAACTTATCAGATGCTTTCTGATCTGGCTCCTCTGGTCTTACCTGTTTGGATTTGCAGTTTCTTCTCCCCTGTGCCCTGAGGTCACCATTAAAATAAAAGTTTAAGTACTTTCATCTGCCATGAAACATTTTTAACATACAGTGATCATATTCTTATTTGAAAGTAAACACATGACCTGTTAGTAATAACAAGTATGACGCTCGGAAATAGTCTTCTTAATATTTGTGACTTGTGTTATTGATCTGGCTATTTTTGTACATATATTTTCTCCCCTGAATAGCACACAGTAGATGTTATCAAATATTTTGTTGGAAAACTTGGTTATTCCAGTAAGGCATCTTTAAAATAGAAAACATTTTATTCTAAATCTGACCAAATTGATAAGATGCATGTATGTACCAATGTAAACATAGATGTGTATAAGAAATTTTTGGTGGCCTTGCTCATTGCTTCCTGGAAGATAAACTATGGCAGAGTGAATTTTGAAAGAAAGACAATAGCCATGAATCTGGAGAGCAAATGAAAAATCCTTAGGTGAAATTTCCTAATCCAAGTTAAAATGGGGAGGTTCCCTCAAAGTTATGGATGTTTACTCAAATCAGGAATTTATCAGCAAATCTAAGGAGACAAAACTTTTTATTCTAAAGGATAAAACCTGACTTAATTGTCATTCATAAATTCAACATCCAAACTACCACTCTGTCAGTTCTCTTAAAAGAGATACAAGTCCAAAAAAAAAAAAGAGAGAGAGATACAAGTCTGATAACATTCCTTAGCCATCATTTGGATTACTTGGCTATTTTTCAGTTTCACAAAAGCCATTTCAGTGATTGAGTATGCTGTCATTCCTATGGTCTGGTCATGACTTATTCTGTGACTTAACATCATGAAGACTTGCACCATGTCACCTGGAAAGAAAAGAAAGTGAAAATTGCTCGGTTGTGTCCGACTCTTTGCGACTCATGGGCTATATAGTCCATGGAGTTCTCCAGGCCAGAATAATGGAGTGGGTAGCCGTTCCCTTCTCCAGGAGATCTCCTCAACCCAGGGATTGAACCCAGGTCTCCCACATTGCAGGTGGATTCTTTACCATCTGAGTCACCAGGAGAGCCCCTTGTCAGCTGGAGGTATATGCCTTTATGTCTTGGCTCTCTCCCCAGGGTGAGTGTACATTTTTTGAAAGAATAGAAAGCCCTGTTCCCTTGCAGAATTATCACAGCAAGCATTCAGTGAGCAGGTGCTTGACTAATTTTAATTCAGGAAGGAAGGAAATAATGGAAGAGAAACTTTCTGGATGAGCAGTTTGTCATTTAATACTGCTGAAATCAAGACCAGGACCTTTTTAGGCAGCTTCTTAGTTTTCCCCAGTGTCGCCCTGATATGCCTCTGGGACTGGAATTGGAATTTCCAGGGACAGGAGAGACTGTTGCTTTATCTTCTGAGGCAGCAGTCTCATTGAGAATTGATAATGTGAGCCTGTGTGCCCACTGTCACTTTCTTTTTTTGGCTCTACTGTATTTGGAGATTTATCTGCTATCCTTGTTTTTAATGCACTAATCCTGCAGCTTTCGATATTTTTAATTTAGGAAGCAATAGATACGCAGACCGAAGTGGAAACAGTAGCTCATCACAGAAGAGCTCGAAGAAGGAACCAGCGCCATCAGGAGCGGAGTTGGAGAGACAGCAAATCCTCCAAGAAATGAGGAAGAGAACCTCCCTTTATGACGACAACAGCTGGATCCGACAGCGCAGTTCCAGTGTCAACAAAGAGCCTATTTGTCTGCCGGGGATTATGAGAAGGTGTGAGACATCTTTGGAATGATTTCCCTTTCTGTACTGATGTGCAGATATTTAATTTCTAGGCGTGCTGGCTACTTTGGATGAAAGAGATGTCATCGTTTCTTCTCTTACATAAGATTTTGTGAGAGAGAGAGAAGCAGAACCAATGTCATTGGGCACTTGACCCGGAGCACTGATTAGTGGCAGACCCATGGCAGGCAGTTTATCTACATCATCTCACTTCATCCGGGAAGAGTGTCTTGAGGCAGGAGTGGTAATTCTGCTTTTCCACAAAGAAGCTGTGGCTTGAGTAAGGAATGCATGCAGACAAAACCACGTGGCTAGTAGGTTGCAAGGCTGGATGTGGAGTTCTGATGTGTGATTCAGGCATTTAAATAATTAATGGGCTTAGTGCTTCCTTGAATGATGATTTTAAAAAAATGAAGCCTCTGTTTCTAATAAGATAACGGTTAGATTGGAATTATGAAAATGGTGTTCACAAAGTGTGGAAACCTGGTATTTGCAACTTTAAGGAAAATATGTAGATAGAAATTAATTGCAGATGAGAGGATGAACTTAGCAGAGGTATCTGGGGTAAATGAATACTGAAGCTACTTTTGTTCATTATTTCCACTGCTGATAAGCTGATGAATCCTTTCTGTGTTTCAGAGGTGAATCTCTGGATAACCTGGATTCCCCAAGAACCAATTCTTGGCGACAGTCCCCTGGGCTCAGTCAGCCGTCAGGAGTCTATGCCTCTTCTTCCGTCCAGGACTTCCGTCACCCCCCACCTCAGCTGCTGTCCACATCAAACCGTGCCTACATGCGGAACCCCTCCTCCAGCATCCCCCCTCCCTCAGCCGGCTCTGCGAAGACCACCGCCCCATCCCCCACACCGCGCAGCCATTCCCCCGCGGCTCAGCAGCCAGGCTCCCAGCCACGCAACAGGTGAGGCCCTTAGCGTTTTCCTTTTTCTTTCTTTAGACTTGAGGGGTAGTTTTCATTAAAAGTTTCCCCAGATCTCATCCAAGCATTCCAACGAAAAAGAAAAACAAGGCTTTTTGAATGTGTCAAATTTAGTGTTCCTTTCCCAGATCAATTCAGAAGGCTTCCTTAGTGTCTTTCCGTGGCAACCCAAGGGTATTTATGGATGTCTTATGAAGCCATGGAGGCCTTTAAAATGTTATGACTCTGCCACTGTCTCATTTACTTGGGCCTGTGGTCAGTGTCTCAAATGCAGACAGACCTAAATAGATTCCCAGCTGTGGAATCATAAAAACATACAGTAGCTCGTGAATGCATGGCAAAGTGATGAGTAAAAGCAGTACTGTAAAATGTTGGACTGTTTTAATGGGACTGTAATATACACTCATTTTATAGAGACTTGAGTGTAAAGGACATTGTAACCCAGCCCCATCATCTGTGGAACTTTGTGCAAGCTGGCTTTAAAAATTCTCAAGTTATTTATTGCATTTGGGGCTTTTGATTTCTAAAACCATTGCTTGTCTCTTATCTGGCTGGTCAGCATCTTGCTGAGATTACTTCAACTGAATCCTGCAGGGCATATGCTGTGGGAACTGTGAGCGTTAGAGTGGTGGGTCTTGTTTTTTGATATGGAGTAGAGCTCAGACATCAACATGTGTTGGTCTGTGTAGCTTCTCCACAGATCCCTGGGGCTTCACGAAACCACATCTAGCAGTGTTTCTGCTGAGACCTGAAGGGAGCTCTCCCAGCCTGTAACGCCGATGAAATACTGAAAAGCAGAAACACAACGATTAATATTGAGATTTTTTTAAAGCTATCAACTAAAGGATTTCGTTCAGAGAAGATATTTTTATTCCAGCTATAATGTATCTCAGGGAGTTTGAATTGAGGGAAGGAGTGATGAAGATTCATGGTAAATTTGGAAGGAAGAACAGAATCAGGGGAAGGCAGAGGAGAGAGTACTTACTCAAGTACTCAGTAAGTAAGTGTTTACTTACTGAGAATCCTGCCCTTGGAAAGCAGAAAGGAGACAGGGCTGTGGGCTTCTCTGCCCTGAAAAGGTCTCTCTCTAGAGTACAAGGTGCTCAAACATGGGACATTCGACAGCAGCACCCTTTGCAGTGACACTGAAGTGCTGTGTCCATCCTGCGGGATGCAGAGATAAGTAATCTTCACCTTCCTGCCTGGGAGAGGAGATAAGACTTGTAAACAAAGCAAAGCAGAGACTCAACATGCCTGTCTGAATGCTAGCTGGAGTAGTTTTCATGTCATTCTTCACAGAGGCAGTCCAGTAAGCCAGAGGCATTAAGGAAAGCACTAAGGAAATGCTTCTGTTTAACTAGATGATTGGGTGAATGAGAAGGAGGTTGACAAAGTAAGGGTGAGATGATAGGTTTAATAGACTTGCAGTGCCTCTTGGAAGTAGCTGGGGATGCTTTTTTAGTGGCAGTAAGCAAAGAACATGATAAGGGATATGCTTTGATGGCTTTACCTGGATTAGAAGGGCATGAGAACCTTGCTGAGTACAGATGTGTCCTAAGGAAGATAGCAGAATGGACCGATGATGCAGAAATCGTTCATTTCTGTAATTAGGTGTCAAGGGTACCAGAGCCATTGTGGAGATCCTTCAAGGTACAGTATAATCAAGCCATAATTGGTTGGCTGGTGAAAGCTTTCCTCCCGTGGATATATAAAGACTTTCATGAAGGATGGTTCGTGTTAATACCGGAATGTGGTTTTTAGATGAGAGGTTTGAAACGGATGAAAGCCTCCCTCCCATTCTCGTCCTGTGTCTAGGTCGGTCAGTGGGAAGCGAGTGTGCTCCTTCTGTCATAACATTCTGGGCAAAGGAGCTGCCATGATCATCGAGTCCCTGGGTCTTTGTTATCATTTGCATTGTTTTAAGGTGAGACTAAGCCAAACGGCCTGCAGGCCTGCAACGCTTTGCTTGGAGAGCGCATGGCTTCTTTGAGCGCTGGGTGTGGACCCGCCACTAACAAGCTAGGTGCTGCCTCTGTCGGTCTGCACTGCCCTCGGAATCACAAATGGCCTCCTCCTGCTGCTGCCTCCTCACACCTTGACCCTGGGGGCACCATGCGCTTCCTATCTCCAACCTAAGATTCTATAAGTAAAGTTTACAGTGCATAAATGCTTCCTGTAACATGCTGCTATGATTATTAACAGCATGGGGACGTAAATTATGAGTTGTTCAGAAACATAGCTTTGAATAGGGAGAGTGTGAAAGAAATTACATTGTAAATATTTTTACAGTTGCAGCTAAGGGGTTCTTACACATAAGAAAGAAGTAAGGCTATATAACTGCCTTATTTTGCAGTATCTGTCTTTAGAGACACAGTTATTTGATTCTTGAACTTGTGTTGGGCCAGAGAGAGAACTTCTGGTTGTTGATCCTGGAGTCCTGCAGAGCTCAACTTGTTTTAAGCTTGTCTGACTCTGGCTCGGGTTGTTCCCTGACATAACAGAATGAGTCAGAATTATTAGTGTTTGAGCATGTGGAGCCAAAATACCCAGCCATGGGTATTTTGGGAAAGCACCATGTGTGAACACTCATGGGGATGCCCGGATGGCCCACTCCAGGGCAGAGAGCCAGAACCTAGTCTTCTTGCCCTTGGCCAGTTCCTTCCCATGGTACTTAATCCTGTCCATCCTCTGGGAGAAAGGAAGCGTTAGCTTCTTTAAGCCAATCAATGAATCATTTCTACTCTTTTGGTATAGTTAGAATGAAATCTTGGCTCTTAAAATTGGCTTTATGAATTCTTTCATGTCTCATCCAGCAGGCTTCATTTTAACCTAATTATCTTTTGGCCTTTTTTTTTTCCCCCTTTGCTGAAATGTCTCTAAGCGCTTAGAAACTGCATTTTATTTTGCTCATTTTATTCCCCCACCCTGGGAGTGTTCCCAAGGGTTCTTAAGCTAAGTGTGGGTGTTCCCTGTTGTTTTTGTTTGTCTCCCAGTGTGTGGCCTGCGAGCGTGACCTCGGAGGCTCTTCCTCAGGAGCCGAAGTCAGAATCCGAAACAACCAACTGTACTGCAACGACTGCTATCTCAGATTCAAATGTAAGAGAGCAAATCAGGGAGAAAATTTCTTGTCTTTTACAGAGAGCACGGGCTCCCATGTACTTCCCTGAACCTCCGACCAGCTCCTCTTCCAGCTCTCTGCCCTAGAGCTCCAGGCTTTAGGAATCTCACTCTGTCCCCTTCAAAGAGGGTCCGGTGAAGGGGTCAGTGGGTCAGTTCTCAGGTTCCAGCTCCACGGGGTTGGGTGTGGGGCCGAGGACCTGGAGACGAATGTCAACTAGGGAGTCAGGACAATGTTCAGTGCAGTTCAGTCTGCTCAGGGTCCGGAAAAATTTCTAATGACTCAAGGGTGCAAATCAAGTCAGTTAAAAGGAGTCTTCTGTACAGCCTCTCATCTGTTGCTTGGCTAAGGATTGGCCCCTCATAGTTTTAGCTGATTTCTACTATTTACCAATGTGGGTCTGATTATGTGATTTAGAATATGACCAACTTAAAGACTGTGGTTTAAAAGGATAATAAAGAGTAGTTGGTATATGTTTGTTACTATATAATCATATCCTATCAACATGGACAATAGTTTAAAAAGAGAGCATTAATTCTGATTGCATAGTCTTTCAGCGTCATTTTTGAAAAAACTGGGTTTTTAAAAAACTTCACATGCTATTTTGTGTCGAAGCATGTTTTTGCCTGTAAGTGTGCTATGAAATATCGGATAGCATAATTGGATCGCCTGTTGTTTATAGCTACATAAAGACTACCATTCCTCCTTTTTATGTTTTGAGCCTTGATGCTGGTAACATGTGTTTCTTCCTTATTGTGAAAGGGTGTTGGTTACAAGTGGTATCAGCAAAACCATATGCTTTTGAGCTCTGAGGTATTTATGTGGCCTTTCTGTGAAGAGTGCTTTGGAAATGGCGTCAGCCCAGTCAACTCTCTCTTATCTGTCAGCGTGTTTTGAGCCTTCTTTTGCCATTGGTCCAGGCCATTCCTGGATGCCAGCACTGAGGCTGGAGACTGTCAAGGCTGGGCATGAAATGGGGGGAGTGTGTGTATGTGTGTGAGCTTTCCTCTCTTTAGTTCAAATTCCAAAGCCAAATATAATTGATTTTTGGAATCAACGTGGAAAAACTGCCCATGCCTTTTCTCTCCTCCAGGACAAATAACAGAGAGTTGAGTGTAACTTGTTTCTGTATCAGCAGTTAATTTTTACTCCCATTTTTGCAAAGAAAAGACTTGTGAACCCAGACTTTGTGGGTTTGCCTAGCTTTATCCTAAGTGAGTAACAGAGTTCTTTCTACCTCATGGGGTCATTCTCTGAGCCATTCCTACTATGAATCCCAGTGGCAATATTCGAGTGTTTCTGAATCTAAGTGCTTTTCTTTCTTCTCTCCTTGCCTGATCAGCTGGACGGCCAACCGCCATGTGATGTCAGCCTCCACCCGAAAGCCCTGCTGCAGATAGAGGAAGAGGCGGTTGCCGCTGATATAGATCTATAAACACATGTTGTAACATCCTTTTGCTCTGTTTTTTTAAAAAGAATAACACTTTTTCTGACCTCTTTAGATTACATCAGAGCATTATAGTCTCGGTAGAACTTGTATTTTTGTTGTTTATTTATAAGACGGTAATGATGTGTGGCAAAAAGTGCAGTATTTCCTTTTTGAGTTCAGCATCATAAAAGCACAGGAAAAAACAAGAACTTAAAAAAAATTTTTTTTTGAGGCTGATAATGATCTGATTGACTTTCTAGTGGTGTTTTGAAGAGGGTTATTTTATTGTTTTTTTTAAAACTCTGAAACATTATTTGAAATAGTTAATATAAATATGTAATGGCATTTGCTTTGTTTATTATAAAATATACTAAATTAATGCAGAGCCATATGGAAAATTTTACTAAAATCCACTTCCAAATTTGCTTTGCATATCCTTCTTTTCATTTATGTAATATTATGGTTAATTTTTTTTTTTTTTTAGCTTGTGTAACATTTTATTTGTTTGATGAGGGAGCTCTATTTTCTTCACCAGAATTGTTGCTAAGCAGTTCTCAGTAGAAAGCTGCTTCTTTTCATTCATGAAAATTATCATGGTTTGTATGCCAGACGTTTTCTTCAGAAACTAGTGAGCCTTTCTGTACAACTGCATTTGTAAATAAAGCTTGATGCATTTAAGGAGTGTTTCCTTTTCTTTGTGTATCTGTGTTTGTCTGCCTTCCAAGGCTTTTAATTATGTTTCAGTGTGTGGCTTTTCTGATACTAAGTTTTATTTTTAGCATCTTTGTTGTTGCTGCTGATGCTAAGTCGCTTCAGTCGTGTCAGACTCTGTGCAACCCCATAGACGGCAGCCCACCACGCTCCCCTGTCCCTGGGATTCTCCAGGCAAGAATACTGGAGTGGGTTGTCATTTCCTTCTCCAATGCATGCATGCATGCTAAGTCACTTCAGTCGTGTCCGACTCTATGCGACCCTATGGACAGCAGCCCTCCAGGCTCCTCTGTCTGTCCACAGGATTCTCCAGGCAAGAGTACTGGAGTTGGTTGCCATTTCCTTCTCCCTTTAGCATCTTTACCAAGGTATAAATTGATATACAATAAAATGCACAAATGTAAACTGTACAGTGACAAGTTTGGCATGTGTATACCTGTGAAACTATAACTGTAATTGTGATATTGTTTTTCCTGAAAAATTTTAACAAGAAACTTTGTTTTTGATGGAAAGTTGCTTTTGAATGCAATATGTTTTTATGGTAAGAGGTGAAGTGAATGATGAATTGTTGAATGATTCGCAATGAATCTTTACCTATTCTTTTGCTCCTTTGGTAATAAGAGGAGATTATTTTTGAACATATATAGGGCAAAAATATAGACTAATGTTTTAGAAATGTGGCATGAGAGTGCAAGAATATTGAACTTTAGCATGTGTCAAGCAAAAGTATAAACTTACTTGAATCCTTCATAGTGATGAAACTAGAATTGATAATTCTGGGATATGAGAACAGTACTGAGATATGTTAGAAATATATAACTTCATGGAGGGGAAAGGTATGTACCCAAAGAATTCTAGCGCCTGATAGAAATGACCAGGGCTATGAGAGAAATCTAATGTGTAAGAATCCATGAGACATTTGCACTAAGGGAGTTGAAGCAGCTTTGCGGCAGAGTTATTTGAATTTCATTTTTAGAGTCGATATAATCTTCGCAGATAGAGCATGATGAAGGAACAAAATACTATTTCTCAGGTGGGGTCAAACTCCCAGAGAGTCTCCCTTACTTTGTATTCCAATCAAAACCATACGCACTTTGGCCTATTTTGCCAGAAGAATGAGGAGATCCTTGGATATACTATGTGGGATCATGTCTCCACGGAGTGGTAACAATCTGACATGGGGTGATGAGACTGCAAAAAGGAATAAATCAGTAGATGAGAGATTGTGACTCAAAAATGTAACAGGACCTGAAGAGAAGCAAAATAGTAACTGTGGGACCTGAAGCCTGGGCAGTGTAGAGACTGATATTGTAGAGAGAGGAGATGTGTTCTGTTTTGGGCATACTGAAGTGTTGACATACAAGGAAAAGAAGGAGGTGAAGGTAGTTTGCAGCAGGAGTTTGGGTTTAAATAGAAAGAAATGACATCTGTTAAAGTTTGTTCATTTGCATGCTCGAATTGACTTAAATATAAGTCCATTTCTTCACCTGAGAGAAAGTCAAGAAGGTCAATTTATCCAGAAGTCTAATATCATCAAGACCCACCATCATTCACCTCAGGCTGTTTGACCACACAGTGCTGGCCGATCCTCAGGCTACTTACTACCATCCTTGCAAGATGGCTGACAGGCTCCGTGCTTCTTTGTTCACGTTCACGGGAAGAGACGCTGATCCTTCCTTGCTGTTAAGTGTGTAGGGCAGCTTTTCCAGAAGCCATTAACAAAACCGCTTTCTTCTCATAGGCCAGGCTGGGGTTGTTTGCCCATTTTTAAACCAGGAGACCTCCTTAAAGTGAGAATCAATTTCCCACTCATGGTATTGCTAACTAACGGGAGTTTGGTGGAGTAATGCTGGGGGTCAAACAACATTGACCATAGTTATTCTTTGTAAATTCTCTTAAAAATTGAGTGCTTGCATTGAGTGAGACCTTGTCTTTCAAAATTAAACTCTCAAAATTAAAAGTTTGTCAGTCAGTGAGTTTCTTAACACTATCAGAACAAGGGGAAGGGATGAGAATATTTCCTTGGATGATACCCACCAAGGATCATGTGAGGGAGTACTCATATGAGGAAATTTAATCTCTTCAAACAAATATAAAATATCAGCTCATGGTGGTGATGAGGCAAAAAATTGGTAACCTGGATAATTTCTGAGTACTTCTGAATACTTTGTGAATACGAAGTGTGAAAAACAGACCCATCCATCTTCCGATTTCTTATATAAAAATTCATGAAAGGGAATAGTGAGTTAAATGCTCATCTTATGATTGAATTTTAAACTTTAAGATTGTGGATTTTATATACTGTAATCTCATGATATATTGTTTAATACATACAATTGACCCAGTCAGTCTCTTGGTGATTCTGTATAAAGCTTTTTAATATGTACACTGTAAAGATCCTCAAAGCTCATCCTGGAGAGTGTTTTCCAATACCAATTTTATAGCACAATCCTGTGAAAGATTATCAAAACTCCTTGCTATTAAAATTAGACTGGAATAAAAGAAATTATTTAAAATTCAATAGGATGTATGACAAAACCCACTGAAATGTGAAGTAATTAGCCTCCAACTAATTAAAAAAGATAAATAAAGGCACTAAAAAAAAATAAAATAAAATTCAATAGGAGAGACCTATTAAAGTCAGGCAACGGATGCAACAGTGCTATTTTCTAAGTTACACTCAGGTTTTAACTTACATATTTTTGTGTGCTGTTTGAGTTACTTTAAAGTTTTTCTTTTCTTTTTTTTTAATAGCTAAAGTGCTTTATTAGATCTATGATTAATTCGGTGTCACAGACCTACATGGGAGTCACTGATCTGCCTGCTGCCATTTCAGGCTAAATAGAAAGTTTTTCTTACATGTGTCAGAAGCTCACTTGCCCTTTCAGCCTGTCCTGTGGCAGTAGGAAAATAGCCATCAAAACCACTACAATATTGTAAAGTAATTAGCCTCCAACTAATAAAAATAAATTAAAAAAAAAAAAAAAAAAGATGGCCAAGAGAACTCCTGGGTCAAACTTGCAAGTCTTATATGTTCTTAAATCCATTTCTACCTTCAAATTAGACTAACTTCCTGGGATCTATTAATTGTAAGGTTCTAGGCTTGTGTCAATTTCAAGTTCGGATGTATTATGAGGTATACGATGTCCATGTTGCCTTCATTCTGGATACTTTTAAGTAATGGTGTTAGGAACATAGCTCACAGCTAAAGAGGAGGCCAATGAAAGTGCAGAGAGAAGCCAGGAAAGAGCCTTGCCCGTGACTTGAGTTCACCTTTAACAGGCTTTTATCCAGTATTCACTAGGTGCCAGATTTATTAGGGATGTGGTAGGTACCAAGTGTGGTATTTTCATACTATTAAATAACTATGAAATCTGTTAAGAAAATTAACATTTTTATAATTTAAATTATTTATGATTTTATAGTCTATAAAGTGGCTTCCCCAGTGGCTCAGTTGGTAAAGAATCCACCTGCAATGCGGGAGACCCAGGTTCAATCTCTGGGAAGGTCCTCTGGAGAACAAAATGACAACCTACTCCAGTATTATGTGCCTGGAAAATCCATTGGACAGAGGAGCCTGGTGGGCTATAGTCCATGGGGAGTCCAAATTAATGTCTACTTAGAGTCCCATTCCATCTAAAGGCAAGAAAACTCAATTCTAGTCTCATCTGTTTCTTCTCTCTAGCTTTTTCAGATTTTGTTGTTGTTGAGTTGCTAAGTTGTATCACTGAAGTCAAGAAGAAACAGGAAAGGAAAATAATTTGGGGTTAGGAATTTGCTACATAATACAGGTGTCTTCACTGTATCTCAGTTTATAGTATTTGCAAAATTCTGTTTCAATGATGAAATATGAAAAACTATGAGCCATTCATTAAAAATATTTTAGAAGGCTGATACTCAATAGTAAATTACTTATTTATTAAAATAATGATTTATGGTAAAAGTCAGTACATTTGCCTATTGATTGAATAGCTATTTTGGAATAAAGATTTCAGAATGTAGTTCCAACGTCTCATATTATCATTATTACTGTACTATTTTTACTGCATCACTTATTGCACATTTTAGTCTCCGGTTGTAGTCAGAAGTTTCAAATGTGGTTCATTTTATGAAAACAGGATCTTTTTTTCCCGCTATATTGAGGTATCATTGACAAAACTGCCAGATATTTAAAGTACACAATGGAATGATTTGCTATACACATTGTGAAAGGATTTCCCCCTTGGAGTCAATTAACACCTCCATCACCACACACATTTATCCTTTTTCTTTCTTTTTTTTTTTTTTTTTTGGTGAGGACACTTAAGTTCTATTCTCTTAGCAGATTTCAACTGTACAATACAGTGTTATCAATTAGAGTCACCATGATCTACATTAGGTATGTTAGAGGAACCACTGACTGGAACCAGCTGCCCTAGCCAGGCAGGATAGTAGCCTCTTGCCTGAGCTATCTTACAACAGGAGGTCCTGGTAAGCAATGTGGAACTCACAGGCCACCACCAACTGGAAGTTTTCAGGAAAGGTCAAGAGGAGAGAGGAGACACAAATCCATGCGTCCCACCAACCTCCCAGAATCATCCTCCCTGGCGTCCATCTTGGCTGACCGGTGCTTTTGCCACCAGGAAAGACTCTGATAAAACCTAAGACTGTGAGCCATGTGGCAGAGCAGTTCTCCTGGGTTCCTCACCCTTCTTCTCTCTTTCCTGGAGCCCCTTCCCAACAGTCTCTTCCTTTGTCAGCACGTGTGTCTCCTTGGACAATTCATTTCCGAGTGTTAGACAAGAGCCCACTCTCAGGCCCTGGAGGGGGGTCCCCCTTCCTGCCACAGCTCCTCAGACCTTATTCTCTTATAACCGAAAGTTTATACCCTTTTAACAGTTCAGTATAGTCACTCATTTGTGTCCAACTCTTTGCAGCCCCATGGACTGCAGCACTCTAGTCTTTCCTGTCTATCACAAACTCCCAGAGCTTACTCAAACTCCATGTCCATTGAGTCAGTGGTGCCATCCAACCATCTCATCCTCTGTGGTTCCCTTCTCCTGCCTTCAGTCTTTCCCAACATCAGGTTCTTTTCCAATGAGTCAGTTCTTATCAAAGTATTAGAGTTTCAGCTTCAGCATCAGTCATTGCTTCCAATGAATATTCAGGACTGATTTCCTTTAGGATTAACTGGTTTGATCTCCTTGCAGTCCAGGGAACTCTCAAGAGTCTTCTCCAACATCAACCTCTCCCTATTTCCTTTACCCAGAGCCTCTGTGCAACCACTTTTCAACTCTCTAAAAGCAAGATCTTTACTAAAGTAAAACAGTATTTTGTAATGAGAAAGGGAGTGACCATGAAATATTTTTTTTGCTACACTTGATGGCAAAAATGTTTGATGGCTTCGTTTTCACTACTTTGTTTGGCAGTAGTTGAAGATATTCTGCATTTTTTCCTTTGCAGAAAAAAAAGTTCCAAATTTGTTGACCTTTTCTCTAAGTGACTGCCTGTCTTTTTCCTAGTAGATATTTAAAATACAGAAACAAGCTTAATAATCTTGTACAGTACAGGTGATAATGTAAAAGCAAATAAAATATGTAACTCCTTTTGAAAGAAACATATGCCATGAGAGAATATTTTGCAAATGAATGTTTAAAAAGTTTCCATTGTTACATGGCTTTGTTGCAAAATCTAAATATCACATACACAACAATTCTCATTAGAAACTAAAAGCTTTAACAATATTTTCAAATAATATACTTCAAGCAGAATTTGAACCAGTTTGTTTCAACATCCGACTCTTTGCGATACCATGAATCGCAGCACGCCAGGCCTCCTTGTCCATCACCAACTCCCGGAGTTTACTCAAACTCATGTCCATCGAGTCGGTGATGCCATTCCAGCCATCTCATCCTCTGTCATCCCGTTGTTCTCCTGCCCCCAATCCCTCCCAGCATCAGGGTCTTTTCCAAAGAGTCAACTCTTTGCATGAGGTGGCCAAAGTACTGGAGTTTCAGCTTCAGCATCAAACCTTCCAATGAACACCCAGGACTGATCTCCTTTAGGATGGACTGGTTGGATCTCCTTGCAGTCCAAGGGACCATCAAGAGTCTTCTCCAACACCACAGTTCAAAAGCATCAATTCTTCGGTGCTCAGCTTTCTTCACAGTCCAACTCTCACATCCATACATGACCACTGGAAAAACCATAGCCTTGACTAGATGGACCTTTGTTGGCAAAGCTGTGAAAAGAAGAGAAGCAAAAAGCAAAGGAGAAAAGGAAAGATATTCCTATTTGAATGCAGTTCCAAAGAATAGCAAGAAGAGATAAGAAAGCCTTCCTCAGCGATCAATGCAAATAAATAGAGGAAAACAACAGAATGGGTAAGACTAGAGATCTCTTCAAGAAAATTAGAGACACCAAGGCAACATTTCATGCAAAGATGGGTTCGATAAAGGACAGAAATGGCATGGACCAGTTTGTTTAAATATACACAAAAGGCAGAGTCAGTGAGTGACAGTAGTGTGACGGGAATTAGCTCGTCTTTAACAAATTTCTTCCTAAATGGGAGATGCATTGAGCAATGAGTAGTTGCTTAGTAAATTGCTAAGTATGACTTTGTAATCCAGCCAAGGACACACTCTTTTCACTTGCCTGTTTGTGCCAGCCATCAAACCAAGGATGCCCGTACAATAGTCCACAACCAAATCTTCCAATCTTTTTTGTCACCAACCGAGATATTTTGTAAAATCAGAATAGTCATATTGTGTTCACAAAATATCTAGGAAAATAAACATTTTGAGGGAGGAAAGGCTTTTGTTAAATAGCAATAAGCAATAGTTTAAATACTGTTTTTATAGTTACCTTTTTTTACCTTCTGTTTTTAGCACATTTTAATGTATAAATCCTATTGCAGTGCTCATAAAGGATTTATATATAAATATTAATATTGGGAGCAATGTGCTTTGCTTTTAATTTTTCTTCTAAACTGAGGTGGTGTTTTGTTTTAAAGTTGGGATTAAAGGTGTTTATAGTTATGGCAACTAAAACCAAAAAAGTAAAGTGAATTGATGAATGAGTTTCAGATCAGAATTTGACCTTAGATCTTGTTCTGTTTGGGATTTTCCCATTTTAAATCTTTCTAGTGTATTTTTAAAATTAGTCTAGGTGAAAGGAATTGCACTAAACACATTCACATTTGTTGGAGAATTGGAGCATTAGCCACAGGAATTACTCTATTGTTTGGTTATGATACACCTGGGGTAGAAACTTGAACTTTCAGAGACACAAATCTCCATGTGAAAAGCCTTTAGTGACCAAATAAAGCAATAGGTCTTATCCTGAATTTTGCATTTTTCCATTAATAGCTGTATTTGTCCCTCAACTCCTTGATGGATGGATCCAAAATTTCTAAATAATTTGTATCACCTTCACGGCAATTAGCATTTAGGATGAGGCAGGATGACGTGATGCTTAGGACAACAGGGCTCCGCAGCAGGGTCTGTGGCTCCCTGCCCACTAGACCTGTAACCTTGAGTAACTTAATTTCCCCTCTCCGCGCCTCACTTAAGTGCAAAACAAAAATAATAAGGGAGTTGCTAATAGCCTATATTTCAACATTTTCTTGTGACCAAAAACAGCCTCAAGTCAATTCATGTGAAGCTCTTAGGACAGTGGTTGGCAAAAAAGAAAGTGCATGTTAACTACTCAGCTGAAGGGCAAACACTGAGTGTTAGAAGAAAGAATACATAATCTATCTACTAAAAACTTTATTTCAGCTTTTGACTTGATTTAGTGTTGACACAATTTTAAAAAATCAACAATAAATAATAGAGCAGCTATGTTCCTAATTCCCCATTTCTTTGCAAGGATTTACTTGCAATGTTCCTTTTATGTATTTCTAACACGAGGTGGCAGTGTTGGCACGAGGAGGGAAAAACAACTTTTCCCCCTCCCTTTCCCCATCCTGCTTGATAACTTTCTGGTTAGTTTTTGAATCACCGATCTGATTAAAAATCACCGTATTTTTAGTCTGGACACAGCCCAGCGCTGAGTCCTACAGGAGAGCGGCTGAAGGATTAACAGGAAATTTAAATGCTCGTTGCTTCATAAGGAGCAAAGCCTGGTGGATGCAACGTGGAGAAGTGAGGTCTTTGTCTCTCTATACAGTGGTTACACCTGATTTTAGGGCTTTTTTTCTGCGTGGGAATAGACCTAGGAACGCTTCAGCCCACTGAGCAGTGGCCTGGAGGCTGGCCCAGAGCGCACTGCCAGCTTGGAGAGGCTGCCCTGTTTTAGGAATTTCCAGGTTTCCTCAGCTAATGAGCCATCTACACTCTGCGCGGGTGGATGTTGCTGCAGCCATAACGGACTTTCTCTGTGGGAGAGACAAGGGATTGCCAGGACATCCGGGCCTTAATTTTAAAAACGACCAGGTTTTTAAATACATTTTTTTTTTTCTTCCCTGTTTTAAGATTTTTCACCTGGAGCTTCTCTGAGAAGGGTGAAGGTTGACTATCCCATGTTAAAATGAAAACATGCAGCAGACAGAACTGGCCAAAAGAATGGGGCTCACGGAAGGATGAAGAGGACTCCTATTCCTTTGGATTGGATTCCCCCAGGGTTAATGGAACCCAAATCATTCTCATCAGGCAGATGCAGTCTTCATTGAATTTGGGCACATAGCTCATTCTTTTTGTCTACACACACATACACAGATTTTTATTCATTCAACTAACAAGTATGTCTTGACTGAAAAACAATATACAACCTAAAAGTTGAGAATTATGTTTTATTTGGTGGACAAAATTGAGGACTTAGCCCTAGAAGGCAGCCTCTCAGATAGTTTTGAGGGATTTCTCTGAAGAGGTAAGGGAGGAGGCAAGATATATAGAAATTTGTGACAAAGACCAGGTAGTTAGAACATGAGACTGTGAATTCCCTGGTTGCCTAGTGGTTAGGGTTCTGAGCTTTATCATGGCCTGGGTTCAATCCTTGGACAGGGAACTGAGATCTGCGATGTGGCAAAAAACCAAAAACATTAATTAAAGGAAAGCCAGACATCTCAAGTTGAGGAGTTTAGCACTTTTCTCTGTATGGGAAGATGTGAGTCTGGGCTCATTGAGACCGTTCCTTTGATATGCCCCTGATCTATATAGGGCCCATATCCTGCTTTTCTCCCTCTCGAATCCCCTGAAGGTACACAGCTGGGGGTGACTGCAGTGGCTGATGGCTTGATGGCTGAAACATCCTTTGTTTACTGATATGGCAGTCAGCGATTTCCATTCACAGCATTGATATCAACAAGGCAGTTAAAGCGGTGAATGGAGCACGTAAGTCACCCCTCTGTGGTGCTTATGCTGTGGGACACAAACATGGCAGGTGGTAAGTGCTGTGAAATTATGGTGTAAAGGGCTAGAGAGAGGTGGGAAGTGAACGGATTCTATTTCAGAGAGGGTGGCCAGGAAAGGAGTCCTGAATGTGGTGATGTCTGAGGAGACACCTGAATTACCATGGCTTGTTCCTGTCTCCCCTGTGGAACCCTATACCAAGGTCACAGGTGTGGAGCCCTGTACTAAGGTCACAGGATAAAAGTCTCTGGAACTGACCAGGCCCCATAGCAACTGTTGCCATGAGCCTAAACCAGCCAGTTCCCTGGCCCCATATTCTGAAAAATACCCACCTTACTATCTACCCTATAGCATCCTAATGCCACCATTCCAGTAGGAATTTTCTGTCTTGAGGCTATAAAAATTGGCTGCATGCTGGCTTAAGAGTTTGGCTCTCCCTTGAGCCGGCCTGCGGTTCTAACAGTGTCTCCCACTAATAAACTTTATTTTCCTCTCATTCTGTCTCATGTCTGGAAATTCTTTTCCAACCCATGCAGGACCATGACATCCCCCAAATTCATCTGTTAAATCCTAACACCCAATGTGATGATACCTGGAGATGGGACCTGTAGGAGATAATTAGGTCACGAGAGTGGAGCCCCTGGGAGTGAGATTAGTGCCCTTATAAAGGAGACTCCATAGATCTCCTGCCTTCTCTACCATGTGAGGACCAGGGAGCGAGTCCTCACCAGACACCAAATCCACTGGTGCCTTGATCTTGGAACCCCCACTTCCAGAACTATGAGCAATACACTTCTGTTGTTCAGAGGCACCAGCCTGTTATTCTGTTACAGCAGCTTGAGCAGTAAGACATGAATGAAGTGAGGGAGTGAGACAGGCAACTTCCTAGGATAAGACTATTCCAGAGGGAAGGATATGTAAATGCTCTGAAGAAACTGAGTCAGAAGGCATTGAGGTCCTGGGGGCAGATGCGGATTGATAGGGTCTTATGAAAATCAGTCACACGCTCACTGACTTAATGGACATGAGTTTGAACAAACTCCAGGAGACAGTGAAGGACAGGAAAGCCTGGAGTGCTGCAGTCAATGGGGTCGCAAAGAGTTGGACATGACTAATCAACTGAACAACAAGAGAGAATGCAAAATGATACAAAATTGAATACATAAATAAAAATCCCAAGAAACTGAAATTATAAAAGCTGATAAATTGTGCAAACGTCAAAATCCAATAGAGACATTATACTCATGAACTGCCCCACATATCCATGACATAATTATTTTTTCCTATAGTTTTGGTTACATACACTTTGATCACTTCTTCGTATGACTGGGATCGTGTAATACATTTTTATGGAGATAATAGATTTAGTCTTTAACATGGTTGAGTAAAATCTTATTGATGGTTTGTAAATTTCTTTCAGCTTCATGTTTCTTTTTGGTTATGCCAGGTAAATTTCGAAGATTCTCAAAATTGAAAAATCCCTGAAATTTCTTTGAAATATGAGCTGTAAGATTTGGAAGAACTTTCCACAGAGAAAATTCTGGATTTGTTCATTTCCAGCCTTGTTTTTTTCCCCTACTACTGTATATTCTAAAATGGGGGCTGTGGAACCACAATCATATCTCATTTGACTTTTGCCCTCTTATTGTCACATCCTGATGTGGTAGGGTAAGTCAGGAGGGAGAGGGTGGGCATTTCCTGGAAGCCCTTCCTGAACAGGGACAGCTACAACACACAGAAGTCACCACAAGCCACGGGGGTGCACCTCACACAAATTACAAGTCCTTGAGTCTACCTCCCCTTAGTCAGACCCCAAAATGCCATCACTATGCCACTGCCTTCTGACCAGAGGGGAGATGTATCAGAGGGAAAATAGGACCAGAAAGAGACAGAGGTCTTAACTGGTTGTGGTTAAACTGGTTTTCTTCTGCAAGTTTTACAAATCTTATGACTATGTTGACACATTACTATACAAGTAAGGGTCACAAAGAGTCAGACACGCCTGAGCACATGCACTGGGGTCCTGAGACTTAAGCTTCGAAAACTCCATGGAAAACCCAGCTCTTCTAGAATGAAAAGATATTTCTTCCCTCCCCTTAGGTCACTGAAAGGAAAGGAGGTCCAGCAGTGCGAGATTTGTTTGGGAGAATAACTTAATATAACCATGTTCCAAAACATACCCGATTGGCCATGGCAGACAGATATTCTGTCTTGTGCAGTTGTATGTCAAAAACAGGGATGACATGAGGCCATGGGGTGAACACATGGGCCGTTATGGGGACGGTGACTCTAATGGATGAATGGTGGAAGGTTAAAGGGGAGTGGGATTAGGTAAGTTCAGTGAGGTTACTAGGCATTTTAATTTCAAAGTATTTTTAAAATTATGTAAATTCCATTTAAAAAGTGTGTGGATCATATGTGAATTTTTAGGCTAAAACAAGCTTTCAGAAGAACTTCTCCCTTGCAGTGGCCTGCTATAGGGACAGCATCACAGCCTTTGCACAGTTAGGGCTTCCTCCATAGGAAATTGAGGTAAGTCCATTCTGTCTAAAGGTTCTGTCTTGTAGTAGGCGAGGGCTTATGATCCCTTGTCTGGGTTTTCCAGGTGGTTCAGTGGTAAAGAATCCTTCTGCCAATGCAGGAGACGCAGGAGACTCCGTTTCAATCTCTGGGTCAGGAAGATCCCTTGGAGGAGGAAATGGCAACCCATTTCAGTATTCTTGCCTGGAAAATCCCACTGACAAAGGAGCCTGGTGGGCTACAGTCCATGGGGGTCACAAAGAATCGGACATGACTTATCAACTGAGCTCACATGATCCCTTGTCTACCAGGGTGGACCCTCCTAACAACACTGGAGGTGCTGGTTTGCAGCTTTGATTATTCACATGATCTATTAGTATGCATAAGCAATGAAGCTCAGAGGTTAAGTGTGCAGATTTTGGGTGCCAAAAGTCAGGCAGTGGTTATGAGCATCGGCTGAATTAATTTTGGGCATTAGCCATTGCTTGGCATAAAGCCGTGCGGTGCATGTCAGTTGCTAACTGATTTCTCTGGGAGATTCCTGCTCAGGCTCTCCCCTTAGCCTCATCAGTTCTCCCTGATTGGAACAGTTGTCGGCATTTATGGTGGCACTTCTGCACATGTCAGAAGGCATCACTAATCAGGATGGGACCTGCCACCAGGCCTCATGAGGGCTGTGGTCTAGCCTGGTCATATTTTCAAAAAATTATCTTACAGCAGAAACTTTCTCCTCAAAATAAAATCTTGTAACATGCATCTGTTCAGGTTGAACCAGAGATGGGGGTGCCTAGAAGCCCAGCTGAAAGTGAAAGTCACTCAGTCATGTCCGATTCTTTGAGACTCCATGGACTGCAGCCCACCAGGCTCCTCTGTCCGTGGGATTCTCCAGGCAAGAGTATTGGAGTGGGTTTCCATTTCCTTCTCCAGGGGATCTTTCTGACCCAGGGATTGAACCCAGATCTCCTGCATTGCAGGTGGATTCTTTGCTGAGTCACTGGAGAAGACCGGCTATTTGCCCTCTATTACTATCCTTCTCTTTTACAGCTCTGGGACCCCTCCAAAATCTTATTGTTCCACAGAACACAGTTTGCAGACCCTAAAGATCCATAGATTTCAAAGAAAAGGCAGATATTTTTTATAAATGCAGCCATAACTCCTTATCATGTTACTGGGGCCACGCTTACAGAAATCCATAGTTGTAATCTCGTGTGTCAACCAAGTTTCTAGCCAAACTATGGAGTAGACTGACTTGAGTTCCTTCTCTGCTTCCTGCTCTTTGTATTTTACGGCATAAGAGGGATAATGACAGGAAGAAAATTGAGGGTTAGCTGTTTTCATTTTAGATTCAACTAGCATTTATTGAACATCTGGACATCATGCCATGAACTCTCATTATTAACCTGTAAAGTGAGTATCTTTTCAGATGAATAAAGTGAGTTCAGAGAGGTTAAGTCCCTTGCTCACCTCAGAACCATAATGATTTAGAAACATATCTTAAAATGATGTAGATGTTATATCCACCTTCTAGTGTGATGTGAAAATGATAACAATTTGCATTTATGGGAAGCTCTATTATGTGTGAAATATTAATACTTTGACCTTTAAAAATTTTGGCATGTGGCACTCAAATATAGACGCCCCCTCCACCAACTTTTGGTCTCAAACTAGGTTTAGATTAGTTTAAGATTGAAACCACACAACTCAGATTGGGACTTGAGCCACGGGCCAGGACTCAGACCCAGCCAAAACTCAGACTGAGCCTTGGCCTCCCTGTCTTTTAATTAAAATCCTCCGCCTGGTGTCAAGACTTACTGAAGCTCAGGTTCTTCACGTCTCAGCACAGAAGGAATTCAGTGAGAGGCACAGTGATAGTTAAGAAGTAGATTCATTGAGGGAGATGTACATTCCATAAACAGAATGCAGCCCGAATCAAAAGGTAAGAAAGCGGCTTCAAAACGGGGCAGTTAGTTTTTATGGCTGGCTGATTTCATGAGCTAATGAATGGGAGGATTATTCCAACTATTTTGGGGTAGGGATGGGGATTTCCTGGACTTGGACAACTGCCCAGTTTGGGGCCTTTTATGGTTGGCCTCTGAACTGTCGTGGCGCCAGAAGTTGCATCATTTAGCATATGCTAATGTAGTCCAGTGAGCACATAATGATACTCAAAGTCTCCTGCAAGTTGAATCTTCTGCCATCTCGGACCTAGCTGATTCCAACCAGTTTATGTCATGTCCTCAACCACTATGTTACTTTTTAAAGGTTGTGCCCTCCCGTTTCAAGATGCAAGATGACCCAGTCTGGATTCCAACCAGTTCATCTGTTATGAACCTTCTCTCTCTCAGCCCACTATCACCCAAGTGAGGGGGCTTTCATCTCTTCTATCCTGCCCTGACCAGTTTGCTCATAGAAAGTGTTTTTCGTGATTCCTAAATCAGTATTTTCTTAATATGGATTGACTTGGCTCCTTCTATCTCTGGGAGTTTGAGTCCCATCGAAGCATCCTAGACTTATTATTTTTTTTCCAACTACTATTGTGATGAAGTCTATGGGAGGTTAGCTAGGTGGCCAAGGGCCTGGCCACTTAAACCCCTTCATTGTTGTTCAGTTGCTCAGCCCTGTCTGACTCTCTGCGACCCCATGGACTGCAGCACTCCAAGCTTCCCTGTCCATCACAAACTCCTGGAGCTTGCTCAAACTCATGTCCATTATTCAGTGATACTATCCAACCATCTCATTTTCTGTCATCCCCTTCTCCTACTGCCTTCAATCTTTACCAGCATCAGGGTCTTTTCCAATGAGCTGGCTCTTTGCATCAGGAGGCCAAGAACAGGAGCTTCAGCATCAGTCCTTACAATGAATATTCAGGGTTGATTTCCTTTAATCTTGACTGGGTTGTCTCCTTGCTGTCCAAGGGATTCTCAAGAGTCTTTTCTAACTCCACAGTTCAAAAGCATCAATTCTTCAGTGCTCAGCATTCTTTATGGTACAATTCTCACATCCATACATGACTATTAGAAAACCCGTAGCTTTGACTTTATGGACCTTTGTTGACAAAGTAACATCTCAGCTTTTTAATACGCTGTCTAGGTTTGTCATAGCTTTTCTTTCAAAGAGCAAGTGTCTTTTAATTTCATGGCTGCAGTCACCATTTGCAGTGATTTTGGAGCCCCCCAAAATAAAGTCTGTCACTGTTTCCACTGCTTCCCTATCTATTTGCCATGAAGTGATGGGACCAGATGCTATGATCTTAGTTTTCTGAATGTTTAGTTTTAAGCCAATTTTTTAACTCTCCTCTTTCACTTTCATCAAGGCGCTCTTTAGTTCTTCTTCACTTTCTGCCATAAGTGTGGTGTCATCTGCATATCTGAGGTTATTGATATTTCTCCTGGTAGTCTCGATTCCAGTTTGAGCTTCATGCAGCCCAGGATTTTGCATGATGTACTCTGCATATAGGGCTTCCCTGGTGGCTCAGATGGTAAAAGAATCCACCTGCAATGTGGGAGACTTGGGTTCGATCTCTGGGTGGAAGATCCCCTGTAGGAGGGCATGGCAACCCACTCTGGTGGGTTCTTGCCTGGAGAATCCCCATGGGCAGAGGAGCCTGAGGGGCTACAGTCCCAGGGGTCACAAAGAGTCGGACATGACTGAGCGACTAATCACACACATACTCTATATATACGTTAAATAAGCAGGGTGATGATATACAGCCTTGACATACTCCTTTCCCAATTTGGAACCAGTCTGTTCCATGTCCAGCTCTAACTGTTGCTTCCTGACCTGCATACAGGTTTCTCAGGAGGCAGATAAGGTGGTCTGGTATTCCCATTGCTTTCAGAATTTTCCACAGTTTGTTGTAATCCACAGAGTCAAAGGCTTTAACATAGTCAGTGAAGCAGAAGTAGATGTTTTTTCTGGAATTCTCTTGCTTTTTCTATGATCCAATAGATGTTGGTAATTTGCTCTCCGGTTCCTCTGCCTTTTCTAAATTCAGCTTGTATATCTGGAAGTTCTCTGTTCACATACTGTTGAAGACTAGCTTGAAGGATTTTGAGCATTACCTTGCTAGCATGTGAAATGGGTGCAATGGTGTGGTAGTTTGAATGTTCTTTGGCATTGCCCTTCTTTGGGACTGGAATGAAAACTGACCTTTTCCAGTCCTGTGGTCACTGCTGAGCTTTCCAAATTTGCTGGCATATTGAGTGCAGCACTTTCACAGCTTCATCTTTTAGAGTTTGAAATAGCTCAGCTGGAATTCCATCCCCTCCACTAGTTTCGACTTGCCTGTGAGCGTTTGAGAGTCTCTGGTGGATGTTTGGGTTGACAGTGGCCTCCTGCAGGGTCAGTGACACCGAACACAACAGTCCTGGGAAGCGCAGCATGCTGGTGTAAGCCCTGTGGAGGTCGCCATTACCCCTACCACAGCTTGACCTGAAGCCAAACTACCGGGAGGGAACACAGCCTCCCAGTAGAAAATTGTACCCATCAGCCCATCAGCAGAAAATTGTATTAAAGATTTACTGAGCATAGCCTTGCCCACCAGAGCAAGACCCAGTTTTCCTCACAGCCAGTCCCTCCCATCAGGAAGCTTCCACAAGACTCTTATCCTCACCCATCAGAGGGCAGACAGAATGAAAACCACAATCACAGAAAACTAACCAAATTGATCGCATGGACCACAGCCTTGTCTAACTCAGTGAAACTATGAGGCATGCCGGGTAGGGCCACCCAAGATGGATGGGTCATGGTGGAGAGTTCTGACAAAATGTGGCCCACTGGAGAAGGGAATGGCAAACCATTTCAGCATTCTTGCCTTGAAAACCCCATGAACAGTATGAAAAGGCAAAACCCCTTCGTTACCAGAGGAAAATAGCCTTTATATCTTAAGAGAGGTGAAGCACAGGGAGACCAGTGTTTTGTATTCATTAAACATCCAGTTTAAACAACTTTCCCTCCAGGGCTTCCCGGGTGGTTCAGATGGTAAAGCGTCTGCCTGTAATGCGGGAGACCAGGGTTTGATCCCTGGGTCAGGAAGATCCCCTGGAGAAGGAAATGGCAATCCACTCCAGTACTCTTGCCAGGAAAATCCCATGGACGGAGGAGCCTAGTAGGCTAAATCCTTGGGGTTGCAAAGAGTTGGGCACGACTGAGTGACTTCACTTCACTTTAAATTTCCCTCAGCCCTCTCCAGCCCTGTAGTGGATAGAAAAAAAACAAAGAGAAGAGTGATGAAGCCTGGATTCCAATTCTGCCTTTTAATAGGTATCTTGGGGAGATCGCTTTATCTCTCCAGCCTCAGATTTCTAGATAAAAATAAAATGAACTCTTTTGCCTCATAGCTGAAGTGGACTTGTCATACCACTAGGGGGCAGGCAAACACAACCCCTGAGGTGCTTACATCTCACACGCAGGAGTAAACAATGAAAAGTTTTAATATAAAAAGTTTTTAGAAGTTTTAAAAATATGGTCCAATAACACATTGGTCTTCCCAGGTGGCGCTAGTAGTAAAGGGCCCACCTGCCAATGCAGGAGATGCCAGAGATGCAGGTTCGATTCCTGGGAGGGGAAGATCCTCTGGAGGAGGGCGTGGCAACCCTCTCCAGGATTCTTGCCTGGGAAACACCATGGACAGAGGAGCCTGGAGGACTAGGGTCCATGGGGTTGCAAAGAGTCTGGCACGACTAAAGTGACTTAGTACGCAGCCATGCACAATAATACATTAGTTTTCTGATAGGGTGTTTGAAGACTCTCAACACGTGAGTTACACCCTTCCTGTTGTTTGGGTTTAGTTTTCTGTATTGTATGTTGCAAAAATGGGCAGCATTTATTGAGTACTTGCTGTGTGCAAGGTGTTGTGTTGTACATGTTACCTGTAACCTGCACAATGAACTTTGCAAGTGAGTCTTATTTATGCTTTACGCGGAAGGACCGTAAATCTCAGCCAGGTTAGATGGCTTGCCCCAGGTCACACAGGTGGCAACTGGCAAAGCTGGGATTCGGATGTAGGTCTGATTGCCCCTCGGCCAGACCCTGCCTTATTCCCACAGTTAACCTCCTTCCCCAGCTGCATGAATCCGTGCATGTGGTCTAATCCGTCCATGCGCCCCTGCAGTCATCCTGAGCACAGTTACGTCATGGAAACACTTCTCTCACTTTAAATAATTTTATTTATTTATTTTCAGCTGTTCTGAGGCTTCATTGCTGCGCTGACTTTTCTCTAGTTGCGGTGAGCTGGGGCTACTCTTCATTGGTGCACAGGCTTTTCATTGAGATGGTTTCTCTTCTTGCTGGGCACCGGCTCTAGGGCGTGAGGGCTTCAGTAGTTGTGGCTTCCGGGCTCTAGAGTTTAGGCTCAGTAGTTGCATGGTGCATGGGCTTAGTTGCTCAGCAGCATGTGGGATCTTCCTTGTTCAGGGATCCAACCCATTTTTCCTGCATTGGCAGATGGATTCTTTACCACTGAGTTACCAGGGAAGCCCTCCTTAGCTCTTTCTATGAGTGATTCTGACTTCATAAACTGTGGAAGTTGCTAGTACAGAAAAGGTTAAGTTAGGACCTTATTTCTAGAACATCACTGGTTCACCTCTTCTGTCTCCATTGGTCCCTCAGAGCTCTGAAGCCCACACCCCACTCTGGAGCCACCCTCCCGCAGACTCCCACCCAGCCTGCTGCTTCCTGGAGGCCTTCCTTCTCCAGATCCTCTCCTGTTCTCTCTCCACCTGGTGCCCAACGGGAGGTGATAGCTTGTGGTTCTGGACTCTTTCTGTTGGGCTCCCGCAGCCGCCAACACTGTAGGATTCATTATATAATCTTCCGTCGGCTGTCACGGTTATCCCTGCGCCCCACCCGCATCTCACCTGAGCTTAGGACCTGCTGCTTCCAAGGACTGCAAATCAATGTATGTTTCCTAACAACATCCAGCGTTTCAGATGACGTCTCTCTTGCTCGCCACCTATCAGGTCATATATATATATATATATATATGTGACATATGATGTATTTTAACGTCAAGTTCAAAATATCTCCTTAGAAATGCTTTCCTTGAATATCACTACTCAACACTGAACTTACCTTTGCTTAGCTTTCAGTTTCTATTTTATTAATTTTGGCACCTTGTATATTGCTTCTCAGATCTCCCCTTTTGTGTGTTTGTTATATGTATATTCCTAACTGAATGATAAGTTCCTTGAAATGATTGGTATTTGATCTCTCTCGAGATTTAACTCAGTGTTGATAAAAATCAATACTGAATTAGATTCCATTTCTGATCCTCATGTATGAGGCAGGGATCAGATTGGGTGTATCATTTCAGTACCTCAGAGGATCATCAACATGCCCCCTGGGGGATATTTAGGATCACCTATAATGTTTTGTGCTTTAAGGCATGGTCTGGTATCATTTGCCCAAAAACCCAGTGAGGCAGACACCATTATCATTCGTGGTTAACATATGACTTCTCTTTTGGTCAGTGCATGCATGCATGCATGCTAAGTCGCTTCAGTCGTGTCCGACTCTGTGCGACCCTAGGGACAGCAGCCCATCAGGCTCCTCCATCCACAGGATTCTCTAGGCAAGAATACTGGAGTGGGTTGCCATTTCCTTCTCCAACTCTTGGTCAGTAGTCTTGTCCAAAGGCAGAGTGCTGACCAGAGCAGGATTTGAATCCAGGCAGTCTAACTCCAGAATTCTTGCATTTAATCCTTAGGGGGTGGCAACCCACTCCAGTATTCTTGCCTGGAGAATCCCGTGGACACAGGAGCCTGGCGATCTACGGTCCATAGGGTAGCGAAGAGTCAGGCAGGACTGAAGTGACTTAGCATGCATGCTCACTATCTATCTGCCTTATATCTGAGACTTTGGTACTGTCTGGCCTTGAAGTTTCAGAGCTGGGGTGTGGGAGGGAGGACAGCAGGGATGATGGCAAGAATGATGAAAGCGGAATGGGGAAGCTGGTGGAAGTCTTATTATTTCACAATGTGAGTCTCCCTGTGACCCCATATGTCTTGAATAAACTCTACTAGCATTCATGAAATGTTTGAGACCAGAGTTCTTGCAGAAATCCTGGAAAGAGACAAAGTAGCTTGCCGAGAGTCAGACATCATGGTGAGAATGCCGATTTTATCTAGATCTCCAAAGGAGTGGGCTCCTCAGCTGAACAGAAGCTACTGTTTTGGCCATTAGTCTCTAAAACAAAAACAAAACCAACAACAAAAAATATGTGTCACCTTTAACCAAAAGGACTCAGCCAGAGGACCCATCTCTCTCAGGTACGTAAGTTCCCAGCTGAAGATCACTAGGCTTCTCTCATGCTTCGTGGTCACTTTGGGTGCAGACAAGAGGGGAAAAGCAAAAGCTCCCTTAACTTTTCAATTTACTTATTTATTTTTGGCTGCACTGGGTCTTCGTTGCTTCACACACAGGAATTCTCGAGTTGCGGCCAGTAGGGTTTACTCGCTAGCTGTGGTGCTAAGGCTTCTCACTGCAGTGGTTTCTCTTGTTACAGAGCATAGGCTCCAGCTTCATGGCTTCAGTAGTTGGGGTGTATGGGCTTAGTTGCCTCTGCATGTGGGATCTTCCTGGACCAGGACTCAAACCTATATCCCCTGCATTGATAGGCGGATCCTTAACAACTGGACCACCAGCGAAGTCCCTCTCTTACCTTTGTTTCTCTACATTCATTATAGTTGCTGCAAAAATAGCAAACCCACCACTCAAAATGGCCCCGAGTCTCTTACTCACTGATTAGTATTGGTGCTAATGTTGAAAATATTGAACAACTGGGCTGGCCCGGGCAGTGACCCTCAAAACAAATGATAATTATAAATGACTCATGCAGACAGGAAGTGGCTGTTAAATATTAGATAGAATTAGTCCAATCATTTGTTTTATAGTCTCTCTGATTGCTAGCAAACAAAGGGGAGGCAAAATTAGCTCTTGCCTGGCCCTCGGTAGCAGAGAAGCTGGGATCAGCTGTCACCTTTGGCAACTCCCTTGGGTGTACACGAAAATACTAAGGAGGTGATGAAATTGTGTGTGACATCTCAAGACAGAAGGTCAGGTGAGTGGTTCCCAAACTTGTCTGATAATAGGAGTTACTTTGTGGGTTAAAAAAATATAGCTCCCAGGTTGTGCCTGACTGAGGCCAATTGAACTTTTAGCTACAGGGCTACACTCATAAAATAAAAATTCCCAAGGTGATTTTTGATAATTGGTTTGATCACTAACTTATTGGAGAGAACATTCCATTATTGTTATTTATTTTTTCTTGAGACGTCTCCCTTATTTCCTGATTGAGATCCAGGACTCTTTCCCTGGTGATGAAGGTCAATTATCTGAGCAAAGTGATAAGTAGATAGGGCATTCAGAAGGATTTATGCCATCTTTGTGTGTATGCATAAAATACATTTGAAATATGACCTTTATTCTATAATCAAGTCCAAAGAAAATGTGGTATTTTAAGCCTTGGTTTCATTACATGTAGAATAATAATGATTATAACAAAAATGATGAAACATGTAAACCACCTCAATAGCATCGATTGTGTATCACTGACAAGTTCATGGCTGTTGCAGGTAGAATTTGGCCTAATCTCTCAATCAGCTTCAGGGGCTTTCCAGGTGGTGCTAGTTATAAAGAATCTGCCTACCAATGCAGGAGAATTAAGATATGCAGGTTTGATCTCTGAGTGGGAAAGATCTCCTGGAGGAGGGCACGGCAGCCGACTCCAGTATTCTTGCCTGGAGAATCCCATGGACAGAGGGGCTTGGCGGACAATAGTCCGTGGGGTCACAAAAGAGTTGGACACGACTGAGACAGCACAGAAACACAATCAACCTCAGAGTTTTGTTTTGATTTTTTTCCTCTAGGTTAAGACGATTCTGGTTTCTTCTCTTCCTAAACTTTTAATCTCTCATAGACTTTCCAACAATAGAAAAAGACCAGTACAATTCCCTTGATGACAATTGCCCTTTTCTCAGATTTTCTAATGTAAGGCAGCAGTTTTTGAGTCAATACAGTGGTCAGTGGGAAGTCTACACTGAAATCAGTATCATGCCTGCAAGTCTGCTTGGGGATTGCTTCAGTAAACTCTGGGAAATAAAACTCTTTCTGCAGAAGAATCAATCATACTTATCTGGCTTGGAGCCAGTTCTGAAACAAAGAACTATCTCACTGGATGTAGTACTATTTCTAAACTAAGTGATGCAGAATGTTCTTGATTGTCAGAAAGTGATAAAAATAAATGTGGTGATTAGATGCCCATTGTGTTTATCAGGGACTCCAAAGCAGAGAAACCAGTGATAGAAATTCTGTGATCACTATAAAAATAAACTCAAAATAAATTAAAAAATTCAAAGCTGCAATTTCCAATCAGGTGTCTCTAAACTCAATAGTGAATGGAGAAAGAGACTTTTAATTTAAAAATTCTAATAGAAAGCACATGTCTACTATGAAACAACCAAATAATAAATTAATTTGATGGCTATTCCTCAAGAAACAAAACTTGATTGGGCACAAGGATAAATGGAAATATTAAATGTAGAGAGTTTAAACATGGTGAAGATTTTGTTTCAAAATATCAATTATTCAAAAAGAAACTGAATTCATTGGATTTAATTGTATTTTATAAGATAGACTTGAGCATATCTTTGAGGATAGTGGATCCCAGCTTTTTAAATGCCCAAGCCCATTTTTTTCTCCCTCATACACTCAAAGATATACTATTTATACATTTATCTTATAGTAATTGTGGTGATGCATAATTACAAAACCACAATAAATTTAATAGCACTTCAAAGAAGTGATATTTTATAAATCAGAGGAGCACATATAAACTATACAAGATTAAAAATAGAAGCTCTATGTGCAAGAAATTTATGTCATCTACAGACAATGTTTGAGGACATATGCTTTGAAAATATAGATTCTTCCACCCCTCCTTGTGTTAGCTCTCCCAATCTCTAGGTGATCGATGGCCCACATATGTAGGATTACTACTTTATCAAGTGAAAACAAGAACACTGCATGGTTTTTAAAGTTTTTCTAATCTCTTTACATTTATTTGGCTGTGTCTGGTCGTAGTTGTGATACATGAACTCAGTAGTTGTGGCCTGCGGGCTTAGTTGCTCGGCAGCATGTGGGATCATAGTTCCCTGACCAGGGATCAAACCCATATCCCCTGCATTGCAAGGGGACCACCACTGGACCACCTGGGAAGTCTCTTGAATGGTTTATTAAACTCTCTCTCAGATACACTGTCTTGAAAGTCTTTGGTCTGAAATGCGTTCTTTCCTACTTCTGTCTGTGTTGACTGCTGCTTACATCTGGTGGCACCCATCTTGCCAACTGTGATCCTTGGCAACTTTAGCCATTGTCTCAACAATATGGTGTGGGACTAGAAAAAGAACCAGGGAAAGCATTCAATTTCTAGCCCCGAGTTGGGACTCGGGGTTAATCATTTTGACTCCCATTTTATGTGCAACATAAAGACTCTAGTACTCCTGTTATTAACCCAGCTCATAGGGGACCAAGAGGAATAAAGTTAATAAGAAGGAGCAATCTGAAAGCTTTGGTTGAAAGGTATTATTTAAGCCACTGGAGAAAACTGTCCAATTATGGATAAGGAAGTAATACTGATGTGAACTTTTTTTTCCATTTATGTAAATTAATGGGGAGAGGTCTAGAACGTACAATTTTCTTACGTCTCTTTTATTCTTTCACTAGTAGATAGAAATAAAGGCACTCAGCCTGCAAGAGAAAGTTGGGAATCGTGGGGCTGAAATGGCTATTTTTGTTAATCTCCTTTCCCTGTAGCTGGCTTCATACAATTCATGCTTCAGGTTCTGGCTGAACCCCTCAGGGCATTTCAATGCCTAATACTCAGTGGTGTATAAAGATTCTTTGAAGTTATTTAGGTGAATACATAATAACTTTTCATACATTCAAAATACTGCTTATTCCTTGAATTCACAAGGGAGAAACACTAATCATGGCAATATTAAGTACTGTAATGAACCGCAGGGTAGCAGATGGGCCCTAGGGTAAACAGTTTCTGTTCTATTGATTTACTTATTTGATTTCCTTGTAAAAGTCCATGACCTGAACCATCGCTGCAGAATACAAATACATGTTGTCAATCTAAGCCACACATTAAGATTCTTTCTTTAAAAGAATCTGAGTGTTCTCTGGAAAGAGAAAGGAGAGCTTCTTAGGGTCCTGGGCCCTGGAAACCAGTGTTTTACAGTTTGAGTGAGCTTGTGAGGATGAATCCTCTATAGAGAATGTCAAAACTTCTGTCAAGACACCACCAACATGATTTCATTTCCAGAAGCATCTGTTTAGAGTTCAATATCTACCTGGTGTTCTGTTGTATATTATCATGTCATGGGGGCATTGAGATATGATTTATTTTTCAAAGAAACACACGATTTTTACAATACTCACAGTTTCTGAGAGTTACAGAAGGCATGTAAACATATGCAAACTTAAATGCCTCAGGAGCCAGACAGATGGTGCCAATATGTGGTGCTGCCTGGTATAAGACAGTAGGGTTTGGTGGGGACTGTGGCCAACTGGGAGAGGCGTTAACCTCAAGTTCAAATCCACATTTAAGAAAACGGATCTACTATTCACATGAAACATTTATGTGGGCTGCATTTACTGCAATTATGTGGGCAGTTGTTGACTTCTTTTCAGATACTCAGGATCTTATTTGAGCTTCTAGCAACTGTTCCAAGTTGACAATTGACACTATTTTGCAGA
Organism: Cervus elaphus; assembly: GCF_910594005.1. Taxonomy (NCBI): domain Eukaryota; kingdom Metazoa; phylum Chordata; class Mammalia; order Artiodactyla; family Cervidae; genus Cervus; species Cervus elaphus. The sequence goes on from NC_057844.1 coordinate 50,112,664, forward strand.
AGAGACAGAGGCCCTGTGAGGTAGAAGTCTTGGGCAAAATAACTCAGCTAGTAACTGGGAATGCGAGAATAAGAAACTGAAATTCTATGGACCTGAGCCCTGTTATTCTTATAAACAACTAGATGTAGGAAGGAGCAGAAATTGCTATTTATTTTGAGATTTGCTCACTCTTCTCATATCTAACCCATCATCTGAGGGCTCCTCTGCTGATTTTTGTTGCTTTTCCCACATATTTTTGTACGCTATTTAAGAACACAGCATGTGTGTGTAATGTCCTATAGTCAACAGACTTCTGATATGTCAGAAGTCTCTGGGCTAGTTTTAATGCATTGATTTGTTCTCCAAAGACAAGAAGTTGCTGAGGAAAATAGCTTGGTGCATAACAATGCTGCTGTCATCTGAGTTGGCTGGTCAGTTCAGGGTGGACTAAATGCAGAGCTACAGACCTCACTAGGACGCCTCAGAGCATGGGTATACACCAGATACCCAAAGAACTTGTCTTACACCAATTTCAGAGAGTAAAATATAAGCTTCAGGGTCAAAAGGAGTTGGGTACAAAACATCCAGTTCTGTGTGACCAGGGCAATCAAACTAAGCATTCAATATCAGTTTTTTTTTTTTTTTTTTTGGTTTGAAAAGGGAGGAAACAATGATCGTGAGGGCTACATAGTGAATGTGCTCAGAATAGGAGTTGGAAAAAAAGAAGAACAGGAGCTGGGCAGTTGTTACTGAATATAGTAGGTGCTCAGTAAATGCTGGCTCTCCTCTCTCCCTTTCCCTTTCCTCCATCTTCACGTCCAATGGAGGAGGCCTTGGGCCATGCTGGTAAAACGAGAAGTTGGGAGAAGATATACTTTGGAAACTGGAAGACCCAAATCCTCGTTGTCACAATGCATACAGTGTCAACAGGGACCCTGTCTGCCTTGGGATGCTCCAAATAGTTTGTTACTCTTTTTAAAAAAGGTATTTATTTATTTATTTGGCTGCGTTGGATTTTCACTGCAGTCCATAGACTCTAGTTATGGTGTGTGGGCTCAGTAGTTGTGGCCCATGGACTGCGGGGTATGCAGGCATCAAACCACATGGGCTTCTGTAGCTGTGGCATGAAGGCTGTCTAATTGTGGAGCATAGACTCAGTGTTGCTCCATGGCATGTGGGATTCTAGTTTAGTTCCCTGACCTGGGATCGAACCAATGTCCCTTGGCTTGCCAGGTAGATCCTTAACCACTGGACCACCAGGGAAGGACCTTCACTGTCACTCTTAAGGGGCAGCGAGTAGGAAGTAAGTTATGGAAAGCAAAGTAGAATTTCTGTAAATTGCTGGCATAAAAGATCTGAAAGGGTCACATGCAGATTAGCATAATTTTTATTACATGTTCTATTTTTGTCCTATGAGACACTTACTTGAATTTCATTGTGCCCATTGTGCAGCTTTTGTTCTGAGGCTGTGAATTTAATTATTTAGTTATTTATGAGTGCATCTGGGCATAAATGCCATAGTTTTATTTCAGTGAGAAATTTATGGTCAGTGAATTTTGGTAATTAATGAATAAATTATTTCTTCTCCATAAATGCCTCTGCAATTTGTGATTTCCATAACAATCCATAATACTTAAGTAAGGTTCTTTATTAGTTGAGAAAGCCAGTGCTAATGGAAACGGGAAAGGGGAGATTTTAAATTGCTTTAATTAACTGTGTTAATTAATACCCAACATGTGTAAGATATTGAATTGGCTTTGGTTGGTTCCATTTGAGTTTAGTTGCCTAAAATCTGTCTAATATGTGAATAGTCTTTGTTAAGGAAATTCTAATTCTTTTGTGAAATAAATGGCAGGAATAAAAGGATTTCCTCTTTTGTAATCTTTGATTCTTGGTATATCATTGAATCCCTGAAATTTGCCAAAAAAGAAAAGAAAAAAAGAAAACAACAAACAAACAGAAAATCAGCACAGGCAAGCAAATCCACATATTGGCTTTCTAGCAAAGAAACCCTTAAAGCACCATTGTGTTGTGATTTGAAGGAATTAGAGAAGCTTATGACTGATTGCATGTTTCAAATCTTTTTCAAGAAGAATCAACACAAACAAAGAAATTTAAGTAAACCCTATTCTCTGCAAATCACCGCACTAAGTGAACTGGGCAAAAAAAGGCAAAGAAGACTTAATTCCTGTTTCTATGGAGCACACAGTTGAGTGAAGATGGGAGACGCACAATTATTTCCATGAGGGGTTGGAAAGAGTGGAGAAGAAGGAGGTGTTGAGAATGGCCTCTGTGCCAAAGAACAGACTGTTTTCTTGAGGATAGTGAATGCCTTATTTTAGATCTTCCTAGGCTTAGCATATGTTTCCTCAATGGAAAAAAAAATCAAGACTCATTCTTGATGTTTCCTTTTCTTCACATTCACATTCATTTCATCAACAATTCCTACCAGCTTTACTTTCAAAATAGGTATTGAATCTGCACACTTCTTATCACCTCTACTGAAACCCCATGGTCCAAACCCCTGTGCAGATTTCCCGTTTCACCTGACTCTTCCCAGGGCCTGGACTGAGTTAGCAAGTCAGAATCCAGGGCCATTGTACTTGATAGTCCCTCGGCTGGAACAATGTCCCTTCAGATATTCTCAGGACTCATTTGCTGTCTCATTCAGATTTTGACTCGAATGGTACCACCTCAGAGAGACTTACCTGACTACTTTATCTAGAATAACCTTTTCCTATATACTTGTTTGACTCTAAATCAATTGTAGTACCTGTATCAGGTCAGGGTTTAAGCGCAGAAATTATATATGTATATATATATTATCCTTGGAGAAGGAAATGGCAACCCACTCCAATACCCCTGCCTGAGAAATTCCATGGACAGAGGAGCCTGGTAGGCTATCAAGTCTATGGGACTGCAAAAGTCAGACACGACTAAGCCAACCAACAAAGCAAACTAATACCATATACATTATATTCAGTATATTATCTTTATATACATATCATATATTATATAAATTTATATTTATAGTATTAATGTCATATATAAATTTATATTTATATAAAATTTATATATAAGTATATATATAATGTGATATTTATAGTATATTTCATAATATGAATAATAATATAATAAATATGTATATTTATTATATTATATATATTATATGAAGTTTTATATATACATAGTGTTTGCATCTGGCACTTAGTGTCCCTAGGGTAATGGTCAGGAGGGGATGATGGTGGTAGAGCGGGGAGATGAAGGGTTGACTGGAACCTACAAGCATGACCTGGAACCCCATGAGGATAGACTAAGATCTGTATCCCTTTTTTTGTCTCTGTTCTTACTGACAAGAGTGACCTGTAGAAGCTAATGCACTTCATCAGGGAGCTAAACACGCACACCTGTTTATGTGCGTGTCAGTGGCTCAGATATTGAAGAAGCAGCCGGAGGAAGGAGAAAGATAGTCCCAGCCAGGGCTGTACGCCCCTGGGTAACTTGGCAGGTCAGCAGTTAACCTCTGGCTCCCACAACTATCTTCCTGTGGTCTCTCCAGAAAGACACAGAAATGGAATTCTAGAAAATATAGTTTATACCAGCCAAACTGACACATTATAAAGCCATCACAGGATCTATAGTACCTAACATTTGCTGTGTATTTATTTGTTCCATGAAAGCAGATATTTTTTTTCTTGATCTCAACAAAGCAGATTGAGATATGCGATTTGTAAGAGAATCTTCATAGATTGTTACCTAATTTCCATACATCTCCCCCATCAGCCTGTTGCTATTGCCTAAATAATATTACTGATTCTTCCCTTGATGTTATTAAGAATTTGGCACCACTTTGACAACACCCAGATGACCTCCTCAGGGTTTCCCTGGTGGCTCAGTGGTAAAGAATCTGCCTGCCAATGCAGGAGACGCAGGAGACACAGGTTTGATCCCTGGGTTGGGAAGATCCCCTGAAGAATGGCATGGCAACCCACTTCAGTATTTTTGCAGGGAAAATCACATGAGGAGCCTGGTGGGCTGCAGTCTGTGGGGTTGCAAAGAGTTGGACACGAATGAAGTGATTGAGCACACACGCAGATGACCTCCTCGTTCAGTTGACTAATGTGACAATTTTGTGCTAAGTGTCAAACAAATATTTCATTTGGTCCTCACAACAACTCTGAAAGATGTTACTACCTCCATTTTACAGATAAGGAAACTGAAACTTATAGAGGTTAATAGCTCAGTGGGGTCACATAGTAGCAAGCTCTGCATGATTTGAACCCGGGTCCTCTCATTGATTGCAATCAGTTTTATTAACTATGTGTGTAATTATAGTATGAATATTGCTCTAATTGAGATTACTGTTATTCTTTCAAGAAGCAGGGATCAGATACCAGTGTCTGGGTCTCATGTTCTTCAAAGTAAGGCAGGATAAAAACGTGGTCTCTTTATCCATCTAAAACTATAGTAGTCAAAACCAAACAGAGGTGGCAAAATTCAAAAGATGGAATAATGGAACACATGTGATCAAATAGCATGAATAAAAATGGTTCCTGACAGGAATTAGAGATTTAAGTGGGAACAAGTAAATATGGATTTGACATCAAATCTAAGAATAGGTTTTAGACAGCCCTTAATGAGTGGACCCTTGGGTGGATAGAAAGTACCCTTGGATGGATATCTTCAGTATCTATGTTTTTCCTCTCTTTTCCAGGCACATAACTGAACTGTAGTTCCCAGATCTTCACAGTTACTCTGGGGCCATTTGACCAACTTTTGCTTAATGGAATATGGGTAAAGTGAAGCCTGTTACTTTCCTGCCTGAATCACAAAAATCTCTTAGGCATACCGTTACCTCTTCTCGCCTTCTGGACTGCCACATCCTCAGAAGTCATATTAAAAAGTAAATGAATTTTAAGGGAATCTGGGAGGCTGGGTCCCCCTATTATTCACTGCTCCTCACTCTCCACACCTCACCCTGCCTCACTGACTTATGTTGGACTGTGACATGAGTGAGAAATATATCTTTGTTAAGTCACTGAGAATGTAGACTTCTGGTTATATAAGCCACTGTTATTTGTTCTGTAAGCAAAACATCCTCAATGGTTCAAACTAATTCTGCTCAAAGTATCAGTGCTGCTACTGGATTTGCTGCCTATTCTCTCCTATTACTTTCAGTACCAGCACTCAAAGGTGTCCAAACACTTCATGATAATCAGACCTTAATTGCCACAACCAAGACCTAGAGAATGGGCTCCCTGAGTCTAGGTCAAAGCACAGCTCATATTTAGCATTTGTGTCTGTCTGGGTCCTTGAAAAAAAAGAGCATGGCTTTGATGAGAAAGAGGATCGTAAATTCTAAGAGGTTTGATATTGACTGGAGAAAAGATGAGAGAACTGAAGTGGCAAATCACAACATATAAGTTTTCATATCTTGTATTGAACTATGCTGGTGGGTGGAGAATTGATGAGACAGAAAGGAGGGAACTTTTTTAGTTTTGGAAAAGAACTGCTGCAATAAATGTGTTTAAAATAAGTGGACTCTGAGAGGCAAGTACAGACAATGTTAGAGTTAAATGTAAATGTTAACTGTGGCATGAAAGATCAAAAGAAGCACTGAATACAGAGAAGGGAATAGATGAAGAAGAGATGCTTTGAAGGCAGTGAGCTGGTGGCAATAAAAGTTAAAGATGGGAGGGAGATGACTTAAAAGTTTCAAGGCTTGAAGATTTGGGAAAGTAAATGGTAGTGCCATTGGCCGTGACAGCAAATAATTGCAAGAGGCATTTCTCTATTGATATTTAGTTGACATACAGTTGGTTTCAGGTGTACAACAGAGTGGTTCAATATTTCTATACATTACAAAATGATCACAATAAGTCTAGAAACCAGCTGTTGCCATACAAAGTTACTATAATATTGTTGACTATAGTCCCTGTCCTGTATGTTACACCTCCATGACAGTTATTATATGAATGAGTGTTTAGACCTTTTAATCCCCTTCACCTATTTTGTCCATTCCCCACCCCTTTCTCCTCTGGCAACCACCAGTTTGTTTTCTGGATGACCCTGTTTCTATTTCGTTTGTCTTGATTTTTAGATTCCACATAAAAGTGAAATCATATGATATAATTTGTCTTCCTCTGTCTGACTTATGTCACTTAGCATAATAATTTCTAAATCCATCCATATTGTTGGTAAGATTTCATTATTTTAATGACTGAGTAATATTCTACTGCATTCAGTTCAGTTCAGTTCAGTTGCTCAGTTGTGTCCGACTCTTTGCGACCCCATGAACCACAGCACGCCAGGCCTCCCTGTCCATCACCAACTCCTGGAGTCCACCCAAACCCATGTCCATCAAGTCAGTGATGCCATCCAACCATTTCATCCTCTGTTGTCCCCTTCTCCTCCTGCCCTCAATCTTTCCCAGCATCAGGGTCTTTTCAAATGAGTCAGCTCTCCGCATCAGGTGGCCAAAGTATTGGAGTTTCAACTTCAACATCAGTCCTTCCAATGAATACCCAGGACTGATCTCCTTTAGAATGGACTAGTTGGATCTCCTGGAGACGGACTGGTCTGTCTCCAACGGACTCTCAAGAGTCTTCTCCAACACCACAATTCAAAAGAATCAATTCTTCGGTGCTCAGCTTTCTTTATAGTCCAACTCTCACATCCATCGGCCATGACCACTGGAAAAACCATAGCCTTAACTAGACGAACCTTTGTTGGCAAAGTAATGTCTCTACTTTTTAATATGCTGTCTAGATTGGTCATAACGTTCCTTCTAAGGAGCAAGCATCTTTTAATTTCATGGCTGCAATCACCATCCACAGTGATTTTGGAGCCCAGAAAAATAAAGTCAGCCACTGTTTCCACTGTTTCCCCATCTATTTGCCATGAAGTGATGGGATCAGATGCCATGATCTTAGTTTTCTGAATGTTGAGCTTTAAGCCAACTTTTTCACTCTCCTCTTTCACTTTCATCAAGGGGCTCTTTAGTTCTTCTTCACTTTCTGCCGTAAGGGTGGTGTCATCTGCATATCTGAGGTTATTGATATTTTTCCTGGCAATCTTGATTCCAGCTTGTGCTTCCTCCAGCCCAGCGTTTCTCATGATGTACTCTGCATATAAGTTAAATAAGCCGGGTGACAATATACAGCCTTGATGTACAGATTTATCATATCTTCTTTATCCATTATCTATCATTGGACACTTTTGTTGCTTTCATATCTTGGCTATGACAAATAATGCTGCAGTGAACACAAGAGTTCATATATCTTTTCAAAGTAGCATTTTTGTTTTCTTTAGGAAAATACCCAGGAGTGAAATTTCTGGATTGTATGATAGTTCTGGGGCTTCCCTGTTGGCTCAGTGGTAAAGAATCCACCTGCCAGTGCAGGAGACACAAGTTCGATCTCTGGGTGGGGAAGATCCTCTGGAGAAAGAATTGGCAACCCAGTCCAGTATTCTTGCCTGGGAAATCCTGTAGACAGAGGAGCCTGGTGGGTTACAGTCCATGGGGTCGCAAAAGAGTTGGACACAACTTAGTGACTAAACAACGATAGTTCTTGTTTTAATTTTTTAAAATAAAAAAAAATACGGTGGAGAGGGAGGTGGGAGGGGGGATCGGGATTGGGAATACATGTAAATTCATGGCTGATTCATATCAATGTATGACAAAACCCACTGGAAAAAAAAAATAAATAAAATTAAAAAAAAAAAAAAAAAAAGAAAAGAAAAAAAAAAAAGAAAAAAAATACAATAAAATAAATTAAAACAAGATTGTTCTATTTTTATTTTTTTGAGGAACCTTTACGCTCTTTTCCACAGTGGCTAGACCAACTTACCTCCCATCAAGAGTGCATGAGGGCTCCCCTTTCTTTACATCTTCACCAATGTTTTTGTTGTTTTTTGATGATGGCCATTCTGACAGGTGTGAGGTAATATTGCATTGTGTTTTTGGTTTGCATTTTCCTGATGATCACTGATGTCAGAGCATCTTTTCATGTGTCTGTTGGTCATCTGTATGCCTTCTTTGCAAAAATGTGTATGCAGGTCCTCTGCCCATTTTTTTAACTGGATTTAAACACTGCTGGTCTTCAAAGCCAGACATTTGCAGGCTCATCTTCTCTGTGCTGGAACCCCAGGGCTGGGGAGCTCCCTGTGGGAATAGGATTTCTGGCTCTGCAGGGAGACCTCTGCAGTTGTGAATTTTTTCTTGCTGGTGGGTCACCTTGCTCGGGGTGGGGATCCACACTAGACTTCCATCTTCTTCTCCTCCCCCCTTCTGTTGTTCCTCCTTCTTTACATCTTTAGTTACGGAAAATCTCTTCTGCCGGTCTGCAGGTCATTCTCAAATATAGTTATTCTGTAAGCAGCTGTAATCTTGGTATTTCTGTGGGAGGAGATGAGCTCAGGATATTTCTACTCCACTGTCTTGTTTCAGATCCTAGGAGAAGACTTTGTGATGGAAATGTGTTGCCTTTTATTATGTTTACATAGAGTTTCAGTGACTTTGAGACATTCAGAAATGACCAGCAAGCAGTTGATTAAAGTACTTTCTATTCAGGCTGACTTTTTCTTTCACTTATATTAAGAACTATGCTTCTGATTATTGGATTTCTCTCTCTCTCTTTTTCTTTTTTTTTTGGCAAAACTGAAGTTAAACCTATACTTTCCAGGCATTTGATATATACTTTATAATGGGGACAATGCTTAATACTTCTACTGTTTTGCTGCTGTCTCTTTTTCTATTTCCCTTCCTACCACAATAATTAAGGAGTCTACACTTGGCCCATACTGCTCATAAATTTATAAATCATGGCCATGCTGCTCTTTCTGGCCCTTGCTAGCTGCAATTTATTTTGTGACGTGGCCTTTTTGGCTTGGCCTATGCATGTGTCAAATTGTCTTATACATGTCCTTGATCTTTTGCCCTGCTAACATTTCGCATATGATTACATTTCAGAGTTTGGAATCTTCAATCATGCAGTAAACAGTGATGCTGAATTAATTTTAAATTCCAGAGATTGAAAAGGAGGTCAACTTGGAGCTAGAGACTGACTGAATTTCTGCGGGAGGCAGAGCACCTTAAAAGCTTGTATTTCAGCCAGATGATTTGTGAGTGACCCTTGTGGTTGTTATTCAAAGAGAGAAATTACTGCTTGGGAGGTGAAAGCCAAGACAGTGCCTCACTGCTGGTCAGTTTCTCATCATATTTGGAGAATAAAGGGAGAGTCTATCAAGAATGGTTTGAACCAGAAAAACCTGGTTGGTTAGGACCATGTTTGAGCTCCAGGTTTTGCCAGGAAAATGGGAATCGGTGCTGGGAAGAGCCAGGTAGTGCTTCTTCATCCCCCTACCCAGAGCAGAAACATTGGAAAACAGCTCCATCCTCTCCCTGAACCCACCCTGTCAAACAATCAATTTCACTGGCCTTATCGCTCAATGATTCCTTTTCTTCAATGCCTTTCACATACACGGTGCAGATCCAACAGTACTGTCACGGAGTTTGGTGATTGTCAGGAAGGGAATAAATGTCTCTTTGATGGGTGTTTTGTTGTGCCTATTTAAATATGGCCTCTGTCACCTGATGCTTGTGGAATGACCTCTTGTCTCAAAGTCTGGCCTCTCTGTTTCTGCATGGGAGGCAGAGGTGTGCTCTTCCTCCCACCCATTTTAAATCTTGTCAAGATTTAAAATGATGCAGACATCAAATGAATGTTTGCCCTTTTCTCCCTTCTCAGACCAGCTCTGCACTCTAGTAATAGTATTGCCATGGATTGTATAGATACAAAAGCAAAGAGATAAAATGATAATTAGTACTAATGAGTATAGTGTAAAATGTTAAATGTCTGCAATATGACCTGGTCTGTTCACAGACAAATGCACACAGATTTTTTTCAGCTTGTTTCAGTGGAGACAGGTCAGAATAAACTGGGGATCTCTTCTTCAAATAGGCCCACCTAGGATACATTTTCCTCATGAGAAGCAATGGCAGCTAGAAATGCACTGTGTATATGACCAGCAAAGAGGAGAACAAAAGTTGAGCGTCAAATCCTGTCATTGATTAGAGTAAGATAAGTAAATCACTATTTCGAGGGAAGTCTTTATTGATAGCAGATCAGAAGTATAAGATCAATTCACATGAGTATGAAAATAAAACTAAACATACTCCTGGAATTCAACATTACCAAGTATATCAACTTAGATTAAGCTTCTTTATGCTTCATGTTTAATAAGATTAGAAAATCATGTTGTAATTTGCATGTTTAGTTGAGAAGGGATAGTAATACTTTCCGCATGATTCAAAATCCTCCTTTCATGGTAGAGAGTTCTAAGGCCTAGAGAAAAGATGACTGTCCATGGTCAATGTGGTGTCATGGCAAGAACATCGGCTTTGTAGACACAGGAATCTGAGGTTGATTTCTCAACTTGCCATTTGACCTTGAGCCAGTTTCTTAAGTTTGCTTAGTCTTAGTTCCCCAATCTGTAAAATCAAGATGTTAATCCTTGTCATTCAAGTTTATTGGAGAAAATAAATAACTTAAAACCTCCGAAATGATGTCAGGCATGTAGTAGGCTCTGAACTCAGGGGTATTGCTAGTATTATTACGTATGCTCAGAGAAGACAGATTTGGAAATAGAATCTATATCCACATTCTAGGATTCAGCTTTTGTTTTTCTATTTTATACAGCTCCAAAATCAAGTTTCTATCAGTGAAAACTAGTATTTGTGGAAAGTTTGCCTATAGTTTCACGTCTGCTACTCATGACTAAATGGAAGGGGCAGTATTATAATCCAGCTGGAATGGTAGGTGACACTGACTTTGAGAAGTTACATATCTTGCTCAATAATGCCAATAGAGTTGAAACTGGGTCCAAACTCAGGTCTCACTCTGCCCTGAACCACTTCAGATTTACTCCTTTGCATTCATTGTTTTCCTGATCACCATTTTCTCTATTCCCTACTTGAGGTATAGTGTCAGTGCTCCACAAATACATTCTATTTCTTATTCTACATATAGAAATTTTGAAATGGTAACATATCTGGTATATTGAATTATTTGAAACTATAGGGTACAACTAGAGAACCAATTTATCACAGTATCTCAAACACTATGGGTATTTCACTCCTGTAACTAGGATAAAATCTCAGCCATCCACTGAGATTTTAGGCAATCTTAGATGGGAGATTATCAACTGACCTTCCAGCCGTGATGGTAACTGGTACTTGACTACTCTTGTAATATAAACAACTATAAAGCTGGACAAATAGGTATAGAGCAACTACTTTCAGATGATGGATGACAGACAACAATGGACTGTAATCTGTGAGAGAAGAAAAATATATCATCCTCATGATTACCGCAGATTTTTGACTAAAGGCACTTTTAGGCCATGGTACAGGAATTTGAAATCCTAGCAAAGTATGGCAGTCTCACTGAACTGAGGACAGACTTCGGGGCTGCTGAGGCTAGAACTTGTCGGGATGGATATCTAAAAGGAGGCAGCTGGTCAGAAAATAAGTTTCAGAAATCTGCTTCGGGATCTCTTGAAATCTTTAGCCAAATACTAAGATACATGTACGGGGAGAGACTTGGCAAGGCTGGGGGTTCTCTAGGCAAGAATACTGGAGTGGGTTGCCAGGCCCTCCTCCAGGGGATGTTTCCAACCCAGGGATTGAACCCAGGTCTCCTGCATTGCAGACGGATTCTTTACTGTCTGAGACACCAGAGAAGCCGATGAATACTGGAGTGGGTAGCTTTATCCCTTCTCCAGGGAATCTTCCCAACCCAGAGATTGAACCCAGGTCTCCTGCATTACAGGTGGATTCTATACAAAATACCAAAAACATTGCAAAAAAGGAATAAAAGACCTAAATTTAAGGAGAAATATACCATATATCGACCACAAGATTTAATATTAAGAAATTAATTCTTTCCAAATTATCCTATAGATTCATACAATGCCAATCTGAATCCAAGCAGTGTAAAAAATATAAACCAATAAGCTGGTTTGTATGGAAATGCAAAAGAGAATAGCCCCCAAAATTTTAAAAATAAAGAACTTACACTATTTGATTTCAAGATTTGCCTTAAATTATTATAATCAAATATTATTATTGATGTAAGGGTAGACAAGGGACTTCCCAGATGGCACTAACGGTAAAGAACATGTTTGCCAATGCAGGAGAGGTAAGAGACTCTGGTTCGGTCTCTAGGTCAGGAAGATGCTCTGGAGGAGGGCATGGTAACCCATTTCAGGATTCTTGTCTGGAGAATCCCATGGAGAGAGGAGCCTAGAGGGCTACAGTCCATAGGGTGGCAAAGAGTCGGACACCACTGAAGTGACTTAGCACGCACACAAGGATAGACAAATAGGTCAATAGAATGGAGGAAACGAGTCCATAAATAGACCCACACATGCATGATGTTATTGTTTTAAAGATGATTGCAGTTTCTTAGATATACCTCCCACCAGGATATGGGGTTCTCTTGAACCTGGTTGGAGTTGACACTATGATTTCTGAGAGTAAGAGGCAACACATTTTTTTGCCAGGTTCTCTTTGGACATGTCTTCTGTGGGAAGCCACTCCTTATGTAAGAAGTTTGCCTCCCTGTAGTTGCCATGCTGGAGAGGTCATGTGTAAACATTTTGGTCAGCACTCTCAGCTGAGCCTCTATAGCCAACCAGCTTGCCAATCACGTGAGTGAGCCATATCTGAGCCCATCGGAATCGAGCCTTCATATTTCTGCAAGCCGATGCAACATCTAAGTGTATCCACATGAGAAACTCCACAAATAAATTGTCTGGCAGAGCCTTTCTCAGATTGCTGACTCATAAAGTAGCAAAGTAAAAGCTCTGTTCTAAGCCAGTCATTCCTGTGGTAGTTTACTGTGGGGAAAAAGTGATTGGATAATTTAATGGGTAAATGAGTCTTTTCCAGAAATGGTGCAAGAACAACTGGATGTCTATATAGAAAAAAAATAAACCTCAATCCGTACTTTGCACTATATATAAAGCAGCTCAAACTGAAAGATAGAATCAAATGTAAGAACAAAATAGTTAGACCATCTAGATTAACACATTAAATATTACATTATTCATGTAATGGACAAACACATCATTACATTATTTATATAATGGACTATACTCAACAATCAAGTCAGTCAATCCTAAAGGAAATCAACTCTGAATATTCATTGGAAGGACTGATGCTGAAGCTGAAGCTCCAATACTTTGGCTGCCTGATACAAAGAGCCAACTCATTGGGAAAGACCCTGATGCTGGAAAAGATTGAGGGCAGGAGGTGAAGGGCGTGACAGAGGATGAGATGGCTGGATGGCATCACTGACTCAATGGACATGAGTTTGAGCAAACTCCAGGAGATAGTGAAGGACAGGGAAGCCTGGTGTGCTACAGTCCTTGGGTTGCAAAGAGTTGGACACAACTTAGCAACTAAATAACAATGACATACTCAACAATAAGGAAGAAAAATAACACACTGATAATATGCAACATCAGGGATGTATTTCAAACACATTATCCTGAACAAAATAAGCCAGATGAAAGAAGACATATTATATGAATTCACTTATATAAAGTTCTAGAAAAGTGAAACTAATCTGTGATGATATTGAACACTAGTGGCCTCTGCACAAAGGATGAAATTCTAGCACTGATTCCCTTTGTTTATGGCAAGTCTCTAGCCCTGATTATTTTTCTTTTAGGTGCTTTCGTGGCTTCCACAGAAATACTCCTGAAGGGACTCTCTAATCGTATTTGTCATGATTTCAGTCTCATACTTTTTATATCCAGTGGCCCCTTCCATGTGAGGTCTCTCTTTCAGGGTTCCATCGTACACTCAGGGGCTCTCCTGAGCAAAGTTTACTTTAAGGTAGCTTGAGGTCAGTTTCTTCCCCATGTGGACCACATCTCACCACTGAAAATACTCACAAATCTTTGTCCCACCAAGAATTGCAGTTTGTTCCCAGTGTAGGGTTTTACTCTGTAGCCATGGGCTTCAGCTTCTTGCCTCAGGCTTTTTCAAGCATGGTTCTGACATTAGTCTTGGACTCCAGATATGCCAGGCAGTCAAGGTCAACCACTCTCAGCCATTCACTTGATGCTTCTCTTATTTGCCCTCTTCCCTCCTCTATGATGGGAAGAGAAATTATTATGGTCTTCCAAACAGGCTTCAGTAGTTTTGGTTTGCAAGCCCTTTAAACTTCAGTCCTTTTATACCCTCAAGAGGGTGGATGAGCAAATCTTGGCTGATGTCCTATTTCCACACTGATTTCCTATCATTTGCTTTGCAACTTCTGCACAGGTGGTCTCACCCTGCACTTTGTAATCTAGGGGTACTTAGTACCTATTGTTTGCTTTCTCCAATTTTAGACTGAGGCAGAAATAGTCCAATTTTAACATCTTGTTGCAGAAAGGGGGCATTTCAAAGCCCTGGGAGTTGACCTTTAGCTGACATTCTTGGATTTCCAAAGCAGAGCACTTTTACTAAATTATTGGCTGCAGAAAACCTGTCAGAAGATTCAGTTTGTCCACAATTAACATTAATGTCAAGTGTGACAGCTGTTTTTGTGATGCTTTCAGTAATGAAAATTCTCTTGTCTCAGCAGTGTTTGTGCCACCCACAAGTGAAAAAAAGCTGACTGTCAATGGGTGTCAGGAGGTTCTTCTGCCCTGCTGAATGATTCTATGTTTTCACTTTATAGTTTTGTTTTAAAATAAAAGTCAGTATATTCAGTACTATAGTGTGATATATCATAGTCTCATTGATATTAAGAGAAAGCTTTATTTTACTTTTTGTGTGCTTTTTAGTTTACTGAGGTGTGATTGACATACCAAAACCCCCACACATTTACTGTCTATATCTTGATAAATCTGGATATATGCATATACCTGTGATGCTATCACAAGCAAGGTACTAAACATATTCTTCATCTCTGAAGATGTCCTTGTGTTCTCGTGTGTGTGTGTGTGTGTTATTTGTGGTAAGAACAATTAACATGAAATCAATCCTCATTTAATGATGCATAGTACCCTATAGTTAACTATAGATACTACTGTACAGTAGATCTCTAGAACTTACTAATTTCTTGTAATTGGAACTTTATACATATTAATCAATAATAATTTCCCATTTCCCCTTACCCCCAACCCCTGGCAACCACCATTCTAGTCTCTGCTTCTATGAGTTAAAACTTATGGCAATTGCTATTAAATCAGCAGTATCTGTTGTGATGACAGTTATCTGGGACTGAAGTAACATAAACTTCTTATTAACAAGAAATGTCAGACAAGTTGATATAGTCATGCATTTCCCTGATAGAAATAGGAACCAGTGTTAAAAGCAAACCAGAACCTAAGAATGTGTAGTGACTACTATGATTTTGTTGATAAAGAACAGATTTTCTACTGGGAAGTTGAATTTCCTTCTTCTCCCTTTCTATTGATTGCTCTCTAAGTGTCATTTTAGGTATAGAATTGTTTATCTTGTAAGAAGATCCAGTGGCTTCCATTTAAAATTGGCATTTCCCTCTTCTCCTTTTGTCTTATGCAAATGAAAGAAAAATGAAAAATGAAAACAATATCTGTCTTCAGGAAAAGTGGGAGGCAGCATAAATTTGGAACAACAAAGTAGGTGAAGTGGTATAATGATGGTGGTGATCAGACAGAGGGATGGGAAGAGTGAGAAGGTGTTCCTCTAGATAGATCCCAGAAATCAGCGTGCTTTTCTAAGGCAGGGGCCTGAGAGGTGCAAAACTAAGTAAGACCTTTGCCAGGAAATTGGGAACAAGGGTCACTGACTGGCATGGAAGTTTTCCCTCTGCTTGGTTTTTTTCCTCATAATTGAAGAACGAGATCAAAGGAGAAATTACATAAGTAAAACAATTTGCAAAAAGTAGCCCATCTTTGTGGTGCAGGGTGGACCTGCAGGGGTCTTTATATTATAAACGATTGACAGTCTCTACAGCTAGGGAGTGCTTCCCAGGTGGCACGGTGTTAAAGAATCCACTTGCCAGTGCAGGAGACACAAGAGATTCCAGGTTTGATCCCTGGGTTGGGAAGATCTCCCAGAGTAGTAAATGGCACCTGCTCCAGTATTCTTGCCTGGAAAATTCCATGGACAGATGAGCCTGGTGGGCTATAGTCCATGGAACGTACACACACAGCTAGGGAAAAGTAAATTCTCAAGGAGCTCTTAGATAATATTATGGGCTACTGGGAGCCATGTCCAGGCTCCTACCTGATATGACCCTTTTTCATATAATTGGTTCAGGAAAATTTTACCTCTTTCAAAAGATGAAAATTTTTTAAAAATTAGCATACATATAAAGTTATTACTAGAAAAAAGAAGAAATGGAAACAAGAAACAAATCATTGATAAAGAATTCAGTAGAAATACATGGCAGGTGGAAACTGTAACCAGATATTTCACCATTCATTAAAAAATTAAAGAGGCAATTGCTCTAATATAGAAAAGAGATAAAGCAGAAATGAGGTGAGGGAGAGGTGGTGGTTAGAGACTATGAAGAGATAAACTGTGAGCTGGCAGAGTTCAGGAGGGTCAAAGCAAAAAAATAAATAAACTATAAACAAAACTACTCTGAACTAAAGGCAAACAGCCCAAGAGAGACTGGAGGTTGATGAAGTACAAGAAGGGACCTGATAAAAATGGGACACATTAAAGTGGAAGCAAAGAGTTTAAAAGGTCAGAGAAACAATAATGAACAGACAAGGGTGATATGCATAACTGGTGTCCTAAGGAGGAAAAAAGGAGATAATTATTTAGGAAAATATTTAGAATTTTTATGGGTAAAAGAATCTACAGTTTGAAAGAGCGTGCTATTTCCCAAGGCCTAGAATGATAAATACAAACCTCAAGTATTAAGACAAACATTTGGAACATGTTACAATGCAGGCAATTTTGATTCCAAGTGTACTGAAAATTACTTAAGGATAAACTTCAGCCGGTCAGAAGATAAGTGGCAAAATATAGAAAAGGGTGGTATGTTCTGACTCTATATAAACAAACATGGGGAATATGGCCTAGAACCCAATGCAAATGTTACAAACCCTGACAGATAATGGAAAGAGACAATAAGAGAGGAGAATGGATTATTATTATTTGTCTGCTTTCTCATCTTTTAGTGAACTGTTAAAAGATATTAATGTTAAATTGACAGAACAACTGACAGAGACACACAAACGGGATAGGTGGCAGTGGAGTGGTCTCTCCTTATAAGAAAAAATATTTTATCAGTGATACTGTTTTGTTGGAGCACTGTGGTAATAATGACCAGACTGACTTGCAATTGGTTTTATTATGCTTAAATATTTTCTAAAGAACAATGCGTGTTCTTCTTCTTGGGATCTGGCATGAACTGCTCGCATAGAGTCATCCTTGGTAATCCACTGGGTAAACATACAATTACACTTACCATTACAAAGGAAAATGCTAAAAAAGGTAATTTCATCAGCTAAACCAGGCAGCAGAGTAGAGGGAGGCAATGAGAAAGCAAAAATACATGTGCTAATTTCTCTTTGGTCAAAGTGTGGAGTTACTTGGTACTGCAAAAAAATATGCCCCTGTAGGCAAGAATTTATTAAATAAGGATCTCACAGCACAAACCATATAAGAAGGATTTATAATCTGTGATAATTCAAAGAAACTTCTATTCTAAACTTCAAAGAAACAGAGGATTAAATGTATTATATAAAGTCATAAATATGAACATTATCACTAGCGAGAAAACTCTTCCAAATTTTCAGAAAGAAATGAGATATTAATACAATACAAAACGAAAAACAATAGACTGTATAGGGAAATTTATTTTAAAAAAAGAATAAAATATAAGGCACTTTTTCTCAAGAAAATGAGAAGTTTCTTTCTCCACAAGCTGTCATGGCCTCTTTACCCCTGTTTCTTTTTTGTTGTTTTTTTCCTGCATGTCTTGAATGCAGAAGCCATGAAAAAAAAATGTACCTTTCTCTCTTGGAAAAGCTTATGGTAGGGCTGGGAGGTGGAGGTTGTGCTGACACTACAGCAGAGAATCACAGGCTTTTATAACCATAACTGTTATCAACCATGGTTGATTGACTATTACTTTGCATACTTTTAATTATGCCCCGGGGGGTCCCAAACTCCACTGATTTATTTAATTGGCTTCAGTCAGAGGTAAAAACCTTATTGATCTGTCCATGTGGACGCTTCCTTCTCTCTGTGTGAACTCTGCCTTTCAAAGAGAGTTAGAGACGGTCATGCATGAAGTAAATATGAAAGAGAAAAACAAATATCATATATTAACGCATATAAGTGGAATCTGAAAATATTGGTGAATGTATAGATGGTTTTATTTACAAAGCAGAAATAAAGACACAGACATAGAGAACAAATGATGGTCACCAAGGGAGGCAAAGAAGGGGGTGGGAGGAATTGGGAGATTCATATATACACTACCATGTATTAAGTAGATACTTAATCTTAGCGAGAAGGCTGAGAGGTAACGCGTAAAATAGATACTATGAGAACCTGTTGTATAACACAGGGAACTCTTCTCAGTACTCTGTGGTAACCTAATTGGGAAGGAAACCCCCAAAAGAGTGGGGATATCTGTACACACATAGTTGATTGACTTTGCTATATGGCGGAAACTAACAACATCGTAAAGCAAATATACTGCAGTCAAAATTAAAAGATCAACAAAACCAAACCAAAGAGAAGCTTTTGCAAATTTCTACAAGGATCTTAGGAGCTGATTTGAAATGCAAAGCAAACGTTCAGAAGAAATGAAGTTGCCTAAGCTTGTTAAATGCATATAAAGGCCTATCTGGGGATTTGGACGTGGAGGCTTTTCATCCCCTCCCTCTGCCTCAGCCTGGGCCTGCGGGCAGCAGTATCCTGCCTGGCTGTGGCCAGACAGCAAAGACCTTGACCTTCCTGTGGTTCCACCTCTTCAAAGCTTCCCTGGAGGTACAGAACTTTATTCAGTTCTTTACAAGATGAGCGCTTGAGCACACCTCATTCACTGTGGCCATCCATCCTCACAAGATCAGACCAGCCTCTTTGCAGTTAGGACTCTTGATTTTCCAAGTCCCTGTAATTTATGCGTGTTGCTCAAGCACTACTGTCTCCCTCCGTGGAAACAGTAGTTGTTAGATTGTTTGCCAGTATATTTATCTCCAGTCTTGCTGCCATGCTGAGCTGGCAAAACAGATGCATTCATAATGTCCGTTTTCTGCAGGCGAGGCTCTTTGCACTTTGCCTCCCATGGCGACAAACTCAGCATGGTTGCCAGGCCCGAGCGGCTGAGGGGAAGCTCCGGGTCCCTTCCCCAGCTGGCTCCCCAAATGCTGCAGGCAGACCGTGCGCAAGGCCACTCCTGAGTGCTGAGGGCAGGCTCCAGCCCCATCCACTTGGCCCTTGCTTCTCTGTTTCTCTCAGGACAGTGTGTGTGAGATGACTTGTTAAAAACTACGCTGGCTTCCAGACCCTTAGGAAGCTGCTGCCTTTCATTGTAATTACCCTTCACACCATTGTGCTGGTTAGCAGGGCCAATTGACTCTTAGGATAAAATTAGATTCTGAATATAAAGTCACATGGGTATGCAATTATGTTCTAACTGGGCCATGCGATTGCAGATAGTCCTGTCCATCTCTGCACCCCAACAACTGCCCCCCCCCCACCAAGATGCCCTTGTTCTTCCCAACCTCTTGCTGAACTCTGTTAGAACACCCCTAAGGGATAAGGCTACAGGGATGAAACCAAAAACCTTCCTAAAATGAGGCCGGTGGGTACCTGCCGGCTTGAATGCTTCCAAATATTTCTCTGCAGTGCACAATATTTCTTTTCAAATGACGCTGAATGCATTGTAAGCTTGGGTGAGGTAGATGTGTCCTGTTTTCTAATAGCTGTGTTTAAAAAAAAAACAAACTAGAAATTAAAAAATAATCTAGATTAAGCAAATTTTAAAAAATCAGATGAGATTAGGGGTCTTCAGAATGGTGTCTACTACATGATTCCACTTACATGATGTGCATAAACTAGTCAAATTCATAGAGTCAAAGTGGAGTGCTGGTTGCCAGGGGCTGGGAATTTAGAATTCTGCTGTACAATACTGGGCCTATAGTCAACAATACACTTAAAAATTGAAGCGAGCGCATTTCATACGTTCTTACTGCTACAAAATAAATACAAACCATCCAGGGGAACATTAAGAAAGAGGACTTGAAATCAAAGATGACTTTGGCCCTGCTGCTCTTCGGTGAGTGAGGCCCAGATGTCAGGGCCCCGAGGGCTCACGTGCTTGTCATGGGTCAGTGCAAAGATGCTGTCCTGTCGGACATTGTTTCCCCCTGGTCTAGAGGCGTTCAGTGAATATTTGTTGAAGGAATACATCAGCAGAGTTGCCTTCTGCTGAAGATAAAGAGTAGTGGATTATCTTCTCTCAAAGATGCACGTGACCCTCATGGATTTTTGAGTCAGAAGGGGGCCATGGCTCTTTGTGTCAGGGAGAAGCAATGGCTGTAGCCCATTGCTTTTCTGGCTCCCCACCCATGTGTGCAGAAGTTGGGTTGACTTCAACCCTCTAGACTTCCCAGAGGAGGGGAAAACCTCAAGAAGATACCAGCTTTGCTAATAAGAAGAGGCTTGGGCCAGCTTCCCTATGAACTATTAGTAGCAGAGATGCCCTTGTATTTATACCCAAGTCTCTGCAGCACTTCATTATATTCATATGTGGAAATCAATTCATGAACTCAGTACTCTGAGTCAAGGGTTATTCAAAAATGTGGATTTAGTAATAAGGCTTGGGATTAAGAAGTAGAATTCCCAACATGGATGCATGGGGCAAGAACCATCTGACACCTAGTTAAGAATTCATCTAAACCAGATTGAAAAACTAAAAAAATTGTTCTCAGTTTCATAATAAAGGAAAATTGTTAACTGGAATCAGTTTTCTATGTCTTATGAAATTCACGTTTTTTAACTATGAATAGTAGAATATACATATGAAAGATGTGGACTCAGTTATTCTCAAATTGATCCTGAGAAATCTGAGAGTTTTTTTTTTTTTTTTAATCTTTAAACCTGTCCAGGTTTTGTTACAAAGGCAGAGGAACCAGAGATCAAATTGCCAACATCCGCTGGATCATTGAAAAAGAAAGAGAGTTCCAGAAAAACATCTACTTCTACTTTATTGACTACACCAAAGCCTTTGACTGTGTGGATCACAACAAACTGTGGAAATTTCTTCAAGAGATGGGAATACCAGACCACCTGACCTGCCTCCTGAGAAATCTGTATGCAGGTCAAGAAGCAACAGGTAGAATTGGACATGGAACAACAGACTGGTTCCAAACTGGGAAAAGAGTAAATCAAGGCTGTATATTGTCACTCTGCTTATTTAACTTCTATGCAGAGTGCATTACAAGAAATGCCGAGTTGGATGAAGCACAAGCTGGAATCAAGATTGCCAGGAGAAAACTCAGATTCAAAGATGACACCACCCTTATGGCAGACAGCGTAGAACTAAAGAGCCTCTTGATGAAAGTGAAAGAGGACAGTGAAAAATTTGGCTTAAAACTCAACATTCAGAAAATTAAGATCATGGCTCCTGGTCCCATCACTTCATGGTAAATAGATTGGGAAACAATGGAAACAGTGAGAGACTTTATTTCTTCGGGCTCCAAAATCACTGCAGATGGTGACTGCAGCTATGAAATTAAAAAAAGTTTGTTCCTTGGAGGAAAAGCTATGACAAACCTAGACAGCATATTAAAAAGCAGACACATTACTTTGCCAACAAAGGTCCATCTAGTCAAAGCTATGGTTTTTCCAGTAGTCATGTATAGATGTGAGAGTTGGACTATAAAGAAAGCTGAGCGCCAAAGAATTGATGCTTTTGAACTGTGGTGTTGGAGAAGACTTTTGAGGGTCCCTTGGACTGCAAGGAGATCCAACCAGTCCATCCTAAAGGAAATCAGTACTGAATATTCATTGAAAGGACTGATGTTGAAGCTGAAATTCCAATACTTTGGCCACCTGATGCGAAGAACTGACTCATTTGAAAAGACCCTGATGTTGGGAAAGATTGAAGGCAGGAGGAGAAGGGGACAACAGAGAATCAGATGGTTGGATGGCATCACCAATGTGATGGACATGAGTTTGAATAGGATCCAGGAGGAGTTGGTGATGGACAGGGAAGCCTGGCATGCCTCAGTCCATGGGGTCGCAAAGAGTTGGACAAGACTGAGCAACTGAACTGAACTGAACTGAACAGATACCTGAGTCTCATCTGGCCTACAAGGTTGAGTGTGCTAAGCTAGGTTAGCTGGTCTCCATATAGAATTTTGTCTTAAAGCAGCTTCTTTCTGGTTTGGTGTGGTATCCACTGGTTTCCAGTTGGATGGGTGGAAGGAGAAGTAAAGGCAGTTTTGTCATGTTCAAATGTTGCTTGTCTGCAATTCTTTAGGACTGAGACCCTTAATTATCATTTCTGGGAGGACATGGAGAGAGGGAGTTAGGTTGGAGTAGGTGGGCCATTGGTCTTTCTCAAGGGAAATGATTTGGAGAAGAGTTGGTGAAACAGTTCTCCCATGGCCTCTTTTGCTGTGTAATTTGTTCTAGAAGGAGTCAATTGATATCAACAACCATAACAACACTTGGTATTCATTGAGTATCCACTGTGTTTTTGGGGGAATGTGTTAAGTGTTTTATGTATATCATCGCATTTAAATCTTTAGTAAACCCTATGAATTTCACAGTACTCTGTCTATGAGGTGGATGGGAAAATCTGGGAGTAGAGAGATCAAGAAACTTCCCCATAGTTAGTCAGAGAGGTTCTCCTGTGGAGGTATGGCTGGGAGGGGTGTGTGCAGGGACCCCAACTAAGGAGGGAGAAGAAAACAGAGACAAACACTTTAGGCCTGGGGTTGATCCTGCCCTGACTGTGTGCCACAGTCAGGTCTTCCCAGGCACTCGTGTGTGTGTGTGTGTGTGTGTGTGTGTGTGTATAATACTACATTGTAGTATTACGCACATTTTAGCCAGTTGAGGATTCATCATGAAGGCTAAATGGAGTGATGTACAAGTGGAAATAGAAACTTGTGGGTAATTTCCCATCTAGTTGGATAACTGTCAAATGAAAGGGATCATGATGTCCACAGGAATGCTAGAATAACAACCTGATTATAGTATCTGGCACTTGCTTCATAGAGTAGCACTCTTCCAAAAATGATTCTCTGAAACCAACAGGATAGCAACCATCTTATAAGTCCATGTAGGGAAAGCATGTCCTTAAAAATAACACTCTTCTGAAGTCAAGGACTAGGGATTGAAGTGGCTATCAACTTCACTTGTTGTTTAGCCGAGCTGCCCAGGTTTTATTCCATAGTCATTTCTTTTACACATTTTTGAAAATTTCATTAGGAAGGGAAGAAGGGAGAGTAGTGAGGGGTGTACAAAGCAGAAATAAACCCTGTTTTAGAAATAATTCTATAGTGGTTCAGTTTCTTTCCAACCTCAGTGAAACAAATAAAAACCCAAGAAAGTCTTAGTTTAACCAAGAAGGTGTAACAAGATGAAGAAAAATTTGATGGCCAGAGTGTCTCTCTTGGGGACAGCACTTTGTTCTGTGTGTGTGTGTGTGTGTGTGGTGGGTGGGGAGGGATTTCAGTGAATTGCCTGGGATAGAGAGTGAGACCCAAAGGGCCTGGGAAAGAAAAGATAACCCCTTAACCGTTATAAGGGAGATATAAGATGAGAAAGGAAATTTGTGGGGAAATGGGTGGGGGTGAGGGAGAAGAGTCAGAACTGGGAGCTCCAGGGGCAGCACAGTCTTAAGAGGTTTTGGGGAAACAGAAATGTGTTTTATGAATCTTTAAGTTGGTTTTCATCTGTGCTCTGTCAATTATCTCTTCTCCACTTTTGCCCTTAGACTCCCAATAATAATCTTCAGTGAAATGGGAATTTCTCTCTCTTCTTTTTAGGGGAATATAAGTGGATACTTTTGAGAAATTTGAGGGGATGACTTTCTGTGTTTGGGATCCCCAGGTGGCACTAGTGGTAAAGAACCTGCCTGCCAATGCAGGACACATAAGAGATGCTGCTTCGATCCCTAGGTTGGGAAGATCCGCGGGGGAGGGCATGGCAAGCCACTGCAGTGTTCTTGCCTGGAGTATCCTATGGGCAGAGGAGCCTGGTGGGCTACAGTCCATGGGGTCTCGAAGAGTTGGACACGACTGAAGCGACTTGGCACATGTGTGCTCTCTGTGTTTGGGTGAAAGTTGGGTTGAAAGTGGACATATACAGGCGCAACTAACATCTGTGTTATAGAGTGGCAAGGTGACACTAACTTAAATAGGAACCTTCATATTTTTGGTCATTTAAAATACTGCATTTTTTATTTAGAGTATTTAATTTTGCCTTGCTTGTGACTCTATCTTTTCCATTTTGTGTGATGGCTCATATGGCTCTCTCTAGGAAGGCTAAGGTGGTTGATTACCTATTGGCAGATAATATCATTTGTGGGTAGTCTGTTGCTTTCTCTAATGATTTATACGTCTTATGAATTTTTCAAAGCATAGTCCATGGCTTGGCAAGCTGTCAAAACAGTCATTGATAATGTGGAGATACCATTCCCAGAGAATTGGTTCTGGATGGAATTAGTTCTGAATTGCAAAAATAAGAAAATAAGCTTACTGGGGAGAATGAGTTGTTCACGGTGAGCGAAAAGAAATGCGAAGGCAGATGGGAGTGAAGAGCTTTTTATCCTGCCTCTAAGGAAGCACTAGAAGGACTTTTGAAGATAATATCCTTAACATTTACACAGCTCTTCATATTTTTAAAGTGCTTCTTGGTAATTAAGCATCATTAATCAGATATTAGCTGCAGGTCATTCAATGAATTAGCTGTTGATTTAGACAGAAAGCTGTGCATGATTTGGGGGACTAGGAACAAGCATGATTCCTTTTACATTTTTCAAAAATTTGACTTTCTTGGGCTCACTGGAAGTTACTATATGTATGTGTGAGTTCTGATTGTGGATAATGATATGTACTTACTATTGTATGAATTCATGTTTATCTAGAATACCCACTTATAATTTGATAGCTTGATATTTGTAACATGTGTAGAGGTAAGACCATGCAGAGAAAATCCACGTGGTGTGTGAGTGAGTGGTTTGTTAGTGAGTCATCACTGAATGACCCCCCCCAGCACAGAAGGCATGCTGGCATTGAGCAGTCAGAAAACACACAGCCGAGTCACCTCCTTCTCCAGATTGAACATTGCCACCTTGGATGCACCAAATGATTGTAAGGAGATCAGGAATAAATACCATTTTCCCTTCAAGTGGATGTCTTATCTGGCTATTTCTATGAATCGTAACTAGTTTATCTTCCATCTAACCTGAAAAGGAATTGAATATATACAATTAAGACTTAAACTTATTTGGCACATTTATGTCAAATAAATATAAAGACAGGCTTATTTCTGACTAGTATTTCTGCATACATGTTCTTCAACCAATAACCACAAATAATTGAGGTCTGAGGGAAGCCACAGGTCTTTGAATTTTTAGGAAATTAATGGGGACTCCTTTGGCTTTGAGGCTTGACTATATTAATATCAGTATGATTCTTGTCGATTTTCCTACAAAGGCTTTGAAACTGGTTATTTTTCCCAGCAGAGCTCTTCATGTCCTTCCTTCCTGTTATCATGCACAGTCTCTGTGGTCGGGTGGCCTGGAAGTGAATCCTGATTCTCCCACTCATTAGCTGTGTGACCTTGGGTAAGTTACTTTGCCTCTCTGATGCAAAGCAGTTTATTTCCTGCTATTAGATGTTAGGAGGATTAAATGAGTAAATATTTGTACGGTGTCTGGTGCTTTTATAGTATACATCTTCCTCGATTTAAGATGGGGTTACATTCAGATAAACCCAAGCTAAGTTGAAAATGTCCTGGGTTGATTTAATGCATTTAATACACCTAGCCTACTGAACACTGGGCTTCCCTGGTGGCTTAGCAGTAAAGAATCCTGCAATACAGGAGATGTGGGCTCGATGCCTGAGTTGGGAAGATCCCCTGGAGAAGGAAATGGCAAATCACTCCTGTGTTCTTGCCTGGGAAATCCCATGGACAAAGGAGCCTGGCAGGCTATAGGCCATGCGGGTACAATAGTCTGACACAACTTAGTGACTAAACCATCACTGCTGAACATCAGAGCTTGGCCTGACCACCTTAAATGTGCTTAGAACATTGACATTAGCCTAAAGTTGGGCAAAATCATCCAACACAGGGCCTATCTTATAACAGAGTGTTGAACATCTCACATAATTTGTTGAATACTGCTACTGAACGTGAAAAACAAGATGGTTGTCTGGGTACAGAATAGATGGTTGTTAAGTGTATCTGTTTGTTTACCCTGTGACCGCGTGGCTGCTAGGAGCTGTGGCTTGTCATTGCTCCCGGCATCATGAGAGAGCATCCTGCTATACCCAGGTGACCTGGGAAAAGATCAAAATTCAAAATTCCATATATGGTTTCTATTAAATGTGTATTGCTTTTATTGCCGACTTGGGTTCTTGGACTCTTTAATCAATAAAAATTGATAAGAGGCCAGATGAGAAATTCAGGCAAGGCTTTACTGGGACTTGCGCTGCAAGAGGAGGGAGCAAAAACAAGTAACAACTTCCCTTGCTTGCTGTCTAACAGGGGATGAGTGAGTCCCTCAAATGAGTTGCAGGTGGGGGCAGGTCCACGGGTTGGGCCAGAAGGGTGGCTGAGGTGGTCCACCCAGCCCCTGGTGGTGCCACATGCAGGGATCATGCACAGAAGCTGTCGTTGTTCCCAGAACCTCAGAAGCAGTAGTTGGTTTTTGGTCTTTTTCTGTCTTGTTGCTCATAATTTGCCCCAACTGCCTTTGCATGCAGTTATTTTTATTTATTTATTTATTTTTCAATATTCTTTTGCCGGAGGAGATGTTTGTCCACGTGTGAGTACTGCAGCAAAGTATCCCAGAAAAGGGTGCCGGGTCCCAGCCTGTCTCACTTGCACGTGGATGTAAAAGTAAAAAAACCATACATCGAAGCATCCTAAGTCAGAGATTGTACTACATAAGTATCTGTTAAATCTATTAAAAATTTTACCTTTAAAATACACTGCTGAGTCAAATCTAGAAGATACTCAGTGTTTGCTAAGTCTTTGTAAAATTCACATTTTTCAAATATTTTGCAAAAAATGAGCTTAGATTTCTTCACTTAGCAAGAAAAAAAGAAGAAGAAAAGGAGAAGAAAGAAAGAAATTATACCTAGTCTCTGGTGAATTTTAAGAAACAAAACTTGGCTAAATCTGCACTACAAGCAGATATTTTCTTTGACAATTCCAGGGATATGAGAATTGGGCAAAGAGTACTTGGTGATGACTCTGAACACTGTGAATGAGTTGGCAAAAAACTGAAGACTTGCACGAGCTGTGGCTTCTCACTGAGGTTGTTGATTGGTGGGTTGGAGGCAGGGAACCTGGGAGGTCTTGGCAAAGCTTAACTGGATTTCTTCAGCATTCCTCACATCCTATCTCAGTGCCCTCTAGGGTAAGGAAAGGTCAATAAGCAAGCCAGAAGCCAGAAGAAGAAAATTTGAACATGGAAGTGAGTTTTTCCAGGGATATTCCAAAAATTCTCAAATGGAACAATTTCCATTAGGTAAAAATATTTGAATGTTACACAAGAAACATTTAGAAGGGTGTTTGGTCCACAACAAAAAATAAAAATTATAACAGGCTTTAAGAATTCCTAAAAGACTGCATTATATTTAGAACATTTTCCCTTGGGAGTCAAAAGATCAGAATACTAATAGGGTCATAGGAATGAGGTTAGGAACTGAAATTGCACCAGGGATGCTCAGCCCCAAACCCGTTATAGAAACAGTTGGCCTGATCTATATTTCATAAGTTAATACAGATCTTATATTTCTTCTGAAGATGGACTCCACATTCCCCTTTTTTTCCCATAATATTGATTCAGGTTAGGAGGATGGTTAAATTTGGGTAGGCTAAATTACCATTTAATAATAGTTGACCCCCAACCCTACCTTGTATCTGTGGGGGTCTTGGGTGGCTAGGAGATAGATCCCCCTTCACGTCTCCCTGGTAACATGTGTCTGTCTGCAATCCATGCAACATTCCAGAGCCCAGTATCTTCCCCTCCCCCCAAGTCAAAAGGTTTTTACATCTCTTACAGCTCAGTGGTAGAGAATCTGCCTGCCAATGAAGGAGATGTGGGTCCAATCCCTGGTTTGGGAAGATCTGGTGGAGAAGGAAATGGCTACCCACTCCAGTATTCTTGCCTGGGAAGTCCCATGGCCAGAGGAGCCTGGCAGACTGCAGTTCATGGGGTCGAAAAAGAGTTGGACACGACTGAGTGACTAAATAACAACTTACCTCCTTTAGCCCTGTCTCTCCCCTTGCTGAGACTCCTATTGCTTGTTACTCAGCGTAAGGCTCAGAGATGGGGACAGAAAGGATCTGCTCTCCCTCGGGGAGGAGACACTTTTGCCTGTATTTCACCCTAAGAAACAGTAGACCTTACCTGGGCCACTTTTGCCTGTATTTCACCCTAAGAAACAGTAGACCTTACCTGAGCCCAACCTGGGTTGGGCGTGGGAGACAGTTTCCTGGCCTTTCAAGCCCTTTCAAGCTTTTGTTCTAAACTGGCTCCTAGCAGTCTGCATATGAAATTCATGAATGTTTTAACTGCTTTTTCCTCACCTGATTTCATAATAGCTGATTCTTCCTCCTCAGCTCTGCTAAGGGTGAAAGTGTCCTTTCCTCCTCCTCAGAGCTTCTCAATTTTGCATTTCACTTGGAGCCTTGCAACCTCAGCTCTCTGATGGCCTGAGGAAAATTTATGGTTCTGTAGACTTCTTGACTTTTTCTAGTTGTTAGGGTGGCAAAGATGTTCTCTTAAAGCTTTATGCATTTTTAAGCAGAAGTTGAATTAATATTTAAGCCTTTGTCACGCTGTAATCTTCTAGGCATCTATAGCCCAGAGAGGAGAAAGGGAAAGGCAAGAGTTCTTGACATTTGGGGGACAAGTTGTATTTGACACAGGCAAGGGAGCTCACTTTCGTTCATCTTGTTAGTGATGTGGAGAGGTGGTGACTCAGCATGACCTATGATCTATTACATGTTCAGAAATTTCTCCTTAGCTAAGCCTTTCATGTGAAATTAATCACAACCCTTCTATCTTACAACCAAAGCCGTTTAATTTGGTCCCCAAATCCTTTTCTTAATGTCTCCCTCCAGGTTGGGCTGCATCTTGTTCTTCGGCTACATGGCTGACAAACCTTGGAGTGGGGTCCATATTCCTCGGTTGGAATCTGGAGTAGACCGCTTATTAATTAGCTCTGTGAGCTGCAGCTAGCTGCTTAGCCTCTCCATGGCTTAGTGTCTTTATTTGTAAAATGGAGAAAGTAATAATTCTTACTTACATCATAGGTTTGTCATAAGGAACCTAGCCTGGTCTAGACTATTTCTAGTCCCCTGAGAACCTTGCCTGTAAAAAAGTAGAATATGTAAAACACTAATGTTCAGTTCCATCCAACCAGTCCATCCTAAAGGAGTGTTCATTGAAAGGACTGATGTTGAAGTTGAAACTCCAATACTTTGGTCACCTGTTGCGAAGAGCTGACTCATTTGAAAAGACCCTGATGCTGGGAAAGATTGAGGGCAGGAGAAGAAGGGGACACCAGAGGATGAGATGAGTCGGCATCACTGACTCAATGGACATGAGTTTGGGTAAACTCCTGGAGTTGGTGATGGACAGGGAGACCTGGCATGCTGCGGTTCATGGGGTCGCAAAGAGTTGGACACGACAGAGCGACTGAACTGAACTGAACTGAATGTTCAGCTCAGATTCAAATTTGTATCACATTTCCCCTTTGCTGGGGCATCCCAGGTGGTACAGTGGTAAAGAATCTGCCCGTCAATGCAGGAGATGCTGGTTTGATCCCTGGGTTGGGAAGATCCCCTGGAGTATTCTTGCCTGGAAAATTCCATGGACAGAGGAATCTCATAGGCTACATACAGTCCATGAATTACAAAGAGTTGAACACAACTGAGCACTGAGTACAATAATTTCCTTTTACTATCCTTAAGATGAGCTTTCATGAGTGTGTAAGAAATGTAATCTGCCCTAGAGTAGAAAGTGAAGATTCCCAGTTTGACAAGTTCTAAAATGCATCCATCATACCCAATTCTTTTCTTCTCTCATTATCTTTTTTAGCTTGTAATCTTGTTATTCCCAAAGAGTCTGCTAAGATTAAACAATAATTGACTTGAGGTTCTATGTATCTGTGAAGTTTTGAAAAATGTATTAGTTCTCTAGTTAATACATGTTGTAAAACAATTCATTTGCTCATAAACATTTATTGAACACCCACTATGTCAGGAATCATTCTAGACAGATGTTAAAGTGGGGGTCTAAAGCTTTTGCTTTATGAATTACTCACAAGGGAGAACAGACTCAACAGACTACAAATACAAAATCCACAAGCAAACAGAGAAAGGTATCAGCATTGAATCACAGTATTGTATTATTTTATAATTCTAGTCACAATAGGAATTAGCACACCTGATTTTGATACTTTTCATGTTAGCACTGGAGCTGAGGGAAAGATAAAAAAGCCTTCTGATATGACTTATTAACTTAAATTATATTCTTGTTCTTGCTTTATGTCTGTTGCAATCATTTTTTTCACTTGAATGTCTCCAGATAGTTCAGTCATATTTCTAAAGAATTACAAATTACAAAATTATGGCTAATTCTTTACTGTCAGAACTCTTAAATAAGTGTTCTGTTTAATTGAATTCTTTTGTTTTAATGAAAGATTGAATTTATAATGCTAGTTTCAAACTTTCTGTTGAAAATCTTTCAGCCTTATTTTTCTTTCCTAATATAAGGAAAGTTGTTGAAATAGGGATAGATTTTGAAGGGTTGTTTGATATTATCTTGTCATATTTTTAACAGTGTGGCTTACTCACTGTTTCATGATTATACTTAAAAATTTCAAGTGTCATTTTTAAATTTATTTCGAAAGTTTTATTTATTTGTTTTTTGGCTGTCCTGGGTCTTCACTGCATGGGCTTTTCTTGTAGTTGCGGCGGGTGAGCGGGGGATACTCTCTGGTTGCGGTCTTCTCATTGCAATGGCTTTTCTTGTTGTGGAGCCTGGGCTCTAGGGTGCAGGGCTTCAGTAGTCGTGGCTCCGGGCTTTAGAGCACAGGCTCAGTGGTCGTGTCACACGTGCTCAGCTGCTCTGAGGCATGTAGGATCTTCCTGGATCAGGGATAGAATCCAGGTCTTCTGCATTGGGAGGCAGATTCTTTACCACTGAACCACCAGAGAAGCTCAGGTATCATTTTAAAGAATTGAAAAGTGAGAGAAACTATGGATTAAAGTTGACAGTGACACCTGAGGAAAAAAGAGGCTGTGTGGTTTAGTGGGACATGGATCAAATTTGGGACCTGAAAGACCTAAATATAAATTCTGTTCACCATTTACCATTTGTGTTAGTCTAGGGAAATTTGTTCCTAACCAACCTAGATAGCATGTTAAAAAGCAGAGACATTACTTTGCCAACAAAGGTCCGTCTGGTCAAGACTATGGTTTTTCCAGTGGTCATGTATGGATGTGAGAGTTGGACTATGAAGAAAGCTGAGCACTGAAAAATTGATGCTTTTGAACTGTGGTGTTGGAGAAGACTCTTGAGACTCCCCTGGACTGCAAGGAGATCCAACCAGTCCATCCTAAAGGAGATCAGTCCTGGGTGTACATTGGAAGGACGGATGCTGAAGCTGAAACTCCAGTACTTTGGCCACCTCATGCGAAGAGTTGACTCATTGGAAAAGACCCTGGTGCTGGGAGGGGTTTGGGGCAGGAGGAGAAGGGGACGGCAGAGGATGAGATGGTTGGATGTCATCACCGACTCGATGGACATGGGTTTGAGTAAAGTCCGGGAGTTGGTGATAGACAGGGAGGCCTTGCGTGCTGCGATTCATGGGGTCGCAAAGAGTCGGACACGACTGAGTGACTGAACTGAACTGGACTGAGCCTTAGTTTCTTTATTTTAAAATATAAATAATAATAGATTGTGTCACATATTCTTTAATCCTGTGATGATCAAAAGAGATACTGTATATGATAGGCCTGAACACAACATTTATTCTGTGAGTAATTATGGGCTGTGGTTGTTGTCTCTACTTTCTTCTGGTTTGTTTTGCTTTTAATTGCTCTTATTAAACTCATGCGTTACCTTATGGTTTAAGAAGGTGGATCTGTCAATGTGTTTCTCTCCTTTCATTTTCCCCAGCCCTCACTAATCTGTTAGTAAGTGGGTGAAAAAAAAATACACAGACATATAGGAGAACAGACATCAGTGAGAATAGACATTTGAACTTTCTTGTTTTTAAGACAGATATAAATAGAGGAAGATAATGGATGGAGAAGATGGGAGAAAATCACACCCTTCAAATGTTCATAGGAAAATACAGTTTTTTTTAAAGAAATAAAAATTTTCCCTTCCCAATTCAAAGAGGTTTGGGATTTGGAAACTGGGGAGAGTAGAGAGTCAATAGTTAAAAAGAAGGGTTCTGACTTTTGGCCAGCATACTTGGTGATTAGGGAAGGATGGAACAATAGATCCTATTTTTCATTTTAAAATCAGTGCTGTGTAATCTTTTCTTCCTGTGTGCATGAATTAGGTTGATAAAAATTTAAAAAAATCATTGGAGACACACATGATTTCCATGTAGGAGAGTTTCATCATTGTATGAATTTGCATGGTATGGTTGGGAGAATATAAATGTGCATGTGTGTATGTACATGCGTGTGGATAAGACTTCATGGCCTTTGATAACAGTGTACTAGGTTCTCAGGATGAATTACACTAGAGCTCGGAGGTGAAATGTGAAGCAAAGGAATAAAAAAGGAGGGAATATTATTTGTTTTAAAAACTCTATCCTTGTAAATTTCAGAACTTCAAAAAAAAAAGTAGTAAACCACTATAATCTCTTAGAAAAATCTGAAACAATTTAGAGCAATAGTAACCTTTTCTGTGTGTGCTTTGCTGGTATACATTTAGTTTCCTCTAATTGGCATTATGCACAAATCTTTCTTTGCACCATTTCAGAAGTCAGCAGACTTCTATTATTCTGTACAGAGAATAAAGATTAACGGTATTGTTCTATTTCTGGTTTCATTCAAAATGATCACAGTTATTTTATGCAACCAAATTGTTATTCAAGGATTTGAGAAAGTAAAGTCCACGTATTCATGCTATTTGAATGCTTTCTTAAAAGGAATTTTACTTGTTGGGAAATGTTAAGAGTTGGAGATAAGCTCCTGTCTTTATTCTCTTTTTACAGAAAGCAGAATGAGTAAATGAGTTTTGTGTCTTAGAAAAGTTCTCAGGACCAATTTTTATACCATGCAAATGTCTTTTCATGATTAGGTAAGAATTGCTTTTAAAACAATTTCTCTTCTACCATTTATCTGGTACCTATATTTTTTAGATGATTACTGTATATATTATAATCTCCATTTTTATGAGGAATTTTTGGCTAAGAAAGGGTTAGTAGTTTGTCTAAGGTCAAAGCAGTAATAGTGTCAAATTGAGAATCAGATCCAAAATGTGCTCTTTTTCCTGCCCTCTGAGGCAGTGGACGGCTCCATATAAAGATAGGGTTAGTGATCCCTGGCCATTTTTTCTGCGAGGGTATTGGAGGAGGTCATTGAGAGGATGTGACCTGTGGTTGACCCAAAGGCTGGACAGGAACAATCAGAGGGTCCTCACTCTGCCTCTTGCCTTGGGATGCAGGCTCCACACACTGTTCCTGCCCTAGGAGTCACTTCAAGGAGGCGGGCTTGAGAGCAATGTGTTGTTGAGACCGTCTGGATGGTCTACTCCACGAACCCAGTTAAGGCCTCTATTTTTTCCACGTAAATGGACAAACATGCTGGCAGATTTATTTTCAGGAAAATGAAAATAGGAACTATATTGTATACTGTACAAAACAACTGCTAACAATGTCTTGAAACATTTCCACTTATACGAAATTAAATGCTAGAGTAGAGACCATACTCTCTCTAGCATTTAATTTTCCCAAAACCACAGGTCTAATTACAAGCATATGCAGCAAGTTTCTTATGTTAAACAACTGCACCCATTTTCTATTTTCACAGCTTTTAACTCTATTACCCTGATTTAACAAAATCCGACAAACCAACTTCTCTTGATGGCTTGGGATACAAGTATTATAAATATTTTTAGTTTCAGGGTTTCTTTTCCAAGTCAATTTATAAAATTGGGGGAAGTCATCAATTTAATTAAGTTTAAGTTTAATAATTTTTTTTTCATGTTTTGCCTCACGCTGCTTATATATTCAGACAGAAAATACTGATTCAGCAGAAAATATAAGTTTGTATAATTCACTGTGCATGTGAGGTGATGATAATGATGGGCAAAACAGATATTCTACCCTCATTGATCCTAAATTCCAATGAAGGATGACAATTATTCACATCAAGTTTGAAGAGTGCTTTGATAAAGGAAGAATGGAATATACAGGAGTAAGCAATGGTAGAAATATAGTCTGAGGGATGAAAAAGACCAGAAGAAGTAATATTTAAATTATAATTAATAACTTGAATATTAGTTGATGAGAAAGGCTGTTGTTGGTACTGTCTGATCTGAGATGTCAGGAAATTCAAAATGTTCCAGGAGAAGAAAGTTAATTCCTAGAGAAAAGCTATAACATAACACATATTCCTAATAATATAGCTGCTTGACAAATTACAGGAAAGCTGGTGGCATAAACAACAATTCATTACACTCACAGATTTTGTGGGTCAGGAAAATTTGACCAATATGTATGACCTTTGATGTGGCTGTTGACTTTGGACTCCACTTTCTCTTTATGTGGGATATTCCATGTGGTTTCTCTATATGGACTCTACTGGGCTTTCTTACAGCGTTGTGGCTAGGTTCTAAAGGTAAGTATCTTCAGAGAGAGAAAGAGAGAGACAGGGAAA
Source organism: Cervus elaphus (assembly GCF_910594005.1). Classification (NCBI taxonomy): domain Eukaryota; kingdom Metazoa; phylum Chordata; class Mammalia; order Artiodactyla; family Cervidae; genus Cervus; species Cervus elaphus. The sequence continues at coordinate 50,147,753 of NC_057844.1, forward strand.
GAGATAGACAGAGACATGTAAACTTTTATGATTCTGGCTGGTGGGTGGGGAGATCTGTCCGTCTTGTAACCATCTGAGACAAGCCTTGTAGGTAAGTTTTCTTGCTTATTAAAACTGCCACCTACCAACCTGGCGTGGTTTTTCTCTCTCTTTAGCCTCTCCTTACCCTCCTGTACATGGACCAGTTTCAGATTTCACTTGGGGAAGTACCTTGAAGTTTCAAACCAATAGAGAGAAATTGTTCCCTCCCTCAAGAAAAATTCCTGATCCTTTCCCGTATAGCATACACACATGAATATATTCAGCGCCACTGCAAAGCCTTCAGCCTCTGGAGGTATTCCTGGTAGGAGACAGCTGGCCTTACCCTAATGACTTCAGACCCTTTGGATGTACTTAGCTGAGTTTATCATGAGGCAGATGGATTTACAAAAGGTTCCTGGTCCTGTTTTGTTCACCAAGGTGGGGTAATTTGCCAAAAACAGAAAACATACTTTAAGCCTATGGTGAAGCATAAGCAAAACCAAGAAAATTAGTCTCTAACAGCTGAAATTGCAGCCAGGTACAGAGTGGGAGCAGGAACTTTTCTGAGATGGAGGAGGTTCATGATGCTTCTTCATATTTATATATATTTATAATTTTATTTATTTTATTTTTGACTGTGCTGGGTCCTTGTTGCTGCATCGACTTTTTCTCTGGTTGCATTTCACAGGCTTCTCATTGCAGGGCTTCTCTTGCTGCATAGCATGGGGTCTAGGAGTATGGGCTCAGTAATTGAGGCTCATGGCCTCTAGAGTGTGGGCTCAGTAGCTGTGATTCATGGGCTTAGTTGCTCCGTGGCCTGTGGGGTCTTCCTGGACCAGGGATCGAACCCATGTCTCTTGTATTGCAAGTGGATTTTTTTTACCACTGAATCACCAGGGACGCCCGATGTTGTTTTTAAATCTTTTATTTAGTCCAGCATTGTGCTAGGTACATAGTAGGTCTCTTGGTTGACATAGCATGTACTCCACAAACACATGTTGCTTGGTTGATGCATAGAAGAGCAGGCTTTTTGTCACAATAAAGGAAACTGCCATAGGCTTTGAAAATAAAGATCACAGTCTAGGCAGGTAGCTGCCATTTATGGAAAACTAACCTTGTGCCTGCTGCTGTGCTAAGGATTTTATATAAGATGATTTACTACTCTCAGAAGAACTTCTGAAGTCAGATATTATATTGCCTCCTTTTATAGAATGAGGGGTCAGGTGGAGCTAGGATATGGAGCTGGTGTTCTGGCGAGTTCTAGGAGACAGTGGACTGAGAAAAGTAAAGCATTTCCCCCTACTTCTTGTTATATCACCCTAGCTCTCCTCTTCACCCTGAATATGGAATGGAAGCCCAGTTTAGTGGTGTAGAAGACCAAGCTCATTTACATCTCACTTGAATTTCCCTTTATAGAAAGATGCATGTAAAAGCAAAACACTGAGGAATGTCTCTGACTTTTGAGCCACTATAATTAATCCCCATGCCATGTTCTCCATTTCTAAGAGCTAAAAAACTCCTACTCTTACCACATCACTCATTAGAATTGTTGTTAACCTGACAAATCACCTGGTACTCATCCTAAATCATCTTCTCATTTGATTTCAACCCCTTTGTTATTCTTAATCCCTTCTAAATAATATCTCACCCTCCTGATTTCTGGACTGGTCCAAACTCCTCACTCTCTCCCTGTGACTTTTGCTTCTCCAACACATTTATTTCACTTTTGCTAGAATTCCTTATCAGTAAGCTCTTTCACTTCCTGACTTGTTTTGTGTTTTATTGTGTATGACTTCTAATGTTTAACTTTTTTATGATTAGGGACTTTTCAGAACCAAATATAATATTGCCCAGGAGTCTGTGGAATGGGGTTGGGGTAAAAGCCCAAGTCTACATTGTTTGTTTCTGTCTTCTGCCTTAGAGACTGTTGTAGGTTAAAAGTTATGTTGAAATCCTAATCCTTGGTAGCTGTGAATTTGATCTTATTTGGCAATAAGGTCTTTGCAAATGTAATAGTTACATGACACCACACTGGTATAGGAGGGACTCTTAGTGCAAAGTGATTGGTGTCCTTATATGAAGGGAAGAAACACAGAGAAAAACACACAGGGATAATGCCTTGTGATGTTAGACAGAGATTGGGGTGATATGTCCACAAGCCAAGGAGCAGTGAGGATGGCTGGGTACCCCAGCAGCAAAGAGAAAGACAAGTAGCAGATTCTCCCCTAGAGCCTTCAGAAAGAGCATGGCCCTATTGATTTCAGAATTCTAATCTCCAGAACTGTCAAATAACAAATTTCCATTATTTTAAGCCTTGCAGCTTGTGACAACTTATTATGGCAGCCTGAGAAACCAACATAGAAATGAAACCATACCCTGATTTATCATCGTTCTCAACTTAGTTGAATAGAGTCAATATCCTGGACACCCAATGTGTTCCTGTTGTTGCTTGTTGTTCAGTCACTAAGTCATGTCTGACTCCTTGTGACCTCATGGATGGACTGGACTGCAGCATGTCAGTCTTCCCTGTCCTTCACTATCTCCAGGAGCTTGCTTAAACTCATGTCTATTGAGTCAGTGATGCCATCCAACCATCTCATCCTCTGTCACCTGCTTATCCTCCTGCCCTCAATCTTTCCCAGCATCAGGATCTTTTCCAATGAGTCGTTCTTTGCATCAAGTGGCCAAAGTATTGGAGCTTTAGCATCAGTCCTTCCAATGAATATACAGGATTGATTTCCTTTAGGATGGACTGGTTTGATCTTCTTGCAGTCCAAGGGACTCTCAAGAATCTTCTTCAGCACCACAACTAGAAACCATTAATTTTTCAGTGCTCAGCCTTCAACTGCCTTCAACTCTCACATCTATACATGACTACTGGAAAAACCATGGCTTTGACTATACAGACTTTTATTGGCAAAGTAAAGTCTCTAATTTTTAATATGTTGTCTAGATTTGTCATAACTTTCTTTCCAAGGAGCAAGTGTCTTTTAATTTCATGGCTGTAGTCACCGTCTGCGATGATTTTGAAGTCCAAGAAAATGCAATCTGTCATTGCTTCCACTTTTCCCTTTCTATCTGCCATGGACTGATGGTACAGGATACCATGATCTTAACTTTTTTAAGGTTTGAATTTTAAGCCAGGTTTTTCACACTCCTCTTTCACACTCTTCAAGAGGCTCTTTAGTTTCTCTTCACTTTCTGCCATTAGAGTGGTATCATCTGCATATCTGAGGTTGTTGATATTTCTCCTGGCAATCTTGATTCCAGCTTGTGAGTCAACCATTCCGGCATTTTGCATGATGTACTCTGCACATAAGTTAAGTAAGCAGAGAGACAATATATAGCCTTGATGCATTCCTTTCCCAATTTTGAACCAGTCCATGTCTGGTTCTAAGTGTTGCTTCTTGACCAGCATACAGATTTCTCAGGAGACAGATAAGGTGGTCTGGTATTCCCATCTCTTTAAGAATTTTCCAATTTGTTGTGATTCACACAAAGTCACTGGATTCCTGTGTTAAGTTAATTGTAAATTGTGTGTGTGTGCTTAGTCACTCAGTCATGTCCAACTCTTTGCAACCCCATGGACTGTAGCCCACCAGGCTCCTTTGTCCATGGGGATTCTCCAAGTAGGAATATGGGAATGGATTGCCATGCTCTCCTCTGGGGGCTCTTCCCAACCCTGGGGTCAAACCCAGGTCATACTCTTTTACCATCTGAGCCACCAGGGAAGCCCTATAAATGTATGTCATATCTAATTTAATCCTTGTGATTGTTATTGCTATTCAGTTGTCCAGTTGTGTTCGCTCTTTGTGACCCCATGGACTGCAGCACGCCAGGCCTCCATGCCCCTCACCATCTCCTGGAGTTTGTCTAAGTTCATGTTCATTGCATTGGTGTTGCTGTCCAGCCTTCTCATTCTCTGATACCCTCTTCTCCTTCTGCCCTCGATCTTTCCCAGCATCAGGGACTTTTCCAAAGTGTTGTCAGTTTGCATCAGATAACCAAAATATTGGAGCTTCAACTTCAGCATCAGTCCTTCCAGTAAATATTTAGGCTTGATCTCCCTTAAGATTGACTGGTTTGATCTCCTTACTGTCCAAGGGACTCTCAGGAATCTTCTCCAGCACCACAGTTTGAAGGCATCAGTTCTTTGGTGTTCTGCCTTCTTTACAGTCCAGATCTCACAACCATGTATGACCACTGGGAAGACCATTGCCTTGACTATACAGACCTTTGTCGGCAGAGTAATGTCTCTGCTTTTCAACACACTGTCTACATTTGTGATCTTGATCCTCATAGCTGCTCATATTTTAGCAGTATTTTCTTTGATGTACAGATTAAGAGATTGAAAACTGATGAGGTTGAATCTACTCTAGTAAGAAGTGGCCCTTAACATAAATTCAAATGGATTTGACTCCAAAACCAATACTTTGAGTCTCTTTACCATTCTGACCTCCACTGAGGCAGAATGGTCCTTTTCTTTGCTTTCCTTCCCTCACTGATTTCACATTTTGCAGGTTGTTCTCTCGTAAGGTATTCTGACTTCATTTTTTAACAGGATGAAATCATTGTTTTTCTTTCCCCATTTTCCATTACATTTCTAACACATCTAGCATCCTCTTCTCTTGTTGTTACTGCTCACTTCCCTTCTTTAGAACGATTTTGGTCACTAGTAAAGGGACAGAATCAGATCAGGAGAAGCATGATTTGTTTATATTTTGAGGAAGAGTACAGGTCAAAACAACTTCTCTGAAGCTTGTGGATCCAAGGATATGTGTATTTAGCTATTAGGACACAAATATGCGGTGCCTGCCTTTTGTTTAGGTTACAACTTGGTAAAAATTTATTCTTGTCTGTAACAAGGAGCAGCAATCAAAGTGTCTTGGCTTCTTGTCCTGAGGCAACATTTTGAAAAGCTTCTGAAGTGACCTGAAAACTTTTGGCATGGTTGAGAGAATAGTCTTGAAAGAAGAGACATCTGAAACTGTTCTCCCTTCCATTGGTGGTATTGCTATTGTTGTTGTTCAGTGGCCAAGCTGTATCCAACTCTTTGCGACCCCATGAAGTGCAGCATGCTAGGCTTCCCTGTCCCTCACCACCTCATTGAATCAGTGATGCAATCTGACATCTGACACCCTTTTTGACTTCTGTTTTCAAGCTTTTTCAGCATCAGGGTCTTTTCCAATGAGTGGGCTGTTCGCATCAGGTGGCCTAAGTATTGGAGCTTCAGCTTCAGCATCAGTCCTTCCAATGAGTATTCAGAGTTGATTTTCTTTAGGATTGCCTGGGGTTGACCCCATTGGGGTTATTTGATTTATATTTTATATTTATATTTTAAGGCTTTGTTCTTAGCTTTCATATTTTAAAAAAATCTTATGATTTATCTTAACAGAACATTTCCTACAAATACTTTTCATTTCATTCTCACAGTACTCTTGAGATACAGGCAAACAGATACTATTATTTTCATTTTAGAGATGAGAAATTATACTTACTTGGATGACATGTTTTGCCTAAGGTAATATAGACAGTAAATGGAAGTGGGATTAGACTGTAAGTATTATGGTTGCTAACATTCAGTGAAACCTTCATAAATCAATGCAATTTAATAATAAAAATTAACATTTATATTGTGTATTTAATCTCCTAATCCCTATAGCCACATTATAAAGCACATTTCTAAAATTGCTGTTTCACAAACCCATGGTCAGAGACTTAAAGAAGCTTAAGGGAGTTGAATAAATTGCCCAAGGTCCCATGGGTGTAATGGTTCAGAGGATTTAAACTAGCACAAAACACACATTCTTAGATGTTTTACTGCACTTCTTCCCAAAGCAGGCATTTTTTGTTCAGTCACTCAGTCGTATCCGACTCTTTGCAACCCCACTGACTGCAGCATACCAGGCTTCCCTGTCCTTCACCATCTCCTAGGGCTTTCTCAAACTCATGTCCATTGAGTTGGTGATGACATCAAACCATCTCATCCTCTGTCATCTTCTTTTCCTCCTGCCTTTAGTCTTTTTCAATAGGGTATTTGTTAAGGGGGAGCTAAGACCATGAAATGCTTTACTAACTGATGATATACCAGCAGAGTCAATCTCAGTCTGGAATCAAAGCCAAGATTTCAATTAGATCAGTAACTGGATGGGTAGTGTAATTTGAATTAAAAGGCCTGTATTTCTTTGACATTGAAACTTTGATGTGTTTAGTTGCTCAGTCACGTCCTATTCTTTGCAACCCTTTGGGTTGTAGCCCACCAGACTCCTCTGTCCATGGAATCTTTCAGGTGAGAATACTGAAGTGGGTTGCCATTTCCTCCTCCAGGGGATCTTCCTGACCCAAGGATCAAACCGTCTCCTGTGTGTCTTGCATTGCAGGTGGATTCTTGAGCTCCTGAGCCATCAGGGAACTGTAATTTGAATTAAAAGGCCTATATTTCCTTGACATTGAAACTTTAGTTGGGTCCAAATTCTCTTGGTTTCTAACATATCATTAAAAAAAAATCTCTACTCTGATATCATATTTAAAGAATTTACTTGACTTTGAAAATGTGTGCTCATAGGCTTTCTTCCCCTTTTAGGATTTGTTCAGGTACCCTGATGAGACTTGAAAAGTTGAAATCCTTGAGTGACGACAGCTTTGTGCCGTTAGCTGATAGCTTTCAGGGTCTGACAGACAATCCAATTGGTTTAACAGTGATCAGACTGTTGAGAACTTTAAACCACCCTCAAATCACAGTGAGATTTGATGAGGAAGTTTGAAAAAAAAAAAAAAATAGCCTCCAATTTTTTTCCCCTGCACTCTATTGTTGTGTGCCTGACCACAATTTTTCCACAGTTAAATCTTAGAGATAAACATTTTTCCTTTTCAGAAAGCAATGCTGGGTTAGGAACTTTAACTGGGTGTTTTATATTGAGCATACTTCTTTGGACTCATTAAAAAGATAAACAGAAATAAATAGAAGTCTCTTATTTAAGAGAGTTGCTTGACAGAAAATCTTTGCACAATGACCATTGATTTATTGACCTCTCTGTATAACACTTAAATTGCAGGATTTGGAAGATTTCCTTTAAATCATTCATTGAATGTTTTTAAAGTAAATTTAATCATCAGAAATATTGAAGGCCTTTACTTGGAATGAGTAAAGACAATCAACACACTGAGAATTGTTTGTGTCTAAACACTACCATATTTGACGTGTTTACTTTCACGTGTACTGTCCAGTGAAATATTCAGAGTAGTTTTTTATTTTTCAAAGACAACTAATCTTAAATGATTTATTCATCTATAGAATCATGCAAGCATTAAATTACTTCCTAGGATATTGATAAAAATCTGTTTTCTTCTCAACTTCAACATATTAATATATCAAAACCCCAAATGAATTAAACATTGGAATAAGTGATTAGACTAATTTATCCTACATGTAGTTAAAAAGCCTAATGTTGAGACTGAGATATGTAAAATTTTATGTGTTTATGATTTTTTCTTTAAAATTTTAATGACAGCTTTTAGAATGTCTGCTGGTTTATGTCATTTGTCCTAGCAGCCTGCTCTCCATATACGCTGGACTGACTGAACATGTGTTAAAGCATTGTTTCTGAGAGTCGACTTTAATATAATCAGATGCAGGGTTACAGCATCTGTTCATACTGAAGACTTTATCAACCAGCACTGCACAGTGATGGATTTTCTGTGTCTTTGTTTTGATTCAGTTTACTGGTAGATAAAGGGCCAATTTAAATTAAGAGACACACCTTTGAATTTTATTAGTGATAGTCTACAGTTATAGAAAAACAAAAAACAAATTAAGATGTCATTTGGTTCATGACAACAAAATTGGAACTGTAATCTGACATTTCCTTGGGATCCCTCTGTTTGATGTGTTATTCTCCTACTTTTCCTTTCTGTTATATAAATTTTTTCTAGGTCTTTCTTATGTAAAGCTAATCCAAAGTCACCTATAGGTTTAGCTTCCTCATCTAACATGGGAATCTCTAGTTTTCCAGGATTATTCCTAGGTTTCAGTTGATATCGGAAGGCCTTAGCATTCTCTAGTAAGGGTTGTGTGTATGTATGCTCAGTTGCTCAGTCGCCTCTGACTCTTTGTGACCCCATGGACTGTAGCCTGCCAGGCTCCTCTGTCCATGGGATTCTCCAGGCAAGAATACTGGAGTGGGTTGCCATGTCCTTCTCCAGGGGACTTCCCCAACCCAGGGATTGAACCCCCTGTCTCCTGTGTCTCCTGCATTGCAGGCAAATTCTTTACTGCTGCACCACCTGTGAAGCCTCCTAGTAAGGATTAGGAGAAAACTAATTCGGAACTTTTGCCAAGGCTCTGGATTACTTGGGTTTGAACACTTCAATACAGTATATGTAATACTGGGGGTGCTTTTTAGGGACTGTAAGTATTACCCTAAAATGAGTTGCTGCCATATAAGCAGAGTTCACTAGAGATTCTAGGCTTTAGCATGCTATTGACCTGAGTGTTTATATTAGTTGTATTACCTTGGGCAAAATGATGCCTTTACCTTTTAAGCCACAGTCTCCTCAATAAAATATGAATAGCAGTAATTGTAAAAAAGCTTCTATTTATCTCATAAAGATGTAATGAAAATGAAATGACCTAGCTCTATACCTTAATATAGTAAGTGCTCAAGAAACCGTAGCCTTGTCATTCTTCTATTAGCCAAAGGGGCAGAAGGGAGAGGAGGAAGAATGAAGAAATCAATGAACATTGTCTTCATTCTTACTGAGGACCCACTGTTCCCAGGACTGGAGGGAAGTTGAACATGCATCTATGGAACAAGAACTGGGAGGAAATATAGCCAAATAGTAATTTATAGGTGGTTGAATTAGAAATGATGGCTTGTTTCTTCTTTATACTTTTCTCTACTCCCTGCATTTTGTACTATAAACAGGTTACTTTTGAATTCTAGAATTTGTTTTTTTAAAAAATAGTATAAAATTATGCTTCCCTTTGTAATTTTTTTCCTGTTAATATAGCTCCAGAAACTCTTGAGTTGAGTCTCTTCGAGAGATTTTGCAGGGGTGGTAGATGCCATTAGTACTGCCTAGGACGAGATGAGAGCTACCCTCAGGAGGCAGAAACACAGCTTAAGTATTGGACAAAACTGGGCTTGAGTCTAACCTGTGAAGTCTTGGGAATGTTACTTCATCACCCTGAAGTCAGTCTTCTGATCTGTAAAGTCAGAGTGACAGTGTCTCTTTTGTGAAGTTGTCATGAGGGTTAAATCAAGTGAGCATTCCTATGTGGTGAGCTCAACACAGCCCAGCCCATAAATTATTCATATAACAGTGGCTATTATTATTTAGTGGAAGATCATTGAAGGTCAACTTCCTCTTTTTCCTGGAGAAGCAAATGAAGTACATGGAAGTTACATGACTTTTCTGATATCTTCTGGATGATAAATGAGAGAGCCTGGACTAGAAATTGGGTTTACTAACATCAGTATGTGGCTCTTTCCAACAGACAGGTGTTCTCAGAATTTCTGTCATTGAGTATAATCTTCACAAGTTTTTCCATATCCACATAAAGACTAGATATACTTTTCTTACTATTTTTATTTATAGGTACTCTTTTTCACCTACATAAATTTGTTTATAAATTGTGCTTCATTATCCTAAATAAAAATTCAGTATCACTTTTCATATCATAAAGAAAAGGTAATTGTAAAATAAATTCAGTGCCACACAATAATTTTATTATAATTTAGCTAGATACTGTTAGAAGCAAGTTTAATGTCAAAAAGACAATAGCTTGAGAGAGAAGGTTAAGGAGACTAGAGCACCTCGTGACGTTAAGGAATTGGGGCCTTGGTTGCAGGAAACGAGAAAGCAGAAAGATGCCAAGTTACCTGCATGCATGAAGTTGCTTCAGTTGTGTCTGACTCTCTGATGCCCTATGGACTATAGCCTCCCAGGTTCTTCTGTCCGTGGGATTCTTCAGGCAATAATACTGGAGTGGGTTGCCATGCCCTCCTCCAGGAGATCTTCCCAACCCAGAGATCGAACCCATGTCTCTTATGTCTCCTGATTTGGCAGGCAGATTCTTTATCACTAGCGCCACCTGGGAAGCCTTGAAGTTATGGTACATAATTGTAAGAGACTGGCCATCTGTACTTTGGGTTTTAGAATGGATCAGAATGTGTGAGGGTAGGGTACAGAGACAGGTCATTGAGTGAGTCCTTAACCAGAGTAAAATGTCATTTCTCTTTCGGAAATGTCTGAAACCATCATATGCTACTCATCAGATTTCCTAAAAGGATCTTACTTATAAAACCTGCCTAGTTTATTCTACTTTCTTCCTTGGCCATCCATCCAACTTCTCTCACAACCTAAGATGGCTTGATATCAGCTGTTTCTGTTCCTCTTATGCTAATGAATGGAACCTGCTTTTTTGTAGCAAGAAGGCAATCTATTTTCAGTGACAGCTTATAATGAACTGAGAGGCTTACACTATTGAATGCATTTCTGGTGGGAACAAAGGGAGTGCAACATATACATCAGTCAAATAGCCAAAAATGGCCTTTTGCGTGCTGGTTAGGGATGTAAATAATGTGTCTACAGGCAGAACAGATGGTGTAAGGCATGTTGGCAAGAAACCTTCTCACCAGAGGTTAAGCTTCCAGAGTTTTCTTAGCAATGTATGAGTAATTGTTCTCTGTCTCAGTCAATATTTTAGGAAAGTAATTAGAGAAATACCCACATGAGAATGTACTATGTTTCTAGAAGTGAGAAAGAAGTAAAGGAAATCATCCATATGACTAAGAGATCAGCAGGGGAGCCCTTCTCCTTCCATTTAAAAATCTTTCTTTCCTAATCCTTTCACTTCAATTCTCTTCCTCATTTTTCCTTTATATATCTCTTTATATTTTCCTCTCTGATAGATTATCCTTTAATTTTTTAGGTACCTTAGCTCTGGCCCTTTCTAATTTCATCTTATTACTGTTTGCAAAAGATTTCCAAAGGAGAAAATTCTACTTTGGGGAAAAAAAATGGTTTAAGGAGACTGTAATCAAAGTCTGTGAAATATATGAAAAGGGTAAAGATAAAACAGGTCATTCGAAGTTCTAATATACCAGGAATAAGCTTTTTCTCTGAAGCTTAAAAATAGCAGATATAAGATGAAAAAAAAGGATGATTGACATTTAAGGGATCTATCCTGAGACTTTTCAAGAGTCTCTCAAATTATAAATATCAATGAAGTATAAAGTTTCTGACAAAATGCAGGAAAAGATATGGAACTGTATATGCATTTTATTTAGACTCTTAAGAGTTTCTTACATTATAAATTGATGCCAAACTCTGTGAAAGTATATAGTTGGTTGACTGTTGATGTGAGGATGAGTGGTTTGATAGACATGCAGTTTAATCAGTAAATAAAATTCTACAAACATTTCTGTGAGACACTTGATGGGAAAAGCATCAGTAAAGCCACTAAAACAATTTATAGTTTTATCTCTTACTTGATGGGTAATTTTCCCAGAGGCTGGAATGCTAGCCAAAACACCATGAATTGCTTTCTTCCTATTTCTCTGTAGATATATCATGATATATTCACCTTACAGCTATGAGTCCTGCCAAACCAGACATTCTTTAATTTATTACCAAATTCTATGTTGTATAATGAGCCATATTGAACTCATGAGCCATCATTTTCTTGACCTGAATATTCTATTAACAGCACTATCATTTGTTTTCCTTTTTAGAACTTTTTTTCCCCACAAAGAAATGTGTGTGTGTGTGTGTGTGCGCGTGCGCATGTGTATGTGCATGCACATCGTATTTTCTGGGTCTGGAAGACATTGGTGACCAAATGAGTTTGAATTTCTCCACATACACTTTATCTGCAGATGACATCATAGTATACCTGAAAATTCTAGAGAATCGAGGTAAATCTGACTCAAACATAAAGGAATATAGAACACTAGCAAGATACATCAGTGTGCAAAAATCAATAGTGGACATGTACACAAATAACTAGTTAAAAGATATAATGGAAGAGAAAATCCCATGTGCAATAGTGACAAAAAAGGTGATTTATGTGAGAATAAACTTAACACATGTTCACAACCTCTATGAAACACTCCTGAAAAACTCAAAAGTATGCTGGAATAAATGGAAAAACATCTTTTGTCCTCAGTTAGCGTGTCTCAACATCACTAAGGTGTCAGTTCTCTCTGTGTTGTGCTTAGCTCAGTTGTGTCCAACCCTCTGTGACCCCATGGACTGTAGCCCACCGGGCTTCTCTGTCCATGGGATTCTCCAGGCAAGAATACTGGAGTGGGTTGCCATGCCCTCCTCCAAGGGATCTTCCCAACCTGGGGACTGAACCCAGGTCTCCTCCAGTGCAGGGGGATTCTTTATCATCGAGCAACCACGGAAGCCCAAGAGTGTGTAGCCTATCCCTTTTCTAGGGGGTCTTCCCAATCCAGAAATCAAATTGGGGTCTTCTGCATTGCAGGTGGATGCTTACCAGCTGAGCTACCAGGGAAGTCAGTTCTCTCTAAGCTGACATAAATTTAATGTAATCTCAATAAAATTATTAACAATTTTTTTTCACTAGATATAAACGTGTTGATAAGGAAGTTTATTAAAAATAAAGTGCAGGTATAGTTAGGAAGACATTGAAAATCAAGATATATAATTAAATGTGTGTGGTATTGATGCATACATAGACTATTGAAATGCACATTCCAGAAACAGAACCAACTTTGTGTGGAAATGAAGTGTCTGCATAGGTGATGTATTAAATCTCTGGTGTAAAGATGAGTTTTTAAAATAAATGGTCTTAAGACAAATGAATACTTGAAAAAGCATAAATCTATTTGTCATACAACATACAGGAATAAAGTCAAAATATGGAGGAAGTGGTGAAGTTGAAAAAATTATTTTGAAACCATTATTTTAAACGATTGATTCAAACAAATTTTATCCATGGTGTTAAGGCTAGAGAGGAAGGTTTGAACAGGAGCGAGATATTTGTGCAGTCTTCTTTGTTTCCTCACACATTGTTTATGTCGCAGCTGTGCTGTGCAGAAATTAGACGCACTGTGACCTGGTGATCAAAATTAACAATGCTAATTAGTGGCAGATGGACAGCTTGTGCCTTTAGATCTATTACCCTGGGGACAACAAACATAAGTCAGAGATGCTCAGTTTACTCAGATGGAAATATTAACAAGGCAACTCCACTATGTAATATTCTATGTTCTTCAAAGACGTCCATGTCACAAAAGACAAAGAAAGGCTGAGGAAATCAAATGGAAAGAAACTAGAATTGAAATCAAATTGAAAGACACTTCTTATTTTTAAGAAATCCATGTTTAAGTATGAGGGGTGAAAAGGGACATGGTATATCTACCATTTTCAAATGGTTTAGAAAAGTAAACTACACCCACATCTGTATTTCATTCAGTTCAGTCGCTCAGTCATGTCCAACTCTTTGCGACCTTATGGCCTGTAGTATGCCAGGCTTCCCTGTCTATCACCAACTCCCAGAGCTTGCTCAAACTGATATCCATCACGATGGTGATGCCATCCAACCATCTCATCCTCTGTTGTCCCCTTCTCTTCCTGCCTTCAATCTTTCCCAGCGGCAGGGTCTTTTCCAATGAGTCAGTTCTTCTCAACAGGTGGCCAAAGTTTTGGAGTTTCAGCTTCAGCATCAGTCCTTTCAATGAATATTCTGTACTGATTTCCTTTAGGATTGACTGGTTGGATCTCCTTGCAGTCCAAGGGAAATCTGTATTTATATCTCTATTGTTATCATCATGTATGTATGTATGTATGTATGTATGGATCTATCAATCATCTATCTACCTATCTATATATCTTCTGTCTCTCTAGAATGATAAAGAAAATGTGTCCAAATGTTAAATTTAATGAATCAGGATAAAAGTTAAATAAGATTTCTTCTTACTATTCTTCTAACTTTTATGTAAGTTTGAAATTATGACAAAACAAAAAGTTAAAACACATTAAATGTTAAAAAGTTTATTCCATGGTTATACTGTCATGTTCTACCCAAGATAGAACATAAGAAGGAAAAGGAAGAAAACCCTGTGTGTCACGGCTGTCCTTTTCAATGTCCTGAAAACACTAAACCCAATGAAAATGAAGGAAAGTGAATTAAGAAAAAAAAAAAAGGCAATCACATAAAAAAATAAAGGAGAAGAATGAGGAAAGTACAGTGTTAGGGTTCTGGAGCTTTGGAAAGCACATGGCAGGGTGGTAACAGATTCAGTAGACTAGAAAAGGCTGCCCCTGAGAGAGACTACGATGCAGGTAGGTTAATGCAGCAGCAGCCTGGAAAGTCCCTGGAGTTGGTGGAGGAGGCGCCACTGAAAGCGGGAGTCATGGCGGCCATGGATAGGAAGCGGCTGAGATAGGAAGACTGGTTGCAGGCCTGCACATAAAGCTCTAGACCCAGAAGTCCTATTCTACTCTGCAACGTTGGACTCACTGCTTCTCTCTTAACCCGAGCAGAAGACTGGGTGTTTGCTTCCTGGAGAGTCTGAGTCAGAGGGACTCAGGGCTCGGCGACTCCACGCACAGTTGAACTGTGGGCACTCCCACAAACAGTATCACGGGCACTGAACGTCTGCATGCTCAATGATAACGACCTCATCCAACTGACTCCCTTGCCTCTGAGAAAGCAGGCAGCCAAGTCTCTGAGGTGAAGGCAGGGCACGGAGACTTTCTTCTGGGTAATCTGACCAGCCCAGGAAGAGAGACTTAGAGGTAGTGAGCATTACATATTCTCAGGACATGGTTTGGCCCCAGTAATGCTGAAACGTGGAGGCCAGTTGACAAGCCCTGGCTATGCACATTTTTAAGGGCTTTGTGAAGAGTTTCTAGCACAAAGGATAGGACAAAACAAGAAAAGTAAGGGATTTATGGATGAAAGAGACATTGCACCAAGCTAAAGAAAATCTCGGAAGAATATCGTTAATATCTCTAGGCAGAGAAAAGAAGATACCGTCTCCATGGAATAAGAACTGGGTACAACAGAATAGGAGCAGAAAATGGCCTCCAGAAACTAAAAATATATAGCAATTAAAAATTCAAGAAAAGTTTGGAAGGGAAAGTTGATAAAATTCCCCCAGAAGTAGACTATGAAGACAGAGGTGGAAGAAAAGAAATAAAAGATTAAAGGATCAGCATAAAAGGCCAGATATCCTAATAAGAGTTTCAGAAAGAGAGGAGGAAATAAGGGAGAAAATCATCAAATAAATAATTTAAAAAATTTCTCAGAATCAAAAGACATGAATTTCCATGCTGTGAAAATTATTTGAATGCCCAATGAATGTCTCTCTTTCAAAAACAGGGTAAAGAAATCTATGCATGTTACCATGAAATTTTAGAACACATTGACTAAAGGGAAGATCACAAATACTTCTAAATGTAAAAAGGAGTATATTCAGAGAATATAATTGAAAGTTGCTGGATTTCTGAGTAATAACACTGGCTGGTAGAAGACAATGAAGATAGACAAGATCTTTGTTGCAAAAATTGGCATGAAATTGCGTTGTTTTGAGTGTAAAATAAAAAAAGCATGTAAAGTGCCTATGTGGCATTACATTGTCTGTTATTAGTAGATAGTGAGTAACTTGAAGATAAGAATCATGCCTTATTCAAGTTGGCCTCTTCCGGTGCCAACCAACCTGCAAGGCTGGGCATATATTAATACTCACTATGTGTTTGCTGCACCAGAGGGAAGCAAGCAGTTGCACTGATGAAATTGATGGCCATAGGGGATTCCCAGAGAAGTGTACAAATGGTCTTTGCTGGTCTTATGTGGTAGACTAAGGGTCCCTGGGCTGGAGCTTTTGTTTGTTTTATACACAGTCTTTACAGAAAACTTCCATCATGGTCTCTGGTCAAAATAGTAGCATGAAAAAACAAAACAAACCAAAAAAAAAAAAACCCAGTAGCATGAGCTAGAATGGAAACCCCATTATTTGTGGAGCTTTGCCTGCTGATGGTGATAATGTACACAGAATTTCTCAAGTTTGTCCTTTGCAGCTCCTGGAAGAAGTATATGTACATTCACAAAGCAAATAGACTTAAGGAGCAAATTATTTATGTGGATAATTTAAAATGACCCTTCCTTCCACTCTGTACACACCAGGATGATTAGTAGTCAGTATCTTTCTGGCACTTCTAGTTAACGTAAAAAGGGAGGAAAAAGCAATAAGCTATATATATTAGAAAGGAAGAGCGAACTTCTTTATTACATAGGACATGAAAATTAACCATTTTTAATGAGTTAATAAAATGACTATTTTATCACAGATGGCATGAAAAACTATTAGAAATAAAGAGATTTTAGTAAATATAAGTTGCATAGATAAAAACCAGCAACAGTCCCTTATACCAGAAACAATCTGTTAGAAAAGATAATAAAAAATTCTAACCTACAACAGAAAAATACTGGGAAATAATAAGGATGCAATAGTAAACAATAAAATGCAGGAGGCGTTCATTTTGATGTCAGCTGCCCCCTTTAGATTTAAACCAGATAGGGCCCCCTCTGTGTGTGGAAGGCTACTCAGTGGTACCAAGCCCAGGTAGCTCTCAACATCCCACTTCAAAGGACATCCTCAGAGCAAAAGCCAGCTTGATGGTGACAGCATACTCTGGAGGGAGGCTGCCAAGATCTGAAGCCCGGCTTTAAGATGTAACAGGCAAATCACTGGTAATTTCTGTTCCTAATTGTCCCATCTGTGAAGTCAGGTTAATAATTAACCCCATTCACCTATCTAATAAGATTGTAGTGTGTAAAAGTGAATACATATAAAGCCCTTAAAACAGTTTCTGACCCATGATAGTTTCCACAAAACTGTTAGCTGCCATAGGATTGTCACTGTGTATCCTATTTGACATCTACTGTGTGTTCCTAGAGGATGTAGCTTCCTCTGAAGTCACTCTGTCAACAATTATAATGAAGTTAATCTCATTATCATTTTCTTCCAAAATGTTGTTAAGAGGGGATAGGTAGATGGGTGTGCAGCAAAGATGGGTCAGACTCTGTTTCAAGACATTTAGGCATTTTCTCCTCAATGTGCAATTCATCTTTCTACCTCATAAACCTCCGGGGAGAAAACCATAAAACCTCCCTGAAGGTTTTATAAAACTATAAAACCTTCCTAATGGAGAGACATGCTACAGACAGATAAGAAGATTCAGTATCACAGATATTGTCAGTTCTTCTCAAATTAATTTATACATTTAATTCCAATGTGGTAAGGTCTCCCTGCCCCCCCCCCCCCACTTTTTTTCTAACTTAGCAAGCTAATTTAAAATTTTGATTGGAAGGGTAAATGCAGTAGAAAATCCAAAAAAAATTTACAATACAAGAAGAAAAATGATGGTGTTGCTTTACCATAAATCAAATCAAATAATAAAACTCTAGTAATGGCAGTGGTGCTCATGTAGGACTATCCACTATGGTACCCACGGCCATGTGTGGCTATTTACATTTAAATTAATTGAAATTAAGTAAGATGAAAACTTCAGTTTTTAGTCATATCACATTTCGGGTGTTCAGTAGCTACTAGTAACTACTTCATGAACAGTATAGATACAGAATGTTGAAAATCTCAGAAGTGTTCTCTTAGTGGGACTCTAAAAACTAGTATAGGATAAAGGTAGAAATTTAATTAAATGGGTAAAATGGACTGTTTTTGTTGGGAGCAATTTTTGGTAGCCTTGGAAAAAATATTCAAATGATACCATTACTTCACAGTATAAACATAAATTTCAAAGAGTTCAATGTTTTAAGATAAAGATAAGTATTAAAAGAAGAATAAAAGAACATTAAAAACTTTTATGATTGAAAACATCTTTTAAAGATAAAATATTCTGAAGCATAATGAAAAATAAAAGAAGGTTACATTAAAATGAAAATTTCATATAAGAAAGATATAGAGAAAATAAATAATAGGTGACAATTAGGAAAATTTTGCAACCTAATTGACAAGTAAGGACTATTTAAAGAACTCTTGAAGATTAATTTTAAAAAAAGCTATAATTTACTATAAAAATGAGTAAAGTACATTAAAAGTCAGTTCAGAGAAGAAAGAATGCACTGAACACTCAAAATATGAGTGAAAGATTAGAAAGTAAAGACAATATTGATATGATTTTTTTACCTGTTGTACTGTCACCACTTAAGAAAGAGTAGAGACAAAACTTTATTACGCTGTGGAATGGAACAGAGGTGGGCACTACATATTTGGCAAGAAATTTGGCAAGAGTGTAAAAAATTTAAATATGCCACTTGTTGATCCAGAAATTCGACTTCACGTAAAGATGTACTTGTATGTAAAAGTCAACTGCAAGATTACTTTTAATTCTCTCCAAGTGGAAGCTATACTGTAATGTTTACCAAAAAGGAAATGATTAAATTAATTGTGGCATATATGCATATTTATATTTATACTAGGCATACATGTGTTTGTATATCTGTGTACTGCATCTGTATATACATGTATATAATGCTATATCTCTATCTATATATATATAGCAAAAATACTGCCATGAATACAGTGAGGTAGCTCTGTGTGTTCCTGTATGTAGAAATGCCTTCAGTGTACACTCAATAAAGAGTACTAATTATAAATATTATACATTTTATGCTTATAATTAATTTATAATCATTTGTAAATAAAATAAAGCACATTATAGAGTATTACCCAAATTTTGTTAAAATATATGTTTGTATACACACACACACTCACACACATGTACACACACGTTTGAGTTCGGCCCCTGGGTTGGGAAGATCCTCTGGAGAAGGGCACAGCAACCCACTCCAGTGTTCTTCCCTGGAGAATCTGATGGACAGAGGAGCCTGGTGGGCTAAAGTCCATGGGGCGGTAAAGAGGCAGACACGACTGAAGGGGCTTAGCGTGCATGCACATACACACACTTTCTCTCTCTAACATGCATTATTTTTTACATGCTTAGAAATAAGTCTGGAAGACTTGAAACCAAACTATTTCTGACATGCTATTTTGAAAATAAAAATACCTGTGTAATATAATAGGAGAATGAATTTATTAGATACAAAGAAAATCTTCTGGCCAGCATGGGAAAGAGAGTGTAAAAGCTTTCAAAAAATAACTGTGATCTGGTTGAGTTCAGCATGATATAATAAATAGATAAAATACTATGAAGGTCCATATGGAGGCTCAATTAATTCTATCTTGGGGGAGTCAGGAAAGAAGAAGTGGTCCCAGAGAATATTTAATATCCTGAAATGAAGACTAGGATTTTATTGTTCCTCCTTTTTCACATCAAAGAACCAAGGCACTAGAGGATTTTTGGAAGCACTTAGCCCAACATCTGACATGCAGAGTGCTCAAGATAAGAAAGGGGGCATTCTAGGTTGGTGGAACAAAATTTACAGTTCCAGTGGCCTGAATGTTACCGTTTGCATGGGGGAATGTAATTAAGTGACTGGTATTAGGATTTGTATGAAAGGGTGGGAGTCAGGGAGAATGGAGAAGAGAAAGGACAATAGCAGGTGTTGAAAGAGAGCAAGCGATTGGAATATACAGGGTGTTATATTCCTTGCTGATGAGTTTAGACTGCATCCACTAAGCCCTGGAGAAGTAAAGTGTTCTGAAGAGTGATGAAGTAAGATCAAACATATATTCTGGAAAGCCAACTTTGGTGGCAGGATGGAGGGTGATCTGGAGAAGGAGGAGACTACAAACTCTTTAGGATGTTATTGTAAGTGTGCATACCAGGCGGAGGGGAGTGACAGTGGAATGTATACGGGAGAACCTCCAGAGGTCGTGTCTGCAGAAGCTATAAATGCCTTCCATTCTCCTCGTAAGATGGCTTGGCTACTCCTAAAATATTTCTCACCATGGCTTCCCTGTCATGCTTATTGTCTATTGCCCTCTACCAAGTTTCTCTTTAATGAGTTGCCTGAGGCTACAGTGGCTTTTTGAAATACCATAAAGCTTGGGAATGCTATTGAATTAAACATTAATCAGTGAGGTGCCCCTCCTAAAACATTTAGATCCTTTTTGGCCAGAGCGAGCTAAATATCTAAGTGTAGAGTACAAATACACTGTAATTATAAAGAGTATGAAACAATTTAACTAATGATTTGGGGCAGGTTTAAATTTAGTATAATGGAAATTCATTACTGTTTGACTTGGATCGGTATTGTTCTTTCCTTTTTAAATAAAGGAAGACAAGGAGGGCAAACAAAGGCACCAAAGGTCACTGGTGAGTTCCTTCTAGGTAACACTCTTCTAGGAATCACACGGGGCTAGTTTACCTTCCTCTAAATGGTCTGTTCTGTTCTATGAACTTTTTTGTTGAAGAATCTAGCCAGGATGCCTGTTTTAAAACATTTTTCTAAGAAGGAATGTTCATGGGAAGAGAAGTTGAGGATTGCCTGGTTGTGGTGTCATTTTCCTCTCCGGGAACCACTGGATCTTCAGCCCTTTCATAAGAAACCACCATGGCGATAGTTCCCATTGTGGTGACTGCCCTTCACAGCCACTGTGTTTATGGAGTGACTCGTGGCTAGGGGCTGGGGGAGGAAAGCCAAGAGACTTGAGACTCAGTCTGGGCCCGAATGGAGCGTGCAGCTTAGTTGGTGAGACAAGACTGACTAACTAACTAACTAACTAACAAGAGGAGGGACAGTTAACTCAGTGTGAAGCTCCCGGAGGAGGGGCTATCCATACTTTTTTTCACAGCACTAAAGATATGACATAGATTTCAGTCTGCATTTGGCTCTCAAGATGGATGACTCAGCCAGTGGGAAACTGACTCTGGACTGGAACCGCTGAAGGAGAGAATGGTCCCAAGTTTCATTCATCTTAAGGCATTCAGAAGCTGGAAAGATTGACAGAGCTGAGAAGAGAAGACTCAGTGCAGATGGGGCATTGAGTGGAATGATGGAAGTGTCTAAATAGGCAGGATCCGAGGAAATTTACATCCTTTTCTCTTTCAGGTTTGGGGATACAAATGCTGATGTGATGCTCTTCAGGTCCTTAAAACAAAGCAAAATTTGGATTGGAGCAAAACTCTTCAGTATTATTTCTCAACAACATGAAAAACTGCTTTGGGATAGCTGCTGAGCTAAGCAGAAGGGCAACAGAGATGTGGAAGTCCTGACTCCTGTCCTGGAAAATCTTTTTGGCTGAAGGTGAAAGATCTGACTTAGCATCTTGGTATTTCCCGCATCTATTGGAAGACAACATCCTGTACATCTGGCTAAAGGTCAAGCTCTAGCAGGCCGTTTTCTGTATCCAAGGGAAACTGGAGTGAAGCATATGAAACCTTAGTTAACCAATCATTAAGCTGGTTAATCATTCCATGCTCATGTTACTCCTCTGGGTCTCCTTGAAAGGTCTGCTTGAACTTGGGCCAATGGCCTTCAGGCTTTTATTTTACTGACTTCAGTGACTCTGGGCATGATGCTCTAGATTCTAAGAATGCTCATTTTTCTTCTTTTCAAAACCTAATCTTCCCAATATCCACTAAAGAGCTAGAATTTTTTTTTAATGCAATAATTGTTAAGCCTCAAGAACAATGGTTGGGATATTCATTGATGTTTTGGATGACTTACAATTTAAAAATGTGCTCTGATGGAAAAATACTTAAATTAATTTAAATGATTAATATTTACATGTTTAAGGGGGTTCAGAATTACTATCTTATTTCTACAAAGTAATAAAAAAACATTGTTCCAAAGATTTGTTTAATTTTCATTCATAATTCAGCCATACTATAATTGCAAAGGCACATCTTTATAATTCATCATCTTCCCTTCCCCCAGACTGTTTCTTCTGCTGCTTTCTACCCCATCTCTGCTCAAGGCGTTAAATACCTTCCCTCTAATTGGGAAGAATCTGAACAATGGAGGCTCCTTTGGCTCCTCCCCTTCTTTTTCCTCTATGTCTGTTAATTGGTCAACTCATGTTTTACCATGCTTCTTCCTCCACATCTGTTCTTTTCTCTTATCTTTAGTGAAACCCAGTTTTTAACTGGCTACATGCAAAATAAAGACTACATCTCCAGAATTCCTTATGGCTAGATGTGTCTCTGTGTCTTAGTTCTGATAAATGGGATGTAAGTGGAAGTGTTATGCAGCAACTTCTAGGTAGTTTCTTGAAAGAAAATATGAGTGCCTTTCACCATACTTTTTTGGGGGGGTCTCTTCCTACTATGTGCTCCCTGGCTGGAGTTCAAGCAGCCATTTTGAAATATGAGGCAACATACTAAGGATATTGGAGCAGCAAGATAGGAGAGGGGTGACCCGCCAGTGGGGGAGCTGCTTTCCTGGTCCTGGACTGCTTCACTCTGAACTTCTTCCACATGAGAGAAAAATAAAACAAAACAGAGAAATCTGCTGCATTTCTTTTTAAAAAATAATTTTTATTTACTTATCTTTACTGTGTTGGGTCTTCATTTCTGCTTGGACTTTTCTCTAGTTGTGGCAAGCCAGGCTACTCTCTAGCTGCAGTGCATGGACTTCTCATTGCTGTGGTTTCTCTTGTTGTGGAGCACTGGTTCAGACATGTGAGTTTCAAGTAAGTTGCAGTTCCCAGCTCTAGAGCACAGGCTTAGGAGTTGTGGGTCATGGGCTTAGTTGCTCCAAGGCACATGGGATCTAATGGATTCTTCACCATTGAGCCACCAGGGAAGTCCATCTTTTCTTTTCTATACCATTACATGAATGATCAGAAAGAGAAATCAAGGAAACAATCTCCATTCACCATTGCATCAAAAAGAAGAAAATATCTATAAATAAAACTACCTAGGGAGGCAAAAGACCTGTACTCTGGAAACTAGAAGATATTAATGAAAGAAATCAAAGATGACAAAAATAGATGGAAAGATACACTGTGTTCTTGGATTGTAAGAATCAGTATTGTCAAAATGACTATACCGCCTAAGGCAAACTACAACTTCAATGCAATTCCTATCAAATTACCAACGGCATTTTTCACAGCACTAGAACAAATTATTTTTAACTTTTATGGAAACACAAAAGACTCTAAACAGTCAAAGCAATCTTGAGAAAGAAAATCGGAGCTGGAGGAATCAGGCTCCCTGACTTCAGACTCTACTACAAAGCTATAGTAGTCATTTTTTTTTTTTTTATTTTATTTTATTTTATTTTTTTTTTCCAGTGGGTTTTGTCATACATTGATATGAATCAGCCATGGATTTACATGTATTCCCAATCCCGATCCCCCCTCCCACCTCCCTCTCCACCCGATTCCTCTGGGTCTTCCCAGTGCACCAGGCCGGAGCACTTGTCTCATGCATCCCACCTGGGCTGGTGATCTGTTTCACCATAGATAGTATACATGCTGTTCTTTTGAAATATCTCACCCTCACATTCTCCCACAAAGTTCAAAAGTCTGTTCTGTATTTCTGTGTCTCTTTTTCTGTTTTGCATATAGGGTTATCGTTATCACCTTTCTAAATTCCATATATATGTGTTAGTATGCTGTAATGTTCTTTATCTTTCTGGCTTACTTCACTCTGTATAATGGGCTCCAGCTTCATCCATCTCATTAGGACTGATTCAAATGAATTCTTTTTGACGGCTGAATAATATTCCATGGTGTATATGTACCACAGCTTCCTTATCCATTCATCTGCTGATGGGCATCTAGGTTGCTTCCATGTCCTGGCTATTATAAACAGTGCTGCTATGAACATTGGGGTGCACGTGTCTCTTTCAGATCTGGTTTCCTCAGTGTGTATGCCCAGAAGTGGGATTGCTGGGTCATATGGCAGTTCTATTTCCAGTTTTTTAAGAAATCTCCACACTGTTTTCCATAGCGGCTGTACTAGTTTGCATTCCCACCAACAGTGTAAGAGGGTTCCCTTTTCTCCACACCCTCTCCAGCATCATTTTTTAAAAACACTGTTTTGAGTTCTTTCTTATGAGTCAAATCTAATCCTGATTAATTTACTTCCTTATGCTTCTGTCCTATTTTTGCCATTCTCAGTGTTAATCAGTCTCACAGGTGACTAAACAGTAATATAATGTAGGCAGCTGAGCTACCTGGGAAGCTCTGCCCACATTTATAGACTATATTAAAATCACGGGGTTGCTGTGACCATGGTTTACATGTTGCTATGATGTATTTCTCAAAATATTTTTCTGTCATAGTCTTGCATACAGTCTTTCTTTGGCAATGCAGCTTTTTATACCCAAGCCTTCTATTACCTTGATAATACTTACCATCCCTAGAGGACTATTCTACTTTTATGCACTAGACTTTCCTTATGCAAGCATAAGCCTATGAAACAAAAATATTTTCCAGTCAATTTCAGCAGCCACCAGATTAAAATTTGAACATTCAGTCAAGTGCTGAAGTCAAATCTCTCACTCCATTTTTTTTTTATTTTCAAGAATTCTTTAAAATTAAAAAAATTATTTAATATATTTATACCAATAGAGTATATGACTGAAATCTGCAATATATTTCAATTGTCTTATTCTTTACAGCAAAATGCTTTTTATTTTGAAGTCAACTTTCACTTAGCTCTGTAATTATTGATGCCTCATCTATAATTGTGATCCAATAACTCTAGCAGATTTCCTCATTCCTCTAGCCAAATTTTCTTTTTTTCTGCTTTTCTCATATCACTTCCCCATTTCTCTCATACACATAGTCACACAGAACCTGATCAAGTCTTCCTCTTGCTCAAAAACTTTGGTTCACGTAACTCTTTTCTCCTGGCTATCTCTCTATTATATTTTCTTTTCTTCCAAATGAATGCCATCAAGTCCATGAAACATGATACCTGCAGCTAAAAGTGATATTTCACTGTTCTGTCTTCCCTTATCAAAGGGGAAAAATTCCAAATCATACATTCTTTAGAATTATTACATTTTGCCTCAAATTGCTCAACTTTCTTATTCATAATCCTGAAAGTGAACAGGAGTGAGCTAGGCTTCTCTTGGCCTCTGCTATGTTGAATGTTTTTTTTTCCCCCCACAAGGAAAGTGGTAGGAGAGGAGGTTAGAAAACAAGGACCCAAAGCTGTGAGCAGAGGCAAAATTCATGAGCAAAATTGGAGGAGGCAGAGAAAGAAACTGAAATTGGAGTTGACCCAAAGTTTAAGTCTTCTTGGATTAATGACCAAGTGAGTCAGAAACTTGAAGGAAATTGATAGTATATCTCGGGAAATCACTTTGATTTCCATCCAGAGTTCATGGCTTTCTGTTATAGGCTGGCAGTATCAGTGGAAGGTGGTTGCTGGAATTTCTGAGTAGAAATCCAGTAAAATAAATTAGCTATGTAGTTTTAAGTGGCCTTAAAAAGTTTTTATTCCCCATTTTTCAAAAAAAGCAGTGTGGGTGGTGTGACATTATTAGCAGGAGAAGCAGATGGTGTCACTAATTTGGATTATCTCCCAAATGGTGCCTTTTGGACCTGCTCTTTGGATTCTGATCACATTCTGTATGTACTAGGTGACTAGCAGTCTCTTCAGGCAGTGACAAGATAGAGTCAGACTCAGCAGTGAGCTAGCAATGGAAGCCCTGTTGCTGTGGAGTGGTGGAAATTTGCAAGGTTAACATGCTGAATGTGGGATTTGAGCCAAGAGGATTATTAGTATTTCTTCAAACTGCAGGTTCTGTATGTCCTTTCAAGGTTTTACTGCGCCTTAAATTGGGGAATTTTCATGGGCTACAGGGTGGGTTTCTACTGAAGGTAAGGCTGAAGGCTCTGTGGGGGTTTCTGTGAACAGACACCTTACTGCCTGGAAGCGTGCGTTTCCTCCGTCAGTATTGCAATTTCCCAGTGCTCTTGGACTGTAATGGTAGAGAGAGAGAGAGAGTGTGTGTGTGTGTGTGTGACTCTTTCAACAGAAGATTCAAAGCAATTTGGATTCTTTCCCCATAGTTTGTCCTTAGGCTCCTCTGTCCATGGAATTTTCCAGGCAAGAATACCAGAGTGGGTTGCCATTCTCTTCTTCAGGGGACCTTCCTAACCCAGGGAATGAACCCAGGTCTCCTGCACTGCAGGCAGATTCTTTACCATCTGAGCCACAAGAGAAGCCCAAGAGACTCTTATAATAGTCTCCTAACTGATATGCTTCTAGCTCCAACCTTCCTTTCACTCCTGAGATGCTTCTTTTGTCCTGCTGGGATGTCTTTGTGAAAGCTAATGGTTCATCATTGCCTAGAGTAACTTGGCCATGTATCTAAAGGTGACATTCACCTATATGCCTTGTGAAAAACAATCTTTTATTGGGGAGACTGAGTCGGATAGATAGCCTGTAGATTATGTGCCAGTACAGAATAAGGCAGAAGCCTTGGTGGAAAGGATGGCCCTTCACATTCTGGCTCCTTACTTTATGTGACAGCTCCATTGTTTGTATATTCTGTGTGTCTATTCCTATTGTCTGTTTTTGTTTCCTTGGTTTGCAGTCACATTGCTTTGTTCCTCAGAAGCCAGGCTATTTTCAATTAAATAATGGATTTTGTAACTAAATTTTTAACCTAATTTTGAAATCTAGGATCATTTTATCATATGAAAGACATAATTTATATTAATTTCTAAAAGGGAGATTTAGCAACCTAAATTTTTAACCTAATTTTGAAATCTAGGATCATTTTATCATATGAAAGACATAATTTATATTTATTTCTAAAAGGAGGGTTTAGCAACCAGACTCTCAGCTCCTCTTCTAGAACTGTCAGATACCCCTGGTAGAAATAAAGTCTCAAATACCAAACTTGACAAACTGGGTTTATTTCTTCTGCTACATAGTCTTCACTGACTCAGTACTCTCTTACATTCAACCACCTTTTTTTGGTCTAGAAATTCTGGTTATATGCAGTCAGTGAGCTGGTCTACCATTACCAGAGATAGAAGTATGAGTAGTTAATTTTTAACACACTCAGAAAACGGCACTAAATCCTCAAAAGTGAAGAACACAGTCTTCTTTTGTTATTTGGTGAAGAGGAAACATGAGAAAACGTTTCCAGATTATTCCCAGCTCCATTCTTAACCAAATAATTTATCAATAATTTAAAGAGATGTACTAGTAATTTTGATTATTACATCCTACCAGAGGTATATATGAATATGAGTTTTATCTCTCTACCCTCTTGTATTTTCTTTTACTGTATATGTTTAACTGAGAAAACTATATCTAGAATCCCAACCACAATAAAATTTTTTGATGGTTTATTAATAACATTTCAGTCTCAAAGTAATATTTGTGAATATAAATGTTCTCTGTAGACACTCTTAGTAACTAGAAGTGAAGGAAGGTGTTTCAGGTGAGGTTCATGTAGGCACATGAAGTTAGCTGTCACCCTCTTGCTAGGCTCCTCTGTCTACTCAGGGAAGACGCCATTTAATAGTTAAGAAATTCTCGGAGAAAAGACTAAAATTTTCCTGATTTACTAGGGTTCTGAATATAACTGGAGTTTAGGAATAAGACATAGACATGGTTGAGGGATTGAGACACTACTTATCAAAGCCGTATAGCAAGGAGGCACCGTACAATTGTGAAGAGAAAAGTCATATGAGTGGGCAAAGAATTG
Organism: Cervus elaphus; assembly: GCF_910594005.1. Lineage (NCBI taxonomy): Eukaryota > Metazoa > Chordata > Mammalia > Artiodactyla > Cervidae > Cervus > Cervus elaphus. Next base: position 50,175,357 of record NC_057844.1, read on the forward strand.
TAACAGAGTGGGCCAGAATAAACAGGATTTTCAGTGTAGCACATGGGCTGTGCCTGACTGGGCTCTAGTACAGGCACTCTCAGATTGCTGTCTTGATGGTAGGTATGATAGAGAGGGCTCTGGTGGACAGACATTCATGTTTCTTTGCTGTGGAATTCACCCTCTTCAAGGCTGAGCACGAAGAGAAGAAGATGTTTTCTTACGATTGAGAACTGGGTGGAAACTGGAGGTGTGGCAGCAAGATGGTGGGAAGCTCAAGACATGAACACTGGAGAGTGAAGGTAATTCACTCCCCTAAGGACGTTAGTGGTGCTAGGTAGAATATAGATGCCAGCAGAGAGGAATTCACAAGACCTGAGGTAAGCAGAGCAATGATTAGACAACGGAGCAGAAACCCATGGAGAATTTTAGTCAAGAGAGGGACTGCCGAGCCACAATACAGGGACTTGCATTCTGTGTGAAATGCTGTTCTTCTTAACTGTTGGGGACTGTTATGGAGTAAATGTTTGTATCCTTCCAAATTTTTGTGTTGAAACCCTACCCCCAGTGTGAGGGAGTTAAGAGGTTAAACCCCTTGGGAGCAATTAGGATTAGATGAGATCACAAGAACTGAACCCTCATGAATGGAATTAGCGCCCTCCTAAGAGCCACATGAAAGCTTGCTTCCCCCTCTCTGCTCTCTGCCATGTCAGAAATTTGCAACCTGGAAGAATGTCCTCACCAGAACCTGACCATACTGCACTCTCATCTCAGATTTCTCGTCTTCAGAATTGTGAGAAATAAATTTCTGTTATTTATAAACCACCTAGCCTATGATACTCTGTTATGGAAGTCCAAACTGACTAAGATAGGAACACTTAGTGTGACATTAAAAAAGCAGGGGAACAGAGGTTCTTCACTTAAAAGGTTAAGATCCTTAATACAGGTTTATCGTGCATGTGTGTGTGCTCAGTCACTCAGTCATGTCCAGCTCTTTGCAACCCCATGGACTGTAGCCCACAGGCTCCTCTGTCCATGGGATTTTCCAGGCAAGAATACTGAAGTGAGTTGCCATTTCCTCTTCCAGGGTATCTTCCTGATTCATGGATTGAACCTGCATCTCTTGCATCTCCTACATTGGAAGGTGGGTTCTTTAACATTGTGCCACTTGAAGAGCTGGATTAAAGGCTATTAAGGAGCTTTAATTAGAATATTTGAGTGGGCAGATGATGAGGGACATTTTGTTATACAGGTAAGTATCTCCAAGGACTCTCAGATCCAGGGGAGGAAAATCCTAGGAAAATCAGAACTTCTTGCAAACCAAGTAATTGGTGATTCAGAATATCTCTAGACATTGACCAAAGAAGCCCAAGCCCTTTGTAGTATAAGAGAATATTAAGAAGATACTTATTGTCTTGACAAACCCTTCAGCTTTATACTTAGCAAATGCATTGATGTAGACAATTCATTGCAAATTTTGATCTTTCTTTTAAAATTAACTTTAGTTCTCATGAGCATTGTTTGTAAGAGAAGATGATTGGCATTTTGAATTTACTCAAAGATAAACAGGTATTTTTTACTTCTTAAATGCTATTTCTTTTGCTATTTTAGTCAGGTCCAATTCTTTGTGATCCCATCAACTGTAGATGCCAGGCTTCTCTATCCATGGAATTCTCCAGGCAAGAATACTGGAGTGGGTAGCCATTCTGTTCCCCAGGGGATCTTCCCAACCCAGGGATCAAACCCAGATCTTCTGCATTGCAGGCAGATTCTTTACTGTCTAAGCCACCAAGGAAACTCATTTCTCTTGTAAGTAAGTTGTACACTGGTAAATATTATTTTGTGAACTGAGAAATGTATACAGTCCTTTGGGGAACAAATTGCACAGGTGTCTATATATTCATTCTGTTTTTCCAGAGGGTGTGAAGTCACAGCAAGTGACCAAACACCACTGTAATGGCTTTTCTGCAGAGTCAAGGAACTAAGGTCCAGTCCAGAAACAGACTTCCTCAGAGGTGATAAAAGAACCATGCGGTTTTCTTGAGGCCTGTACGTGACCTTCTCAAATCCTGCTCTCATTAACAGAGTGGAGAGAAAATATTCAGATAGGCACTACACAATTAGAATCAACTTGCTTGTAAAATTGATGATTTTTCTTCTTTTATCTCAGAAAGAAGCTGTATTGTTACTGATAATGTAGAGTGGTAAAAAATTGTGGCTTAACCTATTGTGTCTCAGTTCTAGAGACAGAGAAGTCAGGTAATGATACAATCATAGCAAATTTAAGGGGTAGAAATGAGGAGTTCACTAAGAACTAAGATGATGAGAGTTCCTGGCGCCACGATACTCAAGAACAGCAGTATGAGAAGTCAACGGTAGAAGGACTGAAGAGGCGGCAGTGTGGTGTCTCATGGAATTCTAAATGTAGGCTTGTCTTTAATCATGCTACCCCTTCCTTTTTAAAAATATTTATCTATCTATTTATTTCGCATTGCTGGATCTTAGGTGTGGCACATGGGGTCTTCCTTGCATCATATCATGTGGCATGTTCTGTTGCGGCACAAAGGGTCTCTAGTTGCAGAGTGTGATCTTACTTGCTCTGTGACACATAGGATCTTTGTTCCCTGACCAGGGATTGAACTCGTTCCCCTGCATTGGAAGGCAGATTCTTAACCACTGGACCATCAGGGAAGTCCCCATGCTGGTACTTCTTACTAGTTCTGTTATCTTTGAAAAGCTTTTGAATGCAGTAAGCCTTAGTTCCTTCTTTTGCAAAATTGGAATAATATTAAGACTTTGCTTGCATTATATTAAATAATATTTGCAAAGTCCATGGTTTATTGTTTTATACATATTAAACTTTCCTATAATAGTAATAAAGACAACAATAATAAAAATCACTATTGTTCATATAGAGGCTTCCCTAAAATTTGATTTTTTAAGAGGGAAAGAGGAATGTCAATAATCCTTCCTTAAGTACTTCAGGATGAGTAGGGAGAAGGAAGAAATGGTATGAATAAAGCCACATGGATGACGAGAACAATATTTGATATTTAGCTAATCTGTGAGAAATGGTGTTATCAGAATATTTTGGTGAGATCTTGAGTTAGAGATAGAATCTGTGAACTTTTACTTCTTGCAGATAATTAGTGTCTTGGGAGCAAGATTATAAAGAAGAGTTGAAAGGCTGTTGTCAAGGAGCACCTAGGGGTATACAAAATTACTCTACTGTTCCAACTCAGAAATGGAGGATGTAAGAAATGACCCCTGGCAAAGAGAGATTGTCTGAAAATGCATCATGAAAGGACAAAATTCCCCAAAGGAGCTAAGAAATGACATTCTTGAAGTATTTTTTTCTTGATGAAACTGTATTTGTAAAGGTAGTATTTTTCTATTTTGCACTACTGAGTAAAAAAAAAAAAAATGTGTCTAACAACAAACATTTGTATAAGGGAAGCAAGGGCTTGGACCCTCAATACAGAACCAGACAGAGCATCTGCTCTGAAGAAACACAGAACATAAGTCATTTTACATCCAACAGTGCATTGCCCTGGCACTAAGTTTATTTGTCTGATAAAGCTGTAAATTAACAAGACTAGAAATGCTCTTTTCATGCTTGGAAAGGCAGTCTAACTTCATACTAATTTGGAAGTTTATATGTTATCTGTTCTCTGATGTGGAAATTTGTCCAAAAGCAATGCCATTCTGATCTGATTATATATTAGGGGTAGGAAAACATCCATCTGTAACAGTTTTCATCATATGATATGAAATATGATGTCTGATAACAGAAGACACCATATAGGTAGGTGGTCATTTCCCTGGAAAAGACCATCTGCCTACCTCTGTACAACATGGTTGAAGAAGCATAAAGTGAAGACCTAAATCCCTTTATACTCTTGAATACCAGATGCCTTATGACATGACTGATGGTGGGGTGAAACCCACCCCAGTGCCTATCCAGCGGGTAAGACATTAGGTAGTAGGCAAAAGAACCAGCTGTCAGGAATCTGAAACACTATGGCATTTTAGAATTTCATCATTAACATTCAGCATGAAACTGAAATTTTTAGATGAGTGATTTTATGAGCAACCTTAGAAAAATAACGACACAGGCAGAATGTAGTTGATTGGTATATTAAACTAGATATAGCCAGCTTTGTAAAAACAATATATTCTTCAATTTTGGAATCAAATCAGTGCTTCTTTTCTCAGGGAATCATGAACTTAGGGTTAAACAGGAGTGGTGGACCAGGAACTCAAGGGTGAGCCATTGTAACCCTGCACCCGGATAAGGAATGCTCTGTAAACCTGAGCAGTCCATTCAGCCTGCACTGCAAAATGGAAGTATTCCAAGGGCAGGCACAAGCATTTTATGATGCTTGACAGGACACTGAGGGCAATGAAAATGAATAACAATGATTATTTTTCAGACACCAACAGTTCACTTTGGCTGAAGTATTTTAATCTGTTGTCCTATTAGAGAGTATATGAGAAATGAGCCTCTCACTTTTGGCTACAAGTCTTGGCTGGCTATTGGGACAATCTGTTATTGCTGGCTATTGCTCTGGGGGTGAGTTAATGCCAGCCATTCTGAGTTCACTAAAATCTACACTCTCATGGAATGATAGTTTTATGCTTCCAAGTGACCAGCTTGCCATCCTTTGCAGCATAAGCAAAAAAGAATTCTCTTTCCACCCCTTGGCCTTGCTGGAGTTGTGGGCCTGCAGCTCACATTCTCTATGCTTTCTTGAGCTCAATAGTTTATAGCCACCTGTCTTTGTACCAGCCTCCCCTGGTGGCTCAGACGGTAAAGACTCTACCTGCAATGTGGGAGACCTGGGTTCGATCCCTGGGTTAGGTAGATCCCCTGGAGGAGGGCATGGCAACCCACTCCAGTATTCTTGCCTGGAGAATCCCCATGGACAGAGGAGCCTGGTGGGCTATAGTGCATAGGGTCACAAAGAATAGGACACAGCTGAGCAATGGTCTTTGTATCATTAGCCTACCCAATTGGACACCATATCCCTGTTTTCTGTGTCTGCTCTGGTTAATGATGTGCATTCTGAAGCATTCTGATGATATGTGGGTCTAATGACAGCTCCCTGACAAGGGAGCTGGGTGGAGACTATCTGAGAATCTCAAGCTGTGGCAGATTTTGGCCCTCTGGGGGGCCCACACAGGGATCGGATCAGGGTGATTCTTGATTATCCTATAGGAACAGCAGGACAAAGGAAACGTGCCATCTTTACTGGCCATCGGATGAGACCAGAACAGAAGGAAGCAAAGAGAAAATCCAATGGAGACTGAAGCAATTGTGCAGGGTTGGTGGAAAATGAGAGCGCAAAAAGGCAATGACAACAAACAAACAAACAGTGAGCAGTGGGAGTGAAGATCCTTGCTCTCCTTTTCTCTTCCTTGTTCTGTCCATGCCACATCGTGCATTGTCTCCCTTTGCTCTGCTCATGGTGTTTGGACAGAGACAAACAGATAAAACTAACCCATGGTTTCCTGGAAGAACTTACCCAACTGCGGAAGCAGGACTTGCACCCACCAAAAGGAGAGAAGGCAGGATTCTAAGCACAGACCAGAAACAGATTTTGCTGTTGGCTCTCCAGAATTCTATAGCAGAATTTTAAGCAATGCTGTCAGGTAAGATTACCTTGAGAAATTGCGTGCTGTCTCAAGAAAGAAAGAAAGAGACAGTGGTTGTATGTGAAACCAGGAAGAGGTAGAGCCTCTCTCCTATTTACTTATTCAACTCTTTAATTTAAGTTTATTATTTAATTATCTCACTTCACTTGCTGCTGCTCAGCCGTTTCAGACTCTTTGCAACCCTTTGGACTGCAGCCTGCCACTCTCCTTTGTCCATGGGATTTCCAGTTAAGAATACTGGAGTGAGTCACCATTTCCTTCTCCAGGGTATCTTCCTGACTCAGGAATGCAACCCGCATGTCCTGCGTCTCCTGCATGACAGGAAGATTCTTTATTTACTGAGCCTTGAGGAAGCCCTATTTAATTATAATTAAGCTTAATTATAAGTTTTAAATTATTTTATGTCATAAATTTTAGTCTTATTTTATAATTATTTATTTTATTGTTCATTAAAAAAAAGTTGACAATTAGAAATCCTTCCTCTCTTGCATGGAGGCTTATGTTTTCTACACCCTAGCCCTGGAACATACCACTTCTCTAAGGGGTCCTAGTCTTCTTTATTGGAGAATGATGTTTAGAAACCAACCATTCTGGGAACCAGGAAAACTAATCGCTCTTTGGGTTATTTGGGTAACATTGTTTCTAACCCCTTTCAGTGGCTAAAACTAGGAAATATATGTGTGTATATTCACTCAGGTATACATGTGCAGCTATGTTAATTTTCGTATCTATTTGTAGAAGTATTGAAATACATAAATGTATACCAATACCTCTCATTTCAATCTAACACAACAGGGTCTCTTTCCCCTATTTTTATTTGTAATATCCTCCCCTGACAGTAAGAAACTTGACTTCTGTTACTGACAATATATTTACTTATTTGTTCAATCCTAGTACACATATAAAGTAGTTTCAGAGTAGCTAACTTATGCCTCTGAGAAATATATTTACTAACTAGATTACAATAGTTGTGTACAGGTCTTTTTGTCTTTAGGATTTTGGCTTATTTTGATAATACATTTGATTTCCACATTTGATTTCCACTCATTTAGACTTCAAGGTGACCTTGTTCAGTATCAGCTTCAGTGAGATAATTATCACTCTAATAGATTTTTGGTGGTACAGGTTATCACTGGGATACAGCTATGTGCAAACTGTTTGCAGATAACAGAAATGCTTGTAATCTGAAAGAAAAAAAGAATTCACTTAAGTTTGCTTGTTTCACAATTGGAAGTAGGCCCTTTGGTATAACTTCATAGTTTTTCCTAGTATCAACTCAAAAATCAACACTTCTCTGAAGTCTCAGAGCAACATATTAGGTTGGAATGGGGAGCCCATACTATCACAGATATTTTAGATTTAAACATAGAATTAATAAATCAAAATGACCCAAACATTCACCGCAACTGCACTTTTGAACAGAATTCAGCTCCTTGGGAGAACTTCAAAATAGGGGATATTGATTTATATAATATCTTTATGTCTGTATTATGTGGTATCTTCCTCTAAGCTATTTGTACCATTTGTAATTTCTAAGACTGATTTTTTTCCCCAACCTCATAGTAACTGGCCGTTTTTCAAAGTCCACAGAATGCCCAGGCAATTCTTAAAAATTCTGTCAGAAAATTAAAATATGAACGTGTGTGTGTGTGTGTGTGTGCGCACTCACGTGCATGTGTGTGCTAAGTCGCTTCTGTCATGTCTGACTCTTTGAGACCCTAGGGACTGTGCCTGCCAGGTTCCTCTGTCCATGGGATTCTCCAGGAAAGAATACTGGAGTGAGTTTCCATGCCCTCCCCCAGGGGATCTTCCTGACCCAAGGATCAAACCCACATCTCTTAAGTCTTCTGCATTAGTAGGCAGGTTCTTTACCACTAGTGCCACCTGGGAAACCCAAAATATGAACATAGTGGCATTTATGCCATAGACTCCACCTATTTTCCTACCATCAATATTGCCCAAAATATACTGTGCTTTCTTGCCTGTAACCAGACAGAAATATTATAACTCTTATCTAAAGGCTATCTTTGTACACTGGATGCCATTTTTTTTAATCATCATTCAAGCATATCACTCCTTCTATCTCAGGCTCATTTATTTCACTCCCTTCTGGAAAACTTAATATGTAGTTGTTTCCTTTATTAAAAACAAAAACAGCAACAAAGCATCTTCCTTCAAAACCTCTTCCATCACCAATCCATTCCTTCACTTTCCTTTACAGCAAAATTTCTACAAAATCATTGCCTTTGCTCATTGGTTCTCTTTTATGTTTGTCTCAGTCAAGATCTCATCATGACCACACTGCTGAAATCAGTCTTGTCAAAGCCTTAAGGTCACCTTATTAAATTCCCTGTTCAATGCTCAGTCTCATATTACTCGACCGATGGCTTCTCTGCTGTTCCCTCACTGTCCCCTGCACCTTGGTAATGGAGCTCTCTGAGGCTTAGTTAATGATTCTCTTCTTTACTGACACTCATTTTCTCAAATCTTACCCGGTGTCATGGTTCTAAATACTCTCTGTATGTCAGCAACTCCCAATTTATATCTCTAACATAGACCTTTCCTTCACGTCTCACTTCCAACCATTAGAATATTTTGACTTTATCTTGAAAATACATTCAGTGTATTTGGAAACTGATTGCTCATCAGTACCTCTGGTACTATTACCCTGGACTACTGCCACCATTATCTCTCACTAAATTATTATAATGCCCTCATAATTGATTTTTCTGACTCATTGCCCCTGACACATCTTGTCAGCACAGTGGAGAGTGTACAAAATGAGGATAGATTCTAAGAACACAAAGGTAAAAATAGGGAAAACCAAAGAGAGGCTAGATAGAGTAGAGTTGATAAGAAGGGGACAGATTCTCGATCCATTTTGCAGATAAGTCCAATAGTACTTGCTGATGAGAGAAAGAGAGTTGAAGAGCGCCCTGAAGATTTTTGGCCTGAGCAACCAAAAACATGGAGTTGTAGTCAATGAAGTGGCATCCAACATTGCCAATGACTCAAATTTCACAGTCTTTTTGAGAAGCAAGATGGCAGCCTGTATCAAAAGCCTCTAAACATTCATACATTTGAGACCACTGGCCCTGTTTTTATTTTTTTCAATAAAAGGAAAAGGCTCTGTTTCTAGGTGTGATTATTATAATACTGTTTACAATAATATAAGAATAACATGGAAATATATACAATACAACATTAAACAAAAACATGAGATGATTTACTGACTATGATTAGGACAATGTAAAATATTGATGGAAATGGATAAGTCAAAATCAGAATTCGAAAAAATAAAGGCCGTTAATTACGCTTGGCCAGTGAGAAAAGGAGTTACTCATTTTTGAGTGAAAATATTCCTGAATGTTTTGATATGGCTTTATATTTATAATAGGGAAACATGTTAAGAATGTAATGAAGTGTCATGTCTTTATTCTAGACAATAGATTTATCTCTATATAAAATTTTTCCTACAAGGTATTTGCTTTTATCAAGTGGTGAAATGTTTAATAGTTTATTTAAATTTACAAAGATTTTTCATGGATGTTTATGAAACTTTTAGGTTAGAGTTCTAACCTAAAAGTTCTATTTTATCCTGACAATCTCATATTGGAATGCCCAGTTAAGGGATTGATTTCAAGGTCCAGTTCTGTCATCTATTCCCTCTAATTTTGGTTGAAGTCAGTCAGATTTTTCATTTGCAAAATCAATCTCTCTTCTATCTACTTGATAAAGTAGTTGTGAAGATCAACTGAGATGATGTATCTGAAAATGCCTTAAAAATTATGCATCACTACAGAAATGTGAGAGATAATGGTAATTTAGATTGAGACAACTTCTACTTCATTCTGAAGATTTTATCCTAAGGTTATAAATCATCATCTTCTGATCCCAAAAGTGATGTTTACCTTTGAAGTCAAGTTGGTTATCTTTACAGAACTAATTAATAATAAAAACACATCCCTTCAAATGAAAAACAAAATTAAAGGATGTTAATAAATCATGCAATTGTCTCACAAAAATTTGTGAAAGAAGAGAATCAGCAGGCACAATTCACCGTATGATCTTACACACATTCTAAGTGTATTAAACTTGAAAAAGCGACAGTTACACAAAAGTTCAAAAACTTGAACTAAGGAAGTAGCTGGCTACTGAGTCACCTTGTCTGTTGTTTAAATTAAAGGTCTTTTTCAGCAGGTTAAATATAAAATTAATTAATTGATTAAGTGAAATAAGTCCAACAGAGAAAGATAGATACTGATCTAATTAATTAAAACAAAAGATTAAATAACCCATCTGGCCAGCAGTATATGTTGAGGTGTCCCATGTATAGAATCTTAGAGTGCCAAACAGATTCTTATTAAGTACCAACACTTCCTTGAAGAAGAAAATTCATGAAGAGAGTAATCCAGTTAGAACTGAAGAAAGAAGAAAATATTAGTTTCAAAATTTAAGAAGTTGAAATTATGACTCTCCTAAGAGACGCAGATTTATGCAGCACATGTCTAACAATCACAAACAAAAGGCAAATGAAAGGGTTTATTGGTCTGCTACAAATCTTTGCATTCTTTCCAAAGCTGCATATACATTATGGGTGGTGTGATTCACAGGATAAAAATAGAATGCATTGTAAATCAGGAGAAGCCAATTATTATTTTTGAAAGGACAACAAAAATTTACCCAAAGTTTATAGCCACTGCTGCAAAAGCTATACAATAAAAGCAATGTGATTATATAGTAGTTTAGCTAAGAGCAAATCATCTGATGCCAGAGTAAATGCACAGAAAATAAACTGCGAAGTATATCTTTGCCCATGAACATGGGAAACAGTTTTGGCTGAGATCCAAGCTGAACTAACTATAAAAAAAGGGAGAAAGCATGCTTTAAGAAGTTTCACCATGCTAAGTGAAAGTATTTGTTAAATGAAATAAGCCCAACAGAGAAAGACAAATACTGTATGATACCACTTATAGGTGGAATCTAAAAGATACAAGAAACTAGTAAATATAACAAAAAAAGAAGCAGACTTGCAGGTATAGAGAACAAACTAGTGGTTACCAGTGGGTAGGGGGAGGGGCAATATAGAGATGAGAGAATGGGAAGTAAAACTATCAGATATACAGTAGGCTTCAAGGACATACTATACAACATGGGGAATATAACAAATGTTGTATAGTAACTGTAAATGGAGTGTAACCTTTAAAACTGTACAAAAATAAAGTTTAAAAAAGTTTTCCCTCACTCTTGACTGCAGTCCTTCTATGTTAGTCACTTAGTTGTGTCCAACTTTATGACCCCATGGTCTGCAGCCCACCAGACTCCTGTGTCCATGGGGATTCTCCACGCAAGAATACTCGAGTGGGTTGCCCTTCCTTTCTCCAAGGGATCTTCCCAACCCAGGAATCAAACCTGGGTTTCCAGCGTGGTAGGTAGATTCTTTACCATTTGAGCTAGCAGGGAAGCCCTCATTCTTTCTTAATTATGTGCATCCAGCTTTTTCCACAAGGGCTTCTGAGGAGAAGACTGCATATGTCTGCCAAGAAAGTAGGTGACAACTGCTTTGAATCTCAGCTCTGTTGCCTATAAAATGAGAAAGTAGAAGATATCTAAAATCCTTTCCAACTCTTAAAAAATACTATTTCTCATTCTGTTGTCCTTCAGTCTTACATACCAATTTCAGAAAGGCTGACTGCAAGTATTTTTGATACAAATTGCTTATATGATAGTCCTTTAAGACTATTTTTTTTGCCTTTTGATACTTTAAGTTTCTTCTTTATTTTCTCTTGTGTTGGCTTCTCCATGCCCTTTAATCTCATTTTTCCTTTTCCTTGGCCCAATCCCTCATTTTATTGGAACATATTCTCCAGGAGGTCCTAAGGACAAAAAATGCATGGGAGGTGAAAAATTGAGTTCCTGCATATCTGAAAATGACTTTATTTTAATCTGACTCTCAACTGATTGATTGGTTTCAGAATTCTAGGTTGAAATGCATTTGTGCCTCAGACTTTTGAAAGCCTTTCTCTATGGTCCTTTAAAGCCTGTGTTGCTGTTGACATACCGAATGCTATTCCCAATTCTTCTGTCTTTGTGTATGAGTGCTTTTCTCCCTAAAAGCTTTAAGGTTTTCTCTTTATTCCTCAAGTATTGAAAAAATGCACTGTGGGGTGTTTTAAAACATTTCTTTATTTATTTTTATTGTGCCGTAAAACTGGCTGTTCATTCTCTTCCGTTCTTTGAAATTGCCTTTTATGATGTTCTTACAACTTTCTCCCCACTGGGCTCTCTGCTCTCTCTCTCTGAAACACCTACCAATTAGATGTTTAGCCTTCTTGTACTGATTCTCTAAATTTCCTATATTTGGTCTCCCATTTTCCTTCTCTGCTTGCTTTGTTTTACTGTTTGGAATGTTTTCTTCAACCTTATTTTCTAATCATGTCACTGAAATCTTTATTTCTGTCATCATGTTTTCCACATCTAAGAGTTCCATTCTGTTCCTTGAAAGTTCTCTTTGAACCACCCTGTACTCTTTCTGAAAACCTCAATTTAGTTTTTGTTTGCTGGAATTTTTTTTTTTTTTGACTTTTCTTTGAGTTCTTTATAGCTATTACAGTAGTCTCCTGTTATCTGTGGGGATAACTTTCAAGATCCCTAGCAGATGCCTGAAACCTCATAGTTCAGTTCAGTTGCTTAGTCGTATCCAACTCTTTGCGACCCCATGAACCACAGCATACCAGGCCCCCATGTCCATCACCAACTCCTGGAGTCCACCCAAACCCATGTCCATTGAGTCAGTGATGCCATCTAACCATCTCATCCTCTGTCGTCCCCTTCTCCTCCTGCCCTCAATCTTTTCCAGCATCAAGGTCTTTTCAAATGAGCCAGCTCTTCACATCAGGTGGCCAAAGTATTAGAGTTTCAGCTTCAACATCAGTCCTACCAGTGAAGACCCAGGACTGATCTCCTTTAGGATGGACTGGTTGGATCTCCTACCAAACCCTAAAATTAGTTTGTTTTTCCCTATACATATAAACCTATGATAAAGTTTAATTTATAAATTAGTCACAGTAAGAGATGAACAACAATAAATAATAGTAAAATACAACAATTGCAACAATCTACTGTAATAAAAGTTTTGTGAAGGTAGTGTCTCTCTCAAAATATCTTATTGTTCTGTACTTACCCTTCATGTGATGTGAGATGATAAAATGCCTACTGATGAGATGAAGAGAGGTGAATGGCATAGGCATTGTGACATAGAGTTAAGCTACTATTGACTTTCTGATGACATCAAAAGGAGGGTCATCTGCTTTGGGTGATCCTAGATCATCAAGCCATGACTATGTCAATGGTTGGATGTCAGGGGATGTTGTGGTTGGGATCCTGGGTAGATTGGAGCAGAATTGCACAAGATTGCTTCAGGCTCCTCAGAATGGAGACAAATTTAAATTTATGAATTATTTAATTCCTGGATTTTTCCATTTAATATTTTCAGATAGCAGTTGACCACTGGTAACTGAACCTGGGGAAAGTGAAACTGCAGATGAGGAAGAACTACTGTAGTTTGTCTTGGTCCTTCTCATTCATACTGTGGCTTTGCCCAAAATGTCCAGTGAACCTTGGATGTCCATTCATATTTAAGGTGGAGTTCTTAAAAACCAACTGGAAGCTCTTTCTATGACAATAGGACTTATTCAGGGCTTTGTGACTGCCTCAAACTGAAATATTCCCCTGAGGAATACACAACTATTTGTAGACATGAGGATCCAGTGGCTGGTTTCCTCAGGAAGAATCTCTCCAACTTGCAACTGGCATTGGCCAGAGTACACAGGGAAACTTGGTCATCACTTGGCCCTCAAAGCTGAGTCAGAGGAAGGAGGTAGGGATGGTAAGAGGGGCTCTCATTGTTCAATTCTGTTTTATGCTCGGCATCCCACTCTCAGTGCTCCGGTAGCCTGTTTCTTGAATCCCTCCAGTGGATCCACAACCTCTGCCTACTTAAGGGAGAGGCAGCTGGACTATGTGGATCTCTAGAGGTCTAACTGCTCTTTACTGATTTTCAATACACTCTTCTGTCATCAATCTCTCCCATATCCACCTTCAGAAATATGTTTGGGCTTGAGAGTTTCCTGGTGGTCCAGTTGTTAAGACTGTACTTCCAATGCAGAGATCTGAGTTCAATCCCTGGTTGGAGAACTAGGATCCCTCAGGCTGCATGGTGCAGCCAAGCAAAAATTTGGTTTTGGTCTCTAATTCCTAAATCATCTAATGTTCTATAGTAATAGTTTTCTTGATAATTCATCAGCTTTTCTAAGTCATGTATTTTCCAGTTTTCCAAATATTATTGACATTGGTTTACTTCTGTCATTTGTTTTGTGTTTATGCCTTTTCCCCCCTTTTCTGTCACTTTTAACAAAGTGTATTTTGGGACAACAGAATAAATCTATGTTTTCCTTCTCATGTTGAAGCATAAATTATAATTAATAAATTCTAGATGACAAAAGCACCAAACCAACCTTCCAGTCCTTGGATTTTAGTAACTAAAACAATTGAAGCTGATTTTTTTCTCATACAATTGCCCAGATGGGTGTTCCTGACTCTTGTATATCTTTCTTCTGTGTGCTAATCCAAGAATCCATATGCCTTCTATTTTATGGTTCATCTACTCCCTGGGAACTCCTTATCTTTGTACCAAGCTTGCTGAAGCAAAATAAGTCATTAAGAATACATACTTGCAAAAACAATCTTTTTAACAAGTGGTGCTGGAAAAACTGGTCAACCACATGTAAAAGAATGAAACTAGAACACCTTTTAACACCATACACAAAAATAAACTCAAAATGGATTAATGATCTAAATGTAAGACCAGAAACTATAAAACTCTTAGAGGAAAACGTAGGCAGAACACTCTCTGATATAAATCATGGCAAGATCCTCTATGACCCATCTCCCAGAGTAAACGAAATAAAAAAAAGAAATAAATGGGACCTTATTAAGCTTAAAAGCTTTTGTACAATGAAGAAAACTGTAAGCAAGGTGAAAAGGCAGCCTTCAGAATGGGAGAAAAGAAACAAAACAACTGACAAAGAATTTATCTCCAAAATATACAAGCAGCTCATGCAGCTCAGTTCAGTTCACTGGCTCAGTTGCGCCTGACTCTTTGCAACCCCATAGACTGCAGTATGCCAGGCCTCCCTGTCTATCACCAACTCCGGAGTTTACTCAAATTCATGTCCACTGAGTTGGTGATGCCATCCAACCATCTCATCCTCTGTCGTCCCTTTCTCCTCCTGCCTTCAATCTTTCCCAGCATCAGGGTCTTTTCAAATGAGTCAGTTCTTCACATCAGGTGGCCAAAGTATTGGAATTTCAGCTTAGCGTCAGTCCTTTCAATGAATATTCAGGACTGATTTCTTTTCGGATGGACTGGTTGAATCTCCTAGTAGTCCAAGGGACTCTCAAGAGTCTTTTCCAACACCACAGGTCAAAAACATCGATTCATTGGCGCTCAGCTTTCTTTATAATCCAACTCTCACATCCATACATGACTACTGGAAAAACCGTAGCCTTGACTAGACGGACCTTTGTTGGTAAAGTAATGTCTCTGCTTTTCAGTATGCTATCTAGGTTGGTCATAACTTTTCTTTCAAGGAGAAAGCATCTTTTAACTTCACGGCTGCAGTCATCATCTGCAGTGAGTTTGGAGCCCAAAAAATAGTCTGTCACTGTTTCTACTATTTCCCCATCTATTTCCCATGAAGTGATGAGACCAGATGCCATGATCTTAGTTTTCTGAATGTTGAGTTTTAAGCCAACTTTGTCACTCTCTTCTTTCACTTTCATCAAGAGGCTCTTTAGCTCCTCTTTGCTTTCTGCCATAAGGGTGGTGTCATCTGCATATCTGAGGTTATTAATATTTCTCCCAGCAATCTTGATTCCAGCTTGTGCTTGATCCAGCCCAGCGTTTCTCATGATGTACTCTGCATTTAAGTTGAATAAGCAGGGTGACAATATACAGCCTTGATGTACTCCTTTTCCTATTTGGAAACAGTCTGTTGTTCCATGTCCAGTTCTAACTGTTGCTTCCTGACCTGCATACAGATTTCTCAAGAGACAGATCAGGTAGTCTGGTATTCCCATTTCTTGAAGAATTTTTCACCGTTTGTTGTGATCCACACAGTCAAAAGCTTTGGCATAGTCAATAAAGCAGAAGTAGATGTTTTTTCTGGAACTCTCTTGCTTTTTTGATGATCCAATAGATATTGGCAATTTGATCTCTGGTTCCTCTGCCTTTTCTAAAACAAGCTTAAACATCTGGAAGTTCACAGTTCACGTGTTGCTGAAGCCTGGCTTGGAGAATTTTGAGCATTACTTTACTAGTGTGTGAGATGAGTGCAACTGTGTGGTAGTTTGAACATTCTTTGGCATTGCCTTTCTTAGGGATTGGAATGAAAACTGACCATTTTCAGTCCTGTGGCCACTGCTGAGTTTTCCAAATTTGCTAGCATATTGACTGCAGGACTCTCACAGCATCATCTTTTAGGATTTGAAATAGCTCAACTGGAATTCCATCACCTCCACTAGCTTTGTTCATGCAGCTCAATAACAAAAAAATGAACAACCCTATCAAAAAGTGGGCCAAAGAACTAAACAGACATTTCTCCAAAGAAGACATACAAGTGGCTAATAAACACTTGAAAAGATGCTCAACATCTCTCATTATTAGAGAAATGCAAATCAAAACCACAATGAGGTATCATCTCATGTCAGTGAAAATTGCCACCATCAAAATGTCTAAATACTGGAGAGGATGTGGATAAAAGGGAACCCTCTTTTACACTGTTGGTGGGAATGGAAACTGGTACAGTCACTGTGGAGAACAGTGTGGAGACTCCTTAAAAACTGTAAATAGAATTGCCACATGACCCAACAATCCCACAGCTGGGCATATACACCGAGGAAACCAGAATTGAAAGAGACACATGTACCCCAATGTTCATTGCAGCACTGTTTACAATAGCTAGGACATGGAAGCAACCTAGATGTCTATTGGCAGATGAATGGATAAGGAAGCTGTGTTACATATACACAATAGAATATTACTCAGCTATAAAAAGGAACACATTTGAGTCAGTTCTAATAGAGGTGGATGAAACTGGAGCCTAGTATACAGAGTGAAGTAAGTCAGAAAGAGAAACACCAATAGATATATTAACACATATATATGGAATTTAGAAAGATGATAACGATGACCCCATATGCAAGGCAGCAAAAGAGACACAGATCTAAAGAACAGACTTTTGGACTATGTGGGAGAAGGCAAGGGTGAGATGATTTGAGAGAATAGCATTGAAACACATATATTACCATATGTAAAATAGATGACCAGTGCAAATTTGATGCATGAAGCAGGGCATTCAAAGCTGGTGCTCTGGGACAACCCAGAGGGATGGGGTGGGGAAGGAGGTGCAAAGGGGGTTCAAGATGGGGGGACACATGTGCACCTGTGGCTGATTCATGTCGATGTGTGGCAAAAACCACCGCAATATTGTAAAGTAATTATCCTTCAATTAAAATAAATTAATTTAAAAAAAGGTAAGCTGAAAATATCAGCCAAATAAATCATTTTCATAATGAAAAAAGTACATACTTGCTTCTTCAAAACCTTGGCCTGAAACTCATAGGTTTCTCCTCTCATTCCATTAATAAATAATTGCCACATGGCTAAATACAAAAGGAGGGAACAGAAACTGTTGGCTGCTGGGGGAACATATTATTCTGCTCACCAGCTAACCATCTCTACAGAGTCTTCCTTTCTGGCTAGCAAATATCCATTTGTAAACTTGTGCTCCTCTTTCTACAGATTTACTCCTCTTCAAGGGGGATGGCTTAAATGCTCAATTTTATTCCTTTATCTATTTCAAAATCCAGTATCCCTGGACAATGTCAGTCATTTCTATCAGATCCAGATGTGTCTCCTGAAAATCTGGCAACTTACAGACTAAAGACAGGTTATCTCACTTCCGTACACCCTGCTAAGTACACATATACACAAAATATAATGGTGGAGTATAAGCAGCAGTCTAGAAAAGGAAGAATTGACAATAATAATTACTGGTCATCTTGCAGGAAGGGGACCCCTTCCAGGGCCCGAAAGTGGACTCTTGTCTAACACTCAGAAATGAATTTTCCAAGGAGACACATGTGCTGACAAAGCAAGAGATTTTATTGGGAAGGGGTGCCCGGGCAGAGAGCAGTAGGGAACCCAGGAGAACTGCTCTGCCACATGGCTCGCAAATTTTATGGTGATGTGTTGTCTTTAGCCAATCATTCTGACTCAGAGTCGTTCCTGGTGGTGCACGCCTTGTCCAGCCAAGATGGATGCCATCAAGGAGGAATCTGAGAGGTAGTTGGACATGTGGTGTCACTTTTTGACCTTTCCTGAACTCTCCTGGTTGGTGGTGGCTTATTAGTTCCGTGTTCCCTACCAGGACCTCCTGTCCTAAAACAACTCATGCAAATAGTTACTATGGTGCCTGGCCGGGGTGGGTGGTTTCAGTGAGTGTGCTTCCCCTAACAGTCAGTAGCAATGAGAGAATCCTGATGGGCCGAATTCTGCCAAAAGAGAATCCTTAGGTACTTGACCTAACTCTGGTAGGAACTCTGGTTCATTGTGCACCGTCTTCTTTTCCATTATCTTTTATGGGTACCTGAAGTGGGTATTGGTGAGAGCATCATGCTTTGTATTTGTTCAAGTTTTCCAGTTGCTTTCTGCTTATTCAAATTTTCAGCAGGTATCCTCAGAGCTGTTTGAAAGTCTGAACAGTGAAAGACTTTTCAAGGATATACTTGTGTGTTTTTTTTTCCCACCTAAACATCTGCTTTATTTCTTTCCAGTCAGTTCTATTGTCAGGATTCACCCTTCCCCTTCCCCCAGTGCAATTTCCTAGGTATAGTGCTCCAGCATGCATTATCTCTTTGACTCTTATGTGATCACTGCTATCCTGAAGTCATCTGAAACAATCATTTTGACTAAGAAGACAATAGCCCTAATTGTTTCTTTTCATAAGGCTAAATAAAGTGTTTAACTGAGGAATCTTAACAGTTTTTTTGCACCAAGTACTTTTACATTTTATCTCCCACTTTCTACATATACAAGATCTGGAAGCAATCAGATTTTATAAATTTTTTTTCCTGCTTCTCAAAGCAGCCAATTTTTGCCCAAGTTTATCTTTTTCCTGTAATACTTTGCTTAATCCAGCAATTGTCATCCAAAACAGTATCTCCTTCTGGCTTTTTCAGCCTCTTCTGTCATCGATTCTGGATTAATGCTGTCTGCGGTGATAAATGGACCCCCAACTTTTAGTGCCTTATTTCTTGTTTATGTAATAGTTCCTGGCTGGTGGGAGGCATTCTTTCATGAGGTATTTCAGAAATATTGAGTCTTTCCATTGGTACTGTAGTTTTCCAGAACCAGTCAGTAGAAAGGGAAAAGCACACAGAGAAGGCTCAGGGCTTAAGTCTGTGTAGATAGTAACATACATATTCCATGCACACTCTATTGGTAAGAACTAAAGACATGGGCCCCGAGTAGACGTGTAAAATTAATCCTGGGAAATGGAGCCTATGGTTGTGAATTGGCATCCTTGCAATGAGTCTATAACTTGGAAGAGGAAGAAAAAATTCTTGTAGACAGTTGTCCATCTCTACCACATTTTGGGGGATGCAGAGCTAAATTTGATAAATTTGTGGGGATGCAGAGATAAATATGTGGGGATGCAGAGTTTGAGCAAGCTCCAGGAGATGGTGAAGGATAGGGAAGCCTGGAGTGCTGCAGTCCATGGGGTCGCAAAGAGTTGGACATGACTGAGCAACTGAACAATGACAAGAGATAAATTATCTGCCACATTGTATTATTTTCTACCATTTGTCTTCATCTTTAGTATCAAAAAATATTTATTTCAGAACTCTTTCTGGGACTTGCCTGGTGACCCAGAGGTGAAGAATTCACCTGCCAATGCAGGAAACAGGGGTTCACCCCTTGGTCTGGGAAGATCCCGCATGCTGTGGAGCAATTAAACCCTGGCACCACAACTATTGAGCCTGTGCCTAAGAGGCTGGGAGCAGCAAAAACTGAAGTCTGTGCAGCTAGAGCCTGTGCTCTGCAACAAGAGAAGCTACCACAATGAGACGCCCACACACCGCAACTAGAGAGTAGCCCCCAATCTCCTCGCTACAACTAGAGAAAAAGCCTGAGCAGCAATGAAGACCCAGCACAGCCAAAAATAAATAAATACATAAAATTGTAGGGAAAAAAAAAAGAATTCTTTCTATCTCTGAAAGCCTTCACACTTTACTAACACCAAGGAAGATGTTTTTATTTCTCTTTTCAATTATTTTGGTTGTCTCCAATTTAATAAGTAGAACAGTTATTTGATGTCTTATTGTATTAATTATAAAAGAAGTAATCTGTTTTAAGGCTGAATAACTCAGCTACATAAGATGCTTTTCAGCTCATGGGACTTCCTCCTTTCTTTGGGATCGTTTTCTACAATATATGACAATGACCTTTGACCAAGGGCTGCTGATACAAACTGGGCTACACATTCTTTTTAAAAGAAAATGAAATATGAAAACAGGGAGACATAATGTTTATGACCCATGAGAGTTGAGTCATTCAAATGGTAGTTCTCTAGCAGTAAACATATTCTTGGTATCTTGTGCCGAGATTCCTTCAAGTTACCTTCATTTCTTCCTCTCCTGAAAGTTTTTTGTTCAATTCCTTCTGCAGCATCTTGAGAAACAGCAGCACTCTCCCAATAAATTCTCCTTTATACTTAATCTAGCCAGAGCAAATCTCTGCTGTGTGTTAACTGCAACCAGGAGACCCTTAATTAGAACCCCAGGGAAGGCAGATTTATCATGGATTTCCATTATCTATCCGATATCCATTGGCATTTTGAAGATTTTTTTTCTCATTAATTCTTAAGTTAATGGCTTAGATCGACTGCATTATATTGTGGGCTATATGTCTTTTCAGAAGTCTAAGTGATTTCTTAGAACTAGATAAATGTTGTTGGCTACACTATTGAATAGGATGAAGTTCACGCATTTTTCTGCCTGCCTTTTTGTCAGCAACATAGTCGTCATAGGAAAAACAACATTTTTCTGGGATAGTGGTATTATAGACAGTCAATATCTTGCTCAAGGTCATATAATAGGTAAGTGATGGAGATGGTATATTAACTTCATCTGCAAGACCCATAGCAAAGGTAAAGACCTCACTATATATAAACTTTTACATGTCATACATTTAAATAGATGCTGAGAGACTGAAGATTAAAAAACCCTCTATTCTTTGAAAAATCTATGGCTTATCAGTAATTAAATGATATCAACAGAAGATGGTGGCTGAAAAGAGAACAGTATACTGGAGACTATGAAGATATGGAAAAGAAACCTGTATGCAGTGTGGGTATTTAAGGAATGCTTTTGGTTGAGAAAACATCTGAGCTAAGAGTTACTGAATTATTAGATGTTAACAGAGCAGCAAGATGGAAAGGATGAGAAGGGTCTCCTAAGAAGCAGGAAAAGCATGAGCAAAGTTATAGAAGAATAAATCTGTTGCTACTATGAAATACAAATGTTTGGAATTCAGAAAGCATAGGGTGGAGGGTAGGAAGGTTATATCTGACAGGCTGATAGTGATCAGTTCCTGAAGAATTTAGTGTAGCTAGCCTAATATTTGATTGAAGAGGGAACATATTGTAGTAAGGAAGAGCATGGGTTCTGGAGCCAGACTGCCTCAGCTTGATTTGTGGATCTGTATGATCTTCAGGCCAATTCAGTCACTCAGTCGTGTCCAACTCTTTGTGACCCCATGAACTGCAGCACGCCAGGCCTCCCTGGCCATCACCAACTCCTGGAGTCCACCCAAACCCATGTCCGTTGAGTTGGTGATGCCATTCAACCATCTCATCCTCTGTTGCCCCCTTCTCCTCTTGCCCTCAATCTTTCCCAGCATCAGGGTCTTTTCCAAAGAGTCAGCTCTTCGCATTAGGTGGCCAAATTATTGGAGTTTCAGCTTCAATATCAGTCCTTCCAATGAACACCCAGGACTGATCCCTTTAGGATGGACTGATTGGATCTCCTTGCAGTCCAAGCGACTCTCAAGAGTCTTCTCTAACACCACAGTTCAAAAGAATCAATTTTTCATTGCTCAGCTTTCTTTATAGTCCAACTCTCACATCCATACATGACCACTGGAAAAACCATAGGCTTGACTAGATAGACCTTTGTTGGCAAACTAATGTCACTGCTTTTTAATATGCTGTCTAGGTTGGTCATAACTTTCCAAGGAGTAAGTGTTTTTTAATTTCATGGCTGCAATCACCATCTGCAGTGATTTTGGAGCCCAAAAAATAAAGTCAGCCACTATTTCCTCATCTATTTCCCATGAAGTGATGGGACCAGATGCCATAATCTTAGTTTTCTGAATGTTGAGCTTTAAGCCAACTTTTTCACTCTCCTCTTTAACTTTCATCAAGAGGCTCTTTAGTTCTTCACTTTCTGCCATAAGGGTGGTGTCATCTGCATATCTGAGGTTATTGATATTTCTTCCGGCAATCTTGATTCCAGCTTGTGCTTGATCCAGCCCAGTGTTTCTCATGATGTACTCTGCATATAAGTTAAATAAACAGGATGACAATGTACAGCCTTGACATACTCTTTTTCCTATTTGGAACCAGTCTGGTGTTCCATGTTCAGTTCTAAACTGTTGCTTCCTGACCTGCATACAGGTTTCTCAAGAGGCAGGTTAGGTGGTTTGGTATTCCCATCTCTTTCAGAATTTTCCACAGTTTATTGTGATCCACACAGTTGAAGGCTTTGGCATAGTCAATGAAGCAGAAATAGATGTTTTTTCTGGAACTCTCTTGCTTTTTTGATGGTCCAGCGGATGTTGGCAATTTGATCTCTGGTTCCTCTGCCTTTTCTAAAACCAGCTTGAACATCTGGAACTTCACGGTTCATTTATTCCTGAAGCCTGGCTTGAAGAATTTTGAGCATTACTTTACTAGCGTGTGAGATGAGTGCAATTGTGTGGTAGTTTGAGCATTCTATAGCATTGCCTTTCTTTGGCATTGGAATGAAAACTGATCTTTTCCAGTCCTGTGGCCACTGCTGAGTTTTCCAAATTTGTTAGCATATTGAGTGCAGCACTTTTACAGCATCATCTTCCAGGATTTGAAATAGCTCAACTGGAATTCCATCACCTCCACTAGCTTTGTTTGTAGTGATGCTTCCTAAGGCCCACTTGACTTCGCATTCCAGGATGCCTGGCTCTAGGTGAGTGATCACACCATCGTGATTATCTGGGTCATGAAGATCTTTTTTGTACAGTTCTTTTGTGTATTCTTGCCACCTCTTCTTAATATCTTCTGCTTCTGTTAGGTCCCTACCATTTCTGTCATTTATTGAGCCCATCTTTGCAGGAAATGTTCTCTTGGTATCTCTAATTATCTTGAAGAGATCTCTAGTCTTTCCCATTCTATTATTTTCCTCTATTTGTTTGCATTGATCACTGAGAAAGGCTTTCTTATCTCTCCTTGTTATTCTTTGGAAGTCTGCATTCAGATGGGAATATCTTTCCTTTTCTTCTTTGCTTTTTGCTTCCCTTCTTTTCATAGCTATTTGTAAGGCCTCCTCAGACAACCATTTTGCTTTTTTGCATTTCTTTTTCTTGGGGATGGTCTTGATCCCTGTCTCCTGTACAATGTCACAAACCTCCGTCCATAGTTCATCAGGCACTCTGTCTATCAGATCTAGTCCCTTCAATCTATTTCTCACTTCCACTGTGTAAGGGATTTGATTTATGTCTTACCTGAATGGTGTAGTGCTTTTCTCCACTTTCTTCAATATCAGTCTGAATTTGGCAATAAGGAATTCATGATCTGAGCCACAGTCAGCTCCCGGTCTCGTTTTTGCTGTCTGTATAGAGCTTTTCCATCTTTGGCTGCAAAGAATATAATCAATCTGATTTCAGTGTTGACCATCTGGTGATGCCCATGTGTAGAGTCTTCTCTTGTGTTGTTGGAAGAGGGTGTTTGCTATGACCAGTGTGTTCTCTTGGCAAAACTCTATTAGCCTTTGCCCTGCTTCATGCTGTACTCCAAGGCCAAATTTGCCTGTTACTCCAGGTGTTTCTTGACTTCTTACTTTTGCATTCCAGTTCCCTATAATGAAAAGGACATCTTTTTTGGGTGTTAGTTCTAGAAGGTCTTGTAGGTCTTCATGGAATTGTTCAACTTCAGCTTTTTCAGTGTTACTGGTTGGGGCGTAGACTTGGATTACCATGATATTGAATGCTTTGCCTTGGAATCGAACAGAGATCATTCTGTCATTTTTGAGATTGCATCCAAGTACTCTTTTCATACTTTTTGGACTCTTTTGTTGACCATGATGGCTACTCCATTTCTTCAAAGGGATTCCTGCCCACAGTAGTAGATAAAATGGTCATCTGAGTTAAATTCACCCATTCCAGTCCATCTTAGTTTGCTAATTCCTAGAAAGTCGACGTTCACTCTTGCCATCTCCTGTTTGACCACTTCCAATTTGCCTTGATTCATGGACCTAACATTCCAGGTTCCTATGCAATATTGCTCTTTACAGCATCGAACCTTGCTTCTATCACCCGTCCCACCCACAACTGGGTGTTGTTTTTGCCTGGCTGCATCCCTTCATTCTTTCTGGAGTTATTTCTCCACTGATCACCAGTAGCATAATGGGCACCTACCGACCTGGGGAGTTCATCTTTTAGTGTCCTACCTTTTTGCCTTTTCATGCTGTTCATGGGGTTCTCAAGGCAAAAATACTGAAGTGGTTTGCCATTCCCTTCTCCAGTGGACCACATTCTGTCAGACCTCTCCACCATGACCCATCTGTCTTCGGTGGCCCCACATGGCATGGCTTAGTTTCACTGAGTTAGACAAGGCTGTTGGTCCGTGTGATCAGATCGGCTAGTTTTCTGTGATTGTGGTTTCAGTCTATCTGACCTCTGATGCCCTCTCTCAGTGCCTACCATTTTACTTGGGTTTTTACTTGTATGATCTTAGCAAGTTCTTTTACAACCATGTACCTCAGTTTACCTAGGCTTGCTTGTGGCTCAGTGGTAAAGAACCTGCCTACTAATGCAGGAAACATAAGAAAGGCATGTTCGATCCTTAGGTCAGGAAGATCCCCTGGAGAGAAAAATGGCAACCCATTCTAGTATTCTTACCTGGGAAATTCTATGGATAGAGGAGCCTGGCGGGCTACAGCCCATGGGGTCACAAAGGAGTCAGACACGACTTAGCAACTAAACAACAACCTCAGTTTACTCATCTGTAAGAAGGAGGTAATAATATTTGTTATAAAGATTAAATAAGTTAATATATATAAGAATGATTAGAATAATGCCTGGAAAATAGTAAGCACTGTGTAATATTTACTATTTAATTTTGACAGAATTAGTAGAACCTCTGCTGGTTGAGAAAAACATTTTAAATGATTCCCAGGTTTCTGAGTATCTTGATGATTGATGGTGCCATTCCCTAAAAATGAAAAATGTAGGAAGAAAAGCAAGGTTAGTTGAGGAATATAATGAATTTTGGCTTTAAAATGTGATTTTGATACTTGTGAGTCATTCAACTGGGCATATTCTACAAATATTAAATTTTGGAAAGCTGATATTCAGAGGTAAATTTAGAATACAAGAATCCTTATAGAGATATTGATGAAGCAATGATGGAGAGTAAGATATCCAAGATAAATGTGTGCAAAAGAATACTGGAATAAAGATGAAGCCAGAGGGCAAGAGTGGGTGGAACCTTTTGAAACAGATAGATGTAAATCCAAGGATTTGGATTCAGACTAGAGTGATTTTTCCTACTGCAGCACAGGAAGCTATTCTGTGAATTAGATAATGAAACTAAAATTCCCACAATGCCCATATGAGAGAGACTGAGAGAAAAAGGATACTTTCTACAATGTTGATGACAGTGTAACTGGCTAAACTTTCAAAAAAGACAATTAGTCTAAACATGAACGTGATCATTGACTTGGAACTTTCCCATCTAGAAGTATATATTAAACTGATTATCAGAGATACACAGATTCATATACAATCATGGATCTATCATGGTTTGTTTATAGATAAACCTTATGTCTTATTAAAATTTTTTTTCTATTTATTTGCTCCCCCCCCTCCCCAATTTGTTTGGCTATGATTAGTTGTAGCATTCGAAGTCTTAGTTGTGGCACATGGGATCTAGTTCCCTGACCAGGGATCGAACTGGGGCCTCCCACACTGGGAGTGTGGAATCTTAGACACTTCACCCCAGGGAAGTCCCTAGACTTTATTTTTTAGAGTGGTTTAGGTTCACAGCACAGTTGAGGGAAAAGTACAGAGAATTCCCACATACTCCCTGACCTCCATGCACACAGCAATCCCACTGTCAATGTCACACACCAGTCCATGGACTTACTTTAACACACCATGATCACTCAAATCCTGTAGTTTACATGAGAGTTCATGCTTGGTGTTGTACATTGTTTGGGTTTTGAAAAATATATAATGACATGTATTCACCATTACTAGTATCATAAAGTAGTTTTATTTCATTCAATCATGGATAGTTTTGTGCTATTTATAGTACAGGAAAAATTAGAGAACAACCTAAACATACAATATTGTGTGATAGCTAATATAAATAAGGGCTCATCCAACTGATATAATATGCAGCCCTTAAAAATACACTTGACAGCATATTTAATAATATGAGAAAATCCTTTTAATACATCATTAAATAAATAAGAATCAAGTAATGGAATTATATATACATCTTATTTATAGTATATATTCTACATTTTTGTATATGGTATAATGTTACTTTTATATTGTATGTGTATAAACTCACATGCATGCATGCATATGTAGAAACAGACAAAAGGCTGAACAGATATACATAAAGATGTAAAAGATTATTACAATAAAGCTGTAATAAATAGTTTCAACCCAAAACTTTTTCGTACTAAAAATCGAGTATCTGAATAACATATAACACTTTGTAGCTTAAAGTGTATGATGTGTTGATTTGGTACATTTGTGTATTATAATATGACCATTGTAGCATTAGCTAAAACCTCTATCATGTCACATAATTATAATTTCTTTTGTTACTGAGAACGTTAATGACCTAGTCTCTTAGTAATTTGAAGTATATGATAGACTATTTTTTAACTAGAATTGCATTGCTGTGTATTAGATCTCTAGAACTTATTCACCTTCTAAGTTTGTCCCATTTGACCAACATATCTCCATTTTCCCAACCCCCAGCCCCTGCTGCCCACCATTCTATTCTGTTTCCATGAGTTCAACTTTTTTAAGAGTCCTCACAGAAGTGATATCATACAGTATTTGTCTTCAGCTTCCTGACTCATCTCACTTAGCATAATGCCTTCAAGGTCCATCCTTGCTGTTCAAATGGAAGGATTCCACGTTTAGCTATTGTGCATAATGCTGCGGTAACCGTGGCAGTGCGGACATCTTTACCACTGGGTCACCTGGGAAGCCCTGGGACATCTTACACCGCCATGACACAGATATCACCTACCTCCTATTTCCTTGCCTAGAGACTCTAGCCTGTTTTCTGTGTGCACTCCCTGATTGAACCTTCTTGCACCACCACCCTCAGGAGTTCATATAAAGAGCTGGCTGTAGAGTTGGGGCAGGTGTGGGTTTGACACTCGGGGTGCTTGAGTGAGATTTTTCTGGCAACTCATGGGCAGGCTTCCCACTGGAGTCGAGAACACGCCAGCAGGAACCGTGTCTCTTTCATGATGTCTGATAATATCTGCCTCTTTTTCTGTCTCCTTCCTACCTCCTCCCACTCCCCAGTCATGAAGATCTTGCTTTAATGCCCCAAGGGCTTCAGGATTGAGGTGGGTTTCTTTAGTAGCATCTTGCACAGCTGGGGAAGCCATGTGTTGGCTCACTACCCTTCCTTTGAACAGACTATATTTACTGATGAGTGAGGGCACTATGTGATCAGAAACATAACACTATAACCCTTCTTCTCTTCAGCTTCATTGCTTCCAGGAGCTAGAGGTGTACAGTGGACCCTCCATATCCATGGGTTCCACAGCTATGAATTCAACCAATTGTAAATTGAAATAGCTTAAAAAAGTTCAGAAATTTCCAAAAAGCAGAACATGCATCTGTTCTCTGCAGCAATTATTTAGATAGCATTTATACTATATTAGGTATTGTAGATAATCTAGAGATGATTTAAAGTGTTTGGGTAAATATGCATAGATTATATGCAAATACTATGCCATTTTATATAGGGGACTTGAGCATTCTCAGATTTTGATATCCATGTGGGATCCTAGAATCAATCCATTGTAGATACTGAGGGATGACTCTATATAATGATGAGCCAGACAAAACTTTTGGGGATAGACTCGTTGTTTAAATGTTCTCTTTCTTGATGCTAATCTGAGTTAGCTGCTCATTGTTCTGAGTTTATTTATCATAGTCTCAGTTCAGTTCAGTTGCTCAGTCGTGTCCAACTCTTTGCGACCCCATGGGCTGCCAGGCTTCCCTGTCCATCACCAACTCCCAGAGCTTACTCAAACTCATGTCCATTGAGTCAGTGATGCCATCCAACCATCTCATCCTCTGTTGTCCCCTTCTCCTGCGGCCTTTAATCTTTACCAGCATTAGGGTCTTTCTAGATGAGTCAGTTTTTTGCATCAGGTGGCCAAAGTATTGAAGTTTCAGTTTTAGCATTAGTACTTCCAATGAAAAATATTCAGGACCGATTTCCTTTAGGATGGACTGGTTGGATCTCATTGCACTAGACTCTCAGTCTAGTCTAGTGGAATTCACTTAGCCCTGTCTGACTCTTTGCGACCCCATGGACTGTAACCTGCCAAGCTCCTCTGTCCATGGAATTCTCCAGGCAAGAAACAGTACTGGAGTGGGTTGCCACTCCTTTGGCTAGAGGATCTTCCTGACCCAGGGATTGAACCTGCATCTCCTGCATTGCAGGCAGATTCTTTACTATCTGAGCTACCAGGGTAACCCCTTATTTATCAGGGAGATAGCCAAAGAGTATGAATTCTGACTTAAGACAAGGTAAAATTCCTGCGGACCTGAGCTATGAATACTGAACAATCTTCTACCAGTTAGCTCAGTATTAGGGCATTAAGACCCTGGAGAAGGAAATGGCAACCCACTCCAGTATTCTTGCCTGGAGAATCCCATGGACAGAGGAGCCTCACAGGCTATAGTCCATGGGGTGGCCAAGAGTCAGACATGACTGAATGACTAACACACACACACAGGGCATTAAGATATGACTCAGATTACAAAATGGTAGTTTTCAAACTGATCATTGTGTGTGCATGTGTGTGTGCGTGTGTGTTTCCAGATGTCTCAGTAACCATGAGAAGAGAGAATAAGGATTTTCTGAAGTCAAGGTCAAGGCATACTTGGGCATTGGTTACAATACCATAAATCTCATCTTATTGGCAGTAGTCATCATGCAAAACACTTTTGGCTGCAATACATTTGAATCCTGACAAGTTTAGGATAGGAACAAATTAGACATCATTGTTAATCAGTTTTGAGGGTTATGTAGGATATATGCAGACCTAAGCAAAAAATTATTTTAGAACCAGTTTTGTCTTAACATATTTTGGAGAATATCCAAGTTTGACTGAAAAACAAACTGCTGAACTAAATTTGTGCTGAAATTGAACAGTTTGTGTACCAATTATCATCAAAATAATGCTCAGCCTTTTTTTTCTTTTTAATTCTTCCATTGGTAGCTTAAAACTTCACTTTGTGCATCTCCTCCAACCCATTGCTTTGAGTGTGGGCTAGTGAACCGTGGGTGGCTTTTTCTTTTTACAAGACTTCACAGTATGAGACAGAGATATGAGATATGTAAATATATACTATATGTGAATATGTTTATATTGTATATATTTAGATGTATTTAAGGAATCCTATAGATACACACTTATAATTTTAAGAAAGAGATAGGATTATTAAAAAATTTTCTAAAAAAAAAAATTTCTAGAATACTCTCTTAATGAAAAAATTTTCACAAAAACTAAAGATTTAAAGAAGGCCATGGTTAGTGGTTACCTGAATTAAATGAACATAGATCCTGAAGACAATGCATTTGCAGACCTGCATGCTAGCTTTACCTGCTTTTCCATAGTGACCATGATGAAAAAACAATGCCAGAACTAAAGGCCAACACTGCTCACCATAGACCATTTGGGGAATTGACTTGAACTAAATTGATCAGAGCCAAACTATGGGCTTCTCTGGTAGCTCAGATGGTAAAGAATCTTCCTTCTCTCACTTAGCACAACAAATTTTTTGGAGCATAATATCTATGAACTAGAAATAAGATCTAATCTGACTCTAAAAGTAACTTTTCATTTCATTCATTGCTTTAGAAGGCCTAAATAGCATATATACTGGATATATTGCCCAGGAAATAGTTCAAGTAGATTATATAAATAGTTCTTTTTGATTAAATAATTTGGATTGACTTATTTAGTAGTTTGGAATTTCAGCTTGGAAGTGAAGTGTTATATTAAAAAAATTCCCACCCCTGCTCCTCCAAATAAAAGCAGTCTAAAATAGGTTACATCAAACCTTTGGATCAGTTGTTTTACCTAAATGAAAGAATACATATATTTTGACTACTCACTTCAGTTAAAGTGATCTATCAGCCTGAAACTTACATATTAAATAAGCACTCTGAACATCTCTTAAGTGTATAATAAGGCTAGACACTGAGGATAAAGTTAGAAACAGCATCCAAAGAAACCTAGAAAAGTATTGAGTCACTGAGACTTTCTTCAAATTCATATATATATATATATATATATATATATATATATATGGGAGTCTAGAATATGGTACTGATGAGCCTATTTGCAGGAAAGGAATGGAGACATAAATGTAGAGAATGGACTTGTGGACACAGTGGGGGAAGGAGAGGGTGAGACAAATGGAGAAATCAGCATTGACATATATACACTATCATGTGTATAACAGATAGCTGGTGAGAAGTTTCTATATAACACAAGGCACTCTGTGATGACCTAGACTGGTGGGATCGGGGAGGGGAAGGAGGCTCAATAGGGAAGGGATGTATATACAATCATGGCTGATTCTCATTGTTGTATGGCAGAGACCAACACAACACTGTAAAGCAATTTTCCTCCAATTAAAATATAAATTAAAAAATTATCAGATGTCAGTGAGAGTCTAATAATAATAAATGATGGTCTAAAATATTTATGTAGCTTTGTAAATTAGTCCTTTCAGGTTCAGTTCAGTTCAGTTGCTCAGTCGTGTCCGACTCTTTGTGACCCCATGGACTGCAGCACGCCAGGCTTCCCTGTCCATCACCAACTCCCGGAGCTTGCTCAAACTCATGTCCATCAGGTCAGTGGTACCATTCAACCATCTCATCCTCTTGTCATCCCCTTCTCCTCCTGCTTTCAGTCTTTCCCAGCATCAGGGTCTTCTATATGAATAGCCACTCCTGTTTGTGAATTGAGGGGCTCTGTAGATATCTCCCAGCATGCATCTTTATTCCTGTCCTAATAAGGCTCATTGTCCACCACTAAATCCACATTACTTTGAGTTATTGATTTAATTTCACAAATATTTACTGGACTTTAATTATATTCTCACCACTGTGTTAGTTACTCAGGGACCCAAGAAATTGATCAAGTTTTGAGTCCTTAGTGTGAATACACCTCTCATAAGAAGATGCAGTGATTTTACCTGAAAGCAAAAAGGAGGCAGGACTTAGTCATCTATGTTAGGAGGAAGGTGAGATGGTTGAATCAGAAAACCAGAGAGAGTTTTTTAGGTTGGTAAGCTAAATGTAATATTCTGAAGAGAATGTTGCAAAGTATCTCATTTCACTTATTACAGGGATTTCATAGACTATATTTATGAGCCCAATAATTTTCAAATTGGTGAGTTTACAAAAAGCTCTCTCCCATATTTGGTAGTTCTGATATGGTTTATAAACTTTTAATATAATCTAAATTTTTAATTTAAAAAACCTTGAGTTTTAAATTAATAATCAAAAAGTTCAATAAGATGTTAACAGAAAGAAAGCTGTTTCTTAACAGTAGTATGCCACTGCTAAATTTCTTTTGCAATAATACACTCTTTTGAGATGACATTATTCATATGCCCTGAATATGACATTGAATTTGTAGTTGATTTGTAACAGTAGGATTGTTTTTCTTCATTTCCATTTGTTTCTACAAACTCTATTGCTGCATAACTTCCAGTTCATCTTAAAGTCATAAGTTCTATATATTAAAAGCAATGGAAAGTCATGCATATTTCAGTAGCAGTATAGGTATATTAGATATTCTAACTTTGGTTGTTTGCATTATAAGAAAACCCATCAATTACTCTGAACTGTGTCAGCCAAATTGAAAAGTCTAAAGGTATTAAAGGTGAAAGGGACAAAAACTCCCTGCTTATATTCAAGTTTCAACTCTCAAATTAATATGTTCTGGCTATGCTTCTTAAAAGAAAAATAAATCTGGACCTATAAACAGGAGACCACCTCAGATAAGTAATTCTGCTCTTGGTTGAATGGTGTGCATTTTCTTAGCTCTGTAAGTGTGAATTGACATAACAGATGCTAATGGTTTTAGGAAGTTGTTGAGGCCCAACAGGTCAATGATCCATGATGTCTAAATTTCTTAAACCCATATTTGCATAATTTACCTTTCAAACACTTCATAAACACATATTTATAGGATAGACTAGGTTTATAGGATAAACCACGTTAGTTTATTAGTTCTTGCCCATAAGCTCTGGGGACATTTGTGACTAGTAAAATTTTCATCAATCAGAAGCTGGCAAACTGTAAAACTTCAAATATTAAGATTCTCTCATTTAGGTGTGTGTCGTACATAATAATTTTATGAGGCAAGTCAGTGAATATTTCATACCTACATACCTGTGATGTACACTGTGCTGGAAATTGTACTTACAAAATGAGTAAGGCATTGACTCTTTCATTTCTGAACTCTTGTTAGTTGGTAAGTTAAATAGGTGAACTGATAATTATAATAGTTCTATTTTATCTTGCTCAGATGGTAAAGAATCTGCCTGCAGTGCGGGAGACCTGGATTTGATCCCTGGGTTGGGAAGATCCCCTGGAAGAGAGCATGGCAACCCACTCCAGTATTCTTGCCTGGAGAATCCCCATGAACAGAGGAGCCTGGTAGGCTACAGTCTGTGGGGTTGCAAAGAGTTGGACATGGCTGAGCGCATAAGCACATAGAGTAAATATGTTGTTCACTTAAAAGTTGGACTTCACTTAAAAGTTGGGTTCTAAGGTATGTTCTAGCATCACGAAAGCTTTTGCCTTTCCCTAAACACTGCTTTCATCTCCATCTGCATCTTCATTGTGAAAATCACCAGCCAGAATGATGAGCTGAAGATGCAGTAAAAGCCTAACACACTGTGTTCTCTCTCATTGATTGTTATAACCATGGCTCACCTCATTACTTTTTATGCTGTTAAAAAAATCTCTTATCATTTTCTCGTAAGTTCGAGTTTATAAGCATTGCTTAGTTGCTGGTCGTGTTAATTCAGATCGCATCGCTTCAATTCCGTTCAGTATAGTATGGGTGTGTGTGTGTGTGTGTGTGTGTGTGTGTGTGTTAGTCACTCAGTTGTATACAACTGTTTGCGACCCCATGGACTGTAGCCCACCAGGCTTCTCTCCCCATGGAATTCTCCAGGCAAAAATACTGGAGTGGGTAGCCTTTCCCTTCTCCAGGGGATCTTCCCAACCCAGAAATAGAACCCAGGTCTTCTGCATTGCAGGCAGATTCTTACTATGCAAGCCAGCAGGGAAATCCATAGTTTGGTTCTGATCATTTTAGTTCAAACCAACTCCCCAAATGGTCTAAGGTAAGCAGTGTTGGCCTTTAGTTCTGGCATTTTTTTTTTTCATCTTGATCATAATGGAAAAGCAGATAAAATTAGCATGCAGGTCAGCAAATGTATTATCTTCAGGATCTATGTACATTTAATTTAGGTAACCACTGCCTTAAAAAATGTGGATTTTTTTTTCATTAAGATAGTATTCTAAAATTTGTTTTATAATCCTATATCATTATTAAAATTATATGTCTGTACCTATAGAAGTCCTTAAATATATTTAAATATATTCAAATATAAACATACCCACACATTTACATATACACACCAGGACAGAGGAGAAAGTTATGGTCAACATAATTTAAAAGTATTTTTTCCTCATGTGTTTCTTCAAAATCTTTCAAGTCTACAAACCCCCGTGTGCTGAATTTCTTTTTTCTCCATGCCCTCCCTACTTCTACCTTCATTTTCAAATTCTAATTCTTTACACAGTGGAAACTTCTAGTGTCTTAATGTGGTTATTGATAAATTCCTGTTAAACAAATGCTACTGTATTGATTTTTATTTCAAACTGCGTTTATATATGTACAGTTCAATTTACCTCAACAAATGTTGTTCTATCATTTTCTCTTTAGAAAGCAAAGGGCTATATATATTGGGTTTTTAAGCTGAATTTAAATCATTGAGCCTTGGTGTCTTCACCTGTGAAGATGTTGTGAAGAAAACCACACTAGGAGAAGCAGGAAATATTAATTGCATCTCCATTGCATAATTTTAAATTCTGTGCATCCAAATTTCTGGCTTATAAGTGACAGATTGAAAATTTTAGGATTAGGAAGCCTCTTAGAAAGAATAAGGCATTTGTTTGAAGGTCTCATCAGAAGTTTAAAATCATAAATCTATGTTTCTCTCTTGACTTCTGGCAACCTGGATGGGAAGGTATATTAGGGTATGATTTTGCCATCAGCAAAGTGAATAGAGGGGATTTCAGAATGGGAGCCAGAGAGAGTACAGTGTACGATCCCAATGTCCTTGACTAGCCAAGGCCAGGCTAGATTCTGACATCTGCCTCCTTCATTTCCTGACTGCAAACCCCCATGTGCTAAATTTCTTTGTCCCCACACCCTCCCTACTTCCATCTTCATTTTCAAATTTTACTTCTTCACGCAGTGAAAACTTCTGGTGTCTTAATGTGGTTATCGACAAGTTATGAGAAACAATGTCTATTCTCTGACAGAATCCATACAAAACCTGCTGACTGAGATTTTCTTTCTAACTGCATTCTGCAATGTTTAATCTTTATTTTTTCCTTTCACTTCACATTCTAAACTAGAAATGATGAGATATTGGCAGTGACCTCAGTGACACTTTTTAATCTTCTCCTGTCACTCTTTAAGCTGTTATTTCAAGATTATTTTATTCTCCTGCCATTTACTTTTTCATCTGAATTTCAGTTTGTTTCTGTGTTCTTAGTGCATCTTTTTTTTTGGTGGGGGGAGAGAGCATTTATGAGAGATCTTACCAAATATACAGTATATGAAATTTCCTTTGAATTATAAAATTTTAGGTTGTTTTGTGCACTCCCCACCCCTCCCTGAGCAAACCGTTCAGGAAAGCAGACAAGAGCACATTTTATTCTAATTCTTAATAAGGGTGACTTTGTTGTTAATTTCTGTTATGGTAAGATTTATGTCCCTTGTTTACTTCTGTCTCTCTTAGAACCCATTAAAGTGCTTGCGTATGTGCATTTACTATTTGAAGGAGAGGGGATGGCATTTGAAAAAATTAACAGAATTCCTCTAGAAGCATAGTGGGCCAAATATAGATCCTACAAAAAACAGGCAGGAACGAATGGTTATGGTCTGTTGGGGAAATGAATTTTGTTTAGAATAAACTTTATGAAGAGTAACGGGAGAAGATAAAGATGAACATGTTTCTTTTGGTCAGAGTATGAAGGGCTGGGTCTGCCATGCTAAAGCAATTGTACTCTATCCTTTAGGCCAGGACTTACAAGCTTGAATTCCTATAGGTAATATTAAAGAATAGGGAGGCCAAAGTAAAGTATTTCATGTTCTCCTTAATTATTCTCCAAGAATCAACAGTTTGAACACTGAAATGAACAGGTCTGATTAGGAAGACTAAAGAGAATGGTGGGAAGCATGGCAACACAGAATGTACCTGCTCAGTTTAAGACAGTGGTGGTGCTCATCTTTTGCCTATTGATTCCATGTGGGAATTTGGGCACAGTGTCATCTGATATTATACTTGTTTTTCCAAGAGATTTCACAAATCTAAAATTTGGTATGAAAAGACCTGACATAAATTTTGATAGCAATGAAAATTAAAAAAAATAATTTATTTATTTGGCTGTGCCAGGTCTTAAGTTGTTGCATGTAGGATCTTTAGTTGTGGTGTGAGAACACTTAGTTGTGATATGTACGATCCAATTCCATGATCAGGGATGGAACCTGGGCCCCCTGCATTGGGAGCATGGAGTCTTAGTCACCAGACCACTAGGGAGGTCCCAGCAATTTCAATTTCTAAAGTATATATATATATACCAATGATGTGAAGACCAAATAAAGCAAGAAGGCAATGGCACCCCACTCCAGTACTCTTGCCTGGGAAATCCCATGGACAGAGGAGCCTGGTAGGCTACAGTCCATGGGGTCACGAGGAGTCGGATACGACTGAGCGACTTCACTTTCACTTTTAACTTTCATGCACTGGAGAAGGAAATGGCAACCCACTCCAGTGTTCTTGCCTGGAGAATCCCAGGGACGGGAGCCTGGCGGGCCGACATCTATGGGGTCACACAGAGTCGGACATGACTGACGTGATTTAGCAGTAGTAGCAATAGTATTTGCAAACTGGATATAAGCAATGGGAAGAAAAACGTCTACAAAAACTTTATTACCATTCTGTCAGGTTTGAGGCTTGGCCACTGATCAAAGGATCAGAATATAATAAAATACAACTGATTATTAAATTACAGTAAGATGTGAATGGTGTGGTACCTTTGATAATTCAGAAGGAACTTTAGAGTCTGGTGAAATTCCAGGGTTATAATGCTGATAATTTTTGTGCTATGGGAACAAAAGTGCAATTGGTCTCATGCTAAAGTGTCAATTAGTAGAATATGGTATATTAAATTTTTATTCCTGAATTCAAAAGAATACTTAAGCATCTACTTAGTGCCAGGCACCGTTCAAAGTGCAGGATGTTGAGTTTTGACAAATTCTGTAAGAATCCCCACCCTCAGAAAGCTTGCATTCAGTAGCGCTTTTTTAAGTTGATGAGGTCATCATGTCTACAAACAATGTTACATAATCACATGCTTTAAAAATAGTAATGATTATTTCAAGTTCTGGTTTGAAAAATAATTACATTCTATTGACCTTTCATTAGTTTTCTCTAATTGTGTTCTTGGCTTGCCCCCCAGTACTCAATTCATTAGCTTGTGTTAATTAGAATTCTGGAAATACACTTGAAAAACCATAATCTTAATTTTAAAAGTGAAATTATTGGCTCTATGTTCAAATATTAGCTACTACATATAATTTATTAATGGACTCAGTAAGGTGGCCTAGAG
Organism: Cervus elaphus; assembly: GCF_910594005.1. Classification (NCBI taxonomy): domain Eukaryota; kingdom Metazoa; phylum Chordata; class Mammalia; order Artiodactyla; family Cervidae; genus Cervus; species Cervus elaphus. Next base: position 50,212,577 of record NC_057844.1, read on the forward strand.
CTAGATGTGACAGTGGGAATTTTTGACTTTATTTGGCAAACCATAAATGCCAAAGTAACTTATGAAATCCTCAAATTAAATAGTAATTAAGTTTTTGCATGAGCTTTTTTCTCTAATAGGACTAAAGTGGATTGGAAACAAAAGAGATTATATGAATAATTGCAACTGGGTCATGACAGGGCAAAATAGTGAATGTGAAACAGTAATAATAGACACATTTCCTCTCTGTTTATGGAAACTATTCTCAGATTTAGAGATATTTCTTTCAGGTCAAAGGGAATAATTCTGTAAAGATATTTCAATATTCTTACATGGAACTTTCAGTCTTTAGGGGAGAAAAATAAATAGAGTAATACTCATAGTCTCTAAGCTATTTAGGCAACAATCAAGACAAACTGCAGACATGAGATACTCTTGTGAATAGGTAAAGTGAATTTAGAACCAGTTTGGATAGCTTGGGACACAATGTTGTATAAATAGGTAAAATTCTTAATCAGGTTTTCTGCAGCATCACTTCTAAAACCAGGACTAGCAAAGAGACACAGGAGCCTCACCTCTCCGCTTCCTAGTCTAGCTTCCCGGAAGCAAGCATAGATATATAGTTGAATTAGTGGCAGTTTTTAAATGACACCTGGGCCTGTTTTCTGTTTAGTCAAATGGTATCCTAAGATATTCCAATTTGTTTTCCTTTCTTCCTTAGAGCTAATGTTAACTTTTGTATTTTTCACTGGGATATGTTTCAGAATTCTGTGTGTGTGTTTGTGCTCAGTTGCTCAGTTGCGTCCAACTCTTCCATGATTCCATGGACTGTAGTCCTCCAGGCCCCTCTGTCCATGGAATTTTCCAGGCAAGAATACTGGAATGAGTTCCCATTTCCTACTCCAGGGGATCTTCTTGACCTAGGGATCGAACCCTGAGTTTCTTGTGTCTCCTGCATTGGCAGGCAGATTCTTTATCACTAGCGCTACCTAGGAAGTCCTGTTCTCTATGATTCATGTTTTCTCTAAATGTTCAACAAAGCTGACATAGTCAAGCATAATCAGTTACATTTCTTTCTTGAAAGATTCCCTTCTGGAGCCAGGTATCTTCTGGCCTCAATAGAGGTTGGCAAATACCTTGATCTGCTGGCCAGATAATCCTGTACTATTCGCTTGCGCTGATTCCTGGACTCATGTCTTTCTCTTTATTGATTTTTATCCTTGTTTTGTTGGAGCACTTCCTTCTGTAGCTTCTTACACTGTGGCAGTTAGTGGAAAGTTTCAGTTTATAGAACAGGGAACAGATACATTTTTCATTCACTCATTCTACAAACATTTGTTGAATCAGTAATAGGCATACACATTCAGTCATCAGCATTCAATAATTTCTCAGAAAAATTTATTAAGATATAAACTGGAGCATGCCACATCTTTGCTTAAAACCCTTTGGATTCTTCCCTTTGTGTTTGGAATAAACTCCAAGCTGACCCTCAAAGTCCTGAATGATTCAACTCTGCTTCTCTGGCTACCCTCCTTTCATACCACTCTCAGTCTTGCGTCACATGTTCCATCACCCTGGCCATATGTTGGTTCCAGAAACAGACCTGGGTCCTCAACACAGCGCAACTTTTTCCACAGCCTATGTGCTCTTTCCTCGGCTCTTTACATGACTGGGTCCTCACTATTTAGGACTTAGCTTCAATGTTCTCTACTGAGATAAGCCTTCTCTGAATGATCTCTCTAAAAAGGCCTTTTTATTCACTCTACGTTCTCCGTCACAGTGCCTTGTTTATTTCCTTTATTACAATAATAAACATTTTAATAAATGCTTGTATTTATCGACTTGCTTATTGCCTGTCTATTTCATTGGAACACAAGCTTAATGAAGGCATGGTCTTTGGTTTATTCTCCACTGTGTTTTGGGGGACTAGTGCAGTGTATGAAATGGAATAGCTTCCAAATGCTTAATGACTCCAATCGGTTTGAAACATGTAACTGAAATGACTGGTGCATGGACCACACTGCTTGGGGGAAAGTGTGGAGACATGAACATGACTGCTGCGTGCCTGGTTCGGGTCCTACTCTGATTTTTCTTCTCACTCCTGGGTCTGTAATAGTCCTGTGTCCCTTCATGCTCCTGGGGAGCTTTCTCTGCTCCCCTCTGCCTGAGTAATTTCCGCTTGACCTCCAGGCATTCCATCCCATTTCAGTTCCTCTGTGGAATCTGTTCTGTGTTTTAAGACTGGGTCCACTGGTTGTTTCCTAAGTTCCTAGACTCTCTGTATTAAGCCCTTGATAATACTTAGCTTATGATCAAAATTGACCTTTGGTTTCTGTGTTATTCATGTAGAAAATAAACTTCTAGAGAGCAGAGAAACTAAACCTGGTTCACTTTTTTCTCGGTATATGCAGTGAAGGCTTGAAAGTAACTATTCAGTTAATAATTGTTCATTGAAAAAAAAAACAGGTAAATAAGTACTGATAGAGAAAATACTATACAGGAAATCATATCTTTAGAAAAATGTTTTGGGGATAGAATGGCAAAAAACAATCAGTAGAGAGGACATTAAAATTTTTTTTAATGAGGTGATAGGTAGTAAGAACATAGCCTGAGGAAAATGCAATAATAATTTTGTGTAAGCATATCAGAAATGATGACATTCATCAATGCCAAGGCCACTGCATTGGCATTTCAGTCTTTAGTAACAGTGAGAGATTTCTGATTCTACTGCAGAAAGAGATGCTGACTCTCAAATGAAGAGGTTATATGATGAACACAGACATACCCACACACACAGTCATAACAACTAACGTACAATAGGAACTATGCTATAAGTTATTCTTCTTCTTCTAATATGTGCTGGGCATTGCATTAACATGCCTCCCTTACATCATCTCTACCAGGTCAATAACTGAATATTTTCCTAGTTTTTAGATCTCTGTTCAGATATCTGGCCACTTCAAAACATGTGCTCTTTCCATCAACTCCACTACTTGTCACTGTGAATAAGCAAACCAAGAAAACAAACATCTTTGTTGAGTTTTAGCTGTGAAATCATGTGCAAATTGGTCAGGTGTAATGGAACAGAGGACATGAGGCACATTCAGGGGGTGTGGTGCTGGGTTACAGATCTGAGGCTGGAGAGCATGTGGCTCACTGAAGCACCTGTAGCTAGACCCCGGGAGGCCAAGTAGAGAGAAAAACAATCAGGGAAGGACATAGGAACCAGGCACAGAGCAATCATGTTTATTTCTTCAAACAATTTTCCTTTAGCAGTATAGACTGTGCACCAGTCACGTCAGTTCAAATTTTCCAGCTGATTAGATTCTCTCATGCATCAGTAAATATCAATATTTCTTGGAATTGGCCCATTTGATCTAGATGGTCAAATTTGTTGGCATGGAGTGTTCATAGTATTTGTTCATTGATTGTCCTTTTCAATGTCAATGTCAGTGGCAATGATACTGATGTCTCTTTAATTTTCTGATATTAAATTTGTAATTTGTATATTCTTTGTTCCCCCTTTTAAAAAATTTTTTTTCCTGGTTAGAGGCTTATTAATTTTATTGATCTCTTCAAAGAATCAACTTTTGGTTTTATTGATTTTCTCCGTTGATTTCCTATATTCAGTTTCATTGATTTGAGCCTCTTTTTTGCTGACAGGCTGCTAACTGGAGGACATATGCTGGTCTTTTGTTTTCTGCCCTGGAACTTCTCTAACTCAGGGAATGGGAGACCTGTGGGAGTGCACCCAGCACAGTGAGCAACTCAGAACTGCTGGTGATGAGTTCTGAGATATATCCTTTAGCTTCACGACGGGTTGGTCACCCATTGTCCACACTGGTTTACAACACAAGAACATGGCCTTATAGAGACTTGTCTCCCTTCTCTTTGACCCTGTGTATCAGTCAGGTTTTCCAGAGAAACAGAACTGATAGGGTGTGTGTATTTAAGTATGTAACAAAAGTATGTGCATATATGCACATAAATTTATTACAAGAAATTGACTCATATGTTTCTATAGGGTGAGCCTGTAGGCTCATGACCCAGGAAAAGTCCATGTTCCAGTGTAAGTCCAAAGACAGGAAAAGGCTGAAATCCCAGATTGAAGGAACTCAAGGAGGAATTCTTGTGTATTGAGGGAGCGTGAGACTTCTTGTTTATTCAGGCCTTCAGTTGAGTGGATGAGGCCCACTTACATTAAGGAGAACAATCTGTTGTTCTCAATCTACTGATTTAAATATTAATTGCATCCAAAGGACCCTCATATGTATGCTTAATCACTCAGTTGTGTCTGACTCTGTGATGTCATGGACTGTAGCCCATCAGGATCTTCATGGGGATTCTCCAGGCAAGAGTACTGGAGTGGGTTGCCATGCTTTCCTCCAGGAGATCTTCCCAATCCAGGGATTGAATCCAGGTCTCCAGCCTTGCAGGCAGCTTCTTTACCATCTGAGCCACCAGGGAAGCTCAAAGACCCTCATAGAAACACCCAGAATAATGTTTGACCAGATACCTGGACATCCCATGGCTCAGTCAAACTGATACATAAAATTAACCATCACTCCTTCCCTGGCCCTCCACTCCTGCTGCCTGCCTCACATATAAAATAATACACTTGTATACCAACCCTGTCTGGTTTAGACTTGAGCTAAGACATCCATGTGATATTTAGTATGTGAAATAAGGCTTTGACTAGATGGGTGCTAATACTGGGTAAGAAATGGGTAAGAAATGTTTATGACTGTTGCAATTGCTATCTGAGTCACTAAGCAATAATAAAATGATGTTGTGTATGCATATGCATTTTCTACTCTTCTTTCAAGATCTTTTGAGATGTAAAATTGATCTATGTGAAATAAAATTCTACCATTTTCCCAGGCATTGAAGCCGGGTGCCTGTTTGAACCCATGGGTGCTCTATTTAAAGGGAAGGATAATGCCTAAGAATGTTTCTAATTTTCTGCCATCACCCTTTTAGCAAAGTAAAGAATAGTGGAGAGAGGAGTGGGAGAAAATATACCAAATCCTTTGCTCTAATTTGACATGCTGAGTTTTGCTAAATTTATCCTAAGAATAGCTACAAAATACTGGTTGCTAATAAGACCCATCATTACTATTAATGGCTTGAACAGTCGAATTCACTTTATTTTATTGAATGAGAGCAAAACTTAAAATCTTTGAATAACTCAACATGGTCTAAAGATTTAAAAAACTGTACTACTTAACACGTTCACATTCAAGAAGGATTTGCTTTTCCTGATTGACAGTAGCTCTGTATACATACATATATATGTTAAAATATAAATTGACAAAAAAGCCATACTTTGCTAATCATATGTAGCCTTTAAAACTTCAAAACAAATGATATTTATTATGAGAAAGAGGTATTCAAGTAAATGCAGAAAGGATTACATACTGCTTTTGCCAACACTTGACCTTTCAAGCTGCCTATCAATTGGAATGATTCTGAGCTCTTAGCATACTGACAGCCCACTGTGTGACTGATTGCTGGGAGAAATAGCAAATCCTTGACATCAGTTAACCTCTGACATTTTCCTTTAAATCATGCAGTGTTATTGTCTAGTGCAGGGGTGAAGGCAATTCATTTCTATTTGCTGCACTCTTGGTTACACCAACCAATCATGCTAATACAGTAGCATTTAAAATTTTAAACAGGCTTCCCTGGTGGCTCAGTGGTAAAGAATCCACCTTCCAGTGAGGGAGACATGGGCCCCATCTCTGGACCGGGAGGATCCCACATGCCAGGGAGCAGCTAAGCCCCTGTGCCAGAGCTACTGAGCCTGAGCTCCAGAGACAGGGAGCCACAGCTACTGAGCCCATGTCCACAACTACTAAAGCCTGAGCACCCTGGAGCCTGTGCTCCGCAACAAGAGAAGCCGCTGCAACTAGAAAGGAGCCCCCACTTGCAGCGACTAGGGAAAAGCCTGCACAACAACGACCCACCACAGACTAAATAAAGAAATAAAATTATTTTAAAAAATTAAAAAGAAGGTAACTGTGTTAGTTCTGCTAAATTTTAGATTTACCTTGAAAATTTCTCAAGACATTCGATAGAAACTGATGTTTGCTGTGACTCTAAATAGAACTTACTCAAAGAGGAGAGAGTAGGATTGTCTTTAGGGGAGAGGACAGCCAATTTCTCTGGTTTTCACCTTGGTGGCGCTGAGCGCAGGGAATTTTTTCCTTCCAGAAGTTCGTGAGAAAGGCTATCAAGCCTCTGATACCTAAAATTTATTCTGCCAATCCTCAGACGCTGATTAGTATGTCAGGTCCAAGTTGGTCTTCAGGGAGGACAGAAAAGGAAATAGAGCTGTAAAGTGACTTAGTTCAGTCTTGTTGAAAGCCAATTTAAAATCGAATCTAGATTTGATTAAAAGTAAAAGCAAGCAGTGTGACTTCTAAAAAAAAAAAAAAATCATGCTTTTAACCCAGATCCACTCTCGTTTTATTTATTGCTGGTTATCTGTTTACAGATATTGATTTTTCAATGTTTTTAAGAATTTTTGTGTTTAAGAATGTGATGGAAGAATTAGTAGGAAGTCCACAGGTTCTGGATTCAGTTACAACTCGATTAACATTCTGAGTGTAATTTATCATCTGTGTGACTTGGGGATATTATTTAATTTATAGGAAGTTCAGTTTCTACATCTGTAGAAAGGGCATTAAAATATATGCTTTACAGGATCACTGTCAAGATTAAAAATAATATATGCAAAATAGCAGACATAAAGTAAGGGCTTAGTTATCAGTAGCCATTCTAAGGTTTATCATCCAAAGGCCAGACACCCTGGTGATCTTGGGGTCCTCAGAGCTGAGAAACAGCTCTCCTTACTGCATCCTTGTCATGGCTTCCAATCTCATTGTGAACTGTATATAGGTATACTCTTAAACAATATGCTACTTATTTTTAGTTTATTAAAGTTTTGTAAAAAATAATAAATATGTAGTGATTTTTAACAATTAAAAAAATTCATTGAGACATTTGAGATAATCTTCCATTAATCTCTTAATCTGGTGAGTTATATTAAAATATTTTCTAATGTTGCATCAAATCTTCATGTTTTAAACTCAGCTGGTTCCTGCTATATATGTGTGTGTGTGTATATATATATTTATATTTGAATTTGATTTACTCATATTTTGTTTAGAATCTTAAAGCTACTACTGGCTTAGATTTACCTATAAATTTTCTTTTTTTAAAAAAAGCTTTTAATTTTGTACTGGGGTATAGCTGATTAACAAACAATGTTGTGGTAGTTTCAGATGAATGGTGAAGGGACTCAGCCATACATACATATTTATACAGCCCTTATCTAGTTTCAAAATCAGAGTTTTATTAGCCTCCTTTAAAGATGCAGTGAATGCTTCCTCATTTTCTTTTCCCTGGAGTTGTTTGTATAAATTGCATTTGTTACCTTTTAGTTCAATAGAATTCACCCGCAAAACCATATGTTTATATCTGAGAGATATTTAACTGCTTTAACCAATATAGGACTCTTCAGGTAGGTTTACTTTTCTGAAGACATTTTTATAATGTTTTCCAGGTATTTGTCTATTTTATCTAAGCTTTCAAATTTATTGTTATGAAATTGCTGATAATGTTTACAATAGCTAATGTGCCAGATCTGTAGCTCTCCTTACTTTCTCATTTACGATATTGTTTATTTGAAAATTTTATTTATTTTTTATGATGGTTAAATCAGTTTGTGGTATTGTTGAGACTGACTTTAAATATTTGTCTTCGGTTTTTATTTCAGCCCTTATCAATTTTTCTCTTCCTTTAGTCTATTTGGGTTGGGTTCATTCAGTTTTCTTTCTCTGATTTCTTAAGTTAGAAATTTAATTTCCAATATTTACAATTTTTCAAATTACTTAGAGCTATAAATTTCCCTTTAAATATCATCTTTTGAGTTTATATGTGTAGTTTTTTTTTTTTTCATTTATTTTGCATTTTCTGAAGTCCACAAATTCTTTTTTTACTTTTAAACTTCGTGTTATGGTATTAAGCTTATGCTTTCATTTTTGGAAACTTAACAACATTGAGGTCAGAAAACAGTTTTTACATTTGTAATTTAATAATGTTACTGAGAATTGGTTTGTGGCACACAAAATTTTCCTAATGTCTTACTATGATTTCTTCAACTTTTAAATGCAGTGTTCTACACCTGTTCCTTGAATTAAGCTTGTTAATTCCCAAAAGTTAGTTTTGCTATTTTTTTTTTTGCTTAATCTATTGCTTTTTGAACAAAGTATGTAAAAATCTTCCACTTTCATGGTGAGCTTTTCTTGATAGTTTGCTCACTGCTTCTTTAATATATCTTAAAGCTATATTTTTTATATGTATAGAGGTTTAGTATTGTTATACCTTTTTGGAAGCTAAAATTTTACTAATATTTAATGACTTTTAAAATTTCTAGTAATGTATATCATTTTCTTATCTCTATCTGACTTTAATATAGTTCTATGCCCTCTTACATTACTAGTATTTTAATTACTGTACATACTAAATATGTATTTTGCAGCTTTTTTCTTTTAATCTTTCCATGTTTTATGTTTAAGGTTGGCATCATGCATATAACATTTAGATCCACAATCTTTATATTTTATATTTATATTTTAACTTGTTTAACCCATTTATAATGAGAGTACTTATTAGTAGTAATTATTGGATTAATTAATATTCATACCTGTTTAGTGTACTTTTCTATATTTCTTTTTTCATCCTTTTTTACTTTTTCCTGAAGTGATTATAATTTTATTGCTTTCTATTCCTTTTCTTCTCTCATCCCACCAACACTAGTTTGGATTTACTTTATTTTAGATTTTTAATACAAATTTTAGCAAGCATTTAAAAAAACATTTATTTAGTTTCGGTCATGCTGGGTCTTGGTTGAGGCACATGGGATCTTAAGCTGCTGCATGTGGGATGTAGTTCCTTGACCAGGAATCCAACCCAGGCTCCCTACATTGTAGAGCCTTAGTCCCTGCAACACCAGAGAAGCTCCTAGAAGGCATTTAAAAATAGCTATGTTGAGATATAACTCACATACCATACAATTCACCCTTGAAAATATACAACAATTTTAATATATCAGAGAGTTGTGCAACTATCACCATAATCAATTTTATACTATTTTAATTACCCCCCCTAGAGAAATCTATATCTATTGGTAGTTACTTCTGACTTCCTTGGAACCCCACCAACAGTGGGAAGCAACTAATCTATTTTCTTTCTCTATAGACTTGCCTATTCTGGACAATTAAATGCTATAAAAAGAGTATAGTTTGTTTTTTAAGACTGACCTTTTTTGCTTAGCATATGTTGCAAATTTCATCCATGTATTTTTATTAGTACATTATCTTTTTATGGCTGAATAACATTTTGTTGCATAGTTGCTATTGTATTCTATTTATCCATTCTTTAGTAATGGATATTGGGTTGTTTATATTTTTTAACTTATGAATAATGTTGTTTGAAAATTCATATGCTACTTTTTAATGAAGACTTGTGTTATCATTTCTCATGGAGATGTATCTAAGAGAGGAATTGCAAGATCTCGTATGGTAATTCTATATTTAACTTTTCTGAGAACTGCCAAACTTCCAATTAAATATTTTTTTAATGGCTTCTTGATGATCTAAGCATCTTTTTGTGTGCTTATTGATCATTTGTATTTCTTCTCTGGAGCAATGTCTAATCAGATTCTTTGCCCATTTTTGATTTGAGTAATGTCTTTTTATTATTGAGTTATAAGAGTTCTTTATATACTGTGAATATAAGTCTCTTGTCAGAATATGTTTACAAAGTTTCTCTTAATATGCCTATTGTATTTTAACTTCCTGATAGTGTCTTTTGATGCTCAAAGCTTTTATTTTTGTGAAGTTCCATTTATTTGTCTGTATTTTCTTTTGGAACATGGAAGAGGTGTCTTATAGCTATAATAGTAGTTGGGTTAGGATCTGGGAATTGAGTATCTTGGACAAATCTCTTTTCTTCAAGACGCAATTATTAATAGGGATAAATCCAAATAAATACATCATACTCCCTGTGGTTTACTAATTTACAATCTACCTAGGTAGAAAAATATGTACGAATAAAATATTGAATAAGATTTATATTTATTTATGCTTTAGTATTGGCTCCAGAGTCTCTTGAAAGCTATTCATTGAAGTCCTTCCTGCCACCACCAAGCTTAATTAATATTTTATTCTTACCCAATTCAGGACCTGCCTGATCATCTCAGAGATGTTTCCCCAGTTTAAAAATGCCAGCTTTTAGCTATTTGGTCATAAAAGAGATGAAAAATTAATTAGCATTTACTAAAAAGTTCAAATTACCAATATTTGAATCTTATGACGATTAAAATACAACAAAGTTGGATGATATTATTTTTACTTTTCAAAATCCTCTGCATTTATATTGGAAAGCATTCTAATGTTTATCAAGATGCTTAAGTGTAGGAGTAACTAAGGAAACAAGTCAGAGAAGTGCCTGATCTGGAGAGATAATTATTATCTAAGCAAGTTTAGTGATATTTTGGGAGAGCTGAAAAGAGTGGGTTCATAGGATAGTTCTGTAGGGCATGAAAGCAGATATTTTCTTTCACCCTTTTTTTTGTAGGAAGTTCAAAATTAAATGATTCCCATGGCTATGCTGGCCACAAGAATAGAATCAGTCACCTGATACTCCAGAGTTGACAAAACATTGGATGCTTCTCCGATTACTGTCAGGTATAACTGTATTTGGCACTAATAGTGCAGTTCTATTCAAAGAGAGTTATTAGATGTGGTGGAGTTCAGTGCCATGGAGATATATACAACCCACTTTTTCACCTCTAAGCTGAATTAGTAGGGCAGAAAAAAGAGACACCTAAAAAATCCTAACTTCAACATGTGCTGTAGAATCTTTCCAGTCACTAAGACAAAGTCTTGCCTAAAATAGCCATCAGACTGACATTTCATCATCTTTAACATATACTAATTGGTCAGAAGCAAGTCTCAGGTTCTGCCTGCACCTGACAAGGGAGGATTATACATAGGCATGACTCATCTGGGTGGGTCTACCACAGTAGGGAATACAGTTTTTAGTTTTCTAGGTTCTGCAATATACAAATTCAAAGGGATGTTGAGAGAGGCAATCTGTTGTACTTTCACCACTGTGTTTTAGGACAGGCAAGTGGTCCAGCATGGCTGGAGCTGGTATCCTGAGAATCTGGGCTACCCTGGTGTCTCAGATGGTAAAGCGTCTGCCTGCGATGCAGGAGACTCGGGTTTGATCCCTGGGTCAGAAAGATCCCCCGAAGAAGGAAATGGCAGCCCAGTCTAGTACTCTTGCCGGGAAAATTCCATGGATGGAAGAGCCTGGTGGGTTACAGTCTATGGGGTCGCAAAGAGTAGGACACAACTGAGTGACTTCACTTTCTTCCTTTCTATCCTGAGAATGACTCTCTGTAAATGAAGCTGGAGAGGTAGGTAGGAGCCTGATTATAAAGCTTCTGGAATGTCATGATAGACTTAAGGAGAATTCACTTCCCTTCAGCAGGAAGCCTGTGAAAACTTTAAGCAAAAAAAATATATAATCAAATCTGAAGTTTAGAAACTTCGGATATATCATCAGATATATTATCAAATATGTAATATTTGATAACTTATTATATTTGAAACTTCAGATATATAATCAAATCTTAAGTTTAGTTTAAGCAAACCTATATTCAAATTTAAACTTAAATTTAAGTTTAAAGGAAGTATGTTAGACTTTTATTGCTGTGTAATAAAGTACCACAAACTTAATAGCTTAAATGCACATTTATTATCTCACATGCTTTTGTAGGTCAGAAGTCTGAGAGGGCTCTCTGGTGGGATACTCTGCTTAGGAGAGTACCAAAGCCAAAATCAAGTTGTTGGGAGGGCTGGATTTTTATCTGAAAGTCTTAGGGAAGAATCTACTTCCAGGTTTCGGGGTGTTGGCTGAATTCAGTTCTTGGTGGCAGTAGGACTGTGGTCCCCATTTTCTTGCTGGCTGTCAGTAGGGAACCTCTCTCCAATCCAGAGAACACTTTCAAAGGGTTTCTTTCATCTCAGGATTGAAAAATTTCCCTTGTGCCAAGTCCCTTTCATGCTTTGAATCTCTGCCTTACCCTGTGTGACCAGCTGGAAAAATCATATACAATTTTTTTTTTACCAATGGTATGCATTATATTTCTACATATTAGTGTCTAATTTGATATTACCGAGTAGTTGGTGACTATCTCTAATCTGTGTGCCTAAGGAAAAGGTCTTTGGTCTGGTTCTGATCTCTGTGCTTCTGCTCCTCCTTCTAGCTGTTTGTTCTGGAAGTCTAGATTCTGCTTCTGGCCCTTGCATGCCCAGTCTTCCCTTTTCTTCTGCATTTGTTCAATACATAACATTTAAGCACCAAATCCCATGGATTTCTTTGCTATATCTGTATGTTTTGAAAATCTTTACATCCTAAAAAATTACTCCTTTATTGCATCCTGTAACTCAATGGCAATGATTTTAAAAGCCTTTGCTTTTAAAATAAAGAACAATGGCTTTACTTGTAAATATGCACCGTAAAGAGAAATGAACCAAACACTCAAGACAAAAGATAGAAAAATGATTTAAAAAATTATTTCTGGAAGTCTTCCCTCTCCCTACCATTTTTCCCAATCAGCCTTTTATTCTGGGTAGTCTCTTATGTGCTCATCTTTGCGATTGTTTCCTTTGTTTATTTATATCACAAAATGTCCCTTCTGCAGACCTTGGAGATCTGTTTGTTGTTTCCATCAACAGTGACTCACAGTGGCTTGCACTGTGACCTTGGTTTTAATCGTAAACCCATTCTGCCTGTGGTCTAATTCAAGGAGGCTTTGGTCAGAACTGTACAGACTTCTGCTGTTACAGATGGCTCACAACCTGTAATTGCATTTGTCTGCTTTGACAATATGGGCTCAATAGGAGAGAAACAATGTCACTACTTTATCTTAGTTTCTTACACTCAGACCCAGCTCACTTTTCTTCTTTGGAGGGCGAGTCCTTGGAGGCTCCCCTGCCCTCGAAGGATGTCTAGTGAAAGCCATGGTTGTTGTGCAGTGGGAGGGACTTTCCATCTCCTCACTGGTCAGAATGCTGCATTGGAATTAGACCTTGAACTGTGCAGATGCAAGGCCAAGACTGCATTTCATTTGTAATACTAATAAATATATTTTCCTGGCTGCAACAACTCACATTTTTTCCCCTTATTTCTCACTTCACGCCCATTGATTTTTGGGTAATGGTAGCAGAAGATATATGATTATTGCAGGGATGTTGATCATTGAGGTTAGTCAGGCTTCCAGAAGTTGAAGGGAGTGGGATGTATATTTTATTTTACTTTTAATAAGGAAGAGAATAGTAATACAGAAGAGGAATGCTTCATATTTGCTAGTAACATGAAAGCTTTCTATTCATGGCAAATTGCATTCCTAGAAAAGTATTTCACTAGAAATAATTATTCTGACTCTGATTTTCTATAGGAACAATGTTACATCATGAATAATATTGCATGTTTTTTATTTTAAAACCTTTTTCAGTGATGTATTTATGTGCACATAACATACTGAAGCTGGGATCTGACTTTTCCTCTTTTGTGATTCTATAAGCACGTTGTACATTCTTAAAGTAATTATACACAAGTCTGTCTACCTAATTAAAGAATCATCTTTGAAGGCATGCATTATATTTTATTCATCCTCATATCCCCAGTACTTTTGTATCCCTCAAGAACAATGCCTGGCATATGATAGCCATGCAATAATTTTTTGTTAAATAAAAAGCCCAGGAAATATCTGGTAAGAAAAATTTATTTTTAATAAAGTTTGTGGTTAAAATGAGGAACGTTAGTAGTAGTAAACACATTTTTCTTAAATAACAAAATTACCTATCTTTACAGTACTTGTTTCTGTCTTTAGACACTGCAGTTCTGATTAAAAATGTAAAAAATGAATCTTAAAGGGGAAGTTGAATCAGGGGAAATAGAAGCGCTTTGAGGGAGTATTAGAAAAAACTAAAGTTCAACTAGAGCTGTATGAATAAGTGATTCAGTGAATAAAAACAGAAAAGAGGAAAAAAAGAATGTTGACACAACTATTCTTTCTTAACATTTAGCCAGCTCATTAAAAAGTTGTGGTCACCGAAAGGATAACCAAGGCCTGAACCAAATTATCAGTTGTGAAACTTTAATCATATCTCAGAAATCAAGACTTTTGTTTTCATAATTATGCGGGAACTGTGAAGCATTTTATAAATCCCTGGGGGTGTTCACAGTCTTGCTGTTTTCTTGGTTTTGTGTCAGTGGAAAAGTCTCTCAAATTTTCCACTGTGAAGAAAATGTACCCAGTTGCTGTCAATCTTCTGTATTTTTGCTCCTCATTTTCAGCTCCACACACTCAGGCACGTAATCTAAACTCCAAAGTCTTCCTTTTGTGTGTTTTCCAGACATGCTTTCTGCACAAAGAATCTAATTTCAAAAACTCTCTTGGTAGAACAGAATAATGATATCCTGGGTGGCAAAATGGTTGAATGTGATTTTGTTTTTGAAGAAACACTAGTTGCCAGGCAGGTACATAACTTCTACTATAATTAGTTTCTAGAGCAATAGCAAAAGTTACTAATTCATTATCTTCTGAAGCAATTAAAAGTTCTTGATGTGTTGTTCAGATGGTAGTTGTAATTCTGCATATCTTGTAAAAAATAAAATTCACCCTATCTGAATTTGGATGCAAGTTCTGAAACTCTTAAAGAGTCTGTCTTTAAGGACAATCATCTGATTAATCTATTTCTTAGGTATCAAGCACTCTGCTTAATAAATAATCTTGGTCAAATATTATTTCTCCTTTGTTTCTCTTTAAATGCTTTTGCCACTTTTCCTCATCAATTCATGGAGTCCAAGAGTTGAAGGGAGCATGATAGATCATACAACCCAGATTCCCAGGAAATGCAGACTTTGCTTCATTATAGCTCTGAGACTGCTTTACACAGTAATAAAATAATCTTCACCCTTAGTCCACTCTATGAAAATTTAGTATTAATAATTTAAAAAATATATCTAAGCTTTAACTATAAGCTGTCCCTTCCCAACCGTCCATCTGTTTATAAAGTTGTGCTTTGTATCCTGAGACTACTGGTCAAGTTCCTCTTTAATAGCTTTATATTTATCCTTCCTTCCCGTATAGTAACATAGGGTTAGTTCTACTGAGTATCACTTCTCATAAAATAGTATAAGCCAAGATGATGTGTCAGGTGGCAAGTTATTTTTGAATGGAAGTTATTGTTCTTCACCATTAATATAGAATAAGGTATTGGCCTCATTAATCTCTAGGTTTATACTTTTTTATGAGCTTTCAGTCTCCCTGTTCTGTATTCTCTTACTTATTAGAAAGAGATGAGCATATACACTACTATATATAAAATAGATAACCAACAAGGACCTACTGTACAGCACAAGGAACTATTCTTAACATTTTGTAGTAACTTATAAGGGAAAATAATTTATAAAGTATATATATATGAATCACTTTGCTGTATATCTGAAATGAACACAGCACTGCAAATCAACTATACTTCAAAAATGTTTAAAAAGAAGATAAAAATGAAACAGATGAACAGTTATTACTTTGCTCTGTATCCACTAGATCAAAGGACTTAAGCTCCTGTTTGTAGTAAGCAAAAAACCTTAAACAAGTTAGTAAAGATTTAATTTTCTGAATCTAAGTTATGTTTATACAAATATAAATATAGTAGTAGAATATTACAGACCTTTTCCCTTAATTTTATTTTTTCCAATTCAGTTTTTACTTATTTGCAATTTAAAAATAGATTGGAGGAAAGAAGATTGGGGAAATTAAAAACCCTCTATTTTTAATTCTCATAAAAACATTGTTTGTACATGTCCATCCCAAACTCCCTAACTATCCCTTCCCTCTGTCCTTCCCCCACAGGTCACCGTAAGTTCGTTCTCTAAGTCTATGAGTTTCTTTCTGTTTTATAAATTCATTTATATCATATCTTTTTAGATTATATACATAAGGGATGGACATGTACACATTGCTATATTTAAAATGGATAATCAACAAGGACCTACTGTATAGCACATGGAACTCTGTTCAGTGTTATGTGGCAGCCTGGATGGGAGGGGAGTTTGGAGGAGAATGGGTACATGTACATGTTCGGCTAAGTCCCTTCACTCTTCACCTGAAACTATCACAACATTGTAAATCGGCTATATCTCAATAGAAAATAGAAAGTTTTAAAAATTTTGGTAGATATTTTTATTTCCATTTTACAGATAAGGAAACTGACTTTCAGAGAAGGTATTAAATTTACCCAAGTTTACGTATCTATTAAATGACCTTAAAAAAAAAAAAAACTTTATAAATAGGAAATGGAACAGTAATAGAACTAGAAAGCCTATGAAACAACACTGACATAAGCAAATAATACACTCAGGTCAAGATATTAAGATCTTGGGGAAAGAAACAAATCTAGGATGAGATGAAAAAGAAATATTCAATATTATAAAGCTATAATTTACAAAACTATTCTGTTAAGATTAAATCAATAATTATTTCTAGAAGATTCCAGAAAGGAAAAAAATGAGAAAAGATGGAAAATGCTATCTTGAATACTGAACTTCATGAAACAGTTCAGTTAAAACTGAAGATAATGATAGTAATACTTAGTAAAACTACATTAATGTGTGCTAAACAAATATAAAGAAAGTATTTAATACATGTGTCTTTCATAATTTACAAATTTATTTCTCATGTTACTTTGTTGATCAAGCTAATGATTCCAAAGAAACATATGACTTTAAAAAGTTTGAAGCAAAATTAATCAAACATCGCATGTGTGATTCTTGATACAGAGACGTGTTCAGAGCCATCTTCCCATGACCTCTGGGGTGGATATTCTGGTGACTGCCAAGTGTACATATAAGAAAGAACTAGAAAAGAAGACAATATTTAAACAGATTAAAGAGACGCTGGTAGACTCCATTTTTATAATATATATTTGTACGTATCACATCACAGCAATAGGAAGGACCTGCCAAATTTAGGAAAAAGCAAGAATTTGAAATTAAGGAAGTCTGACTTCTGATCATAACTTATTCTTTAAAAGATAGAACCAGTCATTGCAATTCTTTGGTCTTTATTTATCTGTAAAATAAAGGGCTTGGATAAGTCATTGGCTCTCAGCTGGGGTGTACACCCTCCTCAAGATGTGTCAGGAACTGTGGGTGTTTTCATGTAGAAAACTCAGGAGCAGTCACTCTGTGGCAAAGGAAATTCTTGGTATTAAGTGCCTTGCAGAGCTCTGTGGTTCCTGCTATTCACATGCACTTATTCAGGAGTTACTCACCTTTACTAATATACTTTCTGTAGAAGGAAACCACGAAACAGGCTTTAGTTAGAGAAATGGTAACTCCCCCCTCTCCCCGCCTCCCACTAAGTTTAAGGAAAGCTAGGCAGATTTCTTAAAGGAACTACCTTAAATATTCAGAATTTTTTTTATTCAGAGGGAAGCAATCACATACATTGTGAGACATTCCAGTGACTTGAAGGAAGGAAGTGTGTGCATACTCCGTTATGATCAACTCTGGGACACTGTGGACTGCAGCCCACCAAACTCCTGTGTCCGCTGAATTTTCCAGGCAATAACATTGGAGCGGCTGTCATTTCCTCCTGCAGAGGATTCTTCCTGATCCAGGGATCCAACCTGCCTCTCCTGCGTTAGCAGGCGGATTCTTTACCAGTAAATCATCAAGCTCATGACAATAGCTAAACCTAACTGATGAGTTTGCTGTAATTATTTAGTTTTGTAAGTTTCTGCTTAAGATTTCCAAGCCAAACCATTTAGCCTTAACAAAAACCTTCCTTTAAGAGAAACACAAAAGCATTTTCAGGCATCATTGAGTTTTACTTGTGCTTTGCAAGCAAATGTTTTCTAAGAATTAAACTGAGAATAAGAATTTGGGGTTTCCCAGGTGGTGCTAGTGGTAGAGAGCCTGCCTTCCAATGAAGGAGACATAAGAGACTCCAGTTTGACTTCTGAGTAAGGAAGATCCCCTGGAGGGGAACATGGCAACCCACTTCAGTAGTCTTGCCTGGAGAATCCCATGGACAGAGGAGTCTGGTGGGCTATGGGCCATAGGGTCAGAAAGAGTTGGACATGACTGAAACACCTGAAGCACCCAAGCACAAACTAAGAAACAAATACTTAAGTTATACTCTCAGTGGGGTTTCCCAGGTGGCACTAGTGGTAAAGAACCTGTCCGCCAATACAGGAGACATAAGAGACATGGGTTTGATCCCTGGGTTGGGATGGCTCAGGAATTCCTCCTAGGCCTCCCTTAAGAGAGAATGGCAACCCACTTCAGTATTCTTGCCTAGAGAACCCCATGGACAGAGGGGCTGGGCAGGTTACAGTCCATAGGGTCGCAAGCAGTCAGACATGACAGAAGCGACTTAGCCGCACACTCCCAATGGGTAGGTTAAGCTGTATCTGATGTTGGAAAATACTCAGGAAGAACCTCAAACAGAAATGATACATTTTGTTCTATTTTAGGATTACTGCTGAAGTCACAAAGCATCATGGTGTTTGAGTTTGGAATGTTTCCTGTGCTTTTATTCCTCATGAAAGTACATCAAACAGAAATGATAAAGGCTCTCCAGCCTTGCTCAGAGCTGCTGGAAGATCTACTGAGAAATTCTGGTTGCTAAAGATTGCTTCCCCAATTTTGGAAAAGAAAAAGTAACTTGGCATCAGATAAGCATCTAGCCTTGGTAGCAGTCTACATGAATGAAAATATTAACTTCTAGGAATTTTACCTTTGAGAATCATACCATCTTAGCCAGCAGATTCCCACTCATTCAATACAGCTCAGCTGAAGAATCAACTGTGATGCCTGTGACAATTGATAAAAGAGATGGTCGGATGGCATCATCAACCCAATGGACATGAGTTTGAGCAAACTCCAGGAGACAGTGAAGGACAGGGAATTCTGGCGTGCCACAGTCCATGGGGTCACGAAGAATCAGACATGACTTAGCAACTGAACAACAACACCACCAACAACAAGTGTGGAGTATAACATATCTAAAAGAGAAAGTGAAATTTTAAAAAGTCTGCACCCTCCTAGCTTTTGTATAATGAGGATTTTTAGAACAATAGATTATCACTGTATAACTGGTTTTGCTTTTAGGTATCTTGAAATACCAGCAGGAAAAACACATTTACCTTTATTTTTAGAAGTGATTTTTTTTTTTTTTTTTTTGCAGTGGGTTGAAGGAGTTGCTCATAAACTGGATGGAAATTATCTTAAAAATGAGATGAAAACAGTGATTTAGCAGTGACATGCTTTCTCAGCTGCGCCTGCGCTCAGTTGCAAGCAGTGTAGGTGCCCCAGGAAGTAGCATCTATTTACCACCAGGCTGGAGGTGATTGAATCGTCTTTTAGTTTCACATTTCCGTTCCTTGGCCTACACTCATGTTCTGTGTCAGTTCGTCTGTTTGGAACATTGCTTATTTGGTGAGGCAAGGTTTCTGTGTCAGCATCACACTGCTCTACTGTCACGGTATAGATTCCATCCTCTTCATTCATTCCCAAAGCTACTTGATCCCATGGCGGACCATTTGAGGTAGTAGAAACCCAAGATTCCACGCTGGAGGTTTTGATGACCCGTATATCACTTTATTCTAAAAATTAGACCAATGTTTACGTATTAGGAGAGGTAGCATAAATATTTTCTAGATTCTTTTAAAAAATCCAGGCACACTAGTAACATCTGCTGCCTCATTTAATCAGGCCTGTTCTTTCCTATCAGCCATGGTCTCTGTCATTCTATATTGTATTTCTGATGTTGAGGCTGAGTGTCCGTCCATTTGCAGTGTTGAAAAATGAATAAGATGATGTTGGAATGTTAGAATTCTTCTATTAAGTCCACCCCATCCCACTTCACTCCACTCCACCTCACCCTATAGATACCAATGTCTGTAAACTCTGCTATAGCCATCGTTACCTATGAAAAGAAACATTCAGTTGGTACAGTCCTTGTCATCTGTGAACTCAAGGAGACCCCTCTGAAATAGTGTTTCACCTGCTGGAAATACAGTCACCTGGAGACCTTCACTAAGAGAAAAGTCATTTCTTAGGACTAGTATTTGATTCCATCCTATAAACCAATGCTGCTGCTGCTGCTGCTAAGTTGCTTCAGTCATGTCTGACTCTGTGCGACCCCATAGACAGCAGCCCACCAGGCTCCCCCGTCCCTGGGATTCTCCAGGCAAGAACACTGAAGTGGGTTGCCAGTTCCCTCTCCAACGCATGAAAGTGAAAAGGGAAAGTGAAGTTGCTCAGTCATGTCCAACTCTCAGCGACTCCACAGACTGCAGCCTACCAGGCTCCTCTGTCCATAGGATTTTCCAGGCAAGAGTACTTTAGTGGGTTGCCATTGTCTTCTCCAACGATCCAAGATCAAATATCTAAGAAGCAGGATGTTCCTCAGGGATGTGTATTCCATCTATTTCCCACAATCTCTAGAATCACAGAAACCTCACAAGTGGTTTAGGACCGTGTTTGAGGACATGCATACTTATGGTTTAAGAACCTTGCTCAAGGTCATAGAGAGGCAGAACCAGTATTTGAAGTCAGGTCACCAACATTCTAAATCACTGTGCTAATAGCTCCAGAAGTATTTGTCAAATGCACAAATGAGGCTATTTTGTTGTTCAGTTGCTAAGTCATGTCCGACTCTTTGTGACCCTATGGACTGCAGCTGGGTTCCCCGTCCTTCACTGTCTCCCGGAGTTTGCTCAGATTCATGTCCTTTGAGTCAGTGATGTTATCTAGCCTTCTCATCTTCTGCAGCTCTCTTCTCCTTTTGCCTTCAATCTTTCCCAGCATCAGAGTCTTTTCCAATGTGTCACCTGTTCCCATCAGGTGGCCAAAGTGTTGGAACTTCAACTTCAGCATCAGTCCTTCCAAAGAATATTCAGGGTTGATTTCCTTTAGAATTGACTGGTTTGATTGATCGTGCTAATAGGCTCCAGAAATATTTGTCTAATGCACAAATGAATCTATAAGATGATTCATATAAGATGATATATCATGTAGTTACAGCAAAGATTAAGTTAGAATCTCAGAAACTTAAGAATTCCTGGGATTTGTCTCTTGCTTCCCAGGTGGCACTAGTGGTAAAGAACCTGCCTGCCAATGCAGGAAACATAAGAGATGCGAGTTTGATCCCTGGGTTGCCGAGATGCCCTGGTGGAGATCCCCACTCCATTATTCTTGCCCAGAGAATCCCCATGGACAGAGGAGCTGGGCAGGCAAGAGTCCATAGGGTTGCAAAGAGCCTGACATGACTGAAGCAACTAAGCACGCTCTCAGGCACTATCATCCATCACTTAACTATTTCGATTTCATGATATAGCTCAGATCTGTTCATTCCCTCCATCTGCATGATCACAACCTGAGTCTGAGAGGTCACCATCTCTTAAGTGCATGGTAGGATAGCATCTTAACCCATCTCCCTGCTTCCACTTTCCTGCCTTTTGTAGCCTATTCTCTACATTGAGGCCACAGTGCACTTCACTTTGTTCTTATCTTAGCATAAACAAGATCTTGTCACTCCTCTGATTAAACCCTGCAGTCTTTTTCTTAGTGACCTCAGGGAAAATGTCAGAATCTTTAATGCCTTTCAGAATCTAGCAAGAATTCTACCCTGCCTCTGCCTGGACTCCAACTTCCCCCAGAATTGTGCTGTATAGTCTTTCCTGTTTCAGGGCCTTCCTGGATATATTCCTATCCTTCTTCTTTGCTTATGTAACTCAAATGGATCTCTTCTAAAATTCCTTAGAGAGATTCTTCCTTACTCCTACTTTAGTTTTTGATACTGAGACAGTCAATTCCTCGGCAGGTTAATATGAGGTCTGGGGTCCCTGAGGAGGAGAAAGGGGTCTGGGGCTCTTGAAGCGGAGTTAGGGGTCTGGAATTCTCAAGAAGGAGGAAAGAACACACATCTTTTTTTCCCTCTACATTCCTTAGTCTTAGTCACATGAAACATTTTTTTCTTTAAGCCTGGAAGTGATGATTACACAACAAACAACTCAGTTTAAACTCTGTCAGTTCAGTTCAGTCACTCAGTCGTGTCCGACTCTTTGTGACCCCATGAATGCAGCACGCCAGGCCTCCCTGTCCATCACCAACTCCCGGAGTTTATT
This sequence comes from Cervus elaphus, assembly GCF_910594005.1. Lineage (NCBI taxonomy): Eukaryota > Metazoa > Chordata > Mammalia > Artiodactyla > Cervidae > Cervus > Cervus elaphus. The sequence goes on from NC_057844.1 coordinate 50,234,839, forward strand.
CAAACTCATGTCCATCGAGTTGGTGATGTCATTCACCCATCTCATCCTCTGTCACCCCCTTCTCCTCCTGCCCCTAATCCCTCCCAGTATCAGGGTCTTTTCCATTGAGTCAACTCTTTGCATGAGGTGGCCAAAGTATTGGAGTTTCAGCTTCAGCATCAGTCCTTCCAGTGAACACCCAGGACTGATCTCCTTTAGGATGGACTGGTTGCATCTCCTTGCAGTCCAAGGGACTCTCAAGAGTCTTTTCCAACACCATGGTTCAAAAGCATCAACTTTTCGGGGCTCAGCTTTCTTCACAGTCCAACTCTCACATCCATACATGACCACTGGAAAAACCATAGCCTTGACTAGACAGACCTTTGTTGGCAAAGTAATGTCTCTGCTTTTTAGTATGCTATCTAGGTTGGTCATAACTTTCCTTCCAAGGAGTAAGCATTTTTTACTTTCATGGCTGCAGTCACCATCTGCAGTGATTTTGGAGCCCCCAAAACAAAGTCTGACACTGTTTCCACTGTTTCCCCATCTATTTCCCATTAAGTGATGGGACCAGATGCCATGATCTTAGTTTTCTGAATGTTGAGTTTTAAGCCAACTTTGTCACTCTCTTCTTTCACTTTCATCAAGAGGTTTTTTAGTTCTTCTTCACTTTCTGCCATAAGGGTGGTGTCATCTGCATATCTGAGGTTATTGACATTTCTCCTGGCAATCTTGATTCCAGTTTGTGCTTCTTCCAGCCCAGTGTTTCTCATGATGTACTCTGCATATAAATTAAATAAGCAGGGTGACAATATACAGCCTTGATGTACTCCTTTTCCTATTTGGAACCAGTCTGTTGGTCCATGTTCAGTTCTAACTGTTGCTTCCTGACCTGCATATAGGTTTCTAAAGAGGCAGGTCAGGTGGTCTGGTATTCCCATCTCTTTCAGAATTTTCCACAGTTAATTGTGATCCACACAGTCAAAGGCTTTGGCATAATCAATAAAGCAGAAATAGATGTTTTTCTGAAATTCTCTTGCTTTTTTCATGATCCAGCAGATGTTGGCAATTTGATCTCTGGTTCCTCTGCCTTTCCAAAACCAGCTTGAACATCTGGAAGTTCACGGTTCACGTATTGCTGAAGCCTGGTTTGGAGAATTTTGAGCATTACTTTACTAGTGTGTGAGATGAGTGCAAATTCACCTGGAATGGGTGAATTTAACTCAGATGACCATTATATTTCTGTGGGCAGGAATCCCTTAGAAGAAATGGAGTAGCCATCATGGTCAACAAAAGAGTTCGAAATGCAGTACTTGGATGCAATCTCGAAAACGGCAGAATGATCTCTGTTCATTTCCAAGGCAAATCATTCAATATCACTGTAATCCAAGCCTATGCCCCAACCAGTAACGCTGAAGAAGCTGAAGCTGAACGGTTCTATGAAGACCTACAAGACCTTTTAGAACTAACACCCAAAAAAGATGTCCTTTTCATTATAGGGAACTGGAATGCAAAAGTAGAAAGTCAAGAAACACCTGGATTAACAGACAAATTTGGCCTTGGAATATGGAATGAAGCAGGGCAAAGTCTAATAGAGTTTTGCCAAGAGAACGCACTGGTCATAGCAAACACTCTCTTCCAACAACACAAGAGAAGACTCTACACATGGACATCTCCAGATGGTCAACACCAAAATCAGATTGATTATATTCTTTGCAGCCAAAGATGGAGAAGCTCTATACAGTCAGCAAAAACAAGACTGGGAGCTGACTGTGGCTCAGATCATGAACTCCTTATGGCCAAATTCAGACTTAAATTGAAGAAAGTAGGGAAAACCACTAGACCATTCAGGTACGACCTAAATCAAATCCCTTATGATTATACAGTGGAAGTGAGAAATAGATTGAAGGGACTAGATCTGATAGACAGAGTGCCTGATGAACTATGGACGGAGGTTCGTGACAATGTACAGGAGACAGGGATTAAGACCGTCCCCAAGAAAAAGAAATGCAAAAAAGCAAAATGGCTGTCTGAGAGGCCTTACAAATAGCTGTGAAAAGAAGAGAAGGGAAAAGCAAAGGAGAAAAGGAAAGATATTCCCATTTGAATGCAGAGTTCTAAAAAATAGCAAGGAGAGATAAGAAAGCCTTCCTCAGTTATCAGTGCAAAGAAATAGAGGAGAACAACAGAATGGGAAAGATGAGAGATCTCTTCAAGAAAATTAGAGATACCAAGGGAACATTTCATGCAAAGATGGGCTCAATAAAGGACAGAAGTGGTAGGGACCTAACAGAAGCAGAAGATATTAAGAAGAGGTGGCAAGAATACACAAAAGAACTGTACAAAAACGATCTTAGGACCCAGATAATCACGATGGTGTGATCACTCACCTAGAGCCAGGCATCCTGGAATGTGAAGTCAAGTGGGCCTTAGAAAGCATCACTACGAACAAAGCTAGTGGAGGTGACGGAATTCCAGTTGAGCTATTTCAAATCCTGAAAGAAGATGCTGTGAAAGTGCTGCACTCAATATGCCAGCAAATTTGGAAAACTCAGCAGTGGCTACAGGACTGAAAAAGGTCAGTTTTCATTCCAATGCCAAAGAAAAGCAATGCCAGAGAATGCTCGAACTACCACACAAATGCACTCATCTCACAGGCTGGTAAAGTAATGCTCAAATTAAACTCTGTACTAAGGATTATATAACAGCAATGTACCCTGCTTGAGGATAGTTTCTCCTTCCTGATAATTTTCTGTCTAATCCTGTTATCTTAAAATGTAAATTATGGGAGAGTGTCTAGTAAGATCTTTACAAACTTGAGACATTCTTTTGATTTATTGTAATAACTAATTTAAAAAGTATATCGCTCCCTTGCTAACACTAGCAAGGGGGACATTCTCTGTCCCCCTTCTGATGTCTATGTCAGAAGTTTTCTCTGTCCCTTATCTCACTTTAATAAAACTCTGCTACACAAAAGCTCTTGAGTGATCAAGCCTGGTCCCTGGTCCTGAAGCTAAATCTTCTTCTTTGGAGATCACAAATCCAACATTGTTCACTGTAAGCTATCAGTACACACAAATGAGCATGCACACAGATACATTTTCTCCCCATGATTTGTTTTTCCTTCATGTTACTTTTCACTCTTTGTTATTATATAGTAACTAATTATGTCACTATTTTATTGTCACACTCCTGACCAGGCGACTCTGTTACTAACTTTTGGTGTCCCGTCACTAAACACTTACCATATTCTTAATAAATATTTGTTCAATTAATTTGCCTAACATATATTCAGGGACATGACCTTTCCAGAAGGCTGAAGAACAAGAGGCTGAGATGTAGGTAAGGTACCTCGAGAGACTGATATTTTTTTTTCCCTCCAGATTTGGGTATAACCTGACTGATTCTGAGTTTTTTCAAGGTTCAAGAGTGCCCAAAGATTGCTCAATTTGTTTTGTAATGAAAATAATTGACAGTTAGTACAGTATCTTCCCAAATGATACAAGCTCTGATTAGAAAAGATCTTGGTAGAAAAAAATTGGGTAATTTCTTGGATCATGCCAGAGTCATTGTAAATGGAGGGAATTAGAGACATTTGAGGAAATACAACTGAATTGCTGTGGGATTAGTTGTAGGGGTTGAGAATGCTAAATCAAAGCTGACTCTCTTGTTCATGGTTTTTCTCATTTAACTAATTCCTCAATGGAGGTAATAGTACTTTCACTTTACAGCTTGGGCTGCGTGTACAGCATCCGTAGCACCCGTACTTTCCATGGGAGATCCAGGAGCTGAGCTGGAGAAAGCCCTGATAAGTCAGACCATCTTTCTGCTCTGTGTCCAAGTCGCTTCTGAAAAGCTTATGACCCCTTGGCTAGGTAAGATGAAAATCTAATTCAACCTACAGGGTATATTTGTTCATTTGTGCTAAGTTGCTTCAGTCATGTCTGACTCTTTGTAACTCTATGGAGCCCGCCAGGCTCCTCTGTCCGTGGGATTTTCCAGGCAAGAATACTGGAGTAAGTTGTCATTTCCTTCTTCAGGGGATCTTCCTAACTCAGGGATTGAACTTGTGTTTCTTATGTCTCCTGCATTGGCAGGCAGGTTCTTTACCATTAGTGACACCTGTGATGTCCACAGGGTTTATTAGAGGTGAGTTAGGGAGAAGGGCGAGGTCGCCTTCTCCAGATATTCTGTAATCTGTGTGAAACTTTGAAGAAAAAAACAAATCTAAAAACTGTTACCTGAGCTCCAGTAAAAGTTGAAAGCATAACTATAATTATTAGGTTGTACCTTTCTCAGAGTAATAATAATATACTACTCTTAAAAGAGAAAGTACTTGCTAAAATATTCGAATCATAAAACTGTTTTTCTTTTTCTTGGTACACAGAACTGGGAGGTATTAGGTGGCTTTGAATGTTGACGTTTTCTTTCTGTTCTAGTGGAACATGATAATTCAACTTGTTGCTTTGCCCCAAATTATTGCCAAGTGATCTTGTTTGTGTGCATACAAAAAAAGAGTGAGCAGAAACTTGAGGATTAATCTCTCCAAAACTGGAGCAGACTATATGACTCGTATGAAGTTCCATGATTATTTGAAAGTCTTTAGAGTGAATATGTAGCCTTGATTGAAAGAATAATAAACTTATTTAGGAATATTAAAAAATAGCATTGTTTTATATTTTTAGAAAAATTTTTAGCTAAAATTAAAAATTTTTAGCATTGTTAACTGCTAAGAAAAACTGGATTCATCAATAGTTGAAAAAGCATATCCATAAATAACTACCTGTGACTGTGTGTATAATAAGTGGCTTCCCTCATAGCTCAGCTGGTAAAGAATCTGTCTGGGATGCAGGAGACCCTGGTTTGACTCCTGGGTTGGGAAGATCCACTGGAGAAGGGATAGGCTACTCACTCCAGTATTCTTGGGCTTTCCATGTGGCTCAGCTGGTAAAGAATCTTCCTGCAATATGGGAGACCTGGGTTCGATCCCTGGGTTGGGAAGATCCCGTGGAGATCTTCCACTCCAGTATTCTGGCCTGGAGAATTCCATGGACTGTATAGTCCATGGGGTTGCAAAGAGTTGGACACGACCGAGTGACTTTCATTTTCACTTTCTTTTCATGTATAATAAACCTAACATTAAGATGAGAATAAAGTAAAACTTAGCTTCAGAGGTATATTGAGAGAAACAGAAGCTTTCTGGTCATGTCATTGCTATATGCACATGAATTTCTTCTTTTATTTTTTAACGAACTTTTTGAAATGATCATCTCCAAACTTGAAATTGGAGGCTGTGGCTCCTTGAAAAATATATTTATATGTTATATATATACACATAATATGTAACATGTAATATATGTTAACATGTGCTGTTGTTTGTTGTTCAGTTGCTAAGTCATGTCCGACTTTTTGCAACCCCGTGAGCTGCAGCATGCCAGGCTTCTCAATCCATTACTGTCTCCCAGAGTTTGCTCAGACTCACGTCCATTGAGTTGGTGATGCCATCCAACCATCTCATCCTCTGTCGCCCCCTTCTCCTCTCGCCTTCAATCTTTCCCAGCATCAGGGTCTTTTCCAGTTTGTGGGCTCTTTGCATCAGGTAGCCAAAGGATTGGAGCTTCAGCTTCAGCATCAGTCCTTCCAACGAATATTCAGGGTTGATTTCCTTTAGGATTGACTGCTTTGATCTCCTTGCTGTCCAAGGGACTCTCAAGAGTCTTCTCCAACACCATAGTTCAAAAGCATCAATTCTTCGGCACTCAGCCTTCTTTATGGTTCAACTCTCACATCCATACATGACTACTGGAAAAATCATAGCTTTGACTATATGGAACTTTGCTGGGAAAGTGATGTCTGCTTTTTAATGCACTGTCTAGTTTTGTCATAGTTTTCCTTCCAAATAGCAAGCATCTTTTAATTTCATGGCTGCAGTCACTGTCTGCATTGATTTTGGAAACAAGAAAATGAAATCTGAGACTTTTCCCACATTTTATCCATCTATTTGCCATGGATTGATAGGATCAGATGCCATGATCTTAGTTTTCTGAGTGTTGAGTTTTAAGCCAGATTTTTCACTCTCCTCTTTCAATTTTATATATATAAAACATAAATTTCCCCAAGCCAATTTTATATACTGAGTTGCCTGATATTCTGTCAGTGTACTTTGCATACTTTACACAATCTGAATGTAAATCTTCAATGGATTTCGCCAGTGCTAAGCTCTGTGCATATGCCCAGCAGATATAAGCAGCCCCAGTAAGAGTCTTCACTTAGTCATTGAGGACATCCTAGATGTCATATATTGCATAACAGTCATGAGTAGTCAGGGTCCAAATTTCCTATCATTCTTAAGGGAAACACAATATGGATGATAAATAAGTGAGGCAGGAATGATAGACATTTCCTTTTTTAAAAGGATTCATCTGAATAGTGACAAAATTGGCTCAATCCTTACATATTTTTCCTCTACTGAATTCTTCTCTTAGTGAGGTCATTGCTAGGTTTTCAGCAGTGTTCATGAAAATCTATAATCATTTTTTGAGATTATAAAAATAGGCTGAAATGGAAAGCTGAAAATAAAAATGTAAGAAAGGAAATAAAGGAAAATATGTGAATAAAATGATTGCCTGTGGTTCTCAAGAGAGTTATTATTTATCTACTGATCAAAAAGGGTTTTGCCATACTTCACTTCATTCATGGGTCTACCTAGATTCTTTCTGAATCAGTCAGAAAAGAGAAGTGAACTTTTATGTGTAGTTTATGATATACTATTTTGCTTTATCACAAAAACAGCCTTTAAAAGCCACAGCTCTACTATTTGAGTTTCAACATGATTTCACTGAACTTACAGAATGCCCAATCTTTGGCGACCTGGGAATAAGAACTGGTTATGATTATCTGAGAATACAGTTGTGTTGAGTATGCCGTGGGTGATAGGAAAGAAATAAGAGATGTAGCCTTTGTTCTTAAGAAGCTCAGTTTTATTATGAGAGAATTTGCCCCAACTTTTCATACACATGCTCTTGAGCTATCCTTGAAATGGGTATTAATTATCAAGTTAGGGCTCACTAGGGGAAAAAAAGAAAAAAACTTATTTCTACATTCCAGAAATCCAACAAATCAAGGAATTATAGAATGTCAGAGGCAGGAAAAGACATTAAGAACCATTCTAGTTCATCCCCTTCAAATGCCAATTGGGGCAATCATTCCTTTGAAACGTTATGAAGGAACATTTTAGGGAGTTTTTTGAGAAGGAAATTAACAAGTTATCTGGGATATTAATCTATTTCACTTGAGCAATTTTGAAGAAATCCAAATGTCTAGGCCAATTTGAATGCCAAGGACAAGCAGAGATTTTGTGTCTTTGACCTTATTTTGTTGAGCACAGAAGTGGAAACTAGAGAATTAACCTTAGAGCAACAGGAGTGGGAACTATATCTGTACATTTTCCTGAAAACTTTAGTCCATTAAATTTGACTGAAGAACTGGCATAATTTACACCTTAAATTAAGAAATTATAAAGAACTTGCATTCCATTTTATACACGAATTCAGAAACATTATACTTTCTTGGAGTGAAAACTTTTAACAACTCAGGAGTGTGATTTGCATACCAGGTCTCTAATGTGTTATCACTGTGCTAACAAAGAAAGTCGCTCAGTCATGTCCAACTCTTTGCGACCCCTTGGAATGTAGCCCACCAGGCTCCTCTGTCCATGGGATTTTCCAGGCAAGAGTACTGGAGTGGGTGGCCATTTCCTTCTCTAGGGGATCTTCCCAACCCAGGGATCACTCTGGTCTTCTGCATTGCAAGCAGACACTTTACCATCTGAGCCACAGGGAAACCCAGCAAAGAAAAGAACTCTCAAAGAGGTTAAATGATCATCAAGTTGCAGTACTTCTGGGTGGCATACACTGGGTGGCATTACACCCAGTACTTCTGGGTGACACAGCTACCATTCAAAACTAAACTTGTCTGATCTCCAGCAGCAAAGGTCAGCCTACTGACTATGGCCAGCTTGTTCCTAGCATTTAACGGGCAACATTTGAAGATGGCCATGGACACCCATATCTGTGAAGAAATCAAAAAGAACAGGGGACTTCTCCCCTGACCCCACCCCTTATTCTACATGGCAGCACTTGCCACAAGCACTACTTGTCCACTTGCCTTGAATCCTGGCTGAGGGATATCAGAGGAGAAAAAAAAAGATCATAATTTCAATGCAAGGTTTGGTGGTACTTTTAACTCTGCTCTTGTTCCCAGTCCACCTGCTATTCTTTTCTTTTTAGAGTTCTAAACACCTGTTTCAGTTATTGTGTTACATCTCTATGTAACAGCTACATAACAGTGAGGGAGACAAGATGGTGTATATATACTCCATGTTCTGCAGAGCCAAAATTTCTCATATGAATTAAAATATACCTATGAGTAATAGAAGGGGAAAGACTTGGGGCATAGTCTGGTCCAAGCTTCCAGACTAGAAGCATTTTTATTCTAAGAAATCTCTAGGAAAGAAGTTTTCATATCTTTTCACAGCTCCTTCCAGGGTTGGGTCACTCAGTCAGAAAGAAAAATCCATAGATAAGATAGAATCTTCTTTATTGGGAAAGGGAATTCTTATTTAATATTTCATTAAATACAATTTACCAAATTTTGAGTGCCTACTGTAGTTGAAAACCCAATATTCTGAGAGATGGAGAAAATGCTGGTGGTCAACTTCCCCTTGCCACTCTCTCATAGGCATCTCCTCAGTGTTCATCTGGATAAGCTAATTTGGGTTCTCTGTGAAATTATACATACTTATGCTTCAGCGACCTAGTCCCTTAAGGGATGTTTTGTTACCCTATCTTTAGCACCTGGTAAGGCAAACATCCAATCAGTTCAGTTCAGTTCATTTCAGTCACTTAGTTGTGTCTGACTCTTTGCGACCCCATGAATCGCAGCACGCCAGGCCTCCCTGTCCATCACCAACTCCTGGAGTTTACTCAAACTCATGTCCATCAAGTCAGTGATGCCATCCAGCCATCTCATCCTCTGTCGTTCCCTTCTCCTCCTTCCCCCGATCCCTCCCAGCATCAGGGTCTTTTCCATTCAGCCATGAAATTAAAAGATGCTTACTCCTTGGAAGGAAAGTTATGACCAACCTAGACAGCATATTAAAAAGCAGAGACATTACTTTGCCAACAAAGATCTGTCTAGTCAAGGCTACGGTTTTTCCAGTGGTCTTGTATGGATGTGAGAGTTGGACTATGAATAAAGCTGAGTGTCGAAGAATTGATGCTTTTGAACTGTGGTGTTGGAGAAGACTCTTGAGAGTCCCTTGGACTGCAAGGAGATCCAACCAGTCCATCCTAAAGCAGATCAGTCCTGGGTGTTCATTGGAAGGACTGATGCTGAAGCTGAAACTCTAATAATTTGTCCACCTGATGTGAAGAGTTGACTCATCCAATAAATATTCCTAAATATTGGATGAATTGTCTTGAGGCTTTAGAAATGTGACCTTCAAGTTAAAGGGACTTAGAAAATATGAACATTTTATTTTTTAAGTTTAACTTTTTTTCTCAATGCAGTTTTTTTGTTGAGATATAATTGATATGTAACATATTATATTGGCTTCCCAGGTGGTGCTAGTCATAAAGAACACGTCTGTCAATGCAGGAGATGTAAGAGACGTGGGTTCAATCCCAGGGTTGGGAAGATCCCTTGGAGGAGGGCATGGCAGCCCACTCCAGTAATCTTACCTGGAGAATCCCATGGATTAGAGGAGCTTGGTGGGCTATATCTATAGCCTCGCAAAGAGTGAGGCATGACTGAAGTGACTTAGCAGGCATGCATAACATTTTGTTACTTTCAGGTGTATGACATATTAATTAGATTTTCACATACATTGCAAAATTTTCACCTAAAGTAAGTATGGTCAATGTTTTTCACCATGTATAGTTACAAGTTATTTTTTCTTGTCTTGAGAACTTTCGGTCTTCCTGGGTGGCACTAGTGGTAAAGAACCCACCTGCCAATGCAGGAGACTCAGGACAATCAGGTTCAATCCCTCACTGAGGAAGATTCCCCTGCAGGAGGGAATGGCAACCCACTCCAGTATTCTTGCCTATAAAATCCCTTGAACAAAGGAATCTGGCAAGTTACAGTCCATAGGGTCACACAGAGTTGGACAAAACTGAAATGACTTAGCAGCAGCAGCATGAGAACTTTCATGATCAACTCTCTTAGAAACTTTGAAATATGCAATACGGTATTATTAACTACAGCAACAATGCCATAGATAACACCCCCATGACTTATTTATTTTATAACTGGAAGTTTGTACCTTTTGATCACCTTTACTCATTGTAGATGAGTGGCTGCTAGAGGCAGGAGCTGGGGGTGTCCTATGCAATATTTTTGGTTGCAGTTTTTTTTATCATGAAAAAAAGCCATAACTGGAAATATGAACATTTTTAAAAGAAAGGAACTTATGGAGGTTTTTCCAGTATCCTTCCCCATACAGGCTATACTCTAGCAACCTTGCCTTTTTACTAAAAATCTGCTTTCTCTAATTTTTCTGAAGATATAGATATTTTGTATTTTCATGTTTCCTGTGGCACAGGCTTTATACTCCTAGGAAAAAGTCCATTGGTAGATTGAACTCTTAAATTTTCAGTTTCACTTACCGCTTTGGATAGTGTCAACTGTTTTCCTTCTTACGACTGAATTCAGTAATGCTTAGCAGTTCCAGGGTTAATAATGTCAGTCAGGGCTGACTTGTCACTGTGGAGAGAGTGACAGGGAGACAAATAGAGATGTGATTTGGCGTGACAATAGGTGGAAATAGCTTCAGGTTCTGTTGATGCACTAGATTGATTATAATCTAGTCTTGCCCTCGTCCCACCCCCCATTTCTTCCCATATCTTTCATCCTTTGAGAAGGAGCAGTAGCTCACCTCCACCAAATGTGTGGGAGTACTTTTGCATACGAAGTCTCTGATTTTTTGCATGAATTGTATTCTGTAGTTATGCAAGCTGAACATAAGCATAAGGAAAATAAAAACAACGCAGATTACAGAGAGGCAGTCCCTGCCAAAGAGCTCTTTGCAAGCCTTATCCAGAACAACGTGTAAAATCTGGAAATTGCCTGTCAGTTATTTGTTCTGCTCAACACCACATGCAGTCATTAATATTTAGAGTCTATTTTACTTCACTTCTGTTTAATCTGAAGACGTCGGACATAGGGAAAACAAAATTGTGGTTTAGATGGCCAAGGATAGGGAATCAGCTCTACTTTAAAGTCAGCCATTGATGGGTCAAAAATTATTTCTTAAGATCTTAAACCAAATGTTACATTTGTACATGACAAAGGCTTTTCTTTCTTTTCCACTTAAAAACAGAGCAAAAAAATGAAACCTACTTGAATTGCAAACTAAGTCATGTTTAGTCACTGGATTCATTCATTACCAACCTGAACGCCAAATTGGCAGAAAATAAAAACCCTGGCAACTCCTGGCTAGGTTGTAGACTTTTTGAAGCACGGTAAAATTACAGAATTCAGAGGAAACTACCCCTCAAATGTGTCCTGAAGTATCTGGCCTTAGTTTAAATGTTCATTAGAGGCCTAATAGGTGCTGTGGTTTTTATGAATGACCCTTCATTCCTTGCTTATGGATGCTCATTTTGGTACTTTGACAGAAGTGTATTGACATGTGCACAATGAGAAGTTTCTTGACAAAGTTTTATCTGAAACCTCACATATCTTTGAAGTGATGCAATATTTAGATCTGCCTAAGGCTCAGATGGTAAAAAATCTGCCTGCAATGCCGGAGACACAGATTCAATCCCTGGGTGAGGAAGATCCCCTGAAGAAGGGAACGGCAACCCACTCCAGTATTCTTGCCTGGAGAATTCCATGGAAGGAGGAGCCTGATGGGCTGCAGCCCATGGGGTCACAAAGAGTCGGACATGACTGAATGACTAACACAACAACTGCATGAGAAGATGGATGAAATAGGCTGTTTGCCCCCCCCCAACCCCCAAATTCACAGATTGAACCCCTTCCCCAAAACGAGGTGGTATTTGGCTTTGGGGAGGTTATTGGGTTTAGAAGAGGTCGTGAGGGATGGGATTATAAGAAGAGGAAGAGAGATCAGATCTCTCTCTCTGTCAGGTGTTCCAGGAAGAGAGCTTTCCCCAGGTAGTGAATTGACTGGTGCCTCCGTCTTGAACTTCTCAGCCTCCAGAACTGTGAGATATAAATTCCTCTTGCTTAAGCCAACCAGCAACCAGTCTATGGTATTATATTATGGCACCCTGAGCTATAGAAGTGAAAATACAATAAGAACATTTGAAATCACCACACCTTTATTAGTTCCTGACTTGCTTAGAGTGCTGTGTATAAAGAAAGAAAATGTTAAGCTTTTGAAACTGCTTAAATTAAACTGTAATAATTCTGAGGAAAATAAATGATAGACGTTGAATTTCACATCATTCCTGGCAACTCTTCAGCTTTTGACTTTCAAATAAAATCTGTCTAAAACTTCAAAGTAATGTGGCATGAATTAATTTTCAGATATAATTTTTTTCTTCAGAGTTCTGTGCAAGGTATTTTTATAGCATTTGGTAATTTTCCGATCGCATCAATGCAGACCGTTTGAAAACTCTTATGCTGTTTTGACTGAAAGCAAAAGGGGGAGCATGCCATTCTAGAAATAACAAAAATATTTTATTTATTCCAAACTCTAGCAATGTTTTTTACATATATATAGCTCACACAAAGAATGAATGGAGAAATATAATGAAATTGGAAACTCAGAAATACCACTTACATCAACTTACTTTAGGGGCTTTGCATTGCATTTGTATCTAAAAAGTTGAAGGTTTTCTAAAACAAAACAAAAAGTATTTCTCAAGTCAGTGTTAACTCTCAACTCAGTTTCATGTGCTCACCAACATTTTTCCCCCCCAGGGGAAATTTTCTTACCCCTCTAAGCATTGCATCAAATTTTAATTCAGCTCAGATAACTCTGCCTAGAGAACTGAGTTGTGTGTGACTTTTTTTTAAGAAAGATTTTTTTTTTGATGTGGTCCATTTTTAAAGTATTTATGGAATTTGTCGCGATGTTCCTTCTGTTTTTACGTTTTGGATTTTTGGCCTGAGATCAGGGATTGAACCTGAACCCCCTGCATTGCAAGGCAAAGTCTCGACCACGTGGTGACCAGGGAAGTCACTTTTTAAAATAGTTTCTGGAGCAGTTATTTTTAAGGACTACTTTCTTGAAACGTTGAGGGATTCATCAGCATCACTTGATTTAAGTAGTGCATACACGGACCAGACACTGACTTTATGTGTGGGGGTGAGTGTGTAATTTCCCAACGTGAGGGGCACGTGATAGAGATACACATGTGACTAGGTATCTTATTATCTTAAAACTAAACTAAATAAATAAATAAATAAAGTAAAATAAAATAGATAACAAGCTTCTATAAAAGTGAAATGATCTCAAGCATAAATGCTATGAAGGAATCACTGTTCTGCTTCTGTATAAGGCCAAACGCCCTTCTTGTGGATGGGTTCTTACTCTCTCTTTGCTTACCTGACTCCTATAATTTCATTTTCTTTTTCTTTCATCACTGACTTCTTCTCTAATGGAATATTTCTGTTAGCTTAAAAATGCCATGGGCCCTGATGGCTCAGTGGTAAAGAATCCACCTGCCAATGCAGGGGACAGGGGTTTGATCCCTGGATTGAGAAGATGCCCCAGAGAAGGAAGTGTTCAACCCACTCCAGTATTTTTGCCTGGGAAATCCCATGGACAGACGAGCCTGGTGAGCTACAATCCATGGGGTTGCAAAAGAGGTGGGCAAAACTTAGCGACTAAACAACAAAATGTCATATTTTCTCTTTGAAAAAAAATTTTCCCTACTCTCCCTTTTCAGCTACTGACTCATTCCTCTGTTTACCTTTACTAGGAAAACTCCTTGAAGGAGCTGTCCAGACACACACTTCCTTATTTCCTTTCCTCTATACCATTCTGGTCACACATGCATCTCAATCACTCCACTGAAATTTCTCCTTCATGGTCCCTACAGTCTCCATATTCTTGAACCCGGGATCAGCTCTAACTTTTATTTGCTCTGTCAGAAACTTCTGTTGTAGCCATTTTTTTCCCTTCTTGAGATATTATTCAGTTGGCTTCTAGGACAAGATCTTCCAGATCCTTTCTCCTATGGTCACTTGTTCTCAGGCTCTTGTGCTGGTTCTTTCTGCTCTTCCCAGTTTCTAATTAATGGAATTCCTTAGGGTGTCATCTTTCACCATTTCCTTCCTAACTATTCTTTCTCCCCAAGAAATCTCATCAACTTTCATGACTCTATATAGTGACCATAAGCTTCTAACTTCCAGATTTCAGTTTCCAGGTATGATTTCTCTCCAGAGCCCATATTCATATTTTCAACTTGTTATACACACCTCTATTTGGAGGTCTAATAGGAACTTCAATTCTAATTTGCCCAAAGATAACTCCTAATATTCCCTCTCCACCTTGCTGCTGCTTTAGTCTTCCCAAACTCAGTATTTAGCACATTATTTTTCTGTTGCTCAGGTCAAAAATGTTGGAGGCATCTTGACCCCCTTCCATTTCCTGATACATTTTCAAGACCTGTTGACCCCACTTTCAAATTATTTTCTGACCTCAATTTGTTTGTCACATGTTGTTGTGTGATGCTACCTGAAATTCACTGAGGCATTCTGTGTTTTCATAAAGTTTTAATTTTTCCTTTTAATAGAGGTCTTTGTGCCTTCTGAAATTTATTTTTGTACATACTTAGGTTGGATTCTAATTTTGTCTCCCTGTGTCCCCTTTCGTGTTTATGTTGCTGTCAATCTGCTCCCAGGGAGCTAGTCCGTGACTAGTTTTATGATGACATTTTACTTTTTTCCACAATGACAGTGTGAACATTGGGAACTCAGTCACATAGCCAGCAATCAGCTTGTCTCAGATTCTGTTTGTGGGATTGTGTCAGTGTTACCCCACCTCCTGCGGTTCAGAGCTCCAGGTTGACAAATAGTCAGGCTCTTTATATGGAACAGGAGAGTCTTCTTTGAGCCCTGGTTTTAAGTAGTAATCACGAGCCTTGTCCTTTGTCTTACATGGAGGTCTTTTAGTGTCATTATTCCCTAGAAACTCCCCCTTTATTGTGAAGGAGTACATGAAGCCTAGATTTGAGGTCTACTTTTTTGGTTCATATTTGTTCCACTGATATGTTACACTTTTTCTGAGCCCAATTTACTCTCATTTTATTTATCTATTAGTATCTCAGAGCTATCTGATAGAAGTCAGGGGTTGACCTGTTTTAATTCAAACAAGGGGTTCCAATGGTGCTATTTCTAGTCTCCAAGATAGACTGTTAGAAAGGTATTTAAAACCAGAAATAACTTTACATATCCTTCATATCATACCACATAGACAGCCACTGATAAATCAAGAGAACTTGGGAGCACTTGATTGACTGGTGAGAGGGAAGAAGAGGACATTTTCTTCTACAACTACCTGTCTTCACGTGTGCCTTTGAAAATATCAGTGATATAAAAGTGACTTCAGGATGAATGACATTGGATGGAGTCTTGGCACATTATTGCAATGGAACAATATCAGGGGTTTTTAGCTCCTAGAAAAATTTAAATCTAAAATATCAATCCAAATGTGTATAACAATAAATCTGTGTCAGAAATTGTGTATGCTAAATGTTTTCACACATTACATATTTTTATTAATGTTTTATAAATGGAATTTCAAAAGGTTATATTACCTACCCAGTTGGAGTAGTCTAGATTTGAACTCCAAATTCCCATTTATTTTATGTTACTATTCTTTCATAGATGAGGGTGAGAAGCAATGTGTTCCACAAGAAAAGAAGACTAATTAGACTAATTCTAGTTTCTTTTCAATTTGATTTAGTTCTCACTTATGTGTCTCAGGCTGCTATCATTTTAACATTCTTCATTCATTTATTCATTCTCTCTGTATATTGTGTATTCACATTGTGCTAGACATGAGTCTACAAAGTCAAATAAGACATGTTCATTTACTCTAACCTACTAGAGATAATTATTCTTCCCTTTTAACATCCCTAATAACTGTGACATATCTTAGACCTGGCAACCAAATATATACACATTTTCACCTTTAAATCATTTACAAAATACATGTATCCACCATTTTATATAAATGGGTAATGACAGTGAACAGATCAACTTTTTTTGGCATATATTTTAGGCATATATCAAGAAAACAATATTTTATGTGACATTAAAGGTCCATGTTGAAAGTATTTCTGTGATCTTGTCAGCATACATTTCTGCATGTGTAAATAAGGCCTTATAATAAATATTCAAAATTCTCCACAGGGAATTTAAATAGGGAAATAAATACATAGCATGACCTCTGTGCATACAGCTTCATGAATTCTTCCCCTTACTAATTGTAAGTAACTTTAAGGTACAGAATATGTCATATTTGTTACCTTTCCCATTGATAACTTAGCATCTCGTAGATTCTCACAACGTATGTGTAAAATATATTGTTTATTGAATCGATATTCAAGTTGCTGATTGGATGGATAGACTGTAAAGAGGAATGGGTGAATGAACTGATGACTTTATTCACATGCAGCTCTGTAAGATGTCTAACACCTCACCGTGTGTCTTAAAAAACTTGATCACTTATTGGGGGCATGTATTAACACTTTAGATTTGTCTTATTTTACCTCCTGGTCATAGAAACTCAGGGCTACAAATAAATGCCAACTTCTTTTGTATCGGGCTACCAGGCAATTTCTGTTATTACAGATTTGAAAGGGTCATCCAAACTACATTTTTTTTTTTTGATTTATCTACTTAACCTATTGTTTAGATACCTAGATTGCCAATAGTCGCTTGATATTATCTCCCTGTACATGGATTTTTATTACAGTGGGACTTGCTATAAAATGCACTGAACCTTTCTGCTATAGATTATGTTGTTTTTACTTGTTGGATGGGCATAAGTAATAAAAAGATGACATGTAACTTTCTAGCTTACAATGAATTTTTTCACTATACTTGTATATATATTTAAAAGTCACTAGCCCCTAGAGAAGCTGTTTTGTTTTAATGTACACATGGGAAAATAAAATACAGAGAGATGAAATAACTTGTTCACTGTTATTTAGTCCAGTGGTCATTCCAGATGTTCTCTTGGGTAGGAAGGATTCATTAACAAAGACAGACATTGCCTTTGAAGAACCTAAGGTCCTGGGGTGGGAGTGGGAACAAATAAAGAGGTAATTATACTACAGTGAACGGAACTATACTTAATGCATGCAAAAGGGTGTTGTGAAAACACACAGGATGTGTTTCTCTAAGTTGTCCAGAAGTCAGTGGAACTTGAATCAAGTCTATGGTTTCAAGTCCAAGACTTGTTCTGCCAGACTCAGACTTGTCTTTAATTTGTCTCTGATTTTCTCTTAGACCTGGTGGAAGCTGGTTAACCAAAGTTGGTGGGATATGTGAGAAGTTAAACTTCAAATGAAGAAAAGAGCTGGATCTCTACTGTGCTGCTTTTGGTATCAGAGACTTCTAAAGAAGGCAGCAGCATGAAATGGGGGTGGGGGGAGAGGCAAGACAGACAAGAGAGCAGGACCCCCTTAGCAGCAACATTAGTAGACAATGGACTTCAAAAGCTAGAATTCTCCATCTCAATTACCTGCTCAGGAAAACCTATTCCATCTTTCATCACAGAGACAAAACATACACATAAGATTTTCTGACTAAGAAAGGGTGAGATGAATCCATAATAGTTTCTTAAATAATTCCTTACTAAAAAGCAAGTAATTCTGAAGATTCTTTATACTTCTTAATTCATAGCAACTGCTAGAGAGACCTTTGCTTTCCAGGATCTGTTGACTGAGAATAGAACATTCACTGTAATGAAATTGCCAACAATAGAAAGTGGATGCAGTCTGGAGTTCTTTGGAAATGAGATTTGAAAATAGAATTTTAACTGGAGACTAATATTAGAATATTCCTGTGTAATATCTGACCTCCGTGTCGTGAAGCACCAGAGGTTCCTTTCCATGCATATTTCCATTTCTAACATCCTGAAGTCATTTCCTGTGTCTCAGCTTTATAACTGTCCCACTGTTTAACAGTTCTGTCCAGGCACTCTCTCAAATATGGGTCCTTTCATCATCAACTTAGGAGGACAGAATTAAAGTTTGTTTCAGAGTAATTTAAATTCCAGTGATCAATTTTCTGGTTTCCTGGCTGTCAGCCTTCTTCTTCTCTGGCTTCCTTTCTTCCTCATCTATTTTTTATTTTTTTGAGGAGCTAAAAGTTTCTTGATATATAAATATTCCCAGAGCCACTCTTTTTTACCTTGTACCTAATTCTCCATTTGTGGCAGCTGTGTTGATTATCATCCCTTTCTATTATCTTCCTTTAAATCATGCTGAAATTTTTGTCACGTCTTCAGAAGATAGTTTTTCAGCAAAATCAAAAAATATGCTATTTCCAACTTTCATCAACTATTTTTATTTTACTTGTGAGTCTGTGGATTGCTACTACATAATATGAATTATGTGATAATATCTTTCCTTTTCCAAAGTATTTCTTCAACAGTTTGTCAAGAGCTGCATAACATACAAAAATACTTGGTTTTCAAGGACCTGGTTTAAAGTAAAAGAAATTTTCAGTACAATATGTATTTTTGATATATATTTTTAAATTTTTATTTTTTTCTTTTTGGCTGCACCGTGTGGTTTGTGAGATCTTACTTCCCTAACCAGGGATCGAACCAAGGCCCTTGGAAGTAAAAGCACAGGACTTTAACCACTGGACTACCAGGGAATTACCTATAATGTGTGTTGTTTTAAGATAATTTGGGATTTCCTGACAGTCCAGTTGTTAAGACTTGGTGCTCCCACTACAGAGGGCCCGAGTTCGATCCCTGGTTGAGGAACTAAGATCTCATGTGCTGTTTGGTACAGCCAAAAATAAACAAATAGATAAAACAACTTTATTGGGGTTTCAGTTACATACTGCAAAACACATATTTTATGAGTAAAGGCAATTTTTTGGTAAATATATAAAGTTCTGCAGTGATCACGATGGTCAGATTTTAGAACACACTCATCACCGCAGAGAATAGTTCTGTATCATTTGCAGTTCAACTTCACACCCCTTCCACAAACTCTGGAACTTCTGGTCTACTTTTTTTCCCCTCTGGTTTTACCTTTCCTTTAGTGTCATATAATTTGAATCATACAGTTTTGACCCTTTGTACCATAGTTTCCAAGGTTTTGCTTTTCTAGTGTCTTTATTCTTTGTACAAATGAATTAACTATGGAGAAAAATAATATAAACACTAGAGGAAATTTTGGTGATGATAGACATTATTTTTACACAGGTATAGGCTTTTATGCATTGACCTGTACATGCAAATATATGCACATGTATGTAGACTGGGAAATGGGCTATATTGACCCACATGTGTATTTGATTTATTCTTGGAACAATCTTGTGCATGCATTTTAGCAAAAGTTGGTGGTGCAAAGCACTGTTCTAGTCTTATAGAGAATAAAAATAGAAAAGAATAACAAAACACAATTTTTTCTGCTCTTACACACATTTTGGTAGAAACACAATTATAAGGCAAAATATAGTAGGCATAACAAGATAGTACCAAGAAAGTGTATTGGGTACTTGAAAGAAGTAAAAAGAATTTGAGATATCAGCAAGGTTCAATGATGGCTTTTGAATAGAAGGGCCTTGGTGGATGGAGAGAAATTTAAAAATATATATATATATATATTTATTTATTTTATTTATTATTAATTTTGGCTGCATCAGGTCTTCATTGGGTGGACTGAAATTTGATGGGTGAAGATGGAAAAGACTGTCAGGCCAGGCAGAGAAAACTACAAGAGAAAAAGCTAGGGAGGTTTTCAAAAAGTTGAGAACACTGTGTAGACTGCTTGGCTTGATAAATATTTGTTGAAGTGAATGAAATTTTAATGTCCTGTTTATAAAGCAAGTGCTAATAAAGTGAAGCTGAAATGGGTTTGTAGCTGATAATCCATGTTGGGAGTGTGTGTGTTGAAATAAAATTATAGGAAGCCTCACTTCACTTTCTGTACATCAGCTTCTTGCCTGTGTCTGAAAAGCCTCTCTACTTCCTGCTCACTGCTTCTTATCCTTCAAGGCTGAGTTTCACTAGTCTCTTCTTAGGAAGCCTTTCTTGACTTTCCTCCCCAACCAGAGTTATATGCTTTTTTTTTTCTTTCCCTGTGCCAGCTTTTTAATCACAATGCTTATATTGAAAGCGTCGGTTTTTGTGGTGGTCTCACCACTAAACTGTGGAAACTCAAGGGCAGAAATTTTCTTTTACTTGTCTTTGCTTTACCAGTTCTTGGATTTTAAGGCAAACTTCAACTGAGCACCCAATAGGAGCTCAATAGGAGTCTAGTTCAAGGATGGTGGTGGTGGTGGTGTTTAGTCATTCAGTCATGTCTGACTCTTTGAACTTCCATGGACTATAGCCTGCCAGGTTCCTCTGTCCATGGGATTTTCCTGGAAAGAATCCTGGAGTGGGTTGCCATTTCCTCCTCCAAGGGATCTTCCTGACCCAGGGTTTGAACCTGCGTTGCCTGTGTCTCCTGCATTGCAGGTGAATTCTTTACCACTGAGCCACCGGGGAAGCCCTAGTTCAAGGATGAAATATATTAAATTGAGTATTGGGTTGATGGCTTTCTCTCTTGCCTTTATGTTAATCCTTCTTTTGTTCATAATAGCATGTATCGTAATTCATTTGTAGCCAGGAACTGAAGTGTTGTATGCATTCCATGACTCTGTGCTTGTGCTTTCACATGTACCCTTGGCCCATGATGGCCTTGGCCTCTGGTTTCACATCTTTCTAGTTCAAGTTCAATGGCTGCCTTCTCAGAAGTACTTTTCTAAAACCTTATCAGGGTGCTGTTCTTCCAACTTTGAATTCCCATGATGATTTTCAATACCACTTTCATGGGTGCTTTCTATTTTCTAGACCATATCTTAGGGTAGAATCTACATTTCATACACTTTGTATTCCCCCAAAGCCAAGAGATTCTCTCAGAATAAACATACACTCAAAATGCCTTCAGTGTATTTTTTTTAACTGGCCATTGACTATTTGTCAGTCTTTGTTGATCATAAGCTATTCAATAAATATTTACAAATGGTTCACGTATCACATGCTTTTGGGGAAAAGCTGCAGAGTGACACAATGTGGATGAAAACGTAATTTGGAAGCAGAAAAAGAAAAAAAAATCAGAAATATATCCTCTAGCAAAGTATAGAAGTTCACAAAATCATTTGAAACCTTGCTTTGTTGATGAAAATTTCCACAAAAATCTAGCAAGCCTGTAAGCAATTTGAAAAAATGAAACCCTGAAGGAAATAAACATTTTCTCAGCAAAGGGTTTAAAAGAACTTTGTAGCTTCCTTTCCTGTTATGAACATGTCTTTTCAGTAATTACATAGTGACTAATTTTTATTAAAACTAATCATTTACTTTTAAGTGCATTTGGTTTTGCAGATCAAGTATTGACTAGGAAGCTAAGTATGAATTATGACAATAAGAAAAAAAAAGAAATCTACTTGGAGCTCTTCCCTTTTATCTAAACAATGGCATTCATTCTTCCTTCCTTTCAAAAGCATTCACGTTGGTCAGAATTTTCTGCCGTTTCGCCCTTGACTGCCTTGGAGACTTCAGTAAACACTTCAAATCTTTTTTTTTTTTTTTGGATTCTTTTTTTTTTCCTTTTTTTTTTTCATTTATTTTTATTAGTTGGAGGCTAATTACTTTACAATATTGTAGTGGTTTTTGTCATGCATTGACATGAATCAGCCATGGATTTACAAGTATTCCCCATCCCGATCCCCCCTCCCACCTCCCTCTCCACCCGATTCCTCTGGGTCTTCCCAGTGCACCAGGCCCGAGCACTTGTCTCATGCATCCAGCCTGGGCTGGTGATCTGTTTCACCCTAGATAATATACATGTTTCGATGCTGTTCTCTCAGATCATCCCACCCTCTCCTTCTCCCACAGAGTCCAAAATTCTGTTCTGTACATCTGTGCCTCTTTTTCTGTTTTGCATATAGGGTTATCGTTACCATCTTTCTAAATTCCATATATATGCGTTAGTATACTGTATTGGTCTTTATCTTTCTGGCTTACTTCACTCTGTATAATGGGCTCCAGTTTCAAATCTTACTCTCATAAACCCTGTTTCTCCTTCCTGCAAAACTGAACTCATATTTGATAACCTTAGCCCAGCACATCCTAATGGGTCCTGCTTTCCAAGCAAACTGCTGCTATGTTAATTTTCATCAGGATTTTTGAAAGGAAATATAAATATTTCCCTTTAAAGTGATTAAATGTTAATAGAATGTTTTGAGGAATAATGTCATCAAACTTGCTCTTGTGTCTCAACCAGGGTACCTATGAAGCATGGAGCCCACTTACCCTGCAGTTTAGGGAACCTGACTCAAAGCTACTCCCAGGGTGAATCAGCATTGCTCTAGAAAAAGTGATCAGTGAGGGCCAGTCCACTTTGGTACAGCAATCATGATATTCTTATTAAGTTTTTGAAGGAAGGGTGAAACCTTGGCTGGCCTTCCGTTACTGATTTATTTCTCACAGTTTTTTTGAGGAGACACTGCAAAGGCACTCTCAAAAAACTGTTTGCTATTTCCCCAGGCACAATGAGACGGTTGAATACTAATTCCCCATTCTCACGTCTTCTGTTTTTTGTCCTTTTAGCCAATGCACATTTTCCTGCTTTCCCCACGGAGGCCGCTTCCTTCTCTCTCACATCCCTTTCAAAACTGGAAGCAATTTTCTACATCAAACATCTCCTGTTTTCCTTTGGTTTGGAATGCCCGTGTTTGCCCTACTCTCTGTGTTCACTTGTAAAAGGCAGAGAACACAGGGACATTTTTCTCCGAGCTCTTCAATGTTAACAAAATAGAGATGCCGGAACCTTGTCAATAGTTTTATCTACTATATATTTGAAAAACTTTGCCCTGCCATAGGAGCGCACTAGATGTACTGAGAAAATTTCAGAAGGAACTCAGCTTGGGCTGTGGCTGTGCTTCCATGCAAGTGCCAAGACAAAGTTCAATGAATGTTTGTTGAATGAATGCATAAATAAATAATGAGAAAACAAGAGCCAACTCTACTGACTCCACAGGATGGTCTTTCATACGTTATAACAGATTCTAGAATTGTAAATCTACTATCATTTGGGAGGCTGTATCCTGATTATGTGAATGTAGTCTTAGCAACAGTGGTTTGGAGCTCAAACTTGTTCTAAACATGTGGTCAACTGGGAATATGATTCTCAGTAAGAAGTTATTCCGTGAGTTTGTTTATTTTTATTTATTTGGCTGTATCCGGTCTTAGTGGCAGCATGCAGGATCTAGTTCCCTAACAGGGGATTAAACTGGGCCCCCTGCATTGGGAGCATGGTCTTAGCCCCTGGACCACCAGGGGAATCCCTGTTTTGTGATTATGGATCTCTTCTACAATCATCTTTAAAAACTTTCCTATTTTAAGTTTTATTGTTACAAGCTTCCTTTACTTTTCTTGTAAGTGGGTTAGAAATATAATGTAAATAATAAAGGCACAAGCAAAATAAAGAAACACTGCCTTTGACATAGTGAAATGATTATTACAGTCAAGTAATTAGCATATCATCTCCTCACCTAGTTACCTTTTTTTTTTTTTTTTAATGATGAGAGCACCTGAAATCTACTCTCAGCAAATTCCAGTATTCAGTGAGGTATTATTGACTACAGTCATCATGCTGGGCTTTAGATCTCTAGACTTAGTCATCCTATAGAACTGCAATTTTGATCAACATCTCTCCATCTCCCCCATCTATCCCCTCAATCCCTGGTAAACAGGGTTCTACTCTTTGCTTCTAGGAATTTGACTTTTTTTTCCATTTTATTTTTGGCCATACCAAGTGGCATGTGCAATCTTACTCCCCTGACCAGGGATTGGACTTTTGCCCCTGCACTGGAAGAATGGGAGTCTTAACCACTGGACTGCCAGGGAAGCCCCTGAATTCAACTTTTTAAGATTCTACTACATAATTGAGACCATATGGTTGTTTTCTTCCTGCATTTGGCTTATTTTACCTAGCATACTGTACTAATTATATATACACATCATTATATACATATTTGGGGCTTCCCAGGTGATGCTCATGGTAAAGATACACCTGCCAATGTAGGAGACATAAGAGACACAAGATCGATCTCTGGGTCAGGAAGATCCCCTGAAGAAGGAAATGGGAACCCACTCCAGTTCCTTGGAGAATCCCATAGACAGTGGAGCCTGGCAGGCTACAGTCCAAGGGGTTGCAAAGAGTTAGACATGACCGAGTGTCTGAGCATACACACATACAGATACACACACAGACACATATAGTAGCAAATTATCATGTTGTACAACTTAAATATATACAATTTTTATTTTAAAAGATATTTATATCTTGATTCCAGTTATGTGAGAAATTAGGAAAGGCAAAACTGTAATGATAGAAAGCAGACCACTGTTTGCTAGGGCCAGGAAGTAGCAGAAGGGATTAACTACAAAGAATTATGAGTGAACTTTTGAGGGTGATAGAAATGTTTAGCATTATGAGTGGTGGTGGTGACGCTACTTTATTTATATCTTTTAAGGCTTACACACAAAATTAGTGACTTTTGTTATATGTTAATTCTACACCAGTAAGGCTGATTTAAAAAGTGAAAAGCAAAACACAAGAGTAAATATATCTTTGTTGTTTGGAAAAAAATAAGGAAAAAAAATACTACCAATTGAGGCTGGCACCAGAGGAGAATCTCATGGCAGGAATCTCCTGGCAGAGCTGGACCCTGAGGCTATAACCACCCCCTTGGGATTCTTTGCTATCTCCATTATGGTCACCAGAGGTGTCCTTTAACTTTCTGGTCCAAATTTAGAGAAAGGACTTTGCTCTTGTTTTGCGATAACTTAACTGAGATGTGGTAGAATATTTTTTATAACAGTTACCAAAAATCAAGAATTAAAAGGGAAGCAATCATAGAAGAACACTGTTGTTGTTTTCCGGTCGCTAAGTCACGTCTGACTCATTGTGACCCCATGGACTATAGCACTCCAGGCTCCTCCTTCACTCTCTCCTGAGTTTGCTCAAATTCATGTCCTTAGAGTTGATGATGCTATCTAACCATCATAGAAGAACACTATGAATCTTCTAAATAATTCCAATGAAATTTTAGAAAAGCAGACAGGGTTTGCTGTAGGCTGTAGGTTAGGCTGCAGTTTGCTACCCTCTTCTCTAGATGGTAAGATCTGGTTCATTCCCATGGGCAAAATAAGCTCTTGACAAGTTCTCTCTTTACAAGTTCACTAGCTCTGTCTCGCAAGAGCTTTCT
Organism: Cervus elaphus; assembly: GCF_910594005.1. Classification (NCBI taxonomy): domain Eukaryota; kingdom Metazoa; phylum Chordata; class Mammalia; order Artiodactyla; family Cervidae; genus Cervus; species Cervus elaphus. The sequence goes on from NC_057844.1 coordinate 50,260,303, forward strand.
TTGGCTATCTGCATCCCTCAGCTTCCAGATGAATGAGGAAGGCTAAGGATGATGATCTATTGAGGGTTTTCCGCCCTAAGGTGTTGTCTCTTTCCTGGTTCAATGACATCAAACATTATCTGCCCCTTCAGGGACTACTCACCCTCTACAGTCTAAAGTGGGCCCTTCCTTTATAAATCTTTAAACAAAAATCATAATCTTGTCCGAAAATGATGCAAGAATTATAGCAGCTTTGTAAGATGCAGACTCATTTAGTTAGGAAACAGAAACTCATTTCCTCATGAATTTTTCAGAAACATAATGCAATTACTCTTATTATTATTGGGTCTGTTGTTTATTCAAGGCAGAGAGTGCACGTATAGACATAAATTTGCTTTGGGTTTCTCAGTGAACCCTGAATAATGCAGAAATAGTTGACTGCTGAAGTCAGAGGGCTGAAAGCTGCTGGGTTGAGGTTGGGAGAAAAGTGGTATGTACATCACCTTGATACATATTCTATCTATATTCTTACATCAGCTGTTATTGGTACTTACATACAGAGAAGTTATCCCTAAAAAAATCAAGCCTTTAGCAGAAGAAACCAAGGATCCCAATTTTCTCCTGCCATCACTCAAAGCTATCACTCAAGTCAAAAGCTTGGGTCTGTTTGGATTGAGAGCCATGGACTCCTTTCTTTTCTTCTTGAAGTTAAGATTGACACGAGTATGGTGGTACTCAGACAAATACCAGGGTGGTTCTTACAGCCAGTAGATGTACCACAATCTTATTCCAGACAAGCAGTCATTGACTTAGCTCATTTGAAGACTGTATGATCCATCTTGTTTCTTACAACTGCAAAGCAGGAACTTCCCTGATGGTCCGCTGGTTAAGACTCTATGCTTCTAATGCAGAGAGGGGGCTTGGGTTCAATCCCTGATCAGGCAACAAAGATCCACACACCATGTGGCACAGCCAGAAAACAACAACAACAACAACAAACTGCAAAGCGGATGTGATATCATGGATTTGAGCATCCCATCATCTCCTGGCTCTGTACATCTGATGCTCCCATTTCCCTCTGACATGTCTCCATCTTTGTGATTTTTTGGCATGTACTTTGTCTCTGGAACTTCAAGACTCTCCAGTCTCATCTCCTGTATTTACTGCCCCAGTCCGTGGATCAGTTATTTCCTTTGCATTCCAAGGTGGACTGGTTCCTTTTTACTGGAGAATATGGATGTATTTCACAATGTCTGGATGCAAGGTGTGACAAATCGTATTTTTCATCTAGGATTAAAAATAAGTGGGTTCCCTCTTAAGACCTTGCAGTGAACACTGCCATTATCCAGGGAGGAGGCTGGTGGTGTGAGGAAGCTATGTATTCACAAGTTTTAAAGTGTTTCCTGGAAACCACCATCCCTGTTGAGAAAAGGCCTTTGCCGTTGAAAGATTTTTCATAGCTATTTATGAATGAAAACCGAGGAAGGACAGTAACCCTGGCATGCCTGCAATCTGCTTGTAGGCCTCCACCTGAGATTAACAGAGTCCCAGATGGGACGGTAGATCATGTGTGCTGCTTCATGAGATAATTTAGATTTGGAGTCTTTAAGCTGAAGTACTAAGAGCAGCCTCTCAGGGTTTTGTGTGTTAGTATCTGTTGTGTCTTTTTTCTACTCTAGAGGGTGTAGATTGGAGCTAATGATTTGAGTTCATCTCCCAATTTGTTTGTCAGTATGGTGATTCTTTCCACCTGCAATATAGGAGACTGTCTGCAATGCAGGAAACATGGTTTAATGGTTTGATCCCTGGATCAGGAAGATCCCAGATCAGGAAGCTTCCCTGGAGAAGGAAATGGCAACCCACTTCACTATTCTTGCCTGGGAAATCCCATGGACAGAGAAGCCTGGTGGGCTACAGTCCTTATGGACTGTATGCAAGAGTTGGACACAACTTAGCAACTAAACCAGCACCAACACCACCATGGTGATTCTTTATAGAAACAAGAAGAATAATGGTGTAATAACATTATGAAAAAGAACTTGATGATTATCACATGTCAGAATAATGGGACAAGGGAGAGTGAAAACCAGAAGAGTTTTCTGATTTAAAGTTGTTGGTGATACTTTAATAAAAATGGGGACATGAGGTATCAATGCAGGAGTCTACAAGAAGGTTGGAAATGTGTGTCTGGAATGAGAAAAGATCTGGGTGAATGGATTTAGGATCCATTTTTACAGACATAATGAAATATTTTTTTCCTTGGGTCTGACACGTACCTTGAAAATTGTAGTGTGTATGCTAGAAATAGTAGTATATGGATGATTTTTAATTCAAAGGGGATAAATGAGTTAAATATGAAGATACTTCAAAGAATAAAGCTCAATTTGCTCTCTCATGTCCTCTTAGAATATATGAGTGTTAAATTAAAGGTCTAATATAGCAACGACAAAAAATGCTGGTCCAATGTACTGCTAGACTACAAAGTTGTAAGCATGTGCTCTATGCTAATGTGAGAATTGCTGTGATTATAGGAGCTGTTGGTAAATTGCATGTTTCAAAAAGTAGAAATTACTTTCCCTTGAGAAATGTGAAAGTTATTTCAGGGTTAAATTTGTGTTTTGTTTGTAAGTTGCTTTTCTTGAGATATGTAGTTCTTAATTTGGGGTTGTATTTTTATTTCCTTAACAGAGAGTTGGCACTTTGTAGCTATCAGCACTTCTGGTTAAGTTGAACAAACTAACTGCTGTAGATATATCTAGGCTGATTGTTCATGTCAGTTAAACTCACTGTGAAATGGGAAAAACCAAGTAAATTCTTCTCTGTGTCATACATTTAACATGTGGGAGGCCAGTTTTAATATGAATCTATAAAGGGAAATAATTGAAAAAGCCAAGTTAGAAATTTTACTCCTTTAAGGGAGATTTAAAATCAAGTCATATATTCATTGGAAGGACTCTTCAAGATGACTTTTATTTTTCTGTAAGGTTTCCCTGAGTGGGATTAGGGATGGGGTGTAGAGTTTATCGAGCCTACAATACCCACAACATGGGATAATTGACTGGTCTTTTTCCTCTGGTGTCCATCAGCACCGTTTTTGTCATGCCCTTTTCTGAACACTGGTGATGAAACAGAGATGTGACAAATATGCACGTGTGGTAGATATACCCCAACTATCCTTGTAACTCTGATCCCTTTTATTGAGGACTCAGAATTCTTCTATACCAGGGATCCAAACAGTTGTTATTAAAAATACATGATATAACCCATCAGCTCTCTTTGTGAAAGAAGAAACAAAACCTCACAAGAATACTAATAGATTTGGAAACCTCAGCTGGATCCATCAAAAACAGAAATGTTCAAGAACCAGGTGGTTTCCCAGTGCAAACATTTGCTGATTGCAACTTTGGTTCAATTACTGTAATTTATCTTTCTATTAAGTCCTCCTCTTTCAATATCAGCGCATTAGAATTGCAAGTTCATTGGGTTTTGGCCAAAATCTTCTTAATCAGCTTTGTATCACTGCCATTTTAGGCAGGGTCCTGTCCAAATCAGCTTTTGTTATGCTGTTTCTAGTGCAGGTGCGCCAGTGGCCTGAAATAAGGCCACATCTTAAGCCCCAGGACAAAACCAGCCAGAATCTCTTAGGACATTAATTACACTTTTCAGATCAATGAAATTTTATACTCCCCAAAAGTAGAGAGGACAAAAACGGCAATTTGGCAGTGTTCCTCATGGTGTGGACTCAATACCCTCTCCCTCTAATCCCAAATCAATGATGTGCTCTGGCTCTGACTGGGACAGGTCTGAGGCACTGTGCCAAAGGAATCTAGAAGGTTCTGTCTTTCCAAATGTGAATCAGTGTTAATCTGAGGTCTGATGACCTTGGGTTTCAACCTTAATCTTGGTCTTGCTATTACTCAGTTTTTACAAAGCCTCACTTTTCTTATCTATAAAATAATGTAATAAAAGTATTGAAAACATGTTTCTACTTTCTGAGTTCCTTCTACCTTGTTTCTCCTGCTCGCTCTTTAAATAGACCTTAAGCTCTGAGTTTCACAGAACTGACCAGGCTTTAAAAACTGAGGGAGGATATAAGCCTCTCCATGCCCTTCCTTCATATTCATTGCAACAAAACTGACATTGTTTTCATTTTTTTCTACTTTAAGCACTGCAGAAAGCTATGGATACCCAATACAAAGAAAAGGCAAGCATGAAAAAAGTAAATTAAGATCTGAGAAAAGGGTATGAACACAATATTCATAGAAGAATAAATATTTATGAGCAGACATGGGAATATGTTGATGCTCAGTGGTAATCAAGGGAATACCAATTCGTAACATCACATTTCAAGCATCAAAGTAATTTTAAAAAATAATGCATACTTTATACTGATGAGATGGGTGAGATTTATATTGCTAGTCAGAGTATACATACATACATGCTCAGTCGCTCAGTCGTTTCCAACTCTTTGCTACCCTGGGGACCGAGCCTGCTGGGGTCCTCTGTCCATGAGATTTCCCAGACGAGAATGCTAGAGTGGGTTGCTGTTTTCTTCTCCAGGGCATCTTCATGAACCAGGGATCAAACCCACATCTCCTTTGTTTCCTGCATTGGCAGGTGGATTCTTCCCACCTAGGAAGCCTAGTCAGAGTATAAATTGTGAAAAACTTTATATAGAAAACAATTTAGCAATATGTACCAAGAGCCACTGGGCCCACTACCCAACCCCCAACTCCTTTTAGGATTTATTCTAAAAAATTCATTCAGAAAATTAAATAAATATTTCTGTAATTATGTCTAAAAGCAGCATAAATACATAACAACAGAGAGTTCAATAAAGTATAATGATGGGATGTCACAAGACAAGATCATTTAAAATGACATATTAAAGAGTAGTTAATATTAACAGAACAGAATAATTATGCAGTAGACTCTACCAGAAGTATGTTGTGATTTTAATTGTGTAAGTATATTTTATATGCATACTTTAGTATGTAAATGAAAGACAATATATCCCTATCAGTCACTGTTAAATGATTTTCTCAGAGGGGTGAATGTAGAAATGTTTTCTCATTTCTCCTTTAATTTCATTCCTAGAAGTGAAAATGTATTTCTTCAGCAAGTATACTGAATACACTAAAAAACAATATTTAGGATTTTAAAGGACAAATTTGGTTTTTAAATTGGTTAAATGCCAAATTATGGTGTGCCTAGCAATCTCGGCACACATATTTTGTCAGATAGTTTTCTAATCTCAAACCATACTAGCACAAAATGCAATTTGTTACTTCCAATTATAACCAGTTAAGAGAAGATATTATGGGGAAAGGATGAAACAAAGTGTAAACCAAAAACTGCTATTTCTACTGAGAAAACAAATGAAAAGCTCACAAAAATATACTCTTTGTGCATTATTTCTTCTTTGCTGGATTTGAATCACTTTGTTGGCAGCAATAATTCTTTAAGTCAGTTAGGATATCCTTTCACTGTCCTTTAAGAAATACCGGTCCAGTGATCTCAGACGATTAAAACAACATCCAGTGTACCCGACTCGCTTAGAAGGTTTAATATTCTCTCACATAGTTTCTTAGGAACATGAATAAGACTTTGAGCCTATCGCCTTTTCCTTATTAAATTTTTTTTAAAAAATAAAACTTAAGTAATTTTTAAATTAGTACTCCTCAATCAAAGCTGCCCCAATATGGTAAAATTTCAGAAGATGTCAAATTCTTACAAGCCAAAGGTTTGTCACTTGTGTTATTAATCATTTCCAATTGAGCTTGCATTGAGATGTAAATGTTGTTTTTAAAGACATGCTTCCATTACAAGTGAATAGGGCATCTTCACCCCACATGACTTTCAATCATATGAAATTGCTGATTCTGGCCTCGCAGTGACTCATTTTAACTCCCAACTAAATAAAACAAAAAATTCTGTAGATCTGAACTCTAGCAACCTAATCTTGAAATTATTAAAAATACATGAACCAGATGGCAACCCTCCAGGGTACATCATCTGACACAGATATCAGATTAGAAATAATCTTTCATAAGCAGACTGTTTAATAGCACACTTTCTCTAGACCTCCATTAATGTTGGTGTGTTGCATGAAATTGTCTAGAGACCAATTACTTAGAGGCCTGACCCAAGCTATAGGAAATAAAAAATGTATTAGCCAATCTGTAGCAAACAGAAGTGCTCATTAAATTAATATTAGTACAAAAACAATACAAAGTACCATTCATGAAAAATGCATTGGCTTATAAAGATATCACTTCACCTCACTGGAAGGCTTTTAATAACATATGTTTGAACAGTACATTGTATTTTTGATGTATATATTCTACCCTAATAAACTTATTTATTGCCACTCAGATGTTGCAATAATCCATACAGTAACTAGAGGATGTTTTAAGAAATCTGGACTCTTATTGAGCAGGGACTCTTATTGTTTTTTAAGAAGGAAACCAAGGATACAAACTGAGTCCTCTGCAAGTGTCAACACAAGTTGTAGCAGATTGGCATGAAGACTTGCTTCATGATATAATTTGTTTTCTGACATTCCAAATCACCTCAAATGGAACTCAAGTTCCTCTTTGCAAATGAGAAGCAGTCACAGTAGCCAGGGAGCCCTGGATTCAATCTGAAGATTATTTGTTCTACTCCAAGTTTGTTAGTTTGCTTTCTTTGTGGATCTGTTATTATCCAGCAGGTTTCTTTTGGCTGGAATATAAAGGACTGTGACTGAAGTTACTCATCTTTTATCTGTTGTCTCTACCCAAACACAGAGAGAACACCCAGCTTTTCCTTCACTGAGGTCCAAACACTTGGGAAAAAAAAAATCTATTTGAAGCATCAGCAAAGTCAAGTTTACATACATTTAAAATAAAGCAATACTTGCTCAAGTTTTTCTAATGCTTACAGTTGACTATGAAATGTATTTTTTTTGGTTAGATCTTGAAACTGTTTCTTTACTATTTTATAAAATTAATGTTTACTGTAAAAATGGTGAAAGAAGGGAAAAGTCCATGTCACACAATCTCTAACTCTGATAAATTTCATTCCATCCTCTTAAGTATTTACATATACTTATTTGCCGAGTTTATCCAACTGATTAAGAAAACATATGCTGATCCTGGGCAATGTACTACACACTGAGAGAGGTACTGAATAATGTGTGTGTGTGTGTGTGTGTGCGTGCGTGTGTGTGCGTGTGCATACATGTATGCATACACTGTCCTCAAGTGACATACAGTTTGGTAGTATAGAAATATAATGCAGAAAGTCTTATTTGGGGAATAATTTTATATACATATAAAACATAGTGTATATGATAATATATATTTTATCTTGCTTTCATAATATACATAATGAACATATATTCCACTTCATTAAAATTTTGTGACAGTATCATTTAAAGGTTATATATTTCTTAGTATGAGTGTTCTTTATTTAGACATTTCCCTAATGATAAATATGTTCTTTAGTTTTACTTAGAAATTAAGTAGCAAAATATTGGTGCTTATATTTTTCTTGTTTCTATGTACTTTAGGAAAAATTTCTAATTAGGGAATTTGTGTGTCAAAAGCTCAGAAAATTTCAAGATTTAATACAACTGATTACCTTCCAGAAAGGCTATGGGAATTTCCACTCTCATTGTAGAGTCTATGAGAGAGACAATCATACCACTTCATGCCAACATTCTGTTATTTGAGAAAGTTATTACTAACATATTGGTTGAAAATGGCAGTTCTCTGTTTTAGTTTACATTTCCTTCTTAGTAAGTTTGTATATTTCAGATGTGTACACACATATATAAGTATATAAATCTATATTATGCATATGCGTGCATACTCAGTCATTTCAGTCATGTCTGATTCTTTGTGACCCCATGGACTGTAGCCCACCAGGGTTCTCTGTCCATGGGATTTTTCAGGCAATAATACTGGAGTGGGTCGCCATTTCCTTCTACAGAGGATCTTCCCAACCCAGGGATAGAACCTGCGTCTCCTGTGTCTCCTACATTGACAGGCAGATTCTTCACCACTGAGCCACCTGGTAAGTTCATATTATGCATATATGAATGCATAAAACTTTGTTTTAATTTTAATAAATCATTAGTTGATGCTTTTTGCTTGAATTTTTTAGAATCTATTTTGTATTTCACTTGTAAGAGTTTAAAATATATTAATCCACTATCATAGTTATGGTTAACTATATTTCCCATTTGGTTTCCCTGCAATATTTTTATGTTGGCTTTTTATGAGCTGTAGAAATTTTAATTTTTTTGTTTTGGTAGATTGATTTTGTGACTTGAAAGCACTGTGCCATCCAGATATCGCTTTTTTATGGTTTTAATATTTTATAGTTCTCTTTTTAATAGATATGGAATTTATCCTGGTGTGTTTTATGATGTGAGTAGAACATTGATTTTTTTTCAATAGTAAATTTGCCTGACATCTTCTATTGAATAGTACCTGTCATCTTTTTAAATTCAAAACTTTAAAATAATTTTTGAACAATTTTAATAGCTTTTGCTTTACACTAAATAATATTTTCAAGTTTTACTGATGCTGCATATAAAGAAATGAAAATACTGAAACTTGAAAAAGCTAGTCTTTTTGCTCTACTCTCAAGTAGAAAGGCATGCAGTGCTGAATTCTCACCCTTTTCTCTTTGTCTTTATAAGTGACATGGTTTATCAATATCACTTGTAAAGGCTTCAAATGCATGCACATCTAGTTACTCCAGCCAGCTACTTGAGGTATTGGTCAAAGGATGATTTTATGGACTGGAAAGTGTTTTGTATTTTAGTTTTTTCTGTGATTAGATGAATATAAGAAATGGTGCTGCCAGTAAAATACTGTTTCGAAAAAATATTAAGCAGGAAACATCACAGTATATAATATATTCAAATTTGCTGGTTTTGCCTATTCATAGCAACTCTGGACCATTTTTTGCAACTTCTCTAAAATTTAATGGGGAAGGGGAACACTTGTCTATCAAGTTACAGTTTATCTTTGCATAGAACTCTGATAAGCAAAAAGTCAAATAGTTGATTTGGAATAACTTGGGGTGAAGAAGGTAGGTAATTTAGAATGCAAGTGGAGTCAAAAGACTGAAAAATCTCAGATGGGAAGATAGCCTGAGGGTGACCAGGACCAGTTAGAACTGGACATGGAACAACAGACTGATTCCAAATTGAGAAAGGGGTATGTCAAGGCTGTATATTGTCATCCTGCTTATTTAGCGTATATGCAGAGTACATCATAAGAAATGCTGGGCTGGAAGAAGCACAAGATGGACTCAAGATTGCTGGGAGAAATATCAATAACCTCAGATATGCAGATAATACCACACTTATGGCAGAAAGTGAAGAGGAACTAAAGAGCCTCTTGATAAAAGTGAAAGAGGAGAGAGAAAAATTTGCCTTAAATTCAGCATTCAGAAAACTAAGATCATGGCATCTGGTCCCTTCACTTCATGGCAAATAGATGGGGAAACAGTGGAAACAGTGAGAGACTTTATTTTTTGGGCTCTAAAATCACTGCAGATGGTGACTGCAGCCATGAAATTAAAAGACGCTTGCTCCTTGAAAGAAAAGCTATGACCAACCTAGACAGCATATTAAAAAGCAGAGACATTATTTTGCCAACAAAGGTCCATAAATCAAAGCTATGGTTTTTCCAGTAGTCATGTATGGATGTGAGAGTTGGACTATAAAGAAAGCTGAGCGCCAAAGAATTGTTGCTTTTAAACTGTGGTGTTGGAGAAGACTCTTGTGAGTCCCTTGGACAGCAAGGAGATCCAACCAGTCCATCCTAAAGGAAATCAGTCCTGAATATTCATTGGAAGGACTCATGCTGAAGCTGAAATTCCAATACTTTGATCACCTGATCCAAAGAACTGACTAATTTGAAAAGACCCTGATGCTGGGAAAGATTGAAGGCAGGAGGAGAAAGGGATGACAGAGGCTGAGATGGTTGGATGACACCACCAACTCGATGGGCATGAGTTTGAGCAAGCTCTGGGAGTTGGTGATGGACAGGGAGACCTGGCATGCTGCAGTTCATGGGGTTGCAAAGAGCCAGACACGACTGAGGGACTAAACTGAACTAACCAGGATAGCCTCCTGTCAGAGGGACACACTTTCCTTCAGTGTGCCCCATAATATAGATTTTAGCACTTAGAAATCAAACACAACATGCATAGACATGGGAAAGGTCAAATAATCACTGTGGGATGAAGCTGGTGAAGTAGTAGGAGCTTTGTCACATCAAAGCTATGGGAAGATGATGGCTACAAGTCACTGATGACAAAAGTCACTGAGTACTGTCGTCTCAATGAAGTGTTTTCAAACTTTCCAATAAGCTTATTTTTTTTACAAAGATAACAAATTTTTTTATCTAATCAGTGTTTTGAGTCTTGAAGAAGAATTTGCATATAGAGTATTACAGTACATGAATTATCTTTATGCATTTTATTAAATTATGTTTCATTTTATTATATTATATATATAATATTTCATTTTATTAAATTATATGGCATTATTGTTGTGCCCTACTGCTTCTACCTAAATGAGGTTTATACTATTAAAGTGAAATAAAACTAGAAAAAAAGAAAGGAAATACAAAAATATCACTATGCAGATTTCCCCATTTTCTTATTTTCTCTAAAATTGAGTTTAAATGGTCTAAAAAGGAGAGCTCTAGAGACTGCTAGATTGATTCCTGTCCCCCATATAGTGCTGGAATTGGAGAAGGATACCATCTAATCAATGCACACTCGACCAAAGCAACTGAATCCTTTTGACTTCTTTTAGAAAGTGGTGTTGGGCTCTGTGGACTATCAGTTTTTCCTATTTTCTAGGTTGAGATTTCTTTTAGATCCAACTAATATTTTCTGTTGGGTATATCAGGAAGCAAAGAGAAGAAACTTAGGAGTAAAAGCGTCTCATCTCTTGAGCTCCTTTTGTAAGTAGCAATACCAACTCTGACACCAACAAAATGATTCATTGCATGCTTATTATGTAGCAGGTGCCATTCTAAACATTTTAGATATATTAACTAATTTAGTCCTTATCAGTGTCCTATGAAGTATTTGCAATCACTATTCCCGTTTGACATAGGAGAAGCTGAGGCCTAGAGAGGTTAAGTAGGGTAATGAACTAGAGTCTCAACTAGGGTAATGAAGCTAATAGGTAGAATATAATCTAGTTAAGCAAAAACCTGAAGATTTCCATTAAAATATATGAATAGCTAAAGAAGAAACATTTGATATTGAGAAAATAGGTTTTTTTTTTTTTTTTTTTTTTTTTTTTTTTTAAATAGGTTTTGAATCAAATGTTTGTAAGGACCCTAGCTGGCCAATTTTAAGTCTCCTGGTTATTGTTCCTAACCACTGAAGAGTGAATTTTTAGAGTAGGGTGGGATGGGGAAGGTAAGTGATGATGGTGGTTAGTCAGAGATCTCAGGATTTGAGAACTTCTAGTTGAATATTCTTTCAGCAGATAGGAAGCCTATCATCAAGTCTGGGAAAATAAATTTTAATGCAATAAATGAAACTTTTGGTATTCACTATTGTAAAAATAGCTAATTTTTATTTAGTTTTTTTTGGATTGAGGAAATATCTCATATTGCTGTCAGTCTCATGATGACCCAAAACAAATGAACTTCCTTTTGTAAGGATGCTCAGTTGAGAAGGTGATATATTTTGTGTTTATCCAGCTGTTGACATTTTGTCATTGCCATCATTCACATACTACATTTTAGAAACTACTAAAAGAAATTGTATTTGCCCACATCCCCACATTGTGACCAAAAAAAAAAAAAAAAAAAGAGACAGAGAGAGAAGAAACATATAAAATATTTATCTAAGCTCGAAGAAAGTAGTTTAGTTTCTTAGAAAGATTCTTTGCCGGCAATATAATTCTGTAAAAGATTTGACAATATATTGATAAAAAGGCTTTTGCTTTTCTAGCACACACACAAAAACAGTTCTCTTCAATGGAGTCTCATCCTTCTTTTTCTTTTCCTTTTCTTCCTTTCATTTTTAACAAAGGTTTTCTTGTTCTTCAGAAATTCAGTCAGAAGAGCAGGTTTCAGGTGGAAAGAGCTGAAGTTCATAACATCAAGTACAACATTCTGTGCAGACAGACCATGTGCCATATGTTGTCAAGTCCATAAAATAGCAATTGTTATTATGCATGCATCTGTGCCTAATAGTGTCAGACTCTTGTGACCCCACATACCATAGTCTACCAGGCTCCTCTGTCCTTGGGATTTCCCAGGCAAGAATACTGGAGTTTATTGCCATTTCCTTCTTCAAATTGTTATTACAAAACAAAAAACAAAAAACAAATTGTTATTACATCACTCTCAAATTTGATTCTTTTAGGAATATGATTATTAAGGTAAAATGTGAATTAATTTTAATAGATAATTCTGCAAGGTACACAGCAATAAAAACTAGGATTATAGCTTTTTATTCTATGCACTTCTCTATTTAAATACAAATTTGTTAAACAAATTCAGACAACATTTACCTATAAACTAAAGTTTACTTTACTTTTCTACTCTATTCCCATTAACTCTTTACCCTAGATGTAACTTCTGGAAAAATCTAGCATGTATTTTCTTGAACCTTTGCATAATGTACAGATATAGATGAATAATGGATATAGCTATATAGTTCTAGGATTTTAAAAGAATATGAGGTCATAGCATACCTATTTTTCTACACATTGCATTTTTTTTACTTAATATGTCTTGATGATAGTTGCTAACATATATTTTGAGTGCTAATTTTTTTTTAAGAATTGTTTTTTGAATCACCCCCAGCTAGAGTGGGTGACTCTGTATACACAGTCCATGTAAGGAATGTAAGGAATTGAGATATAGAGAAGCATAAGATCAAATGGAAGTGCCAGCGAAACAAGTGCTTCAGAGCACCAAAGAGAGTTTGAAGTCTAGTCTCTATGGCTATGTATTCTTTTCTTTATTTTTATTTTTATTGTGGTGAATGTCATATAACAAAATAAAAAACATACTATTTTAATCACATTTAACTGTACTATTCGGTGGCACTAAATACATTCACAATGTTGTACAACTCTCACCATCATCCATCTGCTGAAATCTTCATCTTCCTAAACTGAAATTCTGTCCCCATTAAACACTAAGTCCCCATTCCTCTCCTCTCCAACCCCTACCCTCTGATCCTTGCAGTTGACCAGTGTACTTTCTGACTCTATGAATTTGACTACTCTAGGGAGAAAAATGGAGAAGGAAATGGCAACCCATTCCAGTATTCTTGCCTAGAGAATCCCATGGACAGAGGAGCCTGGTGGGCTGCTGTCTATAGGGTCGCACAGAGTCGGATACGACTGAAGCGACTTAGCATGCATGCATACATTGGAGAAGAAAATGGCAACCCATTCCAATATTCTTGCCTGGAGAATCCCAGGGACAGAGGAACCTGGTGGGCTGCTGTCTGTGGGGTCACACAGAGTCAGACGCGACTAAAGCAACTAGCAGCAACAGCAGGGAGAAAAAGGAAGGTGTGGTTATGTACACTGGCTTCATATTACAGTAATCATTGTTTTTTTTTCTCTTCACTTCCTCTGAAAACATAACTCATTTTCTGTGCATTTTCTCCCAAGTATGTTCCATGAGCCATCTTGTCAATCGTCCCAGGCAGCAGGGATTGTATGATGCCCCCCTTTCCATCAGAGGACTTTCATAAATCCCAAATCATTTTTTAGCCCTTACCTTCTGAAATCTTCTCTCATTTCTAGAAGCACCTCAAGTCATGATAAACTTTGTACTTTCATCTCCAGCCTGATGCATTTCCTTTTGATTCTTTGCAGGCGATCCAGTGTTATCACTTGCATACTTTTGTTAACCAGTAGTGTCGACACTGTTTGCCAGAACACAAAGCCAATGGCAGAAAACGAGTCCACAGCTGAGTAAATACTTCTTGCAGAATATCCTCAACCCTGGATAAAACAGTAGAGCAGTCTTGGCTGAGGCACTGATAATTTTGGCTGGAGTGCTCAGTAGAATGTGCCTCACTGGTTCTCATTGACTGCAGACGCAAGGCATGGGAAAAATAGGACACATTTACTGACACATACATAATATTTACCATAAAATATTATTATATAAACATATCACAGGCACATACTTATATACAGTATTCCCTAGTGGCTCAGATGGTAAACAATCTACCTGCCATGCAGAAGACCTGGCTCGGCCTAGTGCTCTGTGATGATCTAGAGGGGTGAGATAGAGGGGGAGGCTCATGAAGGAGGGGATTTATGTACACCTATAACTGATTCACTTTACTGTAGAGCAGAAACTAACACAATATTGTAAAACAACTATAGTCCAATAAAATTTTTTAAAAAGTTTTAGAAGTTACCAAGTCAACAAGGACTTGAAGGGCCAAAAGGCCAAAAGAAGAAAAAAGTAAAGCAAAATAGACCAGTACCAAATTTGGTACCAGTTTTCCCTTTAAATCATTTGCCCATTCTAATGAAGATCACTGAGATGCTTAGAAGCTGAGAAAGTCTTCTGTCAGTTTTGGGAGTTAAAGAATTAGAAACTAGAGTCCAAGGACTGTCAAGAAGGAAGGTCCTAATGTATATTGAGTCCTTCACCTAACACTGATGAAGGACTATACCCCTGGAATAAGTGGTTTTTTATGAAGAGTGGCCTTCACAAAGGCTGAAGTTTTGCTTTGAAGCAGCTCAACGCCAGCTGGATTAGACCTTGACCATAACTGCCTGCCAGAGTGCTCATTCAAGAGACTCAAATTAGCTCTATAACCTTTCAGATGAAATTCCTGCCTTTTAATCACAAACTGACAATCGGAGTGGAAATGAGATTACACAATCAAAACGCCATAGAAAGATAAGTGGAAAACAGACATAGACCCACAGGAAATCCAGACACTAAAGTCAATGAACGACGGCTTTGAGATAACCGTGTGCCCCAGTTCTTCTAGTTACTGCTGTTACCTAGAGTATGGATGCAAGCTCATCTGGTCGATTTTGCCAGTTCCTGCTACCTGCCTGTGATCCCTTTCAGATTACTTGAATTCCCTCCCTTTGCTTTAGGTGTTTTTTTCTCTAGTGAAGTGAAAGTCACTCAATCGTGTCTAACTCTTTGCAATCCCATGGCTTATACGGTCCATGGAATTCTCCAGGCCAGAATACTGGAGTGGGTAGCTGTTCCCTTCTCCAGGGGCTGTTTTCTCTATGGGAATTGCTACTTCTTGGTTGTGTGCATATTTGTAAACTTGCAACTGAAGACACATTTCCAAAAATTGCCCATTTATACTCTCTCTTGTATGATTCTTCATTATACAGTGCTCTTGAATGAGCTTTTTCCCTAAACCTATTAATATAATCTCTCTTCTTCCCATCAACAGTGAAGAATCAGCAGAAACCTTAAGGCAGATGTGAAAGTCAGTTATTTTAATTGGAAATAGCCTTGGGTATTTTTTTTTGCCAGGTTTGGGTGTCCCACATAGAACTACACAAAAGTAGAGACGGGATCCCAGACACTTTTCAAGTTTGTTTTTTGGTAAAAACTGTCTCATTGGATAATGAAGCTCAGGCCCCTAACACAATGGAGAATTAGAGCAAATGGCATTTCTGTGGGCCATGGCATTGGACACCTTCCTTGCTCTTTGGAACCCTTTTCCCAGGAACCAGTTTAAGGCTTCAGTTGAGGACTGAAGATGCCTGCAGGTGACTGGCTGAATCATCTCCAAAAGAGCATCCATCATGTAGTTCCTACTTACAGAAGAACTATAGACAACTGATGTTTATTTTAAAGTGTCTGTGATCTGCAGACCCCAGAGAAGGAAACTGCAACCCACTCCAGTATTCTTGCCTGGAGAATTGCATGGACCGAGGAGCCGGGCGGGCTACAGTCTGTGGGGTTGCAAAAGTCAGACATGACTTAGTGACTAAACCACCATGATCTGTAGAGAATTCCTTACTTGGAAGTCTACTGGTAGGAAAGACGGAATCTAAACTCACCTTGTAAGAGACCATGTAGACGTAGTTGACAGACATTTTCACTGTCACTCTAACAGGCCTGCCCTCTTTGTCTGGTATAAGCAGTGTCCCACCTCCATTCCTGTTCCCTTACCACTCCAGTGAAGCAATCAATAAAGAGACATGCATGGACCTAGACAGTATCATACAGAGTGATGTAAGTCATAAAGAGAAAAATAAATATTGTATATTATTAATAATGCATATATGTGGAATCTGAAAAAAAAATTTGTGTAGGCAATCTGATAGCAAAGTAGAAATAGAAACACACTTAGAGAACAAATGTATGGACACCAAGCGGGAGAGAGGGGTGGGATGAATTGGGTGATTGGGATTGACATATATACACTATTGATACTACTTATAAAATAGGTAACTAATGATAACCTACTGTATATCACGGAAAACTACTCAAGGCTCTGCAGTGACTCAATTGTCCGTGGGAAGGAAATCCAAAATAGAGGGGATATATGTGTGAGCTTCCCAGGTGGCAAAGTAGTAAAGAATCTACCTGCCAATGCAGGAGATGCAAGAGACACAGTTTTGATCCCTAGGTTGGGAAGATCTCCTAGAGTGGAAAATGGCAATCTGCTCCAGTATTCTTGCCTGGAAAATTCCATGGGTAGAGGAGCCTGGTGAGCTACAGTTCACGGGCTCACAGAGAATTGGACATGACTGAGAACAGCACACATCATACACATGTATACATGTAGCTGATTCCCCTTGTTGTGCAGTAGAAACTAACACATTATTATACTCTAATAAAATTTTTAAAAGTATAAAGATACATTGTCTTTACAGTCAGATAGATAGACTTATGATCCAGGACTAGTCAAATCTGGGTCAGAGTCCCCTATTATATGTGCATTGTCCTCTTCCCTACACACACACACACACATCACATCACATCACATAGGCACACACACATACCACAGAAGCAGGGAGAGGCAACAGAGAGTTTCTCCCTTTTTCTTTGTTTCTGGGGTGGATAACTGGAATTGTTTGTGACCATACTTTGGCCTCCTGTGCATCTTATGGGTATGGAGAGAGAGAGATGACCAACCATTTGTTAATCTGACCCCTGAATCTGCGTTTGGCGAGTCTAGCTCTAGGCCTGACTTCTCAGTCGTGTGAGGCAACCCATTATCTCAGAAGGCAGGTTTCTGTTGAGTTTTGTCACTTGGACTGAGAGTCATGAGTAGCCTAAAAATGAGAATGGATGGAAATTATCCAAAATGAAGAGCTGTGTTAAAAAAACAGCAGAGCCTCCACTGACTTGGGGAATAATGAGAAAGCTCATCAGATTCAAAGTAATTCTAGCACAGCTGAAGTAGAAATGGATTCTAGGGTCTTTATCACAGTTCTACTAACTCTTTACATCAGATCCTTGAGAAATATTACACGTATTCTTCACAAGCATAGTTTAAAGTTATTTCCTCTTGTCCTTTCTAAAGGAGAAGCCACAATAAAAATTGGAGAAATGCATCAATTTATTTTTGCATCAATGCAAAAATTCAAGAACTGCATCAATTTTTCAGAACGCCTTAAGGTTCTGTATCAAACAGTGAATTACTTTATGTTAAAGGGGCTTATGTTTTTGAAAATTATTATATAATAGGGATTATTTTAAGTATGTTTTTGAATCATTAACATATTTACTGATTCTCTCCTGTGCTGTGCTGTGCTGTGCTGGGCTGGGCTTAGCTGCTCAGTCGTGTCCGACTCTTTACAACCCCAAGAGCCCTCCAGGCTCCTCTGTCGATGGGGATTCTCCAGGCAAGAATACTGGAGTGATTGCCATGCCCTCTCCAGGGGATCTTCCCAACCCAGGGATCGAACCCAGGTCTCCCTCATTGCAGGTGGATTCTTTACTGTTTGAGATACCAGGGAAGCCTGATTCTCTCCTACATATTTACTATTATATAATAGTTACACAATACAAATGCACATTTACCAAATAGAAACAATAATTTACTTTTACATATTAATTTTTATATAACATTTAAAAGAAATACAGTTTCACTTCTTCAGAAATATTGTATACTTGAAAGGTTTACCACTATACTGGACTTTTCCCCATTATTTGAAAGTAGAAGAATTTTGCTATAATGTATTTTACTGATGTGTATCTTCTTTTTAGATTTTTGAGGCTGGATGTTTTAACACCACAGAAAATCTTTCCTATGTATGCAGCACTTGAAAATGTAATCTTGACTGAAATGAGTTAATTTGAAACTGTAAAACATGAATTATTTATTTACTGTCAAGATCAAGACAGAATATGTTAATTTATTTATAACACAGAAGGGCCAACCTATTCATACAAAATGTGTTTGGGGGATTATTATTAATTAACCAGATTTGATATGGACATGAGTTTGAGCAAACTCAGCCGGATAGTGAAGGACAGAGAAGCCTGGCATGCTGCAGTTCATGGGGTTGTAAAGAGTCAGACACGACTTAGCAACTGAACAACAATAACTAAATTTGATAGAAGCATTTCAAAAATGAACTAAATAAAATAATCATATAATACTGAATAGTTTGAACTTTTCAAACGGTAAAATCTCTTTTAGTTGACTGCAGATATCATTGTAATTATCAGTTGCTATGTAATAAGTTGATGTTCTCTATTGCTTTTAGATATATAAGCTCATTTGTCCCAGTTTTAAACGATTGCAGACTGGTGTGTTTTTGAGGTGTTTACTTTCCTAGTTTTCTATCTCATTCCTCACTGTGAAAATCCCAGCTGTCACTCCTATCACTCTGCTAGCATTCAGCCTTCTGTTCTCTCTCTCTCTTATCATTATTCTATAGGTCTCATGGGAACCTGGTCTATTTTGGCCTCTCAGAACTCTCTTTGGCCGACTTCCTGATTCTGGAATGTGAAGTTGATGGGTAATAGTCCCTGAATAAATGAAGGGGCCATTTACTTCTCTTTTAATGATGAAGAAAATGCTGCCTGTTTTCAGGTGGTGAAAACTGGCATTAGAAACCTCAGATAGTGTTTAAAAATATATTATGATCAGTAGGAAAAAAAATATTTCAGCATATTATATAAATAGAAAACATTCTCAGTAATTATTCCTTGAATAAAGAAAGACTTTTGAAGAGTCCTTTTCTGTTCCATTGTTGTTTTGATTTGAAAGGCCCTAAAAGTAAGGGTTTGTTTATTACATTTGTAAAAGGCCAAGAGCACATGAACACTTCCCCCAAATGGACTCATCAATAATTCAGGAACAAAGTACAGAGGTTTATACAACATATAAAACTGCAAAGCCAAAAGATAGCATGATCTAGAAACTCGCCAGGGAAAAACTAAAATGACAAATTCGGTTCATCACCACCTTGCAAATGCACGGTGTTAGCAAACACTTGACTTCATTTTTCTAAAGTGTAAATGGCATTTTGTTTAGCTGAAGACATCGACATATGGAAGATGTTTGGTAATTTATGCCAGTTGAATAATTACTTCATAAATTAATGAACAAGCTATTATTGGACATTGACTATTTGCACAAATCATCCCAGGTGGTGTGGGGGAAGCGGTAACCAAATCACATCATGCTGTTGCTATGCCCATGGGACATCCTGCCATCAGATTATAACTGTTTCCTGTCAAAAAGAAATCCTGTTTATAAATGGCAGTCATATATGTTTCAATTTCTAAATGTCCCACTAGAGATAATTAGAAAAATTAGGACAGTAGTATAGCAATGTAGGCAAAGACAAATAATTCTTCTAAAATATGTCTGATGAAAAGAAATTTTATTATGAAAAGAGTTTGAGTTCCAGCTGCTCAGAGTATTTTTGGTTTTGTCTTGGACTTAAGATGGCAAGCTGCTTTTTCTTGTAAAGTTGAAGAGATAGTAAGAGCAGAATTACAGGAAACAAATTATTTACTCTATGTTCTCTTTTATGTTCTTGGTTGTGTTTAGTTAACTTCTCATATGAAGATGTATATTTGTGGTCAAAAGGAAAAGGGGATTCCTTTGGAAGAATATCTTATTGTGATCAACCCAAGTGCAAAGGGTCAGGTGTTCTCAGAGGTAATTCTGGGTAAGAAATATATGTGAAAAAAGGAAGAATGAATCTAGGAAAATATTATATGGTATGTTTCTAGTGACGCCAGGTAGATTAAATATCCTAAAATAGCCTTGACACAAAATTCATGAACAGGTTATATGATAAACAATCTATTGTTGTTCAGTTGCTAAGCTGTGTCCTACTCTTCGCTGCCCCACGGACTGCAGCATGACAGGCCTCCCTGTCCTTCACTGTCTTCTGAAGTTTGCTCAAACTCACATGAGCAGTGATGCCATCCACCCATTTCATCCTCCATCACCCACTTCTCCTCCTGCCCTCAATCGTTCCCAGAATCAGGGTCTTTTCCAACGAGTTGGCTCTTTGCATCACGTGGCCAGGATATTTGGAGCTTCAGCTTCAGTATCAGTCCTTCCAATGAGTATTCAGGGTTTATTTCCTTTAGGACTGATTGGTTTGATCTCCTTGCAGTCCAAGGGACTCTCAAGAGTCTTATCCAGTACCACAGTTTGCAAGCATCAATTCTTTGGCACTCAGCCTTCTTTATAATCCAACACTCACATCCATACATGACCACTGGAAAAATCATAGCCTTGATTTGTGGACCTTTGTTGGCAAAATAATGTCTCTGCTTTTTTATATGCTGTCTAATTTTGTCTTAGCTTTTCTTCAAAGGAGCAAGCATCTTCTAATTTCATGGCTGCAGTCACCATCTGCAGTGATTTTGGAGCCCAAGAAAATGAAATCTGTCACCATTTCCGCTGTTTTCCCATCTATTCGCCATGAAGTGATGGGACTGGATGCCATGATCTTAGTTTTCTGAATGTTGAGTTTTAAGCCAGCTTTTTCACTCTCCTCTTTCACTTTCATCAAGCAGCTCTTTAGTTCCTCTTTGCTTTCTGTCATTAGGGTAGTGTCATCTGCATATCTGAGGTTATTGATATTTCTCCGGGCAATCTTGATTCTAGCTTGTGCTTCATCCAGCCCAGCGTTTCACATCATGTACTCCACATATAAGTTAAATAAGTAGGGTGACAATATGCAGCTTGATGTACTCCTTTTTCAATTTGGAACCAGTCTGTTGTTCCATGTCTGGTTGTAACTGCACACTTGACAGACATACAGGTTTCTCAGGAGACAGGTAAGGTGGTCTGGTATTCCCACCTGTTTAAGTGCATAACTTAACCCTAAAGAAGCGTATTTTCAGGGGCTAGTTTTGAAGGTGAACTTGGAAAAGAGAATAGAAAGAAACTCTGAATCTAGGCTGTTTTGTAGAATTTGGAGGAACATTGTAGATTTTTACAGTCAAGGGACTTGAGTTGTAATGGCTACATGGAAGTGGAGTGGGGAGACAAGGTTTTAGACTCCAGTAAAGAAGGGAGTTTAAGTTAAAACCTTCACAAATTCTAGAATTCTTAAAGGACAACATCACAGTATAATACCTCTGCTGCTCTCTGAGGAAGATGACAGGCAAGTTTGCCCATCTTGTTTTGTCCTTTGAAGAGATTAAAAAAAAAATCTACTGTGATAATCTATCTGTCTTTCCCTCTCTGTGCAGGGATTTGGACTTGGAATTTATGTACCAATGTGATTTTAGTGAAAAATAAAAATTAATATTTCAAAATGGTTCTTGATGGGCAAACTTATGCGACACCTAGAAGAAGCAAATGTAAATCTCTCTGGAGAACTCACTCCAGCTTAGCTCTCCCAAGTTTCCCATGAATGAAATTTCATCAAACTTGACTTTGCAATTCAAAATAACAATAGAAAAGGAAGCAATTATCAATTAGTTATAGTC
The DNA here is from genome assembly GCF_910594005.1 of Cervus elaphus. NCBI lineage: Eukaryota > Metazoa > Chordata > Mammalia > Artiodactyla > Cervidae > Cervus > Cervus elaphus. The sequence goes on from NC_057844.1 coordinate 50,282,190, forward strand.
ATTGGAAACCAAAAGAGCATATTAAAATACAGAGAACTTTGAACTGTGTGTGTAATTGGATATCAATTATGAAATAGTTATGCTTAAAATAATGGGAATGATAAAACATTTAACTTTAAAAGATGAAACAAAGATACCAAAAGAAAACCTTCAGGCTTGCAAAAGAAAAACATACTTTCTTTGAAATTTTGCATACATTTTAGAAATTTGACACAATTACTAAGCGTGAACAAAGGGTCACATGTAGATACCCCCAAATTAGAGAATATTCACATTTTTTTTCTGAAGAACACATGAAACTTTTGCAAAAAACTTGGACAAATTATAGATTTATAGAACAAGTTTTAACAAATTTTAAATAATTTGTAACAGATAAGCAAATCTTTTTAACTACAATTCAACTAAATCAAGCTATGAAAGGAGAAAAGGAAAGATATTCCCACTTGAATGCAGAGTTCCAAAGAACAGCAAGGAGATAAGAAAGTCTTCCTCAGCAATCAACGCAAAGAAATAGAGGAAAACAACAGAATGGGAAAGATGACAGATCTCTTCAAGAAAATTAGAGATACCAAGGGAACATTTCATGCAAAGATGGGCTTGATAAAGGACAGAAATGGTATGGACCTAACAGAAGCAGAAGATATTAAGAAGAGGTGGCAAGAATACACAGAAGAACTGTACAAAAAAGATCTTCATGACCCAGATAACCATGATGGTGTGATCACTCACCTAGAGCCAGACATCCTGGAATGTGAAGTCAAGTGGGCCTTAGAAAGCATCACTATGAACAAAGCTAGTGAAGGTGATGGAATTCCAGTTGAGCTATTTCAAATCCTGAAAGATGGTGCTGTGAAAGTGCTGCACTCAATATGCCAGCAAATTTGGAAAACTCAGGACTGGAAAAGGTCAGTTTTCATTCCAATCCCAAAGAAAGGCAATCCCAAAGAACATTCAAACTACCGCACAATTACTTCATCTCACACGCTAGTAAAGTAATGCTCAAAATTCTCCAAGCCAGGCTTCAGCAATACGTGAAATGTGAACTTCCAGATGTTCAAGCTGGTTTTAGAAGAGGCAGAGGAACTAGTGATCAAATTGCCAACGTTCGATGGATCATCAAAAAAGCAAGAAAATTTCAGAAAAATATCTATTTCTGCTTTATTGATTAGGCCAAAGCCTTTGATTGTGTGGATCACAATAATCTGTGGAAAGTTCTGAAAGAGATTGGAATACCAGGCCACCTGACCTGCCTTTCGGAAAACCTATATGCAGGTCAGGAAGCAGCAGTTAGAACTGGACATGGAACAACAGACTGTTTCCAAATAGGTAAAGGAGTACATCAAGGCTGTATATTGTCACCCTGCTTGTTTCACTTATATGCAGAGTATATCATGAGAAACACTGGGCTGGAAGAAGCACAAGCTGGAATCAAGATTGCCAAAAGAAATATCAATAACCTCAGATATGTAGATGATATCACCCTTATGGCAGAAAATGAAGAGGAACTAAAAAGCCTCTAGATGAAAGTGAAAGAGGAGAGTGAAAATGTTGGCTTAAAGCTTAACATTCAGAAAACTAAGATCATGGCATCTGGTCCCATCACTTGATGGCAAATAGATGGGGAAACAGTGGAAACAGCGTCAGACTTTATTTTTGGGGGCTCCAAAATCACTGCAGATGGTGATTGCAGCCATGAAATTAAAAGACACTTACTCCTTGGAAGGAAAGTTATGACCAACCTAGACAGCATATTAAAAAGAGAGACATTACTTTGCCAACAAAGGTCCATCTAGTCAAAGCCTGGTTTTTCCAGTGGTCATGTATGGATGTGAGAGTTGGACTGTGAAGAAAGCTGAGCACCGAAGAATTGATGCTTTGAACTGTGGGTGTTGGAGAAGACTCTTGAGAGTCCCTTGGACTGCAGGGAGATCCAACCAGTCCATCCTAAAGGAGATCAGTCCTGGGTGTTCATTGGAAGGACTGATGCTGAAGCTGAAACTCCAATAGTTTGGCCACCTCATGCGAAGAGCTGACTCATTTGAAGAGACCCTGATGCTGGGAAAGATTGAAGGCAGGAGTAGAAGGGGACAACAGAGGATGAGATGGCTGGATGGCAAAACTGACTCGATGGACATGGGTTTGAGTAAACTCTGGGAGTTGGTGATGGGCAGGGAGGCATGGTGTGCTGCAATTCATGGGGTTGCAAAGAGTCGGACACAACTGAGCGACTGAACTGAACTGATATGCTCAGTGGTATCTGACTGTTTTCAACTCCATAGACTGAACCCGTCAGGCTCCTCCATCCATGGGATTTTCCAGGCAAGAACACTGAAGTGGGTTGTGCTGCCCTCCTTCAGGGCAAATCAAGTATAAGGAAGACTAATAGAAAGTATAAGTGAATTTTCAAAATGTGAAGAGGCAAGAAGACAGCGCTTAAGATGAAGAAAGGGTTTGCTTTCTTATGCAGATTTTCTTATGAATCATTACCATGTAATTCAGGTTATGATTTTTTACATAAAGTCTCTTGAAAGTTAACAGCAGTTTTGAATGACTCCTTTTTTTTCTGATACAATGAAGTTTCACACAAAATGAAAATCAGTTAATGTAAAAAAAAAGTTTTAGCATTCTGGTTTCCAAAACACAATAATCAATTTACTCCTACAACAGTCTCTAGTTAGAAAATATTATATGAAACAAATTTGAATTTGTATCATGTTCGGGTGACTCCCCTCCCCCCCAAAAAACATTATGCTTTGAGGATTTCACTTAGCAGCAGGATATTAGTCTAATATCCCACTAGTGAGGAAAGTATTAATTGATAGAACAGAATGATATTTCCCTTGTTGTACGTTCTTATAACTATCAACTTTCCCTACTATTTTATTAACATTTATAATTTTGAATGTTTTCCTCAAGTTTTAGGAACACAATCCCATAAATGGCCAATAAATGTATTTTTTGTCTTTTTCTTTCCTACGTGAAGCTTATTTTTTTTGCTTCAATTCTTACTGTTCCATCTGTTTCCAAACAATACCAAATAATAGAGATACTATCATTATTTGATTCATGGATTTAATGATCACATTTCTAGTCAAGCAATTTCAGAAATAGTTTAAAAATATTCTCAGTGTAGGAACAGTTGTCTTTTGACTTCTACTTCATTTTATTTAAGATTGGCTATTTACTTCTTAGTAAATTCACTTCATGGTGACAATTTGAAAACATTTTCATTATGTTTTATGTTCTGTTTGCATTAGTTTGTGGATTTTGTCTTTTTCTTGATGATTTGCACATAGTTTTATATTTTGCACATAGTTTTATTAAATTTTCAAAGAACTAACTCTTAGATTTATCAATTTCACTGTGTAATATTTGTGTATCTGTTGTAATTTTTAGTAATTCTCTAGTAATTCCCCAGTGTCCCAAAGGATTGATTTTTTTTTTGTATTTTTATGAAATTTAAAGTGGAAGCTGAATTTATTGTATTCTTTCTCACTCCCCAACAATAAGCACATGTAATTCAAGGTATTTATCTTTGAATATAACATTGCCCAGTTACCTAGCTTTTGCTCTTTTATGGTCTTATTTTTACTGATTTACAAAAATAATTGGTGGTTATTTTTTTCTCACAGTACTTTTCCTTGATTCAGAGTCATTTAGGAGGATACATTTTAATTTACAAGATGCTGTATTTTGCAATTGACAATGATATTATTAGTTTATGTTCTTTTTGAATAGTAATCAGATAATGTGGCCAACAAAACTTCTGTTTTTTGGACTTATTATATTTTCCTCATGACCTAAAATATCCATCATTCCAGCATAATGTGGTAGCTGACTTTCCAAGAAAATGCCCATTACCAACAACCATGTCATGAAAATCCACTTGTTTCCTTAAGAAGTATATTATAGGCTTGAGACTCAAATAATATAGCTCTTTTTTTCTTGAAACAATTAAAAAATAAAGATTTATTAACCCATCTGTGTTTGAAACCTAAAACTTTTTTCCTGTAGACAAAAATCTATTAGTTTAAGTTAATATCTTCTCTACAACCCTGTCATAACCAAAACCAGCAGGTTTAATTCAAAGAAAATTTCTTAATCAGCTCTATACTATACAATTCAGGGTATAAATTATGCCATGGAGAAAAAGCACCAATTCCTTTATAGAACCAATTATGGCAAATACAGTAGGTGAATAAATTTCAATACTGTTATTTATGGTTTATGACTATATCAGAAAAATACATACAAAGGTTCCTTTTTTTAAAGAACAGAATGATCTTATTTTCAGCCAAGCATTTGATGGACAATTTGGATTAGTTAAGACAGGCTCATTTTATCATCTGAAAGGAGATGATGGAATTAAAGAAGGATTGAACTACCCTGCACAAGAGGATGAGGTGAACTGGGGGTTTTCACAGGACACTAGAGATATAAGTGTGGTGGAATTTCCAAAAAAGTTTTCGAAGAAAGAAGACAGTGCAAGAGTTATGAAAGAGGACTCACAAGTTCCATATAGAATTACTACATGACCCAGCAATTACACTCCTATGTATATATTTCAAAGAAGTGGGAACAGGCTTTGAAACAAAGCTTGTACATGAATGTTTCCAGCAGCACTATTCATAATAACTCAAGGATGGAAAAACCTAAATGTCCATCAAAGATGCATGAGTGAATCAAATGTGATCTACCTACACAATGAAATATTATTCAGCCATAAAGAGGAATGAAATACAGATACATGCTACAGTCAGGACGAACCTTGAAAACATGATGCTAAGTGAAAGAAGGCAGACACAAAATGCCAAATACTATAAGATTCTATTTATATGAAATGTCCACAAGACACAAATCCATAGAGACAGAAAGCAGGTTTGTGGTTGCCAAGGGCTGAGAGGGAGAGGAGTAGAGAGTGATTGCTTCATAGGTAATTGCTTCAAAAAGCTCTAAAACTAGATAGTGGTGGTGGTTGTATGACACTGATCATATACTTAATGCCACTGAACTTACACTTTAAAATAGTAAATTTTGGGTTATATGTATTTTATAATAATAAACAAGATTAAAGAAAAACACTGCTGAGTTGAACAAGATTTTAGTCAGAATACTGGTTTACCCTGAGAAGTTTATTTCCCACCCCTGTAATTTAAACAGGACTGTTTACAGGAAATGGCAACCCACTCCAGTATTCATGCCTGGAATATCCCATGGACTGAGGAGCCTGGTGGGCTACAGTCCATGGGGTCGCAGAGTGGGACACGACTGAGCGACTTCACTTCACTTGTTTACAGGAAACAAAGTTACTCATTTATCTTTTTAAACATTTTCTGAAGATAAAGAAGGAGCCCTCCACTGGCTATCAAAGAGAGGGACTAGTCAGTGAAAATTGTCCAAATGAAGGAATATCTCTCAAAGGTAACGTAAGAAATCAGCGATAATGATTGCCACTGGGGAAAGGAACCAGAGGACATGGTTGGGAGAAATTGCTTTTCCTCTATACATGTTTGTACTTTTTGCATTGATATTATAATACCTATTAAAAATTAATTGACTGAAATTTTTCTAATGGTTGAAATAGAAGAGAGACAAAAAAACAGATGTCTAATAGGTACTTCTTAGTTTTGTTTGCTGTGAAATAACCTTTTTGCTTTATTCTCTAAACTTCAATAAAACCTATGACACACCAGTGCCTATAAGGTTGTTTGTTGATTTTTCATCAGAGAAAAGTAAGAAAGTGAGCTATTCTGGGTCTAGGTGGCCAAACAAAAGGGAATAGCCATTGCCATGAGAGAAAACCGAGAATTATAATTTATCAGAAGCAGAGAGTAAGAAATGAGTAGAAGAAATAAAAGAGCATTGAGTGGTTGGGTTTCCCTTAATGTAGGGTGGGGGCTCAAGCTATTTTAATAGAGACAATCATTAAATATTATCAATGTTAATATTCACTTAACATTGATTTAATTTTGCCTAGTGATACAAAATTTCTGTAGAAGAGACTGCATGAGTTGTGGATGCACAGGCAACTAAAATTTGTGTCTCCAGTATTATAGTGAGACTAACTCCTGTGTATAGCTCGAAAACTTCCATTGCGATAATACCAAAGGATGAATTTCAGTGGTATCTGAACAGCAGCATTATTGTTGGATTAAGTTTCCAAAGTAAACAATTGTAAACTGCAGATTATCAATTCTGGGGAAAAACAGCCAGTTAAGCCAAGAAAAATGATTTCTGAGTATAGATCCAACACTTCTGATGTATAGGAATGCTCTTTTTACATTGAAGTATAGTTGATCCACAATGTTAATTTCTGCTGTACAGAAAAATGATTTAATGATTCCAGTACATTCTTCAGAAAGTTTTTTTCCGTTGTGGTTTATCACAGGATACTGAACAAAGTTCCTTGTGCTATACAATGGGCTTCCCATGGTAAAGAATCCACCTGCAATGTGGGAGACCTGGGTTTGATTCCTGGGTCAGGAAGATCCCTGGAGAAGTGAATGGCTACCCACTCCAGTATTCTTGCCTAGAGAATTCCATGGACAGATGAGCCTGGTAGGCCATATAAAATAGGACCTTGTTATATATCCATGCTATGTAGAACAGTTTGCATCTGCTAACCCAAAACTCCCAGTCCATCCCTCCCCTACCACCCCTTACTCTTGACAACTACAAGTCTGTTCTCTGGTTCTGTGTGTCTGTTTCTGTTTTATAGATAAGTTCATTAAGTCATATTTTAGATCTCACATGTAAGTGATGTCACATGGTATTTGTCTTTCTGGCTTACTTTGTGTAGTATATAATCTCTAGGTCCATTCATCTAGCTGGACTAATGAAATGGCATTACTTCATTCTTTTTAGTGACTGAGTAATGTTCCAATATGACTCTATGGATGATAGCTCACCAGTCTCCTCTATCCATGGGATTCTCCAGGCAAGAATACTGGAGTGGATTGTCATGCCCTCCTCCAGGGGATCTTCCCAAGCCAGGGTTCCAGGGATCAAATCCCACCTCTTGTGTCTCTTGCATTGGCAGGCAAGTTCTTAATCACTAGCACCACCTGGGAAGCATATATATATGCAGTATGTATATATATATAGACAGATAGATATCTTCTTTATCCATTTGTCTATTGATAAACATTTATGCTGTTTCCATGTCATGGCTATTGTGAGTAGTACTGCTATGAACATAGGGGTGCATTTATCTTTTTAAATTATAGTTTTGTTCAGATATATACAAGGAATGGGATTACTGGATCATGTGGCAACTCTATTTTTATCTTTTTAAGGAAACTCCATACTGTCTTCCATAGTGTCTACCCCATCTTATGTTATCCCCAACAAGAGGGTTCCTTCTTCTCCACACCCTCTCCAGCATTTGCTATTTGTAGACTTTTTAATAATGACCATTCTGACTGGTGTGAGACAGTATAGAATAACTCTTTGTGTAATAATTATTTGTGAATATATTCTTCCCAACTGGCTAGCAAAGGAGGTTGAAGTTTCTGTTTACTTTATGTATTTTCTCAGTGCTAGACAGAGAATAGATCCTGAAAAATAAATTTTTATTAAATGATCCCAGTATTTTTGATTAGGGCCCGGAGAGCAGTTAAGAGGAGGTGATTCATGCAGGCAGCTGAGTAATTCTCCTGACTATAAGATCAGGCCTGGCATAAAAGAATGCATCAGTATTCTGAATGGAAAGGTCATAGAGCTCTGTGAATCCCTAAAGTGCAGAACAATTAACATGCCCACTGATGATCATGTTAAAATTGACATTCATCTTAAGAATTTGAAAATCATTTCAAAGGGCATCAGAATATCATTTTTTATCATAAAAGAAAACCAGACTTTGAAGTGAATATATATTTATTTACCATTTCTTCGGAACTTCCATGGACCAGACACTAATATGACAGATGCAAAGATGAAAAAGATATAATCTATGTCTTCAAATTGTTCACAAAGTAGTAACAGAAGTAAACATATAGCAAAACCTTATCAACGTATGAGAAATATGTTTAGTAATATACAACCCAAGTGTAGTGAAAACATGGAGATAATATTTAGTATAATTATAATAGTACCAGAATAATTATAACATCTGTTACCTGTGAATTTCAAGTATATTGTATCATAAAAAACTTTGATTTGTATAACAGTTTTTCTAGTAATAGCAGTCCGATACAAAAATTTAAAGACATCTTTTTCTTCTAATAATGTACCGTCCACATATATTAATGCATACAACTAGGCTCATGCAATTTTTATTGGTTAAATTTGTAGTAGAAATGTAATGGATTGTTATTTAAAATATTTAGAAATAGAAGAATATTTTATTATATATTATGGACATTTTGGATATATTGTTAGAAACTGTAGAGCTAGTTAAATATCTGCTTCCTAACGTAGACTCTATTAGTTTAAGATTCTGCATTTTTCTGTGGTGCTTCATTTCAAATTTTACCACTTAGTCATTATCTGTGTTGCCTTGGGTACCATGTCATTTGTAAAGCTTCTATACTATGCAGAAAAGTGTTTCACTTTAGGACTGTCATTTTGTAGAAGGATTTTTTCCCCACTTCATTTTGTTCTATACTTTGAAATAAAACACAATGGCTTACAGATTATTTGCAGAGGAGCCCTAGGATTTCCTAGCTTTTAGACTTTCTGTTAAGTCACCTGTAGTCTGTAATCAGTGGGGTTTAATCACAGTCTTGATCTTTCTGGTGTTAGATGGTAAACACTTTCCACTTTGTTGCACCATTTATGACCTGCTATTGTTTTCTAAAATCTGTTCAACTAGGTAAAATTTGAGATGTTTTAATGTAATTTTAAGTTTCTAGGTTGAATTCTGTTAATATTTTTCTGAAAATTTGAAGAAACTGGGCTACCTAATTATGAGGTACTTCCGTATTTTCTTACCTGAAATTTAACGAGCTATGAGAAAAATGAACAAAAATATGAACAAAAATCAGAACAAAATTCTGATGTTATATAGAAAGGAAAGTGACTTATAACATGTCATACTTGTAATGATCATCTTTTACCACAGAATATCTCATTCTATTACAAAACATTACAGTGATTGTTTGGCAGTTTGCTATGTATATATATAGACACACACACACACATACACATACACATATGAGTGTATGTATACAAGCTATGGTTTTTCCAGTAGTCATGTATGGATGTGAGAGGTTGACTATAAAGAAAGCTGAGTGCTGAAGAATTGATGCTTCCAGACTGTGGTGCTGGAGAAGAATCTTGAGAGTCCGTTGGAGAGCAAGGAGATCAAACTAGTCAATGCTAAAGGAAATCAACCCTGAATATTCGTTGGAAGGACCGATGAAGCTGAAGCTCCAATACTTTGGCCACCTGATGGGAAGAGCTAACTAATTGAAAAAGACTCTGATGCTGGGCAAGATTGAGGGCAAAAGGAGAAGGGGGTGACAGAAGATGAGATGGTTGGATGGCATCACTGACTCAGTGGACATTGAGTTGGGTTTGAACAAACTCCAAGAGATAGTGACGGACAGGGAAGCCTGGTGTGCTGCAGTCCATGGGGTCGCAAAGGACTGGACATGACTTACTGACTGAACAATAACAGCAATCTGTATACACACATATATGTATATCTTTTTTTTTGATTGAGGAAGTGAGTTGTCAGGATAAGCATTTAAAACATTATTAAAGGAAGTAGGAAACAACTTGCATAACAATCATATATGACTTTTTCCTCCCATCCTTAAATATTTTGCATGTTCACTTCTTTAGTGAAGACACAAAAGTAAACCTTCCATTAGTTCCATCAAATGCATTTCCAAGAAGTAATTGTTGGATGATGAAATATTGACAGTTTAAGAAAATCTTTAAGGAGCAAAGTCCTTGGGTCATTTGAGAAGTATCAATAATAGCATGGCTTCAATATTTTCTACTTAACTTTTCAAATCCAAGTTCTTTATTACATTGCTGCCAAGTATGAACTGAGGACCAGAGGCTCTGGCATCACCTGGGACCTTGTGAGAAGTGTAGAATCTCAGGCCACATCCCAGACTTACTAGATTATTATCTTCACTTTGACAAGGTTTCCAGGTATGCTACATGCACACTAAAAATTGAGAATCATTGATTTACTTGTTAGTCTTCATTAAGGAATCATCCCTGAAAGAAACAAGGGTCAGCCTCTTACATGTTATGCACAAATATTTTTTTTCATTGGTTTTTAAACTTGTTTTACATAGAAACAATGATTTTTTAAAAGTCTTGGAAAATAAAACCAAGACATCTATGAGTAGATTCTCTAGTCTGATAATTCCAGCATTTGGATCATGTGGGAATTAGCATCTCCTGATTACCTTTTTCTCTGAGAACTGTCATATTTTCTTGGATCTTTCTATATTTAGAAAGTTAGGATTCCGTCCTGAACCCTTAAAATATTATGCTGTGGACTCTGAGTTCTGTTAAAATTATCTCTATGATATGTGTGTGTGGTGTGTGGTGTTGTGTCCTGGTAGGCAACTGACTTGGTTAGGTTCAGAATGCGTTCTTTTTAGACTTCTGTGGGCAGTGGTCCCAATGTAAATTCAGTTCTGAAAGTCTTTGCACGCTGTTTGGTCTGTACTCTCCTCAAGGCTTGGCCTGGGACTTGGGCATTGGTTTATATTATAGGTCAGTTCTCAAAGACATTGGTCTCTACTTTGCATATATTCTGTGTGGCATGAGAATGAGCCCAAGACTTGTGCCAGTTCATAGGGGTAGGCAATCCTCTTTATTAACTCTATCCTTTCCAGACTCTTCTCTATGCTCTCCATTTCCCAGGGACACATTTTCCTTGCCCTCTTGCTAGAAAGCTAGAGTTTTATGCAGAGTTTTAGTTTCTTGAACTTTCTTGCAGTTTTCTATGACTTTTACCCTCAGGGAAAAATGGCAAGAAAAAGAAAAAAAATAAGATGAATTTTCTCTACATTCCTGGGAACGCAAGATTCTTGGATTCTCTGGCCAGAGAGACATTTTTTCTTGAGATTTTTAGGTGTCCATGTCCTGCCATTGCAGGGCAGCTTTGTGAATGGGGCAGGCTTTAGGCAGAGGTGAAGGAAGGAAGACTAAAAAACAAACAAGCAGACAAAAACATGGGGAGGTGGGCGGTTACTCCAATACTCTGATTTACAGAGGTCCCCTTCTGTCCAAGGGCATTTTTTCAGATTTTTTTTTTCTTTTGCCATCTTTGCATGCTGTGCAATTTTGCTGTCTAAGAAACAAAGATGGTGGAGAGAGAGAGATGCTGTAGATTCATCTCGATACGAGTCATTCTTTAAAGTTTTACTTACTTTCCCAATTCTCATGCTATTGTGTAATTTTCAGAGCCACATGTAGTTGCTTTTTGTATTGGGTTAGCCAAAAGCTTCATTCTGGTTTCTCTGTAACATCTTTTGGGAAAACCAGAATGAAATTTTTGGCCAGCCCAATATAATGTCCAATATAATGTTTGGCTGTAAACATTGGGAGAGATTAGATTTAGTGGGCTTACTCCACCTTGATGGAAACCAGCAAGTCCATGAGAGAGTTTAAAATTCTTGATTAATTCATTTAACAGATATGAGTGTGTATGTTATTAGATATGAGTATATGTGTACATACAGATCATATCTTTTATGTAAGTTTGTTGGCAGTTATTTCAGTGTTTTTAGGCTTCCAAGTTTTTTGTTGAGATGTTAACTTTAAGACTTCTCAGTAGTCATTTGAATAAAATGTGTCTTTTTTCCTCCATTGGTTTGACTATTACGTACTTTTTAAAAAAAATTATCCTGTTTGGTTTTCAGAGTATTTCATACATCTGTGGTCCTTTGTCTTTTTCACTTTTGGAAAATTCTCAGAAATTAGCTCTTCTAAAATGGCTTCTGGTCTGTATGTTCTCTTTCTCTCCTTCTTTCTAGATGTTAATTTCATGCATGTTAGACATAGTAACCTTAACCTATTGTCTTTTAAGCTAATGTTTTTTCCCTATTTTTGTATCTGTGCTTTTTCTGTGTTTCAGAATGGGCTTTTAAAATTGTCTGTCTTCCACTGCTGAAGATGGTCTGCTTATGCCATCAGAGCACACAGTAGGTCACTATTTGTATCTCTCAACTACGTGTGCTTTTTATAGTAAGTTCCTGATGTTGGAGAATAGATTTTTCAGAATACTGATGAGTCTTGTATCTGAGGAAACTTATGTTAGTGGGACAAATATAGCCTTTAGTGTTCCAGTTAACATTACGGTTACAAGTGACAATCACTGTCTGTTTTCACTACCCATTTTATATTTCCCTTATTTCTTGCTGACATCTCTGTTGCTACATGAGGTCTCAGACTCTGTTCACTGTTCTTGTGACAGTCTGTGGCTGTTGTACTTGTCTATTCACTGTTAAAGCAGAGGCTCAAGGATAGCCCAGTGGATCACCTGAGCTAACACCATAACCTGAGCCTATTCTTGTCTGCTCTCTGTGAAATAAAAGTTCTGCCTTCTCCTGACAGTAAGTGTTAATAACCTCTGTAAGTATAGTGACTCTTTCCTGTTTGATGATTTTTAAACATGAGAAAGTTGAAGTTACTAAGCAATAGTCATAGTTTAGAGATTGATGGAGCTCTTCATAGATACAGAGAACAAGCAGATAAACACCTGAGGAGAGAAAGAGGGGGGATGAAAGAGATAGATGAAAGAGATGAAGAGGTATAAGCTCCCAGTTACAAAATAAAAAAGTCATGAGAATTAAATGTACAGTGTTGGGAAATAGTCATTTATAATGTACTATCTTTGCATGGTGACAGTTGGTAACTAGACCTAACAGTGATTGTTTCGTAATTACAGAAGTATCAAATCACTGCGCTGTGTACCGAGAATTAACACAGTGTTGCAGGTCAATTCTACTTCAAAAACAAACAAGCTCATGGTAAAAGAGGTCAGAGTTGTGTTACCAAACATGGAGGGGTGGAGGAGGAGGAGTTGAATGAAAGTGGTTAAAGGTACAATCTTCTAGTTATAAGATAAATTAGTATTAGAGATGTAACATACAACACAATTAATGTAATTAACACTGCTCTATGTTATGTATGAAAGTTGTTAAGAGAGTAAATCCTGAGTTCTCATTGCAAGGAAAATTGGTTTATTTTTCTTTTGCTTTGTATCAACAAGAGATGATGAATTATTGTGGTCATCATTTCATGATATATATAAACCAAAGCACTATGCTATAGGCCTTAAACTTAATACAATGCTGTATGTCAGTTATATCTCAATAAAAATGATCTGTCTTCCAAATCACCACTGGTTTCCTATATTTCTGTGTTTAATCTGCTGGGAGATTCATCTATTGAGTTCTTATCTTTAGTAGTTTTGTGTTTAAGAGTTTTCACTTGATTATTTTAAAAATTATAATTCTTTGATAAAAATTCTTTGTTCTTATTTACCTTCTTAAATATATCTATTGTAGCTGCTTAAAAAGTCTCTATGTCTAAAAATCTAATAGCTAACAACTTCAATAACTGAATAATCCTCAGACTGTTTCTATTATCTTTTTCTTCTTCTTCATCCAATAACTTGGTGTTTCAGTAATTTTTTTTTTGAATGCCAGCCAAATTTATAATAGTTATAAAGGCTTTGGATGGTGCTGTTTCTGTAAATCATTTCATAGGTTTTGATGAAGGAGTGAATTGACTCAATCTTGATGTTCACTGTTTGTAAGGCTTGATGTATTCTTGGTTTATGAATACATTATACTACTGTCCTTTATGAGTTCCAACTTAAAGCTGGAGTCTTATTAGGACCTGACTGTCAATACTATTTTCCCCCAATCTATGATACTGCTGATAATACTTCCTTTTTGGTTTTTTAATTTCTGCTTTCAAAATAAGGATAAAAATAGTGCAGAATGTCATTCTCATGTCAGTGAGTTTTCCTTTTATCTTCATCAAGCAGCTATGCTGGCTGCCAAACTAGCTCTCTGATGTTTCAAACAGATGGTTTTATATTTCATCTATGTCTTTTTATTCTTGGTTTAGGGGTCAGTCTAGACAAATTGGCCCATCTTTGCCAGAAGAGGAAATCCCATAAAGGAGTTTTTCTTTCCTGGTAGTTTCATTCTTATGTATTACTCTATAATAAACATAATAGTGGAGACATGTATATTTGGACTGATATACAAATGTCTATGGACATGTGCATTTTTGTGTCATTGACATGTTTAATATTCTAATTTCAAAGTGGATTATCTTCTTTTCAACTTTTTATATACACTTCCCTCTCTGAGAATTTAATAAATCACTCACCATAGAAACACTTGTTGCTTTAGCACCTCTTCCTCAGGATCCTCAAAATCACATTCTTCCAAATGAGCTTGGCAATAGACTGAAAGACACAAAGTCTTCCAGACACAATGGAGGAACTAATGTTCCAAGGTTGTCCACCTGAGAGATATTTATTACCCATAAAAATTACTTTGATTTATCCTAGTGACTGGGACTTCCCAGTTGGCTCAGTGATAAAGAATCCACCCATTAATTCAGGACCCATTGGAGACACAGATTCAATCCCTAGGTTGGGAAGATTTCCTGGGTCGGGAATATCCCCTGGAATGGTAACCCACTCCAGTATTCTTGCCTGGAGTATCCCATGGAAAGAGGAGCCTGGCAGGTTACAGTCCATGGGATCGCAGAAAGTCAGACACATCTGAGTGACTGAGCACACACACACACTAGCGACTACACCCGATGTTTATTTCTTATAATGACTCTATTAGTTTTATAGATCCGGATTCCTTCTTAGACAGCTCTTTTGATCGTCACTTTCTGGCGATTGGTCTGTTATTAGCATCAGCTTGTTTCCACATTATCATATATCTCTTCCCAGCCAAAATAATGTTGACTGAAAAAAATTTGTTAGGGCATCCATCTGTATCTTTACAATTTTGATCTTCTTAGCTGTGTACCATACTGGCAAGGGTACCAGACATTCTGACATTCTATTTTACTTAAGCCTATCTTATTTATGATTCAACCAATCACAAAATCCTCATGAGATCAAAACCAGGCAGATTTTATTCAAATAATACCCCACACCTGGCCACCGTTGCAACTAGTCAGATATTTTTAAATCAGGGATTTAATTTAATTATTTTTACCCCAAATATTTTGACATTAGGAGAGGTGGGCAATAGAATCTCACCTATTTTTTTTTCCCCCAGCTTTATTGAGGTATGGCTGACAAGTAAAATTGTATATATTCAGGCTGCACAATGTGATTTTTTAAGGTGTATAAAGTGATGATTTAATATATGTATACATAGTGAGTTGATTACCACAGTCAAATTACTTAACATATCCACTATCACACATAATTACATTTTTTGTTTTCTTGTGGTGAGAACACTTAGGATCTCCTCTCTTACCAATCCTTGTCAAAATTCCAAAGACATTTTCCACAAAAATAGAAAAAAGTCCTAAAATTTGTATGAAACTGCAAAGGACCTCAAACAGCAAAAATGTCTCATCTATATTTTAGAAAGAAGCAATGGTCATGGTATATAGTTAGACCTGTGATAATTTCAGAAAATTCCCCCAAGTTTTTGTCAATATAAGATAAAATTAAATTGGAGAAATTAGCATAATGGTAGTGTTGTTTTTAAAAGTTATGCATCATATACTGAAGTAAAGCATTAAGTGATTTTGAAAGCATGCCAAATATACAAACATGAATAACAACTAAACTTACTAAATATATTTGTCAGTCATAATTTTTTTTATAGGAGTAGCCTTCATGGTTACTTTCTCCAATGGTTATTTTTGATTTTTTTGTCTCCTACTCACAGCTGTGTCATTGTCATTTGGAATCAGTACATAAACTTAGTGTATATTTGTGCTTGTGAAGACAGAATACATCTGTCATCAACATTTATGTTGTTAGGCAAATGCCACTGTCTCATTGTTGAGAATGACACATAATGGATCTATGAGTTTCATTCCTTTTGAAGGTCACTGTTCGGAGAAAATATGTTTCATGACATTTATTGTGGCAAGGAAAACTTTGAAGTGATATGCAAGCTTTGTACCAACTAGACTGGTTTGGGACTTAAAGAATCTCTGGAAAGAGAGAAGTAAGTTTTAGTAGAAAGGCTCCTGGGAGAACAACAGCAAAAATTTTGGAAGACAGAATGATGTAGTGATTATTTGTCCTCCGGCCAGATCCATCATTCAGATAGGTCTAAGCTCCAGAGAGAGAGGGACCATGAAGAGATACTGAAAGAGTGGTTGGTATATATAGGAAGTTGGAAATGTTAGCTACTCAGTCATATCCAACTCTTTGTGATCCCCTAGAGTGCAGTCCACCTGACTCCTCTGTCCATGGAGTTTCCCAGGCAAGAATACTGGAGTGGGTAGCCATTCCCTTCTCCACGGGATCTTCCTGACCCAGGGATTGAACTCTAGTCTTCTATGTCTTCTGCATTGCAGGCAGATGCTGTACCATCTGAGTCACTAGGGAACCCTAGTATTATATATATAACCCTCATGAAAACTGGAAGTGCAAGGGGTATTTTGTGGCAGCATGTGAAACCTAAGGTGTTGTGACTAAAAGAGAACTCTAGAAGGAATTATCAAATCAGTAGGCAGTTTTAATGCTGTGAAATGCCATCACACAGATTAGGAGAAGGTAACATTCATGACGGAAAGTAGTACAATGGTGAACAGTGCTTTCACCTGATGCTAAGGTCGGTACCAAGAACAGGACCTGGAACAAAAATGAGGAAACAAGTAGACTACTTATGATTTCTTGGTACCACAGGCTTAATCTCCTTTTCTTGTAAATTGTTACTAGTTAGAACCATTTCTGGGTGGCCCTACACATCTTGGCTCATGGTTTCATTGAGTTAGACAAGGCTGTGATCTATGTGATCAGTTTGGTTAGTTTTCTGTGATTGTGGTTTTCATTCTGTCTGCCCTCTGATGGCTAAGGATACGAGGCTTATGGAAGCTTCCTGATGGGAGAGACTCACTGTGGGGGAAACTGGGTCTTATTCTGATGGGCAGGACCATGCTCAGTAAATCTTCAATCCAATTTTCTGCTGATGGGCCGGGCTGCATTCCCTTCCTGTTGTTTGGCCCGAGGCCAAACTATGGTAGGGGAAATGAAGGTAATGGTGACCTACTTCAAAATGACTAGTGCATGCACTGCTGTATTCAGTGCCCCTGACATGCAACAGGCCACTATCAACTCACGCCTCTGCTGGAAATTCCTGGACACTCACAGGCAAGTCTGGCTCAGTCTCTTGTGGGAACACTGCTTCTTTCTCCTGGCTCCTGGTGTGCACAAGATTTTGTTTGTGTCCTCCAAGAGTCTGTTTCCCCAGTCCTGTGGAAGTTCAGTAATCAAATCCCATGGTCTCCAAAGTCAAATTCCCTGGGGGTGCTCAGTTCCTTTGCCAGATCCCCAGATTGGGAAGTCTGTTGTGGGTTCTAGAACTTTCTTAACAGTGCAAGAGTTTCTTTGGTATAATTGTTCTGCAGTTTGTGTGTCATCTGCTCAGAGGCTCTATGGTGTGGCTAATGGTGACCTCCTCCAAGAAGGCTTATGCCGTATGCTGCATGACCCAGGTCTGCTGCAGCCAGAGCCCCTGTCCCTGTGGCAGGCCACTGCTGACCAGTGCCTCCACAAGAGGCACTCAAAGGCAGGTCTGACTCAGTCTCTGTGGGGTCTCTGGGTTCTGGTGCGCACAAGGTTTTGATTAAGCCCTCCAAGCATCTCTGCTAGGTTGGGGTTTGATTCTAAATATGATTGTGCCCTCCTACATCTTGTTGGGGCTTCTCCTTTGCCCTTTGACATGGGGTATCCTTTTATTGGTGGGTCATGACAGATGGGTCATGGTGGAGAGTTCTGACAAAACGTGGTCCCCTGGAAAAAGGAATGGCAAACCACTTCAGTATTCTTGCCTTGAGAACCCCATGAACAGCATGAAAAGGCAAAAAGATAGGACACTAAGAGATGAACTTCCCAAGTTGGTAGGTGCCCAGTATGCTACTGGAGAAGGGTGGAGAAATAACTCCAGATAGAATGAAGAGACAGAGTCAAAGCAAAACCAGCACCCAGTTATGGATGTGACTGGTGATGGAAGTAAAGTCCAGTGTTGCAAATAACAATATTGCATAGGAACCTGGAATGTTAGGTCCATGAATCAAGGCAAACTGGAAGTGGTCAAACAGGAGATGGCAAGAGTGAACATCAACATTTTAGTAATCAGTGAACTAAAATGGACTGGAATGGGTGAATTTAATTCAGATGACCATTATATCTACTACTGTGGGCAAGAATCCCTTAGAAGAAATGGAGTAGCCCTCATAGTCAACAAAACAGTCTGAAATGCAGTACTTGGATGCAATCCAAAAATAACAGAATGATCTCTGTTCATTTCCAGGGAAAACCATTCAATATCACAGTAATCCAAGTCTATGCCCCAACCACTAATGCCAAAAAAAGCTGAAGTTGAATGGTCTACAAGTTGAAAGGTCTACAAGACCTTCTAGAACTAACACCAAAAAAAGAAATCCTTTTCATCATAGGGGACTGGAATGCAAATGTAGGAAGTGAAGAGGTACTTGGAGTAATAGGCAAGTTTGGCTTTGGAGCACAAAATGAAGCAGGGCAATGGCTGACAGAGTTTTGCCAAGAGAATGCACTGGTCATAGCAAACACCCTCTTCCAACAACACAGCAGATGACTCTATGTGTGGATATCACCAGATGGTCAATACCAATATTAAATCAAATTGATTATATTCTTTGCTGCTGAAGATAGAGAAGTTCTATACAGTTAGAAAAAATAAGCCTGGGAGCTGACTGCAGCTCAGATCATGAACTCATAGCAAAATTCAGACTTAAATTGAGGAAAGTAGGGAAAAAGACTAGACCATTCAGGTAGGACCTAAATCAAATACTTAAGATTATACAGTGGAAGCAAAAATAGATTCAAGGGATTAGATCTGACACAGTGCCTGAAGAACTATGAACAGAGGTTTGTGACATTGTACAGGAGGCAGTGATCAACACCATCCCCAAGAAAGAAATGCCAAAGGCAAAATGGCTGTCTGAGGAGGCCTTACAAATGGCTGAGAAAAGAAGAGAAGTGAAAGGTAAAGGAGAAAAGGAAAGACACCCATCTGAATGCGAAATTCCAAAGAAGAGCAAGGAAAGATAAGAAAGCCTTCCTCAGTGATCAGTGCATAGAAATAGAGGAAAACAATAGAATGGGGAAGAATAGAGATCTCTTCAGATATCAATGGAACATTTCATGTAAAGATGGGCACAATAAAGGACAGAAACAGTATGGACCTAACAGAAGCAGAAGATATTAAGAAGAGGTGGCAAGAATACACAGAACGGTACAAAAAAGATCTTCATGATCCAGATAACCATGATGGTGTGATCACTCACCTAGAGCCAGACATCCTGGAGTGTGAAGTCAGGTGGGTCTTAGGAAGCATCACTACAAACAAAGCCAGTGGAGGTGATGGAATTCAAGTTGAGCTATTTCAAATCCTAAAACATGATGTTGTGAAAGTGCTGCCCTCAATATACCAGCAACTTTGGAAAACTCAGCAGAGGCCACAGGACTGGAAAAAGTCAGTGTTCATTCCCATCACAAAGAAAGGCAATGCTAAACAATGCTCAAACTACTGCACAATTGCACTCATCCCACCTGCTTACAAAGTAATGCTCAAAATTCTCTAAGCTAGGCTTCAACAATACATGAACCAAGAAACTTCCAGATGTTCAAGCTGAATTCAGAAAAGGCAGAGGAACCAGAGATCAAATTGCCAATATCCGTTGTATCGTCAAAAAAGCAAGAGAGTTCCAGAAAAACATCTACTTCTGCTTTATTGACTACACCAAAGCCTTTGACTGTGTAGAGCACAACAAACTGTGGAGAATTTCTAAAGAAATGGGAATAACAGACCACCTGATCTGCTTCCTGAGATATCTGTATGCAGGTCAAGAAGCAACAGTTAGAACCAGACATGGAAAAATGGACTGGTTCCAAATAGGGAAAGGACTACATCAAGGTTGTGTATTGTTACCTGCTTATTTGACTTATATGTGGAGTACATCATGCAAAATGCTGGGCTGGATGAAGCACAGGCTGGGATCAAGATTTCCAGGAGAAATATCAATAACCTCAGATATGCAGATGACACCACCCTTATGGCAGAAAGTGAAGAGGAACTAAAGAGCCTCTTGATGAAAGTGAAAGAGAAGAGTGAAAAAGCAGGCTAAACTCAACATTAAAAAAACAAAGATCATTGCATCCACTCCCTTCATTTCATGGCAAATAGATGGGGAAACAACAGAAACAGTGACAGACTTTATTTTCTTGGGCTCCAAAATCACTGTGGATGGTGACATCAGCCATGAAATCAAAAGACACTTGCTCCTTGGAAGACAAACTATAACCAACCTAGACAGCATACTAAAAAGCAGAGACATTACTTTGTGACAAAGGTCCATGTAGTCAAAGCTATGTTTTTTCCAGTAGTCATGTATGGATGTGAGAGCTGGACCATAAAGAAAACTTTGCGCCAAAGAATTGATGCTTTTAAACTGTGGTGTTGGAGAAGACTCTTTAGAGTCCCTTGGATTGCAAGGAGATCCTAATGCAACCAGTCCATCCTAAAGGAAATCAACCCTGAATATTCATTGGAAGGACTGATGCTGAAGCGGAAACTCCAATACTTTGGCCACCTGATGCAAAGAGCTGATTCATTGGAAAAGACCCTGATGCTGGGAAAGATTGAAACCAGGAGGAGAGGAGAAGGGGACGACACAGGCTGAGATGGTTGGATGGCATCACCAACTCAATGGACATGAGTTTGCGAAAGCTCCAGGAGATGGTGAAGGACAGGGAAGCCTGGCGTGTTGCAGTCAAAGAGTCAGACATGCTTGAGTGCCTGAACTGAACTGAACTGAGAACCATTTCAGTGGTAAATGCAAAAACTATATGTAAATTAGCTCCGGAAAAGTAGAGTTTTTAACGGGCTCATATAAATGCAGAAAAGCAAGTATGTTTGGCTTCAAGGAAGCTCTCAAGGGACTCTGAGAAACTCTAAATTCAGGACTGAAACAGTTCCTTCTTCCATCACCCTGTCTACCCCTCCTTACTGCTCCCCCTCCCCATGCTGTTCTTCTCCCTACTCTTGTATATGTAGTGTGATTTTTTCGTATTAACAAAATGATATGCCAATGGAAGGAATGAAAATAAAAAAAAAATATATATATATGTCTGTACTCAGCAGTCCCACTATGGGGAAGTTATTCCATCAAAATAAGGAAGTAGATGATAAAAAATACACACACATTTACATCAAATGAGTGCATTGTAAAATATGAGTGTGTTTATGTATGCTTTCCTATGCCTAAAGTATGTCCTGGAAGGATGTGCAGGAACATGTCATTGGTGGCTGCTTTGGGAAAGCAATGTCTTGGTAAGGTCAAGAGGAGAGGGACATCACTTTTCATGTTCTATAGTTTCGCCATGCTTAATTGTACTACCAGAAAATCATTTTTCTATTTCTCATGTAATTTTAAATGGTGAAAGGAAACCTTACAAGAAAAAACAAATGTAAAGTGTTTTAAGAAGAGGATAGAATTCATAATGCAATATCTCACTGCATGAACATTTTTAGGTCACTGTTTGACCAAAACATACACTGTATAAAATGCAGGTGGTGGAGTACCAAAGATCCTCGTTGGTTGTCATAGTGACATTATCTACTATGTTTCATATTCTCTGTTTGACTAATCAGTTGAAGCTACAAGAGACTTGCCTCTAGCTTGTTTGGGCTTTGTGAAGGGATTGAAAGACAAATTCATGGAGAAACAAATGCACACAGAAGTAAAATAGGACTGCTGCTATTCCATTTATTTATTCTTCGTTTTTAGTCATTGTTGATAGCTGGCCTTGGTCTATAACTCACAGAGGCATCCCAACGGCTACCCAAAAGCCTATGTTAGCATATTGTCTTAAAGTGGTAAGCCTGGGTGGGATGAAAATGACTCTGGGATTGGATGACCTGGTTTCCAGCCCTAGCTATTCCACTTATGAAATGTCTATCATTTTATCATTTGCCAATAACTGTACAGTTTACAAACTGCCCTAGTTAATCCTCATAACAGCTCTGTGAGAGGCATGGTACTATTACCCCTATTCTAAAGATAAGAGATCTCATTTTAGAAAGGTTACAGTACTTGCCCAATTTGAGAACAGTTGATAATTGGAATTGAAAGAGCAGTGACACAAATTTAGGTTTGTAGATGCCAAACCCAAAGGCTGTTTTAAGATACCATTGCCTAGCAAATCATGCCATGTAGAAACATTTAAGGTAAAATAATAAACATTAAAATGTAATAGGGTAGATATGTAAGATATCGATATGAATAAAAATAAAGATCAAAGTATAATTCAAGACAAATATATCAAATGTGACAGATAAGGCATTGAAAACAGAAGTCTGGATTTGTTTTTACAAATAATAACACTTCCTGAATAAAGAAATAGTTTTCACTAAGGATTTGTTCAGTCGCTCAGTTGTGTCTGACTCTTTGCGACCCCATGAACTGCAGCACGCCAGGCTTTCCTGTCCTTTACTATCTCCTGGAGATTTTGCAAACTCATGTCCATCGAGTTGGTGATGCTATCCAGCCATCTTGTCCTTTGTTCCTCTCCTGACCTCAATCTTTCCCAGCATCAGAGTCTCTTCCAATGAGTCAGCTCTTCACATCAGGTGGCCAAAGTATTGGAGTTTCAGCTTCAGCATCAGTCCTTCCAATGAATATTCAGGATTCATTTCCTTTAGGATTGACTGGTTTGAGCTCCTTGCTGCTCAAGGGACTCTCAGGAGTCTTCTCCAACACCACAGTTTAAAAGCATCAATTCTTTGACACTCAGCTTTTTATATGGTCCAACTCTCACATCCATACATGATTACTGGAAAAACCATAGCTTTGAATATATGGACCTTTGTTGGCAAAGAAACAAAGGTCCTCTGTTAAGGATAGACGAATTCTTTCATAACGTGAAAATATAAAAAATAAGGAAAAAAACAACAAAACAACAACAACAAAAAACCACGAAAGCATTCGAATTAAAGCCATATAGAAGACAAGTGTTTTTGCACGCCTGCTGTTGACTAAGTCCTGGTAGGTTTTGACGAGTGATTTTCAGCTCAACACTCAACTGCCACTGTGCCCTTTCATCATCTGTGGAGCTTTTACAAATACCAGTGAAAGTGAAAGTGAAAGTCGCTCCGTCCTGACTCTTTGCAAACCCATGAACTATACAGTCCATGGAATTCTCCAGGCCAGAATACTAGAGTGGACAGCCTTTCCCTTCTCCAGGGGATCTTCCCAGTCAACAGGTCTCTCTCATTGCAGGCGGATTCTTTACTAGCTGAGCCACAATGGAAGCAAATACCAGGACTTGGATCCAAACACCAAAATCCTGATTAGGTTGATCTTGAGAATTGTCATTGGTAAGCCCTAAGAAAAGACCCTGATGCTGGGGAAGATTGAGGGCAGGAGGAGAAGGGGACGAGAGAGGATGAGCTGGTTGGATGGCATCACCGACACAGCGGACATGGGTTTGGGTGGACTCCGGGAGTTGGTGATGGACAGGGAGGCCTGGCGTACTGCGGTTCATGGGGTCGCAAAGAGTCAGACACGACCGAGCAACTGAGCTGAACTGAACTGAACTGAAGCCCCTAAGTTATGGAGTGAAGAGGACATGAAAGAAGTGTTATGGATCTTTTTCTCACATCTTTTGGGGAAGATACTAACTGAATATAAGATAAAATCATAGTCATAATTTCATGAAACACTTTCATTTGTGTAGCATATACACACCAATTTTAAAACATTACGTCCAACATGATCACATTTTATTCCTGCTACAATCTTAAAAGGTTTTTAATTATTTTCTAATTTCACACATGTTGGTAATTGCCACCAGTAACTCCCTCTTCACAAAATTTATTTAAAAATTGTCTTGCACTATTATTATCAATGTAAAGCTCAGCTGAGAGGATGAAAAATATTCATATATATCAGTAATATTATCTCTATTTTTGGAGCATAGCAACCAAATTTTAAAGGATAAAATGAAAAAAAAAGGCTATAATTAGCCATGAAAAATTAGAAATGACAGGTTTCAAGATGATTTGAGGAATAGAATTTTATTTCCTCATGTTATAGTTTTACATTCAATATCACCATTATTCACTGTCTGGAAACCACAGAGACATTACCAAAGCATGTGTAGAGCCAGAGTTTTTTTTTAAGTAGTACTTGCAATTCAGGTTTGAGTTTCAGACATTCATTAACTAGCATAAGTTAAAAATCCTGGTAATCTGCTTCCTGTCTCTATGTACCTATTCTAGATGCTTCGTATAAATGAAATCCTGCAGTATATGGCTTTTTGCATCTGTGTTCTTTCACTTAGCATCATATTTTCAAAGTTCATCCATGTTCTATCATATATCAGTATTTTATTATTTTTTGTCACTAAATAATATTCCTTTGTAAAATGCATTTTTAACTATCAATGTATTATGATGAAAATCACCTTCTCTCTTTTTTTTTTTTTCCAAAAAATTACATTTATCCTGAATTCTTGGACAGAGAGAATTCCATAAGAAAATCTGATATATTTTAAAATTAATTGAAAGAATTTAGAAGGCCAAGATGTCAGATAAAAGACCCAAGATGGGAAAATCCTTTAAATATATTTTCAAAGACTGAAAACAGAATTTCTCTTTTGTGTGTGTACTCCCCTGAAAGCTTGCCAGTTTTTCTTTTTTATTAGGTGGCTTTTAGTCACTTAATATATATATTTTTTCAGTTTTGTTATTTGACTACTCAGTTTTTTCTAGGATTTCCATAGTGTTTCCTCTGGTCTCACTGTCTTCACTGGGTTTAAGTGGTGACTTTTGGTCTCTACCTGAAGATCCATATGCTGGCATCATGAAAACAGAGATCACAAACAAGAAATAAGTGTGTGGTTTCTAAAATTAACTAAGGTTGAAGCACAAAAATACATGGTTAAGATTTCTTTAAAATAACAAATAAAGCTCAAGTGAAACAAGTCCAAATTTCTTGGAACATCATAATTTCAAAGTGCAGATTCATATGGAGAAATGCCTTGCTTTTACTCAAAACAATAAAATGAACTGGCGGGAGAAATGGGAGTTGCAGTTTTCACTGCTGATATAAAAAAAGATATTTCTCGTTAGAAGTTCATTAGGTTGCAATGAACTTACAGTGTTATTTTGAGAACAGTAATCAGCCAGGAATAATCACTTGAATCAAACAAATCATCTATGAAATGGAATTCGTTTTCTATACAGGAGCAGGTTAATATTAATAGATTGTATGTCACTGTATTGTAAGGAAATGGTGGTGCCCTTCCCTGGACCACACAAAGGAAATATGGATGAACCTCCTAATAGGTATTTAACTTTTTGACTTGTTTAAGTAGCAAGTCTGGGGTGAAATTGATGTGTAAGGAAGTAGGGAGAGGAGCCTAAATATGTAATTTCATCTTCTGTATCAAGAAGAGAATAGATGTTTTCCTCTTTCCCTTTGCATCACTAGTTCTATACACATTTATTCTGATCACTCCCAAAGAGAAGCACTTAAAAAATAGACTTCCTTTCAAAATTTCTCATAAGTGGTTCTGTTGACCTAACGCTGTTAAACATTGTAAAGAGATTTTACAGCAATAATTCTCAGTGCTCTAAATTGAATATAAAACATTACCTTTGCCTTCCTTATATTCAGAGAAATTGAACATAATATTTTTGTTCTGCCAAAGCCCAAACTATGCATACTTTATATATCTGATGGACAAAAAACAGCCATTCCCAGCAACAAACTTTAATTGCAATGTGCTACAAGTCACCAGCATTTGTAGCATGTAGCTTATCAAAGATAACTTGTAGAAAGGCATCTTGAAAGTGACAAAAAGGAGCAATCAAATTTCAAAAGCTGAGAATGTGAGCAATACTAATGGAGCCTAGTGTTGACTTTTATCTTTTCCATTGATCATTTTGGCTATGCTTTCAGGTAATTATTTAACATGAGGAGTGGGAAAGATATTTGGAGGGGAGGGGAACTGACACTAGTTACTAGGAGATTTTTAAAAATCTCTCATTGTGAGTGGGCGTGTACACATATGTGCTCCATGGTAGAACTGGGAAAGAGGTTAATTTCATGAAATTGAAAATTATTTTATTCCACTATTTTAAAATGTAATTATGGCATATAGAATTAAAGTGGTTTGAGTCCATAATATTGTAATTACAATATCATGAAAAACTGTCATTGACTCTCTCCTTGGACCATCAACTGGAAAGCGAATAATCAGTATGCAAAATGAGCTCATTCTATTATCAGGCAGTCCTAAATGTTAGTTTTTTAGGTATTATCCTATTTCAGTTTTCATTTTGATTTTTGGAGCAACAAGAACAAAGTCTCCTGCTTGATATTCTTACATATTTGAAATAAATATTGTGTCTCCCTGTAGGCCTCTCTTCTACCCAATAGAGTTCCGAATTCCTTCAATTATTTCCCTTAATCAAAGATTCTCATACCTCTCATCATTCTAATAAAATTTCTCAAGCCATCTTCTACTTTGTGCCTTATAAAATGATCAAAATTGAAAATAATGTTTTAATATAATCTAAGCAGCTCAATGCAGAGGAAGAGACTTATCTACCTACTCTGATTTGAACTAGAAAATTCAATTCATGTAGCCTAAAATTAAAGCAACATTCCAGTAGCTGTTAAACTGTCAGCTCACATTAAATTTGTGGTCAACAAGTTTTAGTGTAAGTGCCAGAAAGCCAGTTCTTTCCCCTCTCTCTTTTTCCATTTAGAAGTTTATCTGGTTCGACACCAACTAGTATGGCTACTATCAAATAATTAGAAAATAATAAATGTTCTTGAAGATGCAGAAAACTGAAATCCTTACAGACTGGTGCTGGGGGTGTAAAATAGTGCAGCCATTATAGAAAAGGGTGAGGAAGTTGTTAAAAATAAAAAATAGAACCATATGATCCAGTCATTTCACTTCTAGGTACATATCAAAAATAATTCAAAGCAGGATTTCAAAGAGATATCTGTACACCCATGTTTATTACAACATTATTTACAATGGCCAAGAAGAGAAAGCACCCTGATCTCCATGGGTGGATGAATGGAAAAAGAAATGTGGTATATGTACACAATGGAATATTACTTAGCCTTGAAAAGGAAACATTCTGACACATGCTACAACATGGATGAACCTTGATGATCTTATGCTAAGACAAATAACCTGTCATAAAAAGAAAACTACTGTATGATTCCATTTATATTGGTTATCTAGCATAGTCTAACTCATAAAAACAGAGTGTATCTAGGATGAGTGAGTGAGTGAAGTAGCTCAGTCGTGTTTGACTCTTTGCGACCCCATGGACTGTAGCCTACCAGGCTCCTCTGTCCATGGGATTCTCCAGGCAAGAATACTGGAGTGGGTTGCCATTTCCTTCTCCAGGGGATCTTCTCGACCCAGGGATCGAACCCGGGTCTCCCTCATTGCAGGCAGACGCTTTAACCTCTGAGCCACCAGGGAAGCCTAGAAGTGGGAAATTAAATGTAGTTAATTTTAGACTCATATTAACTGTTAAAAGGATTTGATTTAGGTCATACCTGAATAGCCTAGTGGTTTTCTCCACTTTCTTCAATTTCAGTGTCAATTTGGCGATAAGGAGTTCATGATCCGAGCCACAGTCAGCTCCTGGTCTTGTTTTTGCTGTATAGCTGTATAGAGCAGTATAGAGCTTCTCCATCTTTGGCTACAAAGAATATAATCAATCTGATTTCAGTGTCGACCATCTGGTGATGTCCATGTGTAGAGTCTTGTGTTGTTGGAAGAGGGTGTTTGCTATGACCAGTGTGTTCTCTTGGCAGAACTCTATTAGCCTTTGCCCTGCTTCATTCCGTACTCCAAGGCCAAATTTGCCTATTACTCTAGGTGTTTCTTGACTTCCTACTTTTGCATTCCAGTCCCCTATAATGAAAAGGACATCTGTTTTTGGTGTTAGTTCTAGAAGGTCTTGTAGGTCTTCATAGAACTGTTCAACTTCAGTTTCTTTGGCATTACTGGTTGGGGCATAGACTTGAATTACCATGATATTGAATGGTTTGCCTTGGAATTGAACAGAGATCATTCTGTCGTTTTTGAGATTGCATCCAAGTACTGCATTTTGGACTCTTGTTGACTATGATGGCTACTCCATTTCTTCTAAGGGATTCCTGCCCACAGTAGTAGATATAATGGTCATCTGAATTAAATTCACCCATTCCAGTCCATCTTAGTTCGGTGATTCCTAGAATGTCAATGTTCACTCTTGCCATCTCCTGTTTGACCACTTCCAATTTACCTTGATTCATGGACCTAACATTCCAGGTTCCTATGCAATATTGCTCTTTACAGCATCGAATCTTGCTTCTATCACCAGTCCCATTCACAACCAGGTATTGTTTTTGCTTTGACTCCATCCCTTCATTCTTTCTGGAGTTATTCTCCACTGATCTCCAGTAGCATATTGGGCACCTACTGACCTGGGGAGTTCATCTTTCAGAGTCCTATCTTTTTGCCTTTTCATATTGTTCATGGGGTTCTCAAGGCAAGAATACTGAAGTGGTTTGCCATTCCCTTCTCCAGTGGACCACATTCTGTCAGAGGAAGTGAGAAATAGATTTAAGGGACTAGATCTGATAGACAGAGTGCCTGATGAACTATGGATGGAGGTTCGTGACATTGTACAGGAGACAGGAATCAAGACCATCCACAAGAAAAGGAAATGTGAAAAAGCAAAATGGCTGTCTGAGGAGGCCTTACAAATAGCTGTGAAAAGAAGAGAAGTGAAAAGTAAAGGAGAAAAGGAAAGATATTCCCATTTGAGTGCAGAGTTCCAAAGAATAGGAAGGAGAGATAAGAAAGCCTTCCTCAGCAATCAATGCAAAGAAATAGAGGAAAACAGTAGAATGGGAAAGAGTAGAGATCTCCTCAAGAAAATTAGAGATACCAAGGGAACATTTCATGCAAAGATGGGCTCAATAAAGGACAAAAATGGCAGGGACCTAACAGAAGCAAAAGATCTTAAGAAGAGGTGGCAAGAATACACAGAAGAACTGTACAAAAAAGATCTTCATGATCCAGATAATCACGATGGTGTGATCACTCACCTAGAGCCAGACATCCTGGAATGTGAAGTCAAGTGGGCCTTAGGAAGAACCACTATGAACAAAGCTAGTGGAGGTGATGGAATTCCAGTTGAGTTATTTCAAATCCTGGAAGATGATGCTGTGAAAGTACTGTACTCAATACACAAGCAAATTTGGAAAACTCAATAGTGGCCACAGGACTGAAAAAGGTCAGTTTTCATTCCAGTCCCTAAGAAAGGCAATGCCAAAGAATGTTCAAACTACTGCACAATTGCACTCATCTCACACACTAGTAAAGTAATGCTCAAAATTCTCCAAATCAGGCCTCAGCAATACGTGAACCGTGAACTTCCAGATGTTCAAGCTGGTTTTAGAAAAGGCAGAGGAACCAGAGATCAAATTGCCAACATTTGATGGATCATTAAAAAAGCAAGAGAGTTCCAGAAAAACATCTGTTTCTGCTTTATTGACTATGCCAAAGCCTTTGACTGTGTGGATCACAATAAACTGTGGAAAATTCTGAGAGATGGGCATACCAGGCCACCTGACCTGCCTCTTGAGAAACCTATATGCAGGTCAGGAAGCAACAGTTAGAACTGGACATGGAACAACAGACTGGTTCCAAATAGGAAAAGGAGTATGCCAAGGCTGTATATTGTCACCCTGCTTATTTAACTTATATGTAGAGTACATCATGAGAAACGCTGGGCTGGAAGAAGCACAAGCTGGAATCAAGATTGCTGGGAGAACTATCAATAGCCTCAGATATGCAGATGACACCACCCTAATAGTAGAAAGTGAAGAAGAACTAAAGAGCCTCTTGATGAAAGTGAAAGAGGAGAGTGAAAAAGTTGGCTTAAAGCTCAACATTCAGAAAACTAAGACCATAGTATCTGGTCCCATCACTTCATGGCAGATATATAGGGAAATGGCAGAAACAGTGGCTGACTTTATTTTTCTGGGCTTAAAAATCACTGCAGATGGTGATTGCAGCCATGAAATTAAAAGACACTTACTCCTTGGGAGGCAAGTTACGACCAACCTAGACAGCATATTAAAATGCAGAGACATTACTTTGCCAACAAACGTCCATCTAGTCAAGGCTATGGTTTTTCCAGTGGTCATGTATGGATGTGAGAGTTGGACTGTGAAGAAAGTTGAGCACTGAAGAATTGATGTTTTTGAACTGTGGTGTTGGCAAAGACTCCTTGCGGTGTTGGCAAAGATTTCCTTGGACTCCAAGGAGATCCAACCAGTCCATCCTAAAGGAGATCAGTCCTGGGTGTTCATTGGAAGGACTTATGCTGAAGCAGAAACTCCAATACTTTGGGCACCTGATGTGAATAGCTGACTCATTGGAAAAGACTCTGATGCTGGAAAAGATTGAGGGCAGGAGGAGAAGGGGATGACAGAGATGGTTGGATGGCATCATCGACTCGATGGACATGGGTTTGGGTGGACTCCAGGGGTTGGTGATGGACCGGGAGGCCTGGTGTGCTGCGGTTCATGGGGTCACAAAGAGCTGGACACGACTGAGCGACTGAACTGAAATAACTGTTAAAGAAGAATGATAGTTTAATTTTTAAAAAGCTTAAGACATCTATCCTTTAAAGATATTATTGAGTTAAAAAATTGTATGCTATTAAATAATGAATGATTTTCTGAAAAGAAGGAAATGTAGCCCTACATAAAAAAGAAGTAACACATCAAAAATACTTTTGCTTGATCTTGCTACATTATTAGCTAGTTCCTAGATAACTTTTAAGGGTGTATATATGATGCTGGACTTAAAATTACCTATGTGGTATTCTAACTCTTTCTTCTTTTTTTTTTTAAGTTCTCTGTTCTTTATGTTTCACAGTCTTTTTAAAAATTGCCAAGTTTTAACTTTTTATTTTGATATGTGTTTATAGGTTTGACTTTCTTGTCATTAATGGGATGTCAAATGTCAATAATAACTAGCTGCTTAGGTGATGATGAGATAGGGAGAGATTGAGTAGGTTATCTTTGTAATACTTACAAAGCAGATCAGCTATTTATTGACTATATCTGGTGAAAGCATTTTTCCCCAGCTTGCAGATTTTTAGATTGCTGAAATTGAAACCGAGGGTCTTACAATATTTGACTTTTGCTGACTTTTTTTCTTAATGAATTCACTTAGGAACCATAGAGTATCACACTTAGTACATAATTTGCAGGATCAAATCACTTGAGAGCCATAAACCATTGTGTTACTATAATCAGAGTAAGAACTTCCTTATACATGGAATCATTTAAAGCACTTAAAATTTAAGTATGGCCTCATTCCAGCTCCTAAAATTTAACATCAGGGAATGGAACAGAATTAGACTTCTTCCATTAGGCACTATACCTTTGGTCTCTTTATTACACAAAAGGCTTATCAAGCCTAGAAATTCATAGTTATAATGCATAATTGGTTTTTAGCTTTTAAAGAGAGCATGAAATTTATTACACAAGATGCTGATGTAGAAGATATAATTTTAAAATATGGGAAGGCATCTTTGTATAAAGCATATGATAGGCATACAATTTTTTTTCTCCATATAGTTATCAAGTTTTCCTAATGCAATCTACCAAATTATCTATCATTTCCTCCTTGTTTTGAGGTACCAGGCTTACTATATTTCAGGTTCTCCTGGGCCTACTTCTGGACTTCATATACTAATCTATTTCTCTATTTTCCTATTACTGTGGCAGAAGCACATAGACACCCAAATGCTATGGTTCTGACACTCATTAATGAATTGAGGGAAGAAATCAAAAGCCAACAATTCTTCACCACCTTGTTGGGAACACATAGTGCTCTTTTTGTTTTTTGATCACCTTAAAGCCTTAGACATACATCACATTCAAGAGGAAAGCCAAAAATAATAGATAGTATAAAGAGAGTGACAATTCTGTGACTTCAAACATTTTGGCCTTGAGACTCGTACATGTGGTTGACTTTCTTTCGATGAAAAAAATGCTCTTCTTGAGGTGTATCTCCAAATGACTTAGTGAATTAGGCTCATCTTGGATAGATGCAGCTTTCTTACAATGTTTCTCAGGTGGTATACTATTATTTCCATTCCTATCACAATAGCACTAGTTCTCTCTCCTGCTTACTTAAAAAATGAGTAACGTGCGAATTTCTAATTAAGTTTTACTTGGAGCAAAATGAAGACTATAACCTGGGGGACAGTGTATCAGATTGCTCTGAGAAACTGCTCCAAAGAGGTAGAGAGGAAGGCAAGTATGTATGTGATTTTAGTGAAGAGAGAGTACACAAAATCAAGCACTCTTTTTTAATTTTTTTAAAAATAGAAACTATATGGTCGTGAGTATTAGATGATTATTGCTAAGCAGAAAGCAAAAATAGTTAAAAGACATTTATAAAATTCTAAGTAAAAATCAATTCACAAAAAATGAAGTGATGGTCTGGCTAGAGGTCTAACAGAAGACTTCAGTTTGGTACTAAAACAACAATAGCTACCACTTTTTTTTTTTTTTTAGGGGAAAAACCGGATTATTTCTGGCTGTATTCCAGGCCCCAGTTATTCTGAAAGAAAAGCACAGATGAGTTCATTATTAAGGAAAGATTTGTTTAGTAGTTTAAGAATTTCAACCTGTTAGAATTAGGAGAATGGGCAAAAGGTGAGTCATTCACTCCCTCATTTATGAGAGGTTGCCACAATGTCAATCAAGACAGAAAACACTACAGCAAGTTTAATTTCTTTCTGTTTTTCTTTTTTTTATTGACTGAAATACCACTGATTTAAATGGATTTGTTTTGCTAATGCCTTTTAAAATTAACATATTTTGGGGACAGCACAATTTCCAAGTATTGTACTGACCAAAACTTTGTAGATTAAATGACAGTGCCAATATTGTAATTTGTTCTAATCTTGCTTCTTTGTAAAAGAAAAAGTAATGAATACTAATGGAATGGAGTTCTAGATATGCTTTCTACTCAAAATCAAAAGTTGTTGTCATATCTACTTAGTGGAGAAAATTAAAACTTTAAATTAAAAAGAAAATCGTTGGGTTCAGATTTTCTAAAAGAAACTTTATCAGATTACATTTCAGGACAGAAAAGTGCAACGTCTAAAATTTTG
The DNA here is from genome assembly GCF_910594005.1 of Cervus elaphus. NCBI lineage: Eukaryota > Metazoa > Chordata > Mammalia > Artiodactyla > Cervidae > Cervus > Cervus elaphus. The sequence goes on from NC_057844.1 coordinate 50,315,597, forward strand.
CTTTATGAAGTGAAGTGAAGGTACTCAGTCGTGTCCGACTCTTTGTGACCCCATGGACTGTAGCCCACGAGGCTCCTCCATCCATGGAATTTTCTAGTCAAGAGTGCTGGAGTGGGTTGCCATTTCCTTCTCCAAGGGATCTTCCCGACCCAGGGATTGAACCTGGGTCTCCCACATTGCAGGCAGAGGCTTTACCATCTGAGCCACCAAGGAATCCCTGGTGGTGTTATGAATCCCTTTGCTTTATGAAGTTAGATAAATCTTGAATCAACTCATAATTCATTATCTAATCTGCTTGAAATCAGGGAGATCTCTTAATCATTCCAAGATTGTTTACTCATCTATAAAATGGACATTGAATGAGGTTTTGGTAAGTAACAAATATAATGTATTATACAAATCATTCAGTATGGTGTTCAAAACATAGAGAGTTCTTAATAGATGGCTCCTTCTACTAACGGTGGTCTCATTATCATAATTCCTGTCATCAGTGGCATTACAATAGTCAGAGCTTAGGGCACACAAAAATTAAGGTGATTCATGCTGATGTCCTGTCTAGACACACAATTGGTTCCAGCAATCATTAGCATTATGTATGGATGATCCATTCATTTTAATGACCAAGTCATACAAAATTATGCAAAATTAAATTGCTTGATAACTTCTAAATAAATAATCAAATTAGTGCTGTAAATAATAAAATATCCAGCAGCTACTTCTGGAAATGCAAATCTAATTGTATTAACTCTTCTGCTTAAGGCCCTCCAATGACTTTTCACTCTACTTTGAATACATTCAGATACTTTAAAATACCCTTACAGGCTCTACAAGATCTGGCTTCTGGCTCTCCCTCTGGCCTCATTACTTCCCTTTCCCTTCTCCCCTACTCACTCTATTTACTAGATATTCTTGCCTTTTATTTGGTCCTGAATATGCCTAACATCATCTCTGTTATGTCACTGTTTTCTTTCTTTCCTGTGTCTAGTTACTATCCAAAGTTGTGTGTCTGTGTTTCTGCAAATATTGTAAATGTATATACATATATATGAGTATGGCAGGCAGCAGTCCATAGGGTGGCACAGAGTCAGACACAACTGAAGTGACTTAGCATGCACACATGCATCTTTGCATATATAGTGGTATCAATATATATTTATACTGATTTATATACATACAATCAAATATATATATTTACATTCTATCTCCCTTTTAGAATGGAAGTTTTACAAGATCCAAGACAATTGACATAATGCATAATTTTTATGTATTCGGTGCTAGCAACTTAGGCACATTGTAGGCACACAAATATTTTGTGCGTTAATAAACAAATGCATAAATGAATGAAATATGCTGAGATGTGGTCAGTTCATTTTTACCTTAAATTGTACCTTAACCTTAAAAGATCTTCCCATTTTTTAAGTAAAGAAAAATTTATTTATATGTAGTATTTATTTTTGTTTTCTATTTAGAAATCTTAGTATATAAATTAACTGTAAAATTTCTGTAGGAAAAGATCTACTTTTGTACACTCTACTGCATGCTTTTTAAGCTCAAAAACCAAATATCTGAAAAGTTAATCATGATGTTTTTTGTAAGGTCAAAGTTGTTACGCATGGAAGCCTGGGGACAGGTTCTAACAGAATTTTTCATAAAACTAGTTTCACAATAGTTTGATAATTCAAGGCACAGAGCCTATTCACACTTTTCTATTCTGAAATGCTGGGAATTTACATTGGATAGAATTTGGAACAGAGCAGCAAAACATGCATTTTCATAGATCTGTCCACTTGAGGGATTTTAGAAGTTGCTTTTCCACCTTTTCTATATTGCTCGTTTCAGAGGGTCAAAGATTCAGAGTTCAAAACAGTGATCTCCTGGGAGCTATGGATTTGTCACTATGGCAACAAGCACAGTAAATCAGTAATCAGGGACAGGAAAAAAGATTGTCTCCTATTGTTCCCCAAGTAAAAATGGTATCAACAAAACTCTACTTCTTCAAAGCAGATACATAATCTTAGTATAAATGTGACCAGTATTAGTTGCAAGTCTCTTCATTTCTGGCATTTTATTCTCCTGAACTAAAAATTGAAACAGGTGAAAGAATATCAGTTTTGAGGAAAGCCATTATTTAACTGCTCTAAATTGCAATGCCACTTATTAATATCAGTTTCTAACCTTAATATACAAACTACTCAAGGTCAGAGTAAGCATAAATGAAGGTTAATTGCTATTCATCTGGTAGAATAGTAAGAGAAATGGAAGAGACATTTAGATTAACAAAGAAGAAACGTTGGAGGTCAAAACAGTATCTTACAAAGCCAATTGCATTTCAGCAATCATGAACAAGGCTCAGACGTTTGGGCACCTGGATGGAGAAAATTTACCTTCTGGAATCTAGAAATGAAGTAACTAGAGTTGTGAATACTGCTGTTTCTCTTCGTTAAGAAGCCACCTGCTTTTTAAGGAACCTCCATACAGTCCTCCATTGTGGCAGTGTTAATTTACATTCCCACCAACAGTGCAAGATGGTTCCTTTTTTCCCACACCTTTTCCAACATTTATTGTTTGTAGATTTTTTGAAAGAGCCATTCTGACCAGTGTGAGGTGATACCTCATTGTAGTTATTTGCATTTCTCTAATTATTAATGATGTTGATCATCTTTTCATGTGCCTCTTGTCCATCTGTATGTCTTCCTTGGAGAAATGGCTATTTAGGTCTGCTCATTTTTTGATTTTTTTTTTTAATATATTGAGCTGCATGAGCAGTTGATGTGTGGACATGGCAGGGTAGGGGAGGAGGGGTGAAATGAATTGGGAGATTAGCACTGACATATATACGCTACCATGTGTAAAACAGACAGCTGATGGGAACATGTATAACACATGGAGCTCAGCTTGCGGTGCTTTGGTGACCTGGGGGTGGGGGATGGGGTGATAAGGAAGGTGGGAGGGAGGGGATATATGAAAATATATAGCTGATTCCCTTTGCTGTACAGCAGAGACTAACACAATATTATAAAGCAACAATACCCCATTAATAAATAAATATTTGTTGGTAAAAAAAGTCACCAGCCGGTTGCCGTTGGGACTGGGTGGCTTCACAGGGAAGCATTATCCATGGAGACTTGAGGCAAGTGACAAGGGTGAGAGGTTGGCATAATTGTTGGCATCAGAGCTCTCAGGAGCACTGGTCACATTGTACTGTAATGGCTGTTTACATTCCGTTACCCCTGCCTAGACTGTGAGGTCCATGTGGGAGGAGACTAGATTTTATCATCTTTCTAATAGTAAATGCTGATTCACCCTGCCTAATATTTAGAAGTTGCCAAAAAATACACTGAATGGATACAAAAAATGACCAGATAAATAGATTCTGTCATGAATTCAGCATTCTGTCCACTTCCACCCAGTCATCTGTCTCTGATAATGATGCTCAGGGACCAGTTAGTAAAGGATATGAATTTGTCTTTAATAGGACTAACTAGTTCAGAATCAGTAAGTCCTCAGTTCAGTCGCTCAGTTGTGTCCGACTCTTTGCGACCCCTTGGACTGCAGCGTGTCAGGCTTCCCTGTCCATCACCAACTCCCAGAGCTTGCTCAAACTCATGTCCATCAAGTCAGTGATGTCATCCAACCATCTCATCCTCTGTTGTCCCCTTCTCCTGCCTTCAATCTTTCCCAGCACCAGGGTCTTTCCCAATGAGAGTTCTTTGCCTCAGGTTGCCAAAGTATTTAATAGGCTATGAAAAATCTTCTTTTCTTAATTCTCCTTCCTGATTCTGACATGCATAAGTTATGCTAATAATTCTTTGAGGTGACAACAGTCAAAGAAAAATTGCACCTGATGGAATTAAACAGCCAAGGAAGACTTTATTCAAGACTATTGCAGTCCAGAGAGAGATTGACTTCAGTTCCCTTGAAACAAAAGACAGACAGTTCTTAAGCACCCAGGTTTGTTGTTTAGTTGCTGAATCATGTCCAACTCTTTGTGACACCATGGACTGCAGCCTGCCAGGCTCCTCTGTCCATGGGATTTTCCAGGCAAGAATTTGGAGTGAGTTGCCTTTCCCTTCTCCAGGCTATCTTCCCAATGAAAGGATCAAACCTGGGTCTCCCTCATGGTGGGCAGAGTCTTCACTGTCTGAGCCACCAGGGAATTGGCACTTATTGATGGTAAGTGACTACCCTCTCACAGAAATTGGGAGAGATAGGCTTTATCTTTCTTGATTATATCCAAAGAGATAATTCCAGGTCCTGGAGAAAGTCAGTCCTAGGCTGTAAAATTGGGAAGAGGCTGGGAGAAGATTTACACCTTAAAGGGGCAAAAAAAAAAAAAAAAGAATTTACCATTAAAAAAATTAATTTTAATATAGTTTTTTTTTAGAATGTTGTGTTTCTACTGTACAGCAAAATGAAATCACAATTTATGTGTGTGTGTGTGTATCCACTTCATTTGGACTTCCTTCTTGGTTATGTCACCACAATGCATTAAGAAGAGCTCCCTGTATTATACAGTGTGTTCTCATTAGTTATCTATTTTATATACCTTAAAAACATGCATTTGGGATTGACACAATTACATGTTTTTAAAGTAAATGCTCTTTCAGAAAAGGGAGATCAGGGCATATTGTCAAGGAAGGAGAGGGTGGTTTATTTTTCACGAAAAAAAATTGTCAACAGTGTACAGGAGGAGAATGAGGATTTAGAAAAGTACTAAATTTTACGATTAGAAGAAGACTTCATAGAGACTTTATAGCTTCAGGTAGCAATGAGGCAGAAGCCAATTTTCAGGGAAAGTGAGTAGCTGGGAATCAGTAGCAGGAGGAATCCACTAATTGAAATTTTTTAGTAAATTTAGTAAGAGGGAAAAATTTAGTAAATTTAGTAAGAGGGGAAAAATGATTATTCAGAGATAGTGGGGGGTGGCCAGCAGAATTGAGCATCTTTAAGGTAACCGTAGGGAAGGATACAGAGTGATAAATACTGGGTTATTGTCCTCAAGAATTTGGGAAGGAATCATACAAAGATCATGTATAGAAGGATTAATCTCAAATGGAGATGGAACACTTCTCCAAGTGAAAACAAAACAAAGTGAAGTATATATAGAAATGAGGATCATGTTCTTCCATTTTGCTCCTGACATAAGTATCAACACTGAATTCTTTTACTGGGAAATAATGACACTCTCGCTGAAGATACATAAAATGCTAGTTTGCCAAGACATTAAGTCTGTGACCTATACAGACTTAAATAGGTGCAAACAAATAACAATAAATAGAGGACTTAATTTTAAATATTTCTCTTGGATGCAACTTTTGGCTTCCGAAATACTCTTACCTGACAAGAAAATTTAAGAATACTATATAATCTATTACTGTTGTTTAGTCCCTAAATCATGCCTGGCTCTTGCGACTCCATGGACTGTAACCTTTCAAGCTCCTCTGTCCATGGGATTTTCCAGGCAAGAATACTGGAGTGGATTGCCATTCCCTTCTCCAGGGGATCTTCCTGACCCAGGGATCAAACCCACATCTCTTGCACTGGCAGGCACTGAGTTATTAGGGAAACCTGTGTCATCTATCAGTTGTTGGGTTATTAGTTCTCATTGCTTCTTGGTGTATTGTCACTTTTTGGTCATATCTTCTGTAAGCACTTTAATCTGTAGCTGACAAAGCATTCATCATCTCAGTGAGAAATTAAGAAAAATATTGTTGTAAACTAATAACCTAAATACTTAAAACTTTTGACAGGTGCCTTTTATATTTGTCCTACACTTTCACTTATGTTCATGAGAATTTCTCTCCACCTCTACCTCTTTCTTCTCCCTCTCCACACCATTTCCATCTGCATCTCTACCCTATCTCCGCCAACATGTATCCATTTCCACTTCTATCTAGATAGGTTTGGAGCTTGTTTAGTTTCCAGTAAGCATTCAGCCTCTACCTAAAATCTCTTGTATTCAAAAACTAATTGGATTAATTGGCATTACAGATCTGTCATTTTTTGTCTCCTGGAAAGTCCCTGATTTGGGGATCATTGGGAAATTCTATTAAACTGTCATGGATGGGGCTTCCCTGGTGGCTCAGTGGTAAAGAATCCGTCTGTCAGTGCAGGAGATATGGGTTTGATCCCCGGTCTGGGAAGATCCCATATGGTATGAAACCTGGGCACCACAATTACTGAGCCTGTGCTCTCGAACCTGGGATCCATACCTACTGACCCTTCACGCTGCAAATGTTGAAGCCTGAATGCCCCAAGCCCATGATCTGCAACAAGAGGGGCCACTGCAATGAGAGGCCCAAGCACTGCAACAAAGAATAGCCCCCGCTTGCTGCCGCAACTAGAGAAAAACCTGCCCAACAATGAAGAACCAGCACAGCCAAAAAAATTATTTAAATAAATGATGTAATGGATGAAATTTAAGACGAGAATACAAAATCGCTTTGTGTATTATGGTTATTGTGACACTTCCCCAAAGCAGGGAAATGAAGGTTTTAAAAAAACATTATTTTTTTTTCTTTTAATCAACTCCCTAAAAAAAAAAGTTTTAGATATCTTACTATACCACTACATCTCTCTATTAGACAAGTAAGCCCAAAAGATTATGACAGTAGAGATATATAGATCCTTTGCTTTCAAAATATCTAAAAATAGAATCTGTTTACATAGTATGTTGGTAAAAAGCTTATGATAACAAAAATTAGGAATGAAAAATCCCAGACGGCTAGGGATTTAGAGTTCACATACCATCTGCAGTTATTATCCTTGTGGTAATTGTGTACATAAAGCTACCAGATTGGATTTCAAAAGTTCATAGGAAGTATTTACAAAGCCAAAAACAATTCTCTTTGTTGCAATTCTTGACTTACACAAATGCACTTCAGAACAGCAGACAAGAGCACTTGTATTTTCCAATCACTTAAAGACCACATTATGAGCCCAAATCCACATGGTTCAGTGCGTCTGGTTATTAACATTTCTCATGGTCTTTTGAGCATATTTGTTAAACAGTTTTTAATTGCTATTTTCTTTTCCTGTTTAAACAGTAGTTTTTCAAATGAAAAGAAAATCCTGCAGAATTTTTTTTTTTCATTGAAAATTTAAAATGAAAATTGTGACAGTGTCCTGAGCAAACATTTGAATTCCTTTTCCTTCATTATGTGACCCTGACTTTTTGAAAGTGTCAGCTATCATTTGGCTCATCACTGAATCATCATCACTACACCAATTGCCTTAGAATAGGAGGTTGGACATAGTTTTTATTTATTTCTCCAGTGCTTGATTTAGTGTTATTTACAATTGAATTTAATAAATATTTATGAATATTTAAAAAATTCAAATTTTAAAAATGAGTTTAAAATACCAATGACAAATGTTTTGACACAGCTGTGGAGAAACTGGAAGCTTTGCACAGTTGGTGGGTGTGTAAAATTGTGAGGTACTATGGAAAACAGCAGGGAAGTTCCCCAAAAGATTAAAAATAAAACTACCATATGATCCAGCAATCTCACTTCTAGGTATTTATCCAAAAGAATTGAAATCAGGATCCTGAAGAGATATTAGGTCTCATCTTCACTGTAGTGTTATTCATAATAGGGAAGATGTGGAAACAACCTAGCAAGTGTGTAGATAAAGAAAAGGTGGCATATGCATACAGTGGAATATCATTCAGCCTTGAAAAATAAGGACATTTTGCAATATGCAACAACATGGATGAAACTTGAGCATGTTATGCTAAGGGAAATAAGCCAGTCACAAAGACAAACACTGCATCATTCCACTTACTTGCTGTATCTAAAATAGTCAAATTCATAGAACCAAAGAGTGAAATGTAGTTGACAGAAGATGAGGGGAAGGGGGAAATGAGCACACCTTGGCATAAAGTTTCAGTTAAATAAGAGGAATAAGCTTTAGAAATCAGCTGTACCATACTGAACTTACAGTCAATGACACTGTATTGTGCATTAAGAAATTTGTTGAGGGTAAATTTCATTAATTTTTTAATTAACCCATGTTAATTTTTCTTAACACAATGATATAAGATATAAAAAAATTAAGTGAATAAAATATTTTAGTCCCACTTAGGCTTTAAGATTTCATGTATAGGACACAAAATGGATTCAATTCTCATTGTCCTAACTGCATAGTTATGTTAGCTTTTTGTAACTTTTTTTTCCTGGATAATTAGGTAGAACTAAATCTTTCTTTGCCATTAAGTTACCATTTCAAAGTAAAGAATAAAATTTATCTAGACAATTAAAGTGGACTCCTGGTACATATTACTCTAATTCATAAGTTTATCTCAGAAATACTGAGCACTTACTGTATGTCAGGATTCTGCTACAGGTGCTGAATATAGAGTGGTGAACCCAACAGAAACGCTTCTACCCTCATGGAATTTCCACTCAAAACTAGGAGACTGGCAATTGGCCATACAAACAATTATAATTCCCAACTGTGATTAAGTACTATGAAGGGAGACAGCAGTGACCAATGAGAGAGCAATTAGCACCAGGAAATCTACAAACATTCAGGATGATGGGAGGAAGCCTCTTCATAGGGGTCACCATAAGCTGGGACCTACCTGCATTGTGTCCCAGCAAAGAAGGAGTCTGTTATTCCAGGAAGAATGAGCTGTGGCCCTGCAGGCCTTGAGTTGGGAATCAGCTTGGTATGTTTCTGAACTGAGAAGAGGGTTTTAGCACAATGGGAGAGAGAGAGAGGAGAAGACACATGGGAGGTGGGAAGTTGGGGTAGATAGAGACCAAATGATGTAGGCATTTGTAGCTCATGATACAGAGTTGCTTGTTTTTGAAGGACAATGGGAAACGGAAAAATACAAATATAAGAGCAGCATGATATAAATTCCTTCTTTGTTTAACTAACAAGTCTAGCTTATAGGAGGTGAGGACTTTGAATAGTGAGGAAGAGGGTGGGAGGGAACACTCCCTATTGAGGAAATAAGTCAGGAAGTATTGGGTTGGCAAAATGGTTCATTCAGGTTTTCTGTAACTGAAAAATCTGAACAAAATTTTTGGCAAAGTCAATTCATCTTTGTCTACTTTCATGATTATGAGTTGGTTGAGGAGCAACAGATAATCATAAACTTGAGGGATTCTGTGTGTTGTTAAAATTACTTATGTTTTATCTATGTTTTATGATTTTTCTTATGTTTAGAACCTGTATAAAGTCTTATTTCTTATTTCAATTTGTCTGAAAATTTAAGATCATAATACCATAACTATGGCCTTCATCATGTCATCCAATACAATTTTATTAAACACAAGCTATGTGATAAGAATTATGCATCACTATAGACATCTACAACTGTCATCCTGTCCCACCCTGTCTCTCTCATGCCCGTTGTCTTTTTTTGCCTTTTTGGATCACTAAACTGTAGAATCACTACTCACTCTTTTTACCATCTTATTCTTCTTACACTTAAACAAAAAATCTATCACTTCTTTATATCTCTTATCAAATGACAACTTTAATTCAGCTCCAGAGAGATTGGTAATGCTGATACAGGTAGCTTGAGCTAGTATTACAGAAAGGAATAAACTTCATCTCATGCCTTCATTATTAGAGCTCAGACTATCTAAATTTGGTGGTACTACTGTAAATTATGTTATTTTGACAAAAATAAGACTGGAAAATAATTCTCAAAACTAGAGAAAAGATCAGCATCTTATTTTCTATCTATACCTATTGGAAAAGACCTCAATGCTAGGAAAGATTGAGGACAGAAGAAGAAGTGGATGACAGAGGATGAGATGGTTGGATGGCATCACCAACTCAATGGACAGTAATTTGAGCAAACTCCAGGAGATGGTGAAGGACAAGGAAGCCTGGTGTGTTGAGTTCATTGGGTCGCAAAGAGTCGCAAAGTGAAAGAACAATAACAAACTATACATTTAACTGTATTTCTGTATCAACCTATTTATCTGGAAAACATACACATTTAAAGAAAATATCAGCCCAATGTAATTCTGGTTCAAAATTAGGAAAGGTGTACTGCAAGGCTGTATATTGTCATCCTGCTTATTTAACTTATATGCAGAGTACATCATGCAAAATGCTGAACTAGATGAAGCACAAGCTGGAAACAAGATTGCCAGGAGAAATATCAATAACCTCAGATATGTAGATGACACCATGCTTATGGCAGAGAGTGAAGAAGAACTGAAGAGCTTCTTGATGAAGGTTAAACAGGAGCGTGAAAGAGCTGGCTTAAAAGTCAACATTCAAAAAAAGATCATGGCATCTGTTCCCATCACTTCATAGCTATATATGGGGAAACAATGGAAAGAGTGACAGACTATATTTTCTTGGGCCCCAAAATCATCGCGGATGGTGACTGCAGCCAAGAAATTAAAAGATGTTTGCTCCTTGGAAGAAAAGCTATGACCAACCTAGACAGCATATTAAAAAACAGAGACATTACTTCATCAACAAAGGTCTGTGTAGTCAAAGCTATGATTTTTCCAGTAGTCATGTATGGATGTGAAAGTTGGACCATAAAGAAGGCTGAGCACTGAAGAACTAATGCTTTGAGAGTCCCTTGGACTGCAAGGAGATCAAATCAGTTAATCCTAAAGGAAATCAATCCTGAATATTCATTGGAGGGACTGTTGCTGAGACCGATGCTTCAATAGTTTGGCCACCTGATGCGAAGAGCCAACTCATTGGAAAAGATCCTAACGCTGGGAAAGATTGAAGGCAGGAGGAGAAGGGGATGACAGAGGATGAGATGGTTGGATGGTATCACCCACTCAATGGACATGAGTTTGAGCAAGTTCTGAGAGACAGTGAAGGACAGGGAAGCCTGGCATGCTGCAGTCCATGGGGTGGCAAAGAGTCAGACATGACTGAGCAAATGAATAATAACAAATGTAATTCTTAAAATGAGCAACTAAAATCCATAAAATTGGAGAGCAGTTTTGCATACTTAATAGTTTAATTAGGTATTTAAGCTAATTGCCATTTCTTCTCTCTTTTTGGAGATGAATGCTCAAATGTCTAGCTTACTTTTTTTTTTTTTGGCTATTGCCACAAATTGTACTAGCTCTCATTAGAGCTACATCTTTTGTCCATTTACAATGCACACTTTAGTCACTCTTAAAAATGCCTTTCTTTGGTTATTGTTCATACTCTTCTTAATGATGACTTCTCTGCTGCTTCTCGAAAGAAACACACTTAGCAAGCATTGTGGAAATGAACTCTATAAGTAAATTCCTGAGTTTCTGAGATGATTTTTCTATGGTTCTTCCTTAGCATTTCTAGATTTTCTGTGTTGTAAGAACTGAAGTTTAATATTTAGTAAGCACATAAATTTCTTGCATAAAATTGCATATTTTTGTAAAAGTTTTTATTGTGTTGAGGAAAATATGCACAGATTAAAGGAATAAACATTGAGAACTTGTGTTTGAAAATTTAGTCCCATATTTTGAAATACTTGTCAGTGTTATGGAAGTACCAATTTCCCACTACAAGTATAAATTAATATATTTTCCTTAATCTAGATGCAAATATGATCAATTGTTTTAGTAAAGCTATATGACAGTCTCACAATAACTTAATGGTTAAATATGTCACTTTCTTGTAGGTGAATTAATCATTGATAATATATGCAGCCATCATGAAGATAGTCTTTCTTCATTGATGAGAAGATGAAAGACGTATTATCCATACATATCAATTTATCAATATTTAACAGTTTGTTTCTGAACATGGTCCTGAGAAAAGAATAATATAATAAACATGTGTTCTTAGTATGCTAGCCAAGTGATTTGAAAAATGTTTCCCCTAGGACATAAAAACAAGGAAATCAAATGAACAATCAGATGAACAATATAGAATTAAAAATCCCTCCTCCATTTTTCCACATGCAACAAATCAATCATTGGTTTCACAGAAAAAACAATCTTAAGTACTGATTACAAAGTGTATGTATAGAATTGGTTGTCTCATTGATTTCAAAACCTAGGAAAATATTTTTATAAACAAGGGGCTTACATTTGTTTACCTTTCACTTGCTTAAAATTACCAGATGTTGTGAAGTTACTCAGTCATGTATGAGCACCCACTGTATACTGTCCTTTACGATAGATTACAACAATCCTGTCCTTCTAGCCCCTGACTTTTTCAAAGAGATTTGTAGGGCAACACGTATGTTGTTTTCTCTGAAAATGCGGACAAGAAATCAACACACTAGATTCATGTGTGTGAGATCATGGTTCCCTCTATACCTGCAGAATGCATATGAGGGGCTGTTTTCTCTAGTATGCTATAAATGTCAAGACATGCTTGTTTGTTGATGATGTGGTTGTAAAAATTCTTAATATTTCCTCTGTCAAATCAAAATCATGGATACTAGTTGCTGGTAACTGGGATCTCGTTAATTAGATTTTTTTTTACAACAAAGGAAGTCCTTCAGTGTCTTTACCTACCATATTAGCTCAAGATTTGAGGATAACTTGCCCAGTTGACATCTATCAGTTGATGATGTCAACAGGATCAGGTTGAAGAGCTGAATGCTCAAGACCTGTTAGCCTAAAGGTCAGTGATTTCTCAACACTGGCTATGGAATAGAATCACTTGGAAACTTAACTGTCAGGTTGGAAACACAGATTCATTCAGTCGGAACCAAGGGCAGAGGGGAATTGGACACAGGTGTTTTTAAATGTCACAGAGGTGCTCCTCAGTGTCTAGACAAGGTTCAGAAACTAGAGAGTGACTACTTTTTAGACAGAAAGAAAAGAATTGGAAAGTCTTAGTTAGAAGGACTGCAACAGGACATTGTTCTTTCATTGGATTTGAGATTCTTAAATGGTTGGGGGACTAGCAGCATCAGCATCTGGGAACTATTTGGAGATGCAGATTTTCAGGTCCCAGAGTGGACGTACTGAACCAGAAGTTCTGTGCCTGGAGCCCAGAATTCTGTTTTAAAAAGTCTTTTAGGTGATTCTAATGTAATTTAATGGGCTTCCCTGGCAGCTCAGTGGTAAAGAATTCACCTGCCAATGCAGAGACATGGGTTCGATCCTTGGGTTAGAAAGATCCCTGAAGAAGAAAATGGCACTCTAGTATTCTTGCCTGAGAAATCCCATGGACAGAGGAGCCTGGTGGGCTACAGTCCATTGGGTTGCAAAGAATCGGACACAACTTAGCACCAACAAGGACAAAAAGTTTGAGAACCATTACTTTAGGTAAAGCCTTAGTTAACATAGATATTTGGAGACCAACAGTTACAGCTCTTCCTATTCATTACCAAGAGTTCCATTAGATAGAAGGTACCCAATCAAGCAATCAATGTACATCTTGTCTACAATAAATAGCTTCATAATTGGAATAAAGTAGTTGACATAGATGACACTTTATTATTCTAAGAGCCTTCCAAGAATAATGAGTGACATGGCTTCAATTTCCACATCCAAAAGCAAGTGCTCTTCCAAAGACTATTTTGTGAATATTTCTATTCATCTGCTATTATAATCCCTGAAACACAATGGCCTCTCCCTACTTTTCAAGTTATTTCCAAAACAAACCATTTCTCTGTTAGTCAAAATTAGAGCCAGAAAAATGGATTTTCAGGTGATTTCCTTTCGTCTCTGAAGGCCAAAATTGCTATCAAGACAAGAAAACATATTTATACTCTGTTGTGGAATTGAATGTCTTCCAAGGGCCATAAGAATAATTATTCCCCATCACTACTCTCTCTTGACTGTCTCCAAGTATTTTATCTGTTTAAGGAAAACCTCATCTGTCTTCTATCTCTGGCCTAGGAGTTTGTAGTACTCTTTCATTGTTACTGTCAAATTTGGCTTTCTTCATGACATGCAGTTTTTTTCTATTGGATTTCTACTCTCAACTTTGAATTCCTATGCTGTTTATAACTTCTTCCTTTTCCTGTTAGACCTGTTTCTTTTTGATAAGTTATGCCCCTTCACTGTTGTACATCATGAGTCATATCCCTTGACATTTCAATAATATCTCTCTGTTCATGTGTACTTCTTAGGGTTAAAACTGAGATAGAAGTTTGGCCTCGGATTTTGAATATTCTGATATAGTCATCTGGGTCTAAATACTAAGCAGTTAAATGCCGGAGTTAAAATTCTCTTTCTGTTTCATGGAATCACAGAAATACAGGACTAGAAAGAATTTTGATTTTGGGTAGTTCTGGAAACTGTTTTATGGTTTTTCTTCTCAGGTAACAATCATTATGCTACCTAGCAATTACAAAGAAACTTTAAACTTGTTATTTCTGTTTTTGCCCTTCAAAGTACAGTTTAAATATCTTTTCCTTCAGCTGCTAATTATTCCACCAGGAGTACATTGTTGGTGATGTAATATGGAATTTGAAAAACCTGAATTATGTTCATCAATGCAAACAATACCCGTCTTTGTTTTTTTCTACATCTACTCTTATTTTCCAGAATCTAGACCCTGAAGCAGAATGATACTATAACCATGTTTTCATGTCTTTCTAAGTCTTGCCTTTGGAGGCAATTTTGTTTTCTTAAGCTTTGGTTCTCAAACTTCAGCAGTGCATCAGAATCACCTGGAAGGCTTATTCAAACACAGATTGCTCCCCAAGCCCAGAATTTCTGATTCAGTAAGTCCGCAGAGGGGCTCAAGAAATTGCCTTTCTAACAAATTTCCAGTTGATGCTGCTGGTGCTGTGGCCACATTTTGGGAACCACAGTTAAGATAATCTTCCTTCACTAGATGAAGAACAAATGATCTAAAAAACATCAAAGTTGCCCTCAATTCCTCAAATAACTACTTTTCATCTCATTTCATTTCTCCCTGTGGTAGCCAGAGTGATCATCTTAAAATATGAACTAACCTGTATAGGACTCTTGAGTTTGGTTGCCCATCTGCCCCAAACTCTTTAGCATCTTTCTGGGGCTATTGAAGTAAAATCCACTCTCCCAACCCTGAGCCCCTTTACATGAATTACAAGGCTCAGCATAAACTACCAGCCTTACTGGTCTCATCTCAGGGCCCACTTTCCTCCCATATTATCTCTTTTTAAAATGTACATCTTATGAGCTAAATACTTTTTTATTTTCCTCATCGCACTGATGAGGGATACAGAGAGAGTAAGCATTAAACCCAAAGTCATATATATCTGAAGTGGTGAGTCAGGATTCTTACTTAGCTCCTTCTGACTCACACAAGCCCAGTATTTTATCCATTCCTTTGACAGAAAATGTTTAGCATTGACATATAAACACTACCATGTGTAAAGTAGATAGCTCATGGGAAGTTGCTGTGTATAACACAGGGAGTTCAGCTTGGTGCTCTGTGATGACCTTGACAAGTGGGATGAGGGGGTGGATGGAGGCTCAAGAGGAAGGGGATATATGTATACATACAGCTGAATCACAATGTACAGGAGAAACTAGCTCAACATTGTAATTGTAAAATGTCCCAATTTCAAAAAAAGAAAAAAGAAAATACCCTGAATCATGAACCACTTCCCCTTCATGGAAGGGGAGACCTGAAGAAATGGAAGAGTCAGACCACCCATTTTACTCCTAAAGGGCCCAAATGATGGTTGTGACAGGTAGAAATAGGGCAGTCCAGAGGGCATTTGGCAATGGGGAATTTGCTTTTAGAAGGACAGAGCATGCAATAATGGCCAGGAATTCATGATTCTACCACTAACATCTCAGTGCCTCAGTTTCCTCTCCTACAAAATGAGGAGCTGATCTAGAATTAATCCTTTGGATTTCTTCTAGCTTCCTAAAGGAAGCATGTAAACGCAATAGAGGAAGTGAAAGAAAGATATTGGGGCTTAAAAAGTCAGTGAGTGCTCAAGGTATTGAGTCATTAGTCTCCCTGTGATATAAAAGAGGAAAATGAGACAATGATCGAGATTAAAGAAAACTGCCTTTTAAGAAATCACTTAGGTGGAATAATTAATACAGCCATGTGTAGAATGGAGGCTGTCTCCAAATTAATCTAAGAAATCTAAACTAAAATATGTAATGGTCAAAGTCAAGTAGCCTTTATAGGAGAGAGAAGCTTTATAGGAACTTCATAGGAGAGATAAGCTTCAGTTTGTACGATGCGATGTGAAGTGTGTGTGTTCAGTTTGGGTGGTGTAATGTGAAAGTGTTAGGAAATTCTAGCTGCCCTTCAAATATTATAATATTTCTGATCCTCTTAAAATATTGCCTGAGTTTCTACCATTAAAATAAACCCATTTGAATGTAGTTTGTATTGTTAAATAAAAGAAAATGATAGGATTGACTCTTAGCAGTAGGTTTTTAATTGCCTGAATTTGAGTAAATGAATATATGGTTCAGGTAAACTGCTATTTTGGATGTTAACTGAACTGTACCTGTTCAATTAGAGATTAGACTGTGCATATATATGTATTGTATGTAATATAATACACATAATATATGCAATATAATACAAATATAATATATATGCATGTGAATAAAATGTATGTACATGTATTTTGTTATGCATATGATAATCGTGTTTTGATACTACAATAAGACCAACGTTTATCTAATACTTACTGTGAGCCAAATTCCAAATTTAGTTCTGTAGAGATGTTATCTCTTATTCATCACAGTTCATGAGATTGATAGTGATATTTTCTACTTTCATAGGTGATGGAATTGAAGTGCAAAAAAAAGATAAGGAAAAAAAGTTCCTAAGGTCGTACAGTTTCTAAATGATCAAGCAGGATTGGAATAGAAGACCATTTGACTCCTAAGATGTATTTGTCATCTTTGTCTATTTTTCTCAGATCCCCAAACTGACCAGAGAAAAAAAGTTTTTAAGCAATGTTTTTCAGGTGTTTTTTGCTTATTTCTCCATTACTCAACACAGTTGGGTACCAGCATATATGGAATGTTCTCTTTTATGAGAACTCAGGTACATGGAAATGTTTTCAATACTTAGTAAGTAGAGGCCACCTCCACTTTTATACTACAACTCCTGATGGTAGAGCCTTGGTGAACACCACAATATTTCTCTTCTTCTGGAGATAAGCAATAGAATCTTTCCTTTCCCAAATGACAGTCATAGAGCTTGGCTAGCCTGGGAGAGAGAGGTCAGCACTTCAAGTTGATATGAGAACCTTCAAGATAATGACCATAACTTTTGCATGTCTTATGCTGTAAATGTGCTTAGTATGGGCACATTGAGTGCATTGATTGAAATATATAATTACCTCAATTCATTGTTGCTACCTGAGAATGGACTATGTTTGTGTCATCTTCCTATCACTTACTTATTTATACAACTCCCTCTAGCTTTCCGTAGATTGACTTATATTGCTTGTGGCTATGCACTATTGATTTGGAAACTTTAGAAAGACTTGGAGAAATATTTTTTTTTTCCTGAAAAAGTAGAAGAGTAATTTGTTTGTTATGGTTTCAGTTATTTCATTTATTTTTCTTGGATCAAGAACGGAAACTTGGAGATTTAAAAATAATGGAAATGTAATTCATCATGCAAATAAACTATTATCCATTTGGTTTAAATGATAGATTTGATCTAATAACACGTTTAAATTTAGATTGCCCCCTTTTCAGGGTTTTGCCATTTATGTTCTTCTCTCTGGAGAATTTCCCTTTGCTACCAACAAGAAAACAGGTCTAGAAAATGATGTGAAGTGAAAGAATTTTACCAGTGTTTGCCTGAAAGAAACAGAACTTTTTTTTTAACAGCTGGAAAAACGATCAAATATACATGAAAGGTAGAGTCATAGAAAGAGACAACATCCACAGAAAATGAAAAGAAAATATGGGCTCACTTGCACCTTCACTGAAACCAGTGTTTCTTGCGAAAGGGTGTTTTGCAATCACAAATTCGGGGGGAAAACTTTCCCTGGCAAGCAGTTACTCTTAGTGTTTGGCAGATTGAATAAAGTTCTTCATAACACTGTCAAATGTCTGCAGCCTCACTCAACTGTCACACACACTGCCCACAAGGCAGTAATTGGCTCTGGTTGACTCCACAAAGTTGCTCTTGTGAGTAAATTAGGACCGAACTAAATTTCTTCTTCCTAGTCCTGTGGGAAACATAGTGAGATACAGTCAAAATGAAGCCAGTCAGAAAGAAGAATTAACTTTCTCATCTTCAGATCTGAAACATTTAGGCAATAATTTTGGTAATATATTTATTACACCCAAGGGGGAAAAATGGCTAAATTCTTACACAGTGGAAATTGCACATTTGCTCAGAACAGAACATCTTTAAGCCACAAATGAAAGCACATCTTCTAGTAGGAATTCCATTGGAATTTTCAGTTGGCAAAAGTGCTTCCAGTTTTGACAAAAGTCACAGCAAATGACGTTCCATTTGGGTCTAACAGAATAGCTAACATTGAAAAGATGTCACAGATCAAAATGAAGTAGGCTTTTCTTGGGTTAGTCTTCATCTCCACAGAAAATTCAGAAATAAGAAAGATATGGGAGTCGCTATTGTTTAAATTGTATATTGATATCCTTGCTGCATTGGGAACCATTGAGAAAAGGATTAAGTTCATTTCAGTTCAGTTAGTCATGTCCGACTCTTTGCGACCCCATGGACTGCAGCATGCCAGGCTTCCTCGTCCTTCACCAGCTCCTGGAGCTTGCTCAAACTCATGCCCATCGAGTTGTTAATGCCATCCAACCATCTCTGTTGTCCTCTTCTCCTCCTGCCTTCAATCCTCCCAAACATCAGGGTCTTTTCCAATGTGTCAGCTCTTCGCATCAGGTGGCCAAAGTATTGGAGCTTCAGCTTCATCATCAGTCCTTCCAATGAGTACTCAGGACACGACTGAGTGGCTGAACTGACTGACTGATTTCCTTTAGGATCGACTGATTTGATCTCCTTGCATTCACTGGAGAAAGGAATGGCAAACCACTTCAGTATGCTTGCCTTGAGAGCCCCATGAACAGTATGAAAAGGCAAGAAGGATTACTCATTCATAAAGGCTAAGAACCTAATTAAGGAGTTAATGGGCTATAGTTTATAGCTGGGATACAAGTTGGGTAGAGATTTTTGTGCGAAGTCTTACTATGAATATCACCTATGGTAACATAAAGGTGTTTGCTCAAATATAAAGATATTTTTCTCTAAGGGACTAAAAGCAATTGCTTCTGTTGGAACGAAAACAGTGATGTTTGGAAAATGTACTCCAAGTCTATTTCTTTTGTTCTTGTATACTAGAAACTAGTAATTTAAGTCATATATTAATGTGTGCATTATTTTCCTAGGGCTGTGTAGTACAGTAACAAAAACGAAGTTTAAAATCATCAGGTTTGGTTCTTTCTGAGAATAGTAAGGAAGAATCTTCTCCATGCCTTTCTCCTGGTTTCTAGGGGATTGCTGGCAGTCTTTGGCCTGTAGACGCCTCACTCCTTCATCTCCACGTGATGTTCTCTTTCTGTTTCTGTCTCTTCATATCATCTTCCCTCTACGCATGTTTGTCTCTGCAGCCAGATTTCCCCTCTTGATAAGGACACCCATCATATCCGATTAGAGCCTGCCCTAAGGAACTCTTTTTAATTTGATTATTTTTTGCAAGGACCCTCTCTCCTAATATTAGGTCACCTTCTGAGGTGCTGGGGATTAGGACTTCAGCATATCTTTATTCAAGGAACACAATTCAACCCATAACAATGCATTATCAGTAAAGCTCACATTTTTAAAGGAACTTTAAATGATTAAAGGAACTTTAATGATTAAAGGATTTAAAGGAACTTTAAATATTTGTAAATGATCCCCCACGTTTTATACAGCTGGAAACATTGGTTTATAGATCTTATGCAGTGAAACAATGCATTGCCTAGCTGATGGAAGCTTTCTGAAAACCTAGGCCCAGGACACCTGACACTTTCTGAAGTTACTTTTGGTATCTGAGACACTGATTACTTTTTAGACAGTAGCACTAAAATTTCATCATAAATTGTGTTTCATAAAGAGAGGAAGCTGTAGAAACTCTATCCAGAGAGAAGGCAAGGTGGGCTGCTCCTTCTCTGATTTGTCTACATTCAAAGGCATCAGGAAAGGGACCTCTTGCTCCCCAGTGCTTCCCTGAATCACATTAATACTATCCAATAACTACTCAACATAAGACTGTTCCTTTTAAAGCTCATATTCAAGCTATCTTTCAGTAGTTTGCTAGCCTCTATGGTCCACGTGCATGTAATATATTAATAACCACCACCAGCTCATAGTAGTTTTTTCCACTCCTTTACTGTCCCTGACACTATAATTACTTTTACTGGAGCTATCTGACCTCTGCACAATTCACTGATTCTTTTGTTCACCCTGTCTTACTTACATACACAGAGACACACATGTATCGGGTTACTTATATACATTTACAGTGATATAACTGCTCAATCATATACATCAACAGTGTGTAGGTCAATACTGGAATGGTAAACTAGAGATATCCTTGGGAAGTTCCCAAATAGCTGATGCTCTTTCTCTTATTCAGTCAGTGGTGGAAAGTCAAAAAAGGTTTCAGATCAAGTTATCCATTGAAATATGTAAATATTAAACCGGAAACAAGACATGGATTAGGAGGTTATTGAAACAGCTGAAAAATAAATAAAGAATACTTAGCCAAAAGCAATGTTAGGAAAACTGCAAAGAAGGATTTTAACTTCTCTAATGATGACTGCAGCCACGAAATTAAAAGACACTTGTTCCTTGGAATAAAAGCTATGACAAACTTAGCATATTCAAAAACAAAGACATCACTTTGCCAACAAAGGTTCATGTAATCAAAGCTATGTATTTTCCAGGAGTCATGTATGGATGTGAGAGTTGGGCCATAAAGAATGCTGAGTGCCAAAGAATTGATGCCTTTGATTTGTGGTGCTGGAGAAGACTCTTGAGAGTCCCCTGGACAGCAAAGACATCAAACCAATCAATCCTAAAGGAAATCAACTCTGAATATTCATTGGAAAGACTGATGCTGAAGCTCCAATACTTTGGCCACTTGATGTGAAGAGTCAGCTCATTGGAAAAGACCCTGATGCTGGGAAAGATTGAAGGCAAGAGGAGAAGAGGGTGGCAGAGGATGAGATAGTTAGATAGCATCACCAACTCAATGGGCATGAATCTGAGAAAATTCTAGGAGACAGTGAAGGACAGGGAAGCCTGGCACTCTGCACTCCATGGAGTCACAAAGAGTCAGACAGGACTTAGTGACTGACAAACAACAACAACAAGCTTCCTTCAAGGTGAAAACCAAACAACACATAAGACCTGGAAGTTAATTGGTTATATTAGGTGAAGGGTAAAGAGTCAAAATCAGCCGAGTCAAAATTGGTTGAAGCAGTAACATACACACACACATGAAGAGAAGGGTCTTGTTTGGGTGACAGAGAAGAGACAATACGTCCTATTTTGGACTTTGGGAAATTTAGGCAAACAATGCAGTCTTTCAAGATGGTTGACTTTTATGCCTTTTTGCTAATTTTGTAAAGTAAGTATTTATTTTTCTTGGTCTGGGTCTCTTGATCATTGGTGAATGAACTGGCATAGAAGGCAGCTTGAGTCCAAAGTCTTCCTTCCAAGCATGTTTCAATCCACTCTAAGTAGGCAGCTGCCTGTTATGTCTACCACTAAGTGCCCTCCCACCCTACTCTTATCTCAGGGATTTGATTTTGATACCAAAATAGTTTGCTCATCTACTCTCTTCAACTGTTTAAAAAAGTACCTTGATACTTCTAACCAGCTGATGATTTATAAAAATTCTAACTCCCACTTTCTTACCAGCAAAGTTATAACAGTATTCTTACCCATAAATATGATTCCAAGTATATTATAAAAACAACTGTCCTTATTCAATGAAAAAGACCTTTAGAGGATTATATACTTCAATTCAGTTTCACCAATGCCTGTATTGAAAGAATGTAGTCTTCTGGATCAATTTCCTTTGTTTTAAAGAAAAGTGATGGGAATTTAATCATCACTTATGTAGGCAAAATTTGGAATGGGATGAAAATAAATATATGATTTGACTTTGAGTTATGAGAGGAGAGAAAAATGAAAAAAACTATAACTCTAAAGCTAAAGTTGAATATCTAAAGACAATCACTAGACATCAGACAATTTATCACAATGTGAGAAGTGACATACAGTTGTGGGGGCCAAAGAAAACCCAGTAGCACCAGACAAAGAAAAACCCCTGCCAGCATCATCCAGGTACCTGGAGGAATGTGAGGTCTATTGTGAATATTTGAAAGTCCACATGTTCCCTACTTTGATTTAAATACACTCTAAGCATCAATAATTGGAGATTTATCTTAATATTTATAATTTATGAATTTTCTTATGCCATTGAAATAATCACAATTTCCAACACCCAATTTCTTCCCCCTGCACTGTCACTCACACTACAGCATTCTTGGCCATTCAGTTGCCTTTGTCATTCCTTGGTTTCCTCATTTGCAAGAGTGGGGGCATTACATTTGTCACTTCCCTCTCTCAGACCGCTGGGAAGATTGATGAGATCGTGTGTTGGAAACACGATGCAACATATGCACATCCTTATCTATCTCCACATTGAGGTAAAATGAAGTAAAATGAACACAGCTGGGGCTTAAATTAGAGTAGGATTCAGGGACTGAAACTGTCATTTGTGAAAAGAATACTTCTCCCTTTGAAACAGGTTTTCTCTTCAAGGATCTTGAAAATGAGATGCTGAAATGTTTCCCTTTTCTAATTTATTCTCTGCATGTGGTATGTTGGGGAGGGTGAAATTTTCCTCTACCCTTCTAGTTTCTTCTGGCTGATCTAAGAATTAAAATGACTTGAGATAGATTTGTTGGGGGTGTGTGTAATTCCCTCGGTTCTGTCTCGCTGCAGCAAAAATTTGAAATGGCAGACCAGTGTTACAGCTTGGTTACAGCTCAGTTTTATTTGGCAAGCAAAGGAAAAGACATCCTCCAGGTGTGAGGGTGGGCCAACTCAAAAGAAGAGAGTGGCTCAATTTTGGCTCCTCTTTTTATATGTTTTTTCTCCTCCCCCTGAGCCTGCCCTACATAAATTGTGCTAGCCAGGAGGGCTGTTTGTTTCACCTGAGATTCTCACTCTGGTCCTCAGACCTTCCTTTATTCTATTTTTGCGGGCTTCTCCTTTCTTTTTCTTTTGGCCACCACCACTTTGGACTCCTTTTTCCTATTCTAACTACCTAACAGATTAACAGGAGAAAATCCAACAAAAGTTTAATAACATGTATACATGGGAGAGACCCAAAAAAATGAGTAACACTAAAATGACCAGAACTGTCACCTTAAACACCATCTTAAGCAATCCAGAGGATGTTGGGGATAATGGTTCAGAACTCCAAAGGGGAGGGAGGCAATTCACATGAAGATGATAAAAGCAAATGTTTGGTAAACAAACCTTTGGTGAACTATGCAGGGACAATGGGACATAGAGAGGAATTTCAACAAGCAGACTTTGCTAGGCTTGTTCTGTCTACACCCCTAGTTCATACTATAGTCACCTACAGTGACAGCCCTCTTCCTGGAACAGGTCCTCAATATACATTCTTTTAGGCAATTATGGGGAAGTTCAAAATTCCTTCCTGAGTCATTTGGGCCTTATATTGTTTTCAGCTCAAATTAACTCACATGCCAACGAGATATTTTTGTGTGTGCTCAGTTGTGTTTGACACTTTGTGATCCCATGGACTGTAGCCTGCCAGGCTCCTCTGTCCATGGAAATTTCCAGGCAAGAATACTGGAGTGGGTTGTCATTTCCTATTTCAGGGATCTTCCTGACCCAGGGATCGAAGCTCTGTCTCCTCCATTGGCAGGTAGATTCTTTACCACTGTGCTTCCTGGGAAGCCCCCAGAGACATTTGGGGGCAGTAGATTTTGCTTCACTACATATCCTTTTCCCTGGAGTTCATTGTCATCTCACAATTTCCTTGTAGTAAGTAAAGCTTGCACTTTGGGGGGTAACTTAGAAACTTTCTTACTGAAAATGGAAGACTCTTAAAAATAAAAAGTGGCACAAAAGGAACAATAAAATATAGGAGGCAGGCCTCTAAGTTATACACTTTTAGGTAATAGTCACATCCTTGCAGTGGCTTTGCAATATGCAGAGCACAGCACCAACTTAAAAAAAAATAACTTTGAATTTGTATTAATTAAATGTGAAGGGCTGCTGTCATCTTTCTCTATAAAAATCAGCAGAGATAATCATTTAGGTACATTAATTTAACTGTACTTCGTATGGTTTTATTCTTGGGATGAAGCAAAAACAAAATAAAAAAACAAAGCAGCTATCACAGAGCTATTAATAAAACAAACAGTAGTTATTGAGAGATGTGACCAAGTGAAAATCAATCCTAGGTAACAAAACAGAAGGCTTCCCTGGTGGCTCAGATGGTAAGTAATCTGCCCACAGCGTCAGAGACCAGGTTCAACCCCTGGGTTGGGAAGATTCCCTGGAGAAGGGAATGGCTACTGGCTTTAATATTCTGGCCTGGAGAATCCCATGGACAGAGGAGGCTGGTGGGCTACAGTCCATGGGTTTGCAAAGACTCAGTACTGAGCAACCAACAGTTTCACTTTCTTTAAGAAAACAAATTTCTAATGACATTTTAGACATGATCCTTGCTTTCAGAAGGAAAGCAACTCAAATATTTCAAAAATCCTTTCCTCTACTAAGAGTTCATGGTTCAATGAATGATTTCACTTTTTGTATGTGTTCTTGTCATTTTCTTTTTGTTTTTTTGAAAACTATTTTCAAAAATCTGAAAATAAAATCACCATCTTTTCTTATTAAAAATGTGGCCAGGTAAACTATGCGAGATAGCATTTTATGAAAAAAGTGGGAAAAGAAGTAGCTTCCGTCATTATGTTCTTTAAAAAGAATAGAGTCCAGGTGTTAAAGTCTGGACTTTTGAAACTGTAGACATATCTAACAATGTCAAAGTAATTTGACATTTTTTAGAGCAGAGAGTAGGAGATGATCCTTCCTGGATCATTAGTGTGAAGGACACGGGTTACAGGAGGGGGTCCCTCTAACCTGTCCTCTTCTATCCCATGTGCAGGGATATCTGTGTGTGTGTGTGTGTGTGTGTGTGCGCGCACATGCTAAGCTGCTTCAGTCGTGTCCAACTCTCTACGACCCTATTGGCTGTAGCCCACCTTCTTTTTAGCTAACTAAAAACAGCTGATATTTTATTGAATACTTACTGTGGTCCTCATATTTGTGTATGTTATCTTGTTTAATCTTTACAACAATTTCTTTATTTTCCTCTTTTATAAAATTAGGATAATTTTATTCCCTAAGTTCACAGAGCTAAGAAGTATAAGAGCCTGGATTGAATGTTACCTGGCAGAAACCTGTGCCTATCACTGTTATCTTCTGATAAGGAAGAAAGATAGATAGATAGAAAGAAAATTTCTGTAAAAGTAATTTAAAATATGATCAAATAGTGAATGTGCTTTTATTAGTGGATTCCTGACCAATTTTTCACTAGACATCAGGTACTTTGGGTGCATCGGCTGTGTCTTATTTATTTCTGTGGGAAATCCAGTCTCACGCCCAATGACTGTGTGTAGGAAGGATGTCTTAAATAGTTGTCCATAAAGGAGATATTGTTTTCTCCTTGGGGTAGACAACAAAGCTGACTAAGACATTAAGCAGTGTGCCCCTCATCGTGTAGCTAATGAGGAGCAAAGTCAGCGTCATAGCCCAGGACTGCCGTCCGTGGCTTTTCCCACGATACTGCAACTTCCTCTACTCATTTCCTCTCTCTGTTCCCAGAGTTCTAGTTTTATAAAGCTTTTTTTTTTTTTTTTAAATTGCTTTTAATCACACCTTAAGCTCTAAAGGCACCTATTAGTTCAATGTATATTAAACTTTAGATTTCAAAAACCATGTAAGTAGGGATTTATTGTTTCTACAGGGTACCAGGAATATTGCTAAAAGAGCATTACTAATGTCATCTCATTTAATCTTCTCAAGTATTCCATGATGTAATAGTGACTGTAGTCTCATTTTATGAAAAGAGAAAATTGAGGCTGTTGTTGTTCAGTTGCTAGGTTGGTTGGATTCTTTGGGACCCCATGGGTTGCAGCAAACCAGGCTCCCCTGTCCCTCACCATCTCCCAGAGTTTGCTCAAATTCATGTCCATTGAATTGACAATGCCATCCAACCATCTCATCCTCTGCTGCACCTTTCTACTCTTGCCCTCAGTATTTCCCAGCACCAGGGTCTTTTCTAATCATATGGACAAAGTATTAGAGCTTCAGCTTCAGCATCAGTCCTTCCAGTGACTATTCAGGGTTGATTTCCTTCAGGTTTGATTGGTTTGATCTCCTTGCTGTCCAAGGGACTCTCAGGAGTCTTCTCCAGCACCACAATTCAAAAGCATCAATTCTTTGGTGCTCAGCTTTCTTTAATGGCCCAACTCTCATATCTGTACATGACTACTAGAAAAACCATAGCATTGATTAGATGGGTCTTTGTAGGCCAAGTAACATCTACGCTTTTGAATATGCTGTTTAGGTTTGTCATAGCTTTTCTTCCAAGGAGCAAGCATCTTTTAATTTGATGACTGCAGTTACTATCCACAATGATTTTGGAGACAAAGAAAATAAAATCTGTTACTGCTTCCACTTTTCCCCCTTCTATTTGTCATGAAGTGATGGGACCAGATGCCATGATCTTTGTTTTTTGAATGCCGAGTTAGGTCATGCAACCAATTCAGGTCAGCCTGACTCTTAAAACCCAAATTCATTCAACTACACTAAAATGGGTGAAAAAGTATAGTATCTCTCAAAGCTTTATTTTAATCTGTACAATGAATGGCTGATATCACTTTCCTTTACTCAAGAGAATCAAGCTTTATTGAGTCCTTTTGTAATTGTAAACTTCAATGTCAGAATACTATTTTCATTGAGATATTTGAATGTGATCAGTACTCATTAATGAGATGACCTGAAAAATGGTAGAAGCTTGTAAAGGGAACAGTGGTCCTTCAGAGAGGGTAGGATTCTTTACTTGGATCCTTTTGTCTTCTGCCAGGAAGTTTAGTGCACTCACGCATCTGGGGACCTGCCAACTCTATCCTAAGTCCCAACCTTCTCATCAGCATCAGCTAATCACTGGGTTCATGGTGCCACCCACCTAGCCTTCCTTTTGCATATCACTGACATTCATCCTTTCAGCAAGAGCCAGTAATTCCATCCCTTTTCTGCCCTTTGCTGAAGCTTCTTCTTATTATTATCTATAGAGGCTTAATACCCACACTTAAAGAGAAGTCAGGGTGTCAGCAGGTGCCACCATTGCTTCTGCTGCTGCTGGCCAAAGGCCTAGGCCAGTGATAATTAGGCTAGAATGAGATTCCTGCCACTTTGGGGAAAGGACTATGTTGGGACACTGGGATGATGGTGACAGATTAAAATTACTGCCAAAACAGAGCGGAATAGCAACATGTTCATTAATGTTCCAAAGAGGATCTGAATTCATGCTTGAAAGATGTAATCTGTAAGGTGAAATTTACACCTGAAAATTTATTTTTAAGGTTGCGTTGCTTCAGAATAAAGAGATGAGATGCCACATATCTGCCAGGTTGTAAAATATTTAGCAATTTTGAACATTTGCTTCCCTGATTTTGGGATGTGGATGGATACTGTGAACCTGTGTGTGTCTGAGGGTCTTAAAGATTAATTCTCAATCCCTGAAGTGAATGTTGAAAGCTTCATGCATCAGACTCCAGGATCTCACATGCTAACCAGTGTCAGAGGGTAGATATAAGGACATACTTCTAGCTCCCTTCTCCTCGTATTGACATAGTACTGGGGTCATGCCCAGGGAGCCCCCAAAAGACCATCTTATCCTTGGAGACTGGCCAGGAATGACCTGCCAGGCTGCTGGGTCTCCTGGCTGGGGAGATGGATTTTGGGCTACTTAGAGGGTGTATGCTGGGGTTTTTCCACTTGCCTAAGCTGGAGGGCTTTCAGGTTAGGGAAGAACTGTCTCTCTTCTCCAGTACTGTATTTGACTATGCACTATGCCCAAACCAACTGGAGTCTCTTGTGTGGTTGGACCCCTTTCAAATCCTTTTTTTTTCCTTTCTGTTTAAAATGAAAAGTGCCTACTGAAAGCAAGCAGTATTATCCTGCCAAATCAAGGTAACTGGGGCTGAATCATCTCCTTTTGCCCCTAACTAGTGTATTAAGGGGGATTTTTCTCTGTCTTAGCTGTTCATCTGCAGAGGATAATTCTATTCACTAGTGCCCCATTCACAGTTAAAAAAAATGTGATGCTTAAGCTGGCCAGGCTTACCCATGTGTGTGTGTGTTAGTCACTCAGTCCTGTCTGATTCTTGTGACCCCAAGGACTGTAGCCCTCCAGGCTGCTCTGTCCATGGAATTCTCCAGTCAAATATACTGGAGAGGGTAGCCATTCCTTTCTCCAGGGGATCTTCCCGACCAAAGAATCAAACCCATGTCTCCTACATTGCAGGCAGATTCTTTACCACCTGAGCCACCAGGAAAGCCCATAGGCTTACCCACATCCACAGCTATTCTAACTTTCTAGCACCAGAAGCCCTTCTCTAGGGAGCCAGTTTGCCAGAGGGAGACTGACTCCTAAGAAGTGTTGAGGTCCAACTGCCTTGTAAACCCAGAACATTCAGTGTAACACTAGGAGGTAGGTTCTGCAGTCAGACTGGCTTGTTTAAAATACTTGCCTGGCTGTGTGATTTTGGCCAGCTTTCTTAAAGTCTCTGAGCCTAGTTTGAAAACAGAGATGCTAATTTCTACCTAGTGGACTGTGGAGATAGGAGATGTTGGGCTCTGATGGGTTCCATAGATACGCAGTCGTTGTGACACAGCTCTGGTGGCCAGGGTTCCAGCCAACCAGGTGGGCACTGTCTACATAACAGTTAGTTTTGCCATCAGCAACTTTTACTGCTAACCTGAGTGGACAAGAGGAAATGGGGTCAGCATAATATATTAACCAGAAGGATTTGTTAGGAGCTCATTTAAAAACCTCAGTTATCTCCACTCAACCAATCCAGCACCTTAACCTGGAAACATTTGGGAGAAATTATACTTGCAAAGAGGATACAATGCAGATGGAGATGAAGCCAAATAAATAAGAGTATTTTGACCACTACTAATGTTAGTTATTATGCTTTACACAAACAGGGTTATTGTGGCCTAGGAAATACCTGTTACATATTTATACATCTCTGCCTAACCTCATTTTATGTATAGCTATTGTTTTGGCTCTAGAGTTCATATAAGATGGAAAGATAGGATAATTAAGTCAAACCATATGATCCCAGGGATTTATGATCAGTTTTTCTATTTTGTATTCCTGTTTCTTCTTTAAGCATTTTCATTTTTGCAGTTGTGATAGGTTCATCTTGAGATTTAAATAGAATGAAGAACAGGCAAACTCAAATAGAAAAAAATAAATAAATCCAGGTCATCCAAGCTGAAATCATATTTTGGGTCATCAAACTGAAATGTGTTTGACCTCGTTCTGTTTCTAAAGCTGCAAAATTGAAAATATTACAGTCAAGTCTATAATTTTAAGGAAAAGGAATGAAGCATGATGAAGTACTTTTAAAATTCAAGTAATGCCCACCTTAATTTCCAACTTATAGCACAAAATTGGCACAAACAGGCAGTATAAGGGTTAGTTTCAAGAGTCAAATAACATTATACATGGTATATAGTTCTTTGTTTATCCAGGAAATTCTCTCATGGAGCAGAAAGAACACTTCATTGGGAGTCAGGAAATCTGGATTCTGGTCCCAGAAGGACCTTGGACTAGTTGGATGATTTCCCTTCTTGGAACTTTATATTCCTTATTTGCCACTTGAAGGAGCTGATGATCTTTAGTTCTCCCGTTACTGACACACTAGTGATTTTATTTAATCAATGCAGCTGAGTGATAGTACCTACAATGCTCCTCTGACATCTAGTAGAGGTGAGTAGTTCCAGGATGCAGGAAGAAGAGGAGGAAGAGGGAGGGGATGATGTGGGAGCAGAAGAGAAGCATATGAAGAGGGAGAAGAGAAAGGAAGTTTCCTTCAGATGTCAAGGGGGTAGTACCAGCCCTGCATGAACTTCTGAAATAAGCCCAATTTGCGTTTGTCATCATCATTCACTTTTTCAGTCCTCAGCTCCCATGCTTCTCTCTCCAGATGAACAATGTCTAGCCAACGCTCTTCTCTTCCCATGCTCCCAAGGTCTGCCCTACCCCAGAGGCATCTGCAACCCCAAACACCTTCCCTTTTTGCTCCCAATCTAACCACCCACACATCTGAACTTAGCTACATGTTGGGAGAGAATGATTTAATGTTCAGCCTTCCTTCAGATACTCAGTTATATATTTTAAAAGGAGGCTGCCTGCAAGTGCAGTAAGCAAAGTGAAGGACAAAGTGCTAGAGGATGAGGTCAGAGTTCCATGCCACAGTCATCAGGGTCCCCTGGGATTCTCCTTCCCTCGGCCATGCTCCGGAAGCCCCTCCTGCTTTCCTCAGCCTCTTCTCTTCTCTTTTCATCAGAGCACATGGATGCTAGGAAGCTGACTCTTACCACAATAGCTCCCTTGGGGCACCAGGGCCTCTTCATGAACTGCATCAGGATGTAAACAAACAAACATAGCCAAGAAAATGAATAAATAATCAACAGCTTCCTTGGTGATGACATCAGGAACTGTGACCATGAGAATGGAAAAGGCAGCGTGTGGCTTCTCTTAATCTGACAAACGCTTGGATTGTCGTAACATCAGAATGAGAGCAAGAAGGGCAACCAGTGTTTACCCGAAATGAGGGATAACAAAAGGGATTTCCTGGGTCATCTGCCTCCCCCAGAAAGCCTATTTATTCCCAGCCAGGTATTAAACTTGAGCAACGAACAAGGAACCAGTGTTTTCCCACTTCAGCCTTCCCTGCTCTTCCCATACCTGTTTCACTAGGTGTGGCTCAGGTCAGAGGTTCTGTTACAATCACAATAAGAAGACATGAAACCCCTGCTCCCTGACTACATTAAAGGGAGGATCAGTCCTCCTGAACTCTCCCAACGAGTGATAAATGCAGCCACAGAGTAGACCTAGAGTCCAAGGATTTACCGGAACACCTGCCTGTGACCCCAGGGACGGAACTCCTAATCTTGATTACACTGGGCTGTTGTGCTCCCTTACTCATGTAGCTAAAAGCCAACAACATAAGGGCTGTATCTCCCCTCTAGAGCCCCAAACCCCTTGTTGCTGCTCCAGAATGCAGTGGATGGTGGAAGACACCTATACCCTCTTGTCTTTGACTGTCCCCAGTGATGTTGTTCTAGAAGGCTTGGTGTGTGTGCTGCCTCGTTTACACAATAGGAGACAGAACACATAATTCATTGTCTAGGTTAGTGCTTTGTAAATATTTCTATATTCTGGAGAAAAAAATGCCCTTGGGAAAACTTCATGTACAATTCTCAGAGTTTTCTGGATGGGCTGAAGATAGGTTTAAAGGACCCTTGATTAAAACCCCTGAGAGAGTAAATCATCCTAGATTCTGATCAGGACAGCCAGTGCTTGAGGTATCAGTTATCTCTGATAGTAGCTTGTATGGTGTTAGAGCAGGTGCGATCTCAAGACATTATAAACATCATATACATTCTATATTGGCTTTCTTTTCCCAGACCCCATACCTCAAGTAAAACCTCTCCTTTGCCCCATGATTCTCTATCCTTTCACTATTTATTTCTTCTTCAACAACAGCTACTACCACCAGATTAAAATGATCTGCAAGAGTTGGGAAGCATGGGTTATGCTATTTTTTAGTCTATTATATGTGTGTGTGTGTGTGTGTATAATTTTATATTGGTGTATAGCTGATTAACAGGATTCCCAGGTGCTTCTCATGGTAAAGAACCCACCTGCCAATGCAGGAGACATGAGAGACTCGGGTTCAATCCCTGGAACAAGGAAGATCCCCTGGAGGAGGGCATGGCAACCCACTCCAGTATTCTTGCCTGGAGAACCCCATAGACAGAGCAGTCTGGTGGGCTACAGACCATAGGGTTGCAAAGAGTTGGACACAACTGAAGGGACTCAGCATGCACACACATAGCTGATTAACAGTGGTGTGATAGTTTCAGGTGCTCAGCAAAGCAAGTCAGTCATACATATTCATGTATCCATTCTCCCCCAAACTCCCCTCCCATCCAGTCTTCCACATAACATTGCACCAACTTCCCTGTCTATAAGTAGGTCCTTGTTGGCTATCTATTTTAAATATAGCAGTGTACATATCGAGATATTTTCAAATAATATGCTCAGTATGTTTTCCTTCAAATTGTAAACAACTTTTCAGATGATGTACATCTAAATTTACAGCAGTGATCTGTTTGCTCATCTAAAAAAGTATAGTGAATTATTTTCCTTATATTTCAAGATTTTTTGGGGTAGTCTTAAGTGTGTTTGTTATACTGCTAGACAATCCTAAGAATATCTCAGTCAGGGGAAGGGAATTAAAAAGCACATCAGTATCGATGTATGTTTATTTGATTTCATCATCAGCATTAGTTATTACCTCCATATTTCTGATTGGAATACATAATCTCAAGTTCCATTAAATCTTATTGTTCTAGACCCAGCAGGCTCTTGTATCAGCTAATTAACACAAAAGTTACTGTTTCCAATTTTGGAATACCAATGAGTTGTCAGAACACGACCCTGACTGTGCTGCTAGGTTGGGAAAGACACAGCATAAACAGTGTCTTCTGCCCTATGAGACGGTGGATGGGGCTGTTTCTGATCATGTCTCTACATTTATAGAGTTGACTGAAGATCAAGAGGAGCGTTCCAAACACATTATCTAAGACTAGAGAATATAGTGGTGAGTGCACATTCAGTCTCTAAGATTCTCTCAAAGATGGTGGCTCAGCATCGCGTCTCAGCTAATGGTTTGGTCAGGTATAGTGATTGTATACCTACTGTTCATGGTATTTTTTGGGACTCCAAAATTACTGCAGATGCTGACTGCAGTAATGAAATTAAAAGACACTTTCTCCTTGGAAGAAAAGCTATGACCAACCTAGACAGCATATTAAAAAGCAGAGACATCACTTTGCCAACAAAGGTCTGCCTAGTCAAAGGTATGGTTTTTCCAATAGTCATGTATGGATGTTAGAGTTGAACTATAAAGAAAGTTGAGTGCTGAAGAATTGATGCTTTTGAACTGTGGTGTTGGAGAAGACTCCTGAGAGTCCCTTGGACTGCAAGGAGATCCAACCAGTCCATCTAAAGGAAATCAGTCCTGAATGTTCATTGGAAGGACTGATGCTGAAGCTGAAACTCCAATACTTTGGCTTCCTGATGCACTGGTTCTGACTCACTGGAAAAGACTTTGATGCTGGGAAAGATTGAAGGCAGGAGGAGAAGAGAATAACAGAAGATGAGATGGTTAAATGGCATCATCAACGTGATGGACATGAGTTTGAGTAAGCTCTGGGAGTTTGTGAGCGACTGGGAAGCCTGGCGTGCTGCAGTCCATGGGGTCGCAAAGAGTCGGACACGACTGAGCAACTGAACTGAACTGAACTGTTCAGTGTGCTGGTGGCTTAACACAGTTGATAGGAAAGCACATTTACTCTTTAAGAAGTTAACTCTGAAACTGCAGACAACAAACTATGGTATTGTTATACAAGGTCAGTCAGTCAGTTCAGTCACTCAGTCGTGTCCGACTCTTTGCGACCCCATGAATCGCAGCATGCCAGGCCTCCCTGTCCATCACAAACTCCCGGAGTTTACTCAAACTCATGCCCATCGGTTATACAAGGTAGCATGTGGTAAATGCCAGAAAAGGATATAGATTGATTTCTATTGCAGGACAGAAAAGGGGCAGAAGGATTGAAGATTACTTCTAACTGGAGATAAATTAGAGACTGTGTGACATGGGAGAAACCATTGGATTGAACCTTGAGAATACGGAGTATTTGAATAAGCTATGGTTGAGAAAAGTGACCCTTAGTGCCCGAGCAATGGTATAATACTAGGAGCCACAGAACTCTCTAGCACAGTGCTCATCTATTTGCCATAAATTGCAAGTCATTTCTGCTGTCCTATCTCTGCCTAAGTCATCTTTTCCCAAAGACTGGCCCTGGCTTGGTAATGGCAACAGAGACCAAGGGGAATTCTTCATTAATGCAGTCTGATGCTTCTAACTACTTTGCTGATAAATGCTGGAAAGAAGCAGATTAATGAAGGCTCTACAGTATCACAGAGGCTTAGCTAAGAATACAAATCAGTGTAACAGCCAGTTTTGGAGGAAATTTTTGAAAATCTGCAGTTAAATAGGGAAGTTGACCACAACTAAAGTTCTGTCTTTCAGATGCTGGAAGAAAGCAAATAATGATTGAACTTGTCAGATAGAGATGACAGATGCTCTGAAGGATTACTCTGTGATAGTTAGGAGAAAAAAAGCAAATTTTCTTCAGCTGTAACTGATGTATAAAGGAGATGTCACAGGAATAGCTTATATGTCAAACAAAATTGGCATGTTTGGGGAATTTGGTTTCCAAAGATGACTTTGAACATAGGAAGAAACAGAAATAGCCTCTGAAGGGACAATAAATTGAAATTGAAACCAGATTTTTGCTCTGCCTTCATCGTTTGAAAATTCAATATACCCTCTTACTAAATCTGCTTGTGCTTTTACCCTTTTATTAAGCCAAATTTCTTTGTAAATATATTCCAAGTGCACTTACACATATATGTAAAACTTTACATGCATTCATAAATGTAATTACTACACAACTGCTTTTTCAAGTGAAATCCTTTATTTTTTTTTCTGTGTTAACTCCATCACCACCTGGCCTCACTTCCAACCATACAATCCTTTACTCAAAGTAAGCACAGAGTATGTGTTGTTCCATATTCTCTGCAAGCTCATGTAGTCATATGGTTCCAAATTGGGAAAGGAGTAGTACGTCAAGGCTGTATATTGTCACCCTGCTTATTTAACTTATATGCAGAGTACATCATGAGAAACGCTGGGCTGGAAGAAGCACAAGCTGGAATCAAGATTGCCGGGAGAAATATCAATAACCTCAGATATGCAGATAATACCACTCTTATGGCAGAAAGTGAAGAAGAACTAAAGAGAGCCTCTTGATGAAAGTGAAAGAAGAGAGAGAAAAAATTGGCTTAAGACTCAACATTCGGAAAACTAAGATCATGGTATCTGGTCCCATCACTTCATGGCAAATAGATGGTGAAATAATGGAAACAGTGAGAGACTTAATTTTGGGGGGCTCCAAAATCACTGCAGATGGTGACTGCAGCCATGAAATTAAAAGACACTTGCTCCTTGGAAGAAATGCTATGACCAACCTAGACAGCATATTAAAAAGCAGAGACATCACTTTGCCAACAAAGGTAGGCCTGGTCAAGGCTATGGTTTTTCCAGTAGTCATGTATGGATGTGAGAGTTGGACTATAAAGAAAGCTGAGCGCAGAAGAATTGATGCTTTTGAACTGTGGTATTGGAGAAGACTCTTGAGAGTCCCTTGGATTGCAAGGAGATCCAATCAGTACATCCTAAAGGAAATCAGTACTGAACATTCATTGGAAGGACTGATGCTGAAGCTGAAACTCCACTACTTTGGCCACCTGATGTGAAGAGCTGACTCACTGGAAAAGACTTTGATGCTGGGAAAGATTGAAGGCAGGAGAAGGGGTCGACAGAGGATGAGATCATCAGATGACCTCACCGACTCAATGAACATGAGTTTGAGTAAGTTCCGGGAGTTTGTGATGGACAGGGAAGCCTGGTGTGCTGCAGTCCATGGGGTTGCAAAGAGTTGGACATGCCTGAGAAACTGAACTGAGCTGAGGTAATCATAATTTGCATATACAAGCATATAATTTTCATATACAAGTATAGGGAATTTTGCATTGCTTTGTTTTATACAAAAACTAGCAAAATACTAGTCATACTTCTTTATCTTGTTTTTCTACTCATTTTTTTGTAGAAGTCACTCCAAGTCAAATGGTTGACTTCTCAACCATTCTTTTAATGATTGCATTATGTTTCACGGTGTGGATATATAATTCAAGGTTATTATACTTTGCTTTATTCTTGGGGGAGATAGTTTTTAAATGCTAACAAAATGATTACCTTTGTAAATACCTCCAAAATTAGTTTTAATATTTAGATGGCATTAAAATAATCAATCCAGTTGACAACAAGGCAGACTTATATAAGCATGTTTTCACATCAGCCATCAATACCAAGAAGCTAATTAGACTTGGGCACATTGCAAGGAGAAACTAGAGATTTCTGCTGCTCATAGTGTACCTCCTGTTTGTCCCCCAGCAGTAATTAAAGCCTTCACCTTCACCATCTGGGCAGGGGAACAGGTAGGTAAAGACTAATATTTCAGTTATCATTAGAAATGAAATTAGTCTGGGCTGGTTTCCATTGCATACCCATTCAAAAACAAAATTCTGCCTACTTGGGATTATTCTTTTATATGGACAATGCTTGCCTTCAGTCAGATTCTATCTACATTCTGTCTCCTTCATCCCTCCTTCCATATTATACAAGGTTCAAAACCCTTTCTTGCTCTCTGCTTCTATGCTTTTCATAT
Organism: Cervus elaphus; assembly: GCF_910594005.1. NCBI lineage: Eukaryota > Metazoa > Chordata > Mammalia > Artiodactyla > Cervidae > Cervus > Cervus elaphus. Next base: position 50,352,197 of record NC_057844.1, read on the forward strand.
CTATCTGGCTCAATTATTTTTCCTGAGTGATCTAATCTTCCTTCTTTGTACCATGCTTCCCATATGTTCCCTAAGCCCTTATCTCAATAAGATCTCTGGCTCCTCCTCCCCACCACAAAAATCACTCTCCTGTTTGTTAAGCACTGATTAAGTTTGAATTGTAGGAATTGCTATTGGCTTGCTTTTCTCGTTTGTGAGTTTACCCAACCCCTGAGTGCCCTGTGTTTGTCTCACTCATCTTTGTGGGCCCAGAGCCAGCACAGTTCATGGAGCGTTCTGTGCAGCCGATACTCTGGAGACATTTGCTGGACTGACTTTGTTGCGTTGAGAATCGGGGCCCTGCCATCTTGGCTCACAGTTTGTCGCTTGTCCCCTGTTCCCTCCACACAGACTTTAGTCCCCAGCTCCCATGAAACGTCTCCTACCTCTGTTTCCTCCTTGCCCTCTCTCTCTCCATTCACTTCCTTTTAGCACCTTATTATTTCCCTTTTGTACTGTTGTACACTTACTCTAAATAGCAATCATGCTTCCTCTCTCTCTTCAATTATGTATATTAAATGAAAACTTGCCAAACCTTAGCTCTGACTTTAGCACTCCCCTGGTGAAAAACCTTCAGTGCTTTCAGTCAATCATATAAAACCTAACTTCTCAGCCTGGCTTTCAAATATCCTCCATGTGGTGGTAACCAAATGTATGTCCAGGCTTATTTGTACTACCCTACACCCTTTTGTCCTATACTGAATGTTGTATATTTTCATTTTCTGTATGCAGATTTTGGCTGCTTAATGTTGCCTTGTTCATTTTTCCTTTTTGCACCTTAAAGATGGACTCATCTTCATTGTTGATTAATTAGCCATTCTGGTGACTTTGAAGATTACTATCAGATCTCACAAGACTTGTCTTGATTTCTTATATGCAAATATCACCCTCATCACTAAGTCTATTGCTTTTTGTTTATGCCACTCTTATGGTTCCTTTTATTTGATATATATATAGTATTTTTATTTGTTACATTAAATGACATTATATCATATATATTATTTGTAATATATAGTTATACATACTACATGTTTTTAATAGATAATCATTTATATAAACATATAAACATACACAGATACATGAGATGGTGAAGGACAGAAAAGCCTAGTATGATATAGTCCATGGGGTCTCAAAGAGTCGGACACAACTGAGTGACTGAACAACTTCAATGTATTTGTGGTTCTTTTTATTATACATATATTTAATTACTAGATTGTAAACCTTTGAGAGACCATGGTTTGTTGATGTTTGTTTCTGGCATTATATGCTTCAAATAGGTTTCTTGACCATAATAAACATTTTAAAGAACAGTTCAAAATCCCCAATAACTTGGGCCAGTTTTAGCAAAATTTAATAGAAGAAAATTAAAGTCATATCTTTGTGACTAAAAGTCTAATATCCTTAAATGTTTTTTTCTAAGACTTTTCTAAATTTAAACAAGTCATCTTTACCTGTATATTTTAAGTAATTCTCCTGGATATCAAATACTATTTCAATGAGTTATTCTCTATTAACCAATACCTTGGTGCAATAAAGAATGGGAATACTTTTGTCATATTCCAAACTTTTCAAGATACTCTAACCCATATGGCACTTCCATCATTGAAAAATGAGATGTGATATTTACATTTACAGAGCACAGAAATGCCAGACCAAGGCATTTCTCTCCATTTTTTAAGCTTGTTCCTTCTCAAATTTAAGTAAAAACTAGCTGCATTTTGACCAAAGTAAAAAACATGTGCTATATGTTTCTTTGTTATGTACAATTATTGCTTTCTTAGGATAACTTTTTTTAAAGCAAATAATTCATTCAAATAAATGAATTTTTTATTTCCTCCAGACAAATTTGTATTAAGGAAGAAATCTGCCAGCCAAAATGAATCAAAGGACAGGGAGAATCTCTCAATATTACAACATTGGAGGAGGACTTGTACATTGTAATAATAATAGGTGAATATGTGCATGAATGCATGTGTGTATATATACACTATCTATATAGTTATGTGTTACATACATATACACACACACATATATTTGTGTTGCTCAGTTGCTTCAGTTGTGTCCAACTCTTTGTGACCCTATGGACTATAACCTGTCAGGCTTCTCTGTCCATGGAATTCTCGAGGCAAGAATACTGGAATATTCTTGCCATGCCCTCCTCCAGGGGATCTTCCCAAAACCAGGGATTGAACCTGTGTCTCCCGCATTGCAAGCAGATTCTTTATCCACTGAGTCAAGAGTAAGCCCATACATATACATACATCCAATCAATTTTTTGCCAACATTTATTACATAAAATTGTACTACAGATACTTTTTTTGTTTCTATATGTTAATTTTTTGTTCATGTTAGGCAGTGCCTTTGAAAAATAAAAACCAAAATAAATAAAAACAAGAAATTATACCAGTTGGTATGTTATTCTTCTCTTAAATTCCTGATGGGTCTGGATCTGAGCCACAGTCAACATGGGCATCATTGCACAGAGAATATGATGAGACATGCCTATGGAATCTTAAGTCCTAGAGCTTTCACTCTTACCCTTACAAGGGAAATTTTGGCAATTATTAAGAATCTCATAGATACAAGAATAAGAAATAGTATTGAATCTTGATTGATGACTCTTTCTCAAACCTTAAAATACAAATCAAAGTGTGATTACCTCCTGTCATAGGAAAAATGATTCAAACATGAGCTGTGTATTGCAAAACCCATGGACAGAGGAACCTGGCTGGCTATAGTCCATGGGATTGCAAAGGGTCAGACACAATTTGGTGACTAAACCACCACCACCATTACCAAGGAAAGGAAATAATGCAATTTACCTAGATAGTTATATTCTTTAAAATTGATTAAAGGGTTTTAGAAAGAAGTTTATTGAGGGACCAGAATTTAGCCTGGCACTAGGGTTTCTCCTGGATCAGAAGGCAAGGGCCTTTCTTCTCACTGCTTAGGATGATTTATTTTGTCTTTCATGGACTTCTGTCCTATTTTGACCACAATCTAAACAAGTAAGCTATCAAACAGATGAATACAAACCCCCCTGAACATCATGTACATGAAAAAAATCAGCAAAATCTATGAGAGCCATACTAAACTTTTGAAATATGGCTATCATATAAGTGTACCAGTATCCAATCATCAGAATATATATTACCAGACAAAAACCCTAAATTCAAATGAAGCTGTAGAACAAGATTAAAACTAATATCAAATGCATATTTGATATTAAATTAGTATCAAATACATTAATATCTAATACAAGTCATTACATTTTAAAGTCACATTTAGTCACATGTTTCAGAATATATTTTTGTGCAGTATTGGGTTTAGTGAGGGCTTCCATGGTGGCTCAGAGGGTAAAGAATCTACCTGTGATATAGGAGACCCAGGTTTGATCCCTGGGGTGGGAAGATGCCCTGGAGAAGGGAATGGCAACCCACTCCAGTATTTTTGCCTGGAGAATTCCATGGACAGAGGAGCCTGGCGGGCTACAGTCAATGGGGTCACAAAGAGTTGGACACAACTGAACAACTAACAGACATTTCTTGGATTTATTGAGAGTATCCATGATTTTTAATAGCTTTTTGTTCAAATATTTTTCTTGGAAAATGATTGCAGTTTTGATTTGCATCGATCTAGAATTCTGGAATATTTTTGATCAATGTGTATTTTAATTGGTGATATATTTTGGGACTTTGCCACGAGTATCTTCCTGGCCATGTTTCTGTGGACTCTGAATTAGGAATGACTGCAGGTTCAGGCTTGGATCTATTCTTAGTGGGCTTCCCTGGTGGCTCAGATGGTAAAAAAAAAAAAAAAAAAAAAATCTGTCTGCAATGCAGGAGACCTGGGTTTGAGCCCTGGATTAAGAAGATCCCCTGAAGAAGGGAATGACTACCCACTCCAGTATTCTTGCCTGGAGAATTCCATGGACAGAGCAGCCTGGTGGGTTACAGTCCATGGAGTCACAAAGAGTCAGACACCACTGAGTGACTAACATGGACTCTGTCCTTAGTGGTTGTAGGGTTTCAGGTCTTATGTTGCTCCTCTGCATATATGAACATCTCACGCTCATTCACTAAGTTGTGTCCAACTTTTAGTGACCCCCATGGACTGTAGTCTGCCAGTCTCCTCTGTCTATGGGGTTTCCCAGGCAAGAATACTGGAGTGGGTTGCCATTTCCTTCTCCAGGAAAGGGGATCAAACCCGTGTCTCCTTCATTGGCAAGTAGATTCTTTACCACCGAGCCCCCAGGGAAGCCTTTATGAAAACAGTTCAACCTGGATGTCCTTCTCCACTCCTAACCTTATGAGTGAACATATCTTACCTTCTATGTGTCACTTAGAAGGCACTTTCCAGACCCCACTTGAGGATTAATCTCCATTCTCATCATGTTAGGCTTAGAACCCTGTTATTGGCTTGCTAATCTTTCTCAAATGTGGGTTTACGGCAGGGAACAGAGTCTCATCCTCAGACAGACATAGTCCCATATGAAAAGCATTACTCGAGATGGGCTTGGTTCTAGCTCAGAGCTCTTCTACACTGCATGGACCCTGGAGGATGGGAGCCCATCCATGATCAGGAAGCCCCACCAGCTGGAAATTAGGTTCCTCTGCTGGGTGTTAGCATGGTACAATATTTCCCCAAATCTGTGACCCTGGGAATGTTTACAGTGTGATGCCCCCTCCCTTTCCCCGCTTCCACTGCTCAATACATATTTATGAGGAATTTTCTTTATTTAAATTTGATTTTTGCTACATTTGGCCACCAGGCTTGTAAGTAATGGAAGTTTGTATTTTCTAGATGCTTATCAACTGCAGAGTATCAGTACTTCACATTAAAAGAAAAATAGGTGTAGTTTTGGCTGCTCTGGGTCTTCATTGCTGTGCGTAGGCTTTCTCAACTTGCAGTGAACAGGGGATACTCTCTATTGCAGTGGGTAGGCTTCTCCTTGCAGTGGCTTCTCTCGCTGTGAAGTACAAGCTCTAGGGTATGCAGACTTCAGTATTTGCAGCTCACGGGCTCCAGAGTGCAGGCTCAGTAGTTGTAGCACAGGCTTAGTGGCCCCGTGGCATGTGGGATCTTCCCCCACCAGGGATCGAACTGGTGTTCCCTGCATCTCACAGTGGAATCCCAACCACCGGGCCACCAGGGAAGCTCAATACTTCAGATCAATAGAAGTGTCACTCCTGAAAATTTAGGCCGAGTCTCATTTACTCTTTGCTATTTTGATTCTTTAAAATCTTTACACTACAAGGGAACACTTTTTAAAAATCTGCATCAAATCCAATTTTCTAGAGACAATTCACAAATTAGTGTTTGTTTCAAATTTTACATCATAATGACATATTCATGAACAAAACAACTCCTAAACACAAGTCTCACTCCCTCTGGCTAATAAACTATAATCACCTTCGTTTCTAAACAGGGGCTCTTTATTTTCCCTCTGACCTTGGGCTGCTTCTGAGGCCATTTTACTGTTTTCAACACTCTCTCTCAATGTCAGCTTATCCTTAGGTGCTAATTAAAATGGCAGGTGTTAAATTGATCATTAGCACGTTTTGGCTACTGCTCTGCATGCAGAAGTCCCTCAAGTGATTCTTCGTTCCTCCCAGTATAATCCCTCTTTCTCCAGACATTTTCTCCACTTCCTTTCTCCAGTAGTTCCAACTGCTTCTTAAAGAGAAAGTAGATAGCCTAGCATGTCTACCCCAGCTGTTCCTCATTTATTTCTCAGGCCTGTCCCCTCTAAGTGATAGAGGCAGATTTATTTTTTCTTTTGGTAATGGGCCATCCTTTTATTTATTCTCAGTATTTTGGAAAAAATAAAACAAAGCTTTGTTAAACAGTTTTCATACATTCCTCTTTCAAACTGTCTTAGTATCCAAGTAGACAGCTTGAAAGTGAAAGTGAAGTTGTTCAGTCGTGTCTGACTTTGCGACCCCGTGGACTGTAGCCTGCCAGGCTCCTCTGTCCATGGGATTTTCCAGGCAAGAATACTGGAGCAGGTTGCTGTTTACATATGGATATACTTTTTTTAAAAAATTATTTACATTGTTTTTTGTGATAAGAATACTTGAGATCTGCCCTTTTAAAATTTCTAAGTGGGAATGATGGGGTTATTGTAGTTGTATTTACCCTTCCTTTGTTTATCCCACCAAGGCAGAATGGACTTTAAGGGAGAAACAGTCTTGGACCATGTGATGTTCTGGTTCAGCTGTGCTGACCAGCAGGTGAAGACACGCTGATCCCCCTTCTCCCTCTGGGATATGGCAGGATTTGGACGGGGATGACCTGACCCCTCCCCCATGCTGGATAATGACGCGCCTGCCTCCCAGTGCTTCACCAGGACCGGAGGCCTCCTTAATGCCCGATCCAGGGCCAGGTGAAGTTTCTGCAACAGCCGCTGCTCCTCCGCCAGCTTTCCCGGAGTTCGTAGAGCCGCCATTTGGGCAGGCTCCGATCCCGGTGACAGAAGCCTCTGGCCAACACTTCCAGGATCCCGCTCCACCCGAACCGCCCAAGCTATACCCGCCTCTCCCGAGCGAAGAAGGCATACCACGCTGACCCGGAAGACGCTGAGTGGACCACCCAGAAGGACCCCACCGACCCACGGGGAACCAAGATCATTCTGAAGAGGAAGAAGAGAAGGAGATCCCGGACGAGCCCTCTACAGGATGGAGCTGGGTAAACGACTCCTGCTGCTCGGCCTCTTCAACGCAATCCTGAACCTGACCAGTGTTCCTGCACAGGACAACGTCTTCATCTCGTGGGCACATTCTTACGCGAACTTCCACAACTCCTCCAACTGTTGGGTATGTGGGGCCATGCCCCTGTCAGTAATGGACGGACTCCCCTTGTGGGTATCGCCACTCCGTTATGGGGACTTTATACCACTGTGTTCCTTCTTAGAGCAACAGAAAGGAACTTTTCTCTCTCTCACCAACCATAACCTTTCTTTGCTCTCCTGGTGTAAGAGGAAGCCATCAATGGGCCAGGGACATAGGGTTACATTTAACATGAACACCAGCCTTATGGAGATAACAAAGGCTTGTACCTCATATATGAAAATTAAAGAGGAAAAGGGCTCCCTTAACAAAAGGGGGACAGGCCTCCCGGTACCTTGAGCAATACTACCAGGTCTGGGATGAATATTTCTGGATGACTCCTGAGAAAGGACAGTTGATTACCCCTGCTACTATTTGCTGGGAACAAAAAGAACAGAAACTTGTATTTGGAGACCACCCTCTAGACCCAAAAGAATTAAAATATATGGGTTATTTGCCCCCTGAACAATGTAAACAAATCTTGGAAGTTACCTATCACCCCAATCAGTCTGTTCAGTGGCCCGGTTCCGACTGGAAATATAATCCTGGAATCCGCTGGGTAGCCCCCAATGGGACCCAGTGGCTCTGTGGGCTTAACTTATGGCCATGGTTACCAGTTGGCTGGGTGGGGCGTTGCACATTAGGATTTGCTTTCGCCCATGGCAGTATTAAGCCTAGCCTATACCAGCCTCCAGTAAACCTGCCTTATCTGCATGCAAGATGGACACGATCTGTGTTCCAATGGTATGACTATCTTGCTGCCTTGTTTATACCCTCTGTAGGGACAACGGATATCATGGTTAAGGTAGAGGCCTTAACTAATTTCATTAAACAGGCCCTCTTAGACAGTACTAAAGCCACTCAAGCTTTGAACGAAGAACAGATTCAGATGAGGAAGGCAGTAATTCAAAATAGGATGGCATTAGACATACTCACAGCAGCCCAAGGAGGGACTTTGGCGAATGGCGTGTACATCCCTGACCTGTCTGAAGATGTATCTGCTGCCTTGGAGGATATGCAAAATCAAGTGAAAGCCATGTCTAATGAATTGTTGTTATAGTAATCTTGATCATACTGCTCTGTGGACCCTGCTTCCTACAATGCCTTGTGAATTTTGTAACCCAGAGGTTGATAGCATTCTCTCATGTGGGTGGCAGGAGGGCTAAGGTACAATATATCTCAATAAATGATGCTCGTTATGGAAACTAAGAGCATCAAGAGCGGGGAATGAAGAAGGAATTCATAGGGCCTGGACTCCATCTCAGGCCTGTCTGTGCTGATCGTGCGCGGCCACCTCTCCAGTGGACTCTGAACTCTGTGCTTAGCGCCTGTGGGAATGACAATGGAAGGATAAGACCCCCCTCTGGGCAGGGGAATCTTGAAGAACAGACACTAATCACCCCTGCCTCCGGACACTATCTATCAGAATGTAAGCACAGGCTTATCAGTTATTAACTATTTGGAATGTAACTGCGGGCTTATTGATTATTGACTGTTTGAACACATAACACGTGAATGATGGGGTTATTGTAGTTGTATTTACCCTTCCTTTGTTTATGTAAGTCTCAAGGGAATTGGGGTAGTGGGTTTGGACACATGGGGTATAAAAGATTTTCACAAATGCTGGTCGGGGCCCTTGGCTAAGAGGAGACTCTGCCTTGGGCCCGCCGGTGTAATAAACTGCACTCCACTAAAAAAATAAATAAATAAATAAATAAATAAATAAATAAAATTTCTAAGTGGATAATACAGTATTGTTAATATAAGCACTATGTTTTACAGAAGGTCTCTGGGTCTTATTCATCTTGAATAACTAAAATTTGATAGTCGTTGAACAGAAAGCCTTATTTCTTTGACACCCAGGCCTTCGCAGCCACTATTCTACTCTCGGCTTCCATGAGTTGGACTGTTTTAGATAACCTGTGTACATTGAAACCATGCAATATTTGTCCTTCTGTTTCTGGCACATCTCACGTCATATAATGTCTTCCAGGTTCATACACGCTGTTACAAATGGTAACGTTTCCTTCTTTTATTTTTTCATTAAAGTATAGTTGGTTTCCAATGTTGTATTAGCTTCCAGTGTACAGCCAAGTGATTCAATTATACACACACACAGATTAGTTTTAGATTTTTTTCTATTATAGGTTATTACAAAATATTGAGTAGCTGCTATGCTTGTTATTCATTAGCTGCTTGTCGGTTATCTGCCATATATATATGTGTGTGTGTGTGTGTGTGTATGTTAATAGCAACCTCCTAGTTTTTCCTCCCTTTCCCCTTTGATACATAAGTTTATTTTCTATGTCTATGGGTCTATTTCTTTTTTGTAAGTAAGCTCATTTCTATGGGTTTTTTTCAGATTCCACATATAAGCATATCATACGATATTTTTCTCTGTCTGGCATAATTCACTTAGTAAAATAATCTCTAGTTCTCTTCATGTTGCTGGAAAAGATATTTCATTCTTTTTATGGCTGAGTAATACTCCATTGTATATGTATATATATACATATATATGTATATGTACCACATCTTCTTTATTCATTCATCTGTTGATGGACATTTAGGTTGCTTCCATATCTTGGTTATTATAGATAATCTAAAGTGAACATGTATGTGCAAGAAAATCTCCATAAGGTTATCAGCTGGATTTTCAGCAGAAACCCCTTCTATTTTAAGGCTAAATAATATGTGTATATTGTTATACATATCAGTTTATTTATGCATTATTAATATGTTATATGTATGTGTAAACACACTTTCTATATTCACTCATCCTTTGCTGGACCCTTAGGCTATTTTCATATTTTGACTATTGTGAATAAGGCTACAGTGAACATGCAGGTGCAGCTATTTCTTTGAGATCCCAATTTCAATTATTTTGGATATCTACCCAGGAGTAGATCATATTTTCAATTTTTTGAGGAACTGCCATAGTGTTTTCTCTGTCTTCCACACCCCTCTAGATGTTGCTATACTATTTCCCACCTGTGCTGTGTTAGGAGAAGCTGGAGAGAAGATGTTACTGTTTCCAGTCTAGGCAGACTCAGTATTTTAAAGAGTGTCTTATCTCTGGAGGAGCCAGATGAATGGAGAGGAAACTGAAAGTCAGTAGATGGCTAAGGCATCCAATGTTTAGCAAATCCTGAATTTTTAAATGACAAACTAACTTTCCAGGTTTGAATGGTATTTATGGTTGAAGCAGAAACCTCATGGTTTCTCTTTGGGCAGGATTTCTCAAGCTAGATAAGCAACTGAGTCACCTGAGGGCTTTTAAAAACTACTGATGCATATATACACTATCATGTGTCAAACTGCTAGCTAGTGGGAGGCTGCTCTGTAACACAGGGAGTCCAGCCTGGTGCTCTGTGATGACCCGGAGTGGTGGGATGGGAGGGAGAGGAGGCTCGAGAGGGAGGGGACAATATATATATATATACACACACACACATGTGTGTGTGTATGACTGATTCATGTGGTTGTACAGCAGAAACCAACACAACATTGTAATTTTTCTCCAATTAAAAAAAATAAATTTAAAAAATAGTAAAATGAAAAAAAAAAAAAAAACACCCTACCAATGCCTGTGTTTCATCTGCAGAGACTGACTTAGACTGGGGTGTGACTTGGGCTTTGGAGTTCTTAAAGCTCCCCCAGAGAACCTAATCTGAAGATAAAGTTGAAAACCAGTGTTTTACCTCAGTTTATCCTGTCATCTGGGCTTCCCTAGTGGCTCAGGCAGTTAAGAAGCTGCCTTCAGTGCAGGAGACCTGGATTCGATCCCTGGGTTGGGAAGGTCTCCTGGAGGAGGGCATGGCAACCCACTCTAGTATTCTTGCCTGGAGAAGCCCCATGTACAGAGGAGCATGGTGGACTACATTGCATAGGGTTGCAGAGAGTCAGACATGACTGAGTGACTAAGCACCCTGTCACCTATGTGGAGCAAGAATCTGAATAAGATGTTACAGCTACTATCCTGGTGAATTTCATGTTGTTCGTGGCCCCTGAAGATGAAAAGAGAGACTTCAGCCTCTGAGGCTGCCAGTGAGATGCTATGATTCTGATCTCCATTTAAATGCACCCAGTGGTTGCCTGGGTCCCACCAGCCAGCTTAGGGACACTTCCTGCTGAGGATGGAGAAGGGAATGGCAACCAACTCCAGTACTCTTGCCTGGAGAATTCCATTCCTGGCAGGCTATAGTCCATGGGATCACAGAGTCAGACATGACTGTGTGACTAACTTTCCTTTTTTTCCTTTTTTCTGCAGAGGAGAGGAGCTAGGAATGGCCCCAAAGTGCTTCACCAATACCTGCCCTGAGTAGGGCAAGATCCCCTAGGGGCGGAGGTGGGAACTTCAGGAAAACAGAGAAAGAGCGCCCCCCTCCCAATTAGTGCCACTTCATTTGTCACATTTATTCATGAATCAAGCATATGTAAAAGCCCTGTACTTTTGAGGCCCGTGGGTTAAACATCCCATAAGCTATTTGCAGAGTAAAAACATACTAAATGTTGGGTTGACAAAGAAGTCCATTCTGGTGTTTCTGTAACATATTATGGAAAACGCCGAGCAAACTTTTTGACCAAGCCAAAATGTTTCTATAAGATGGATTCTTTGATTTTTATTTCTGAACAGACAAGGTAACTGGGATTACCTAGAATAAGCAAGACATTTAGGCATCCTTTGAAGGAGGAGGAATCCTCTCTCTGTATCAAACCAGTTAGACTTAAGCAGCAATTTCGTTAATTAATGCTGTCACTTATTTAACAAGTATTCATTGACCTTGTCCTCACAATGAAATACAAAACTAGGAGGCCTGTCCTTGAAGCATTTGCTTATGTTCAGGTTGAAAAAATGATGTAGGGAGATGCTGCAAATGCTAGGAGAGGAGATGTGGAGGGGACACATGGAGGAAGTGGTCACATTTAATAACTTTCATGGGTGGCATGCTTGCTATTATCTCATGAAGCCAGGATTCTTTCTATTCATAGTTTACAGGAGAGGAAATTGAGGTACGGAGAGCATATGGATCTTAGTGAGTGCCACATGGCTTATTAGAACTCTAACTAAAGGAAGGTTAATGGGCTCCAGGGCTGACTTTATACGATTGAGCTCTAGTGCTTGATGGTGTCTATGTGTGTGAGTCTGCATGATGAAAGAGTCCTTTTTCTTCTAGGTAACATAGGTAACAAGTGCAATTTGGGGAGAGAAAGCTGCCCTAGAAAGTTAAAAGAGAATCAAAGAAACTTTCGGGGTTTCAGCCTGTAAGCACTTACAGATGAATGAAGTAGAGTTCCAGGTGAATGAGAAAGCACAGCATGAAAACATAGCCATGAAGGGAAACAGTGTATGATGGAACTAAAATTGAATTTTAATCTGTAATATATGAAGATACCATGAATGACTCTAAGTAGGCAGAGCTTAATCCATTTTGTTTTTAAGAAACATGCAGGGATGAACGGCAGGGAGTTGAAATGGCATTGCTGTGTGTGCTGTGTGCTAAGTCACTTCAGCTGTGTGCAAATCTGCGACCCTATGGACTGTAGCCCACCAGGCTCCTTTGTTCATGAAATTCTTCAGGCAAGAATACTGGAGTGGGTTGCCGTTTCACTCTCCAGGAGATCTTCCCGACCCAGGGATCGAACCCACACCTCTTACATCTCCTGCATTGGCAGGCAGGTTCTTTACCACTAGTGCCACACAAATAATTAGAAAAATCAACGAGGAGATTTCTGAATTTAGGCACTATGGAGAGAAGACGGTCTGAATTAAGGTAGGAATAGTGGAGAGAAAGAAGTGAAGATAGAATATGTAAAAGAATTAGAATTTATAATTCAGTGTATTAGTGACACATTCAATATGGGGCAGGGAAAAGCTAATTACGATTATTGGGTATATGGGGTGATATTGACCCATTTATACTTTCAGTTATGCAACGAAGATTTATCAAATGTTCTCATGACAGACACTGTTCAAAGCACTAGGTGATAACACTGAACAGCCCAGGCAGAGTCTCTGTCTTTAGGGATTTGCACCTTACATTGAAGAAGTGAAACAGCATTGTAATGAATAGCATTACAATAAATAGCTCAACAATGGTTCCAGTGGCAAGTGCAAGTGAAGAAATTAACAGGCTGATAAGAAAGTGAAGGTGATATTAATTTGGTTGGGAGGGCCGAGGTGAAGAAGACCTATTTGGTGAGGGAGTGTTTGAGCTTAAAACAGAGTGCAGTGAAGGACTCAGCTCTGTGAAGGGTCAGGGGAAAAGAGATTAAGACAAAGGAAACAATAAGGACCAAAGTCCTGAGACAGGACAGATGCCATGATCCAGAAATAGAGTTTAATAGAGGATGTTTAAAGTGGAGAAGGGGCTTCTGTGGTGGCTCAGATGGTAAAGAATCTGCCAGCAATGCAGGAGACCTGGGTTCAATCCCTGGGTGGGGAAGATTCCCTGGAATTGGAATTGGCAACTTGCTCTAGTATTCTTGCCTGGAAAATTCTGTGGACAGAGGGGCTACCATCCATGGGGTCGCAAAGAGTCTGGTACTCCTGAGTGACTGAGCACACACACACACATAGAAAAGATCAGTGGTCACCTGGACATGAAGAAGAGAAGACAGGGAGCATGAAGGGAAAGGGAAGAATATTCAGTACCCTATTTTTTTCTCATGTCAGCTAAAAAGCAGTATGAAAAAAAATCAGTGCAGTGGATATTTTGTTATTATTTTGATTATGGTTAAAATTTGACGTGTGTCAAAGCTTATCAAATTACATAGTTTACAAAAGTGCAGATTACTCTATGTCAACACAGTACCACAGTAAACCCCTTTTTAAAGCATCTAGAATAGAAGAAAAAGTAATATGGGGCCAAAAGTGAAATGACATTTACATATATAACTAGCATATTCATATAAAAACAGAGAAAGTGGAAGAGAAAGTATATTCAAATACACTTCAGGAAATAAATAACTTTTCTGAATTACAAACCATGCAAAGCTTTTAATCAAAAAGGCTATTAACTGCAAAATGTATAAAAATCACATAGTATTGAAGGAAATGTTAGTGATAATATGCACAGAGTAAATATGATAGGATATATTTTTAATTTATTTTATAGGATCTGGTTAACACATGGATTCTTTTTCTTCTACCAATTATGTATATAGTTAATATAATTTATACAATTATATTTACATGTTATTTAAATTTATATTTTTGTACTTATTTATATTTGCACAAGCAGGAAAGAATAAACAAAAAGAACTAAGAGGGGACTTCCCTGGTGGCTCATTGGTAAAGAAACCACCCTCTAATGCAGGAGAAGACGTGGGTTCAATCTCTGGGCTGGGAAGATCCCACATGCCATGGGACAACTAAGCCCTTGAACCACAACTACTGAGCTTGTGCTCTATAGTCCAGGACCCACAACTACTCTGCCCACAAGCTGCAATTAACCACAGCCTGCATACCTAGAACCTGTGCTCCACAGCAAGAGAAGCCACCTCAATGAGAAGCCTGTGCACTGCAATGAGAGTAGTCACTACTTGCTGCAACTCAAGAAAGCCTTTGCTCAGCAATGGAGACCCAATGCAGCCATTAATGAATTAATTAAATCATAAAAAAGAACTTTTTGGAAGTCAAGCATCTAATAAAGTGTATGTATCAAGATCTGGCAGGATTGCTCAATGCCAAAGGCCGCATGTACTACCTGAGCTAAAAAAGAGTCCTAAACAGAAGAGCTCACTGCATAGTTCTCATCTCTCTTGTGATACCTGATATTTCTCTGTCTGAGATGGTTTTTTATAGTACAAAGTCTTCTGGAAAGAATAATTATCACTTAATATTGTCCATCTCTTTAATCAGAACAAAACTTTAAAAAAATTATAGAAAGGAACACCTATTGATAACCGTTAAAAAAGAGTGGGGATGGTTTCACTAGGAGAATGTTCTATAGCAAGAAGGAACATGAACACATAAGAGGTCAATAGGAATACAGAAGAAGTTTTTAAACATTCAAAAGGTTAGTGATAGGAAAACAAAGACAGTTTTGCATACTTGGCTGGCTTTTTTCCCCCTAGAATTTGCAAAAATCGATTTCTGAATTGATGCTTTTCATCCTGAGGATACCAGAACAATTCGAAAAATGAAAACTTCAACTTTCTCCAAATCAACTTACTCCCTCAGTCTAGTCAGATTTCTTTAGTCCAGTGTAATCAGTTCTATTCCATCTTTTGAGGAGCCATGAAGAAAAAAAAATTTAAATGGGAAGTTGATGTATCTTTATTCTACTTTGTATTCATCCTTTCTCTCTGATGTTAATGGTCATAGAATTTATGCTCTCGCTAAAAAGTTGATGTTTTGCTGTACTAAGCAAGAACTTACTTTATGACTTATACATAATATTGGCTTCCTTGGTGGTTTAGCAGTAAAGAATCATCCTGCAGTGTAGTAGACTTGCAGGAATTGTTGTCCAGTCGTTCAGTTCAGTTCAGTCACTCAGTCATGTGCGACTCTGCGACCCCATGAACCACAACAGGCCAGGCTTCCCTGCCCTTTACCAACTCCAGGAGTCCACCCAAACCCATGTCCCTTGAGTCAGTGATGCCATCCAGCCATCTCATCCTCTTTCATCCCCTTCTTCTCCTGCCCCCAATCCCTCCCAACATCAGGGTCTTTTCCAATGAGTCAAGTCTTCCCATGAGGTGGCCAAAGTATTGGAGTTTCAGCTTCAGCATCAGTCCTTCCAATGAACACCCAGGACTGATCTCCTTTAGGATGGACTGGTTGGATCTCCTTGCAGTCCAAGGGACTCTCAAGTGTCTTCTCCAATACCACAGTTCAAAAGCATCAATTCTTCAACACTCAGCTTTCTTTACAGTCCAACTCTCACGTCCATACGTGACCACTTGAAAAACCATAGCCTTGACTAGACGGACCTTTGTTGGCAAAGTAATGTCTCTGCTTTTTAATATGCTGTCTAGGTTGATCATAACTTCCCTTCCAAGGAGTAGTTGCGTCCAACTCTTTGTGACCCCATCTACTGCAGCACGCCAGGCTTCCCTGTTCTTCATCATCTCCCGGAGCTTTCTCAAACTCATGTCCATTGAGTTGGTGATGCCATCCAACCATCTCATCCTCTGCCATCCCCTTCTCCTCCTGCCTTCAATCTTTCCCAGCATCAGGGTCTTTTCTAATGAGTCAGTTTTCCACATCAGGTAGCCAAAGTATCAGCTTCAGCATCAATCCTTCCAATGAACATTCAGGGTTGATTTTCTTTAGGATTGACTGGTTTTATCTGTTTTCAGTCCAAGGGACTCTCAAGAGTCTTCTCCAAAACCACAGTTCAGAAGCATCGATTCTTCAACGCTCAGCCTTCTTTATGGTCCAACTCTCACATCCATACATGAACTGGAAAAACCATAGCTTTGACTACACCTTTGTTGGCAAAGCAATATCTCTGCTTTTTAATACACTGTCTAGGTTTGTCGTAACTTTTCTTCCAAGGAGCAAGTGTCTTTTAATTTAGTGGCTGCAGTCACCATCTACAGTGATTTTGGAGCCCAAGAAAAGAGAGTCTGTCACTGTTTTGTTCCCCCATCTATTTGCTATGAAGTGATGAGAAAGGATGCCCTGATCTTAAGTTTTTGAATGTTGAGTTTAAACCAGCTTTTTCACTCTCCGTTTTCACCTTCATCAAGAGACTCTTTAGTTCCTCTTCACTTTCTGCCATAAGTGAGGTGTTATCTGCATGTCTGAGGTTATTGATATTTCTCCCAGCAATCTTGATTCCAGCTTGTGCTTCATCCAGCCCAGCGTTTCTCATGATGTACTCTGTGTATAAGTTAAATAAGCAGGGTGACAATATACAGCCTTGATGTCCTCCTTTCTCAATATGGAACCAGTCTGTTGCTCCATGTCTTATTCTAACTGTTGCTTCTTGATCTGCATACAGTTTTCTCAGGAGGTAGGTAAGGTAAGTAAGATATTCCCATCTCTTGAAGACTTTTCCAGTTTGTTGTGATCCATGAAGTCAAAGGCTTAGCATAGTCAATGAAGCAGAAGTAGATGTTTTTCTGGAACTCTCTTGCTTTTTCTATGATTCAACGGATGTTGACAATTTTATCTCTGGTTCTTCTGCCTTTTCTAAATCCAGCTTGAACATCTGGAAGTTCTTGCTTCAGGTTCTGTTGAAGCCTAGCTTGGAGAATTCTCAGCACTACTTTGTTAGTGTATGAGATAAGTGCAATTGTATGGTAGTCTGAGCATTCTTTGGCATTGCCTTTCTTTCAGATTGGAATGAAAACTGACCTTTTCCAGTCCTGTGGTCACTGCTGAGTTTTCCAAATTGGCTGTCATATTGAGTGCAGCATGTTAACAGCATCATCTTTCAGGATTTGAAATAGCTCAGCTGGAATTCCATCACCTCCACTGGCTTTGTTTGTAGTGATGCGTCCTAAGGCCCACTTGACTTCACACTCTACGATGTCTGGCTATAGGTGAGTGATTACACTATCATGGTTATCTGGGTCATTAAGGTCTTTTTTGTAGAGTTCTTCTGTATATTCTTGCCGCCTCTTCTTAATATAGTCTGCTTCTGTTAGGTCCATACCATTTCTGTCCTTTATTGTGCAACTTTGCATGAAATGTTCCTTAGTATCTCTAATTTTCTTGAACTGATCTCTAGTCTTTCCCATTCTATTGTTTTCCTCCATTTCTTTGCATTAATCATTTAGGAAGGCTTTCTTACCTTTTCTTGCTATTCTTTGGAACTCTGCATTCCTTTGGGTATATCTTTCCTTTTCTTCTTTGCCTTTCACTTCTTTCCTCAGCTATTTGTAGGAGACATAGGGTCAATCCCTGGGGCAGGAAAATACTCTGGAGGAGGAAATGGCAACCCATTTCAGTATTCTTGCCTGGAAAATTGCATGGACAGAGGAGCCTGTTGGGCTACAGTTCATGGGGTTGCAAGAACACACACACTCACATATAAATACACATGCATAATATTATATATATATATATATATATATATATATATATATATATATATAATGATTTTATAAGCAAGCACTTATTTTGCTGGGCTGTGTATCATGGGAAATTTTAAGGCTGTGCCCTTGAAACAATTGCAAACTATGTTGAGAGGAGAAGGGTTTGTATGTGAAACATCCAGGGAAAAATTCAAAGGCAAGTAAAACAAGGGATAGCCTGGTTACTGCAATCCCCTGACCAGCTTTTCCAATTATAAAATCCATTTCCTTATACTAAATACCACTTTTTATGAATTCATTTTTTTAAGATATAAGAAAATCTAATCTTTCCAAATCTCTAGCTAAGCTTACACTTCTGGCACTTAAATAGTAATCTCATGTTGCAACCTACAAGCAATGATGTTTTCCAGAATTTCAAGTGATCTCTTTCTGGTTATAATATACCTTCAGTATGGCCTTTATTCTGCTGCAGAAACCAACCTTGGCCTACTTATTTGCAACTAAAATTTCCTGACTTTTGGGCCATATCTCAAATGCCCTGCAGCCTTGTCTGTCCAAATCCTACTATTTATTGCCCATATACCAAATCCTCCAATGAACCTTCTTTGCTCCCTATGGAAGGGATCTCATCTCTAAATATTAGTCATTTACTTATCTGTTCAAATAATATTTATTAAACTATGTCACACATGTTATATTAGAGATAAACACAAATTACTAAGGGAACTCTCAGAATTGCTATCTTTTGGGCTTGATGTAGGATAAAGTAGAAAGTGGATGAAGATAAATCTTAAAAAGTAGAACTAAAAGCTATCATAAAATGTCTTGTATTCCTTGGTAAGGAATTTAGATTGTAATCTTGTATAATACTTCTGTGAGATTTTATATTTTCAAACAGGACAGTACAGTCTTATGTTGAAATCACTGGGGCATATGCCTTACTATCTTTCTTGAATGTGAAATCCTTAAAGACAAAGACTGTGTTTCATTCATCATTAGATATTCCACATTACTTTCAGTGTAGACCTAGATCATGCCTCTCGTTCAATGGAGTTCTAGAAGTCCAGAGAGACAGCAAAGCTCTCCCTTAAAAATCTGCCTAAAGTTTAGGTGAGCTAACGGGATCAGCTGGTTAAGTAAACATTGAAATTAATATATTCAAATGAACTCATATGATTCTATGTGAGTTTTCTTTAATGTCAAGCCAAACTAGTGCAGAAAATATGATTGTTCAAGTTCCTTTAGCAAAGTGAACTCGCCCACGTTGCACATGTATAAGGTTTCAACACTAATTAGTGTACTAAAAAGAGCTTCTAATATGATAGAGTGTATTCACCATAATGTTGCTATGAGAACTTGCCATTTATATTTTCATAAGTGCAATTTTTCTCACTGAAGCATCTACAGAAAGATCAAGCATTATTTTTCATGATATACCTTGCATGCTCCTGCTGCTAAGTCGCTTCAGTAGTGTCCGACTCTGTGCGACCCCAAAGACGGCAGCCCACCAGGCTCCCCCCATCCCTGTGATTCTCCAGGCAAGAACCCTGGAGTGGGTTGCCATTTCTTTCTCCAGTGCATGAAAGTGAAAAGCAAAAGCGAAGCCACTCAGTCATGTCCAATATGCAGAGACCCCAGGGACTGCAGCCTACCAGGCTCCTCCATCCATGGGATTTTCCAGGCAAGAGTACTGGAGTGGGGTGTCATTATCTTCTCCTCATATGGATAGGCTATTTCTGAACTGTCTTGTAGAATGGAATACCACTTGTCTTAGAGTCACATTACCTAGCAGAGGAATAAAAGGACTGATTCTTCCTTTGTATTTGGAAAGTAAGGGATTAAGGAGAGTTTATTACAAGAAAGTGAAAATCATTGTCCCAACCAGTTCCTGGGACACATGTCTAAGCCTGAAAGAGAATGGATGGATAATTTCCTATCCTGAGGGAATGAAAACACTGGAGAAGAAAATGACTGAACATCCTGGGCTCCCCGGTTCTCTACACAGGGGAAGATAACTTAGACTGGGTCAGCTATTCTCCAAGCATTTGAATACCAGCCAATTAAAATGGCTCATAATTATAGAGCAGTCCTTTAAGAATTTCTGCTTTGGAGTGGTTAAAAGATGAATTCTGGCTATGACCTGAGGATCTACTCCCACGATTAAGGGTTTAGTCTATGGTTTCCTTGAGATAGAGGAGTTTGGGTTCAGACTACTTCCTCTGGGTGTTTCTGCATTACTCAAGATGAACTATTCTTCAAAAGGGTATAAAACTAAAAGAAGCCACCAGGATAATGCTTTCCCAGTTTTTAATAACAGATCACTGTGTTCAATGCAAGGAAGTTCAAGTTTAAAAATAAGTGCTGCATCTGAAGCCAATTAAGGAGAGAGATCATTATTTTCTTGCTGTTTGAATCCAATTTTTAAAAAGCACAAAGGGGTTATTTAAATGGCAACAAATGCACTGTAGAATCTTTCTCCCTGACTACAAAGCAATCTGTTGTATTCGAGGTTAGACTAGCGAAACAATTGAGATCCTGACAAAGTAGCAGGGAAAATAAGGGTTATTAGGAACAGAATATCTAAATCAATATTATGCTTTGTTTAATTAATATGTACTTTTCTGTTGCCAAGGAAGATGTATTAGTGCAAAAGCACAATAATACTATCACTCAAGCCTGTAAATAAAGTTAAATGAAGAACAAGTGAGCCTTGATAGTTACATACATATTTCTGTGTATTTACCAAGTTTTGGAAAAGTCAATAGAGTAATGATACTAAATATTTTAAAGAGTAACACCCATGTGATTAGATACTAAAATAATGCTTCTCTTGGATGGTAGGGAGAAGGAAATGGCAACCCACTCCAGTATTCTTGCCTGGAGGATCCTGTGAACAGAGGAGCCTGGAGGGCTGCTGTCCATAGGGTCTCATAGAGTTGGACACAACGGAAGCAACTTAGCAAGCATGCATGCATTGGAGAAGGAACTGGCCACCCACTCTGGTATTCTTGCCTGGAGAATCCTGTGGACAGAGGGGCCTGGAGGGCTGCTGTCCATAGGGTCGCATAGAGTTGGACACAATGGAAGCAACTTAGCAGCAGCAGCAGCTTGGGTGATAACTGTCAAAAGCGAAGTTTATTTGCTAATCTCAGTGTGAGTTAGGATGAGGACAGTTCTCCCACTGAACTGTAAATGACCTGGCTGAAGCTTGGAAATGGATCATGATTATCTGCCAGAGATTATGAGGGGTCCAGTGAGGGTGAACAGGGCTGGGCTCAGAGCCTGGGGAGGGGACAGGAGCAGTATGAGAGTTTCAGGCAAAGGAGAAGAATCTGGAAAGTCAGGAGGTGCTAACCAATAATCTCAGACTGGTATGGGTCAGATTATTGGTCTAGAGATTAGACCTTTCTGAAGGGTTGATAGATGATGTTCAACAGTAACTATGACTCATTTGTTTAAATTGTAATTGGAAATTAAGGCAGTTACTGCTCCCATTAGTTTTTCTTTTTGTCATCTTTTAACACACATCTAACAGTATTGTGTCACTTAAGATAAAAACTGTCCTAGTTTAGGTGCTATTTTAAAAATTTTGCTTACCTAGTTAGGGCACCAAGGTAATTAATTACTCAGTGTCCGGGTCAGGCTCACTAAGTTAATACAACTCTTTTACTGAATCCAGAAAGAATCCTTTTCAACTTAGTTTTCATAAAGACGTCTATTTTAGGAAAACAAATATCATATATTAATACATATATATGGAATTTGGAAAAATGGTACTGATGAACCTAATTGCAGGCAGGAATAGAGATACAGATATAGAGGATGGACTTGTGGACACAGCAGAGGCAGGAGGCGGGGGGGACAAATTGAGAGAATAGCATTGACGTATATACACTATCATGTATATATGTATGTATATATGCATGTATATATATCGTGTGTGTATATGTATATATATCATGTGTATATATACATATACACACACTATACACTAGCATGACATATATACACTCTTCCACTAGATAGCTAGTGGGAAGTTGCTATATAACACAGGGGACTCAACCTGGTGCTCTGTGATAACCTAGAGGGGTGGGAAGGGGGTAGTGGGAGAGAGGTTTAAAAGGGAGGAGACATATGTATACTCATAGCTGATTCACATTGTTGTATGGCAGAAACTAATACGTTATAAAGCAATTATCCCCCAATTAAAAAATTAAATGTAATCCATACCATATGATATTTATTTGCTTATTTGTTTATATTTATACCCTAATCCCCAAGAACCTTGTGTTGGTACCAGTTAATTTAAAATAATATTCAGAGGTAACTATGGTATAATAGGTACCTCTGGTCAGGAAGCTAGAACAATAGGTGGACCCTTGAAGAATCTGATTCTTCCTATTACAAAAGGCTTTTTCTCACCAAGATAGCTGCCTGATTAGGGCAAAGTTTCAGTGTTTACCTGTTTAATGTCCACTCTATGCCCTTCCCTTACTCCACTCCCTAAAAGAGTGCTTGTTTGCTGTGCTTGGACTCCTAACAAGATATTGATCAATATAATTAATTAGCAAGCATAGAAACTTAATTTCATTTTAACTAGTTAATCAATGACAATGCTCACTTGATATATATATATATCTTACTCTCAAGACACACACACAAAGGACTATTATTAAGCAATGAGAAAGAATGCAATCCTGCCATCTGCAATAACTTGAATGGAACTTGAGGGCATTATGCTAAGTGACATAAGTCAGACAGAAAAAAACAAATACTGCATGAGATCATTGAATCTAAAAAGGCTAAACTTGTAGAAACATAGAGTAGAATGAGAGAGTAGAGAATTACTAACGCATGGGGGATGAAGGAAATGAGGAAATGTTGATCCAAGAGTACAAATTTGCAACTTAAAGATGAATAAATTCTGAGGATTTAATGCCCAGTGTAGTGATTATGGATAAAATTATTGTATTATTATTATATACTTGAACATTTTTAAAAGATGAGATCAAAATGTTCTCACTACAACAAGAAATGGTAATCATGTGATGTGATGGATGTGTTAGATCACACTATCATGGTAATTATATTGCAATATATAAGTACATTCAATTAATATGTTGTGCACCTTAAATTTACACAGTGTGATATGTCACTTACATCCCAATAAAGCTGAAAAAAGTAACACACAAATAAAATACACATGTATTTGAGTATCTATCTATCTATTACCTATCTGTCTATCTGGCATAGTTATATGCTCATAATCAAATATTTTCTGTAGCTAAAAATGTACTCTGACCACCTGAAGAGAAGAACTGACTCATTGGAAAAGACCCTGATGCTGGAAAAGATTGATGGCAGGAAGAGAAGGGGATGACAGAGGATGAGATGGTTGGATGGCATCACCGACTCAATGGACATGAGTTTGATCAAGCTCCAGGAGTTGGTGAAGGACAGGGAAGCCTGGTGTGCTGCAGTCCACGGGGTCGCAAAGAGTCGGACACAACTGAGTGAATGAACTGAACTGAAAAATGTACTCCAGCTATAAATAGTGTCATTTTATTTTATTAAACCTATAATTGGATAACAGCACCAGATGGGTAATAAGACTTTCAAGCAATATCCAGTGAAATCTTGCTACAGGCACACGCACTGAGTCACAGGTTGACATCTGCAAACAGGATATAGATAAATTAGAGGCTCTTGAAAACGGGGCACAGTTTTTTCATTCATAGCTTTTTTCTCACAGCCTTTCCTTTATCACATTCAACTCTTCCTTTCTGTTTTTTGCCCAACCTTAGTTTTCAATGTTTTCTTTGCTTAGAGTTGTCCCTAGGCAGAATGTAAATTCAACTCTTTTCTTCAGCCTCCATTTGCCTATGTTCTTAACCTCAGATCAGCTCATCTGGTGATCCTAGCTTCAGGTTGCCTTCACTCTGGGGATCCACCTGAGCTTTGCATCCTCCAACACAAATCAATGCCTGAAATACTCACTGACCTTTTAAAAGTCACCCATGCTAAGTCCTGTTCCTGCAAGGACCCCAGTTCCTAGCAATCTGTGCTTCTGAGGTCTTGAGAACCTCTTAACAAAAGCTTATAGAGTGTTTATTCAATAAAAGAAGTGACCACATGGTGAAAAGTGTAGATGTCCAAAGGAATGTATCTTATTAATGCTAATAAGTGGCTACATCTTCTTGATGAGGCCCTCTATTTTCATCCTTACAAAAATTGCTCTTCTTGTTTAAAGAATATTCATAAAATACACATACGCTTTGAAAAAATAAACAGAACTTTTTTCATTAGCGAAGACAGAGCTCCTGTCTTATTCTGTATTCTACAAACCCTCTCAGATCTCAGCACCTGCCATGTGGAGTGAGGAGTTAGTCAGGAGAGTGACGTAGTAGATGAAGAACAATTCCACACAACATTCTACCATGTGAACTTTCAGGGTGCTGTGCAAAACACTTTAAAAGTCAGCATGGTACCTGCAGAAGTGCCATATCTACTTGAGTTTTGATGTGATTTTTAGCCTGGCAAGGGAAGACCAAGAATGCAGCATGCCATCACAACTTCTGTAAGCGCTAAGCCAAGTAATCCGAGGCTGTGCCCTGATGTGCTTAACCATGACTTACTTTCCTCTCAACAGTATTGTCATTTGAATATATAATTAGAGGTTATTGTTTTTAAAAGAAACTTCCAGTATTTATTAGAATTATTTGAAATTAATTATTATGGTGCATTCATATTTCATCCTAAGGACCATATTAGGTGAAATTTAGAAGAATTGATGCCTTTGAACTGTGGTGTTGGAGAAGATGCTTTATAGTCCCTTGGACTGCAAGGAGATTCAACTGGTCCATCCTAAAGGAGATCAGTCCTGGGTGTTCATTGGAAGGACTGATGTTGAAGCTGAAACTCCAATACTTTGGTCACCTGATGCAAAGAGCTGACTCATTTGAAAAGAACCTGATGCTGGGAAAGGTTGAAGGCAGGAGAAGAAGGGGACAACAGAGGATGAGATGGTTCGATGGCATCATTGACTCAGGGGACATGCCTTTGGGTGGACTCTGGGAGTTGGTGACGGACAGGGAAGCCTGGCGTTCTGGGATTCACAGGGTCGAAAAAAGTTGGACATGACTGAGTGACTGAACTGAACTGAACTGACTGAAAGTATACAGTAGAATTTCCTTGAACATATTATTACAGTACTAAAACAATGATATTTTCTTACTATAAAAAAACAGCAATTGACTCCAGTAATATTTTAGAACTGTTACTGTTGGTGGCAGGATATTTTAATTATCATTCTAGAACTTTATTATCTTTTGTTTAAAAAGTAGCATATAGCTTTTTTTTTCCAATCTATGGACTATATCAGTTGCTTATATTCTAAGAACATAATTGGTGATTTAATAAAACCAATGAAAATGTGGAAACATTAGGAATGTTGCAGAACAAATCAACAAATATTGACATGCATGAAGCAGTAATTTAAGAAGTAACGTAGATTTGAGTTAAATCACTAAAATTGATTCTCAGGAACGTGACTTATCATCTCTAGAACTGACCAAAGGCTCTGCGTAAATATATGACTGAAAAGATTGGGAATGCAAAATTTCATTCACAACAATAAGCGGGAGCAATCCTAGGGAAGTAGATCTGAATCGTGACTTTAATTTGTAACAGGAAAGCTGGTCAATGTGCTTGTGCTTGGCCGCTCAGTCCTGACTCTTTGGGAGACTTTGGACTGTTGCCCGCCAAGCTCCTCTGTCCATGGGATTTTTCAGGCAAGAATATTGGAGTGGGTTACCATTTTCCTTTTCCAGGGGATTTTCCTGACCCAGGGATCAAACCCAAGTTTGTTCTGTGTCGCCTGCAATGCTGATGGATTCTTTACCCCCTGAACCATTGGGGAAGCCCCGAGCTAGTCAATATCACTGCAGAATTCAGAGAAAGACTATCTGATCAGAAGAGGGGCGAGGTGACCAATTAAAAAAAATAAAGCTAAAATAAATAAAATTTAAAAAGCTAAAGGTACAAACTAGTTTAGGCTCATAGTAGTTGGAACCTTTTTATGAAATCAGTCATTCACTCTACATTAACTTACAGCTGTTAAACATTAAAATAATACTACTAACTCCTCTTCTCTCATTCTATTTATAATTTAATTTTCCATATAGCTTGGAATGCTTTAAATTGCTAAGATAAGAATTATTTTATTCACTGACTCATCTGCTTACACATTCACGCAACAAATTTTGATTGCCAAATGTTTCTGTATTCTTTTCTGGATTGCAGGGAAAGAACTTATACCTTCATTTACCAGTCTTTTTTTTTTTTTTCAGTGGGTTTTGTCATACATTGATATGAATCAGCCATAGATTTACACTTATTCCCCATCCCTTTACCAGTCTTTCCCCAAATTTTTGGTTTAGAGTTTACCCATGAGACAGACTCTCATGAGATTTGGAAGGCGGTAGAGAAGAAGTTGGGCTTTCCTGGTGGCTTGGCAGTAAAGAATCTGCTGTAATGCAGGAGATGGAAGACACAGTTTCGATCCTTGGGTCAGGAAGATCCCCTGGAGAAGGAGATGACAATTCACTCCAGTATTCTTGCCGGGCAAATCCCAAGGACAGAGGAGCCTGGTGAGCTACAGTCCATGGGGTCACAAAGAGTTGGACACGACTTAATGACTAAACAACTACAACAAGAGAATGTAGTATTCTCCAGGAATGCTTGCCAAGAGCCTGGTGAGTGCATAGCAGGAGGTCACAGTCCCAGGTATGTTGGGGAGGTTCATCCACTTTGCTGCCACTGGCTACTGGCATTGGTGGCAGTAACTTCACTGACCTTTGCCCCCTCAGCTCTTCCAACAGTGTGTAAGCTTCATATTTTTGCATCAACATACTCTCTCATTGGAATTATTAGAGAAGCTTCTGTCTTCTCTCTCCAATCCTGATATATGTGTGGTCTTATTTATTTGGCCAGGTAAATATATTATTTTCACTACCAGCAGAGAAAATTGTGCTATTTTAGGTGATAATTGCATATAAGCAGAATGGTTTTTTTTCTTGAAATACTCTTATTTTAACAACTGCCATAACAACAAAGCTATACCATCAAAGAGAAGCTGATAGAAGTGTTTTTCTTTCTTTCTCTTTTTTGTTAAACCTCTTCAGTTTGTGACTTTTACCAACTTCAGTTCATTCAAAATGTATCCACAATGTCTAAACACTAGGATAAGGAAGAATACAACTGAATTTAAAATAGTGTCTATTTTACCTTAACCTATGTATTTTCTGTTCAAAAAGAAGAGAGAGGGTTCACTTGACTATGTTATTTATGTGATTTTCTGCCACAAGTTGCAGAGAATTGCCTAGTATTCCAGGAAACATCTTCTGATAAGTCTAGAATTCCCTATCAAGTAAAAACTTCTTGTTATAATTTCATGCTGACAATAGACTTTTTTGCCCATCAGATGCCAATGTCTGTTGTCGTCTGTTGCTGCTGTTTGTTTGTGGGAGAAATTTGAAATGCCCATTTTTTTTTTTTTTTGAGAGAAGATGGCAACATAATCAGGCATCATTATTACTCCAGACTCATTTCCACGTTTCAAGATACCATGGATAGGATTAATGATGATCATTAAGGAAAAAGGGTCGAAGCAGATAAGATCTGAAGAGAATGCGATCATCATAGTGTGCAGATGGATAGAAATGGAGAAAACGCCCCATTAGCAGCTCAGCAATTAAAGCCATTTCTCTTAAGAGCAGATGTGCAGTGTTCTTCATGGAATATGGTGTATACTTGAAAGGACATGTGGGGAAACAGAGTTGAGTGTACCTACCATTTTGTAAGTTCATGGGATAATGAAATGATTAATTGGGAAAATAGATTTTGGGGTTTTCTTTTTGTTCAGATAAAGTCTTGATTTCCATTCCTTTCTTGCATTACCCTTAGACTATTTCTTGGCTCTGTCACTAACATTAAAATAAGCTCTATCATCCAAGGCCTTTTCTCACCTTAACATAGAAAGAACATTAGAAGCATGACCTTGCTGAAGTGATAGATCAAATTGTAATGATGGGGATCACAGGAAAAGTCTTGCTCATAACCGAAAACTCTGTTCAACTTTTTAGTTCCAAACTCTTTGAAAATACCAACTTAAAATGTTGGGTTCTTGGCCCTTCCAAAATGCAGTGTCCTGGGGTGAAGCAAGAAATTTCTCTGCTGTCAGTCATGGTACCCTCCATAGTAATCACCTGTCATGTATGTTACCACCATTTGTTATGAATCTACATTATTACTTCTCTTCAGGTGGCTAAACAGAACCATTATCATGGCTCCATATCTTGCTGGCCTCTATTCCAATTTAATGCTACTGTTGGTCTGTGTTTTAAACAGCCTTGTTTTTAATTTCCGAAGGCGATCCGTTTGAACAGGAAAACTGTTACTGATATGCAAATTATGTACTGTATTTCACTCTGCATTATTCATTTTCATCATTCACCTCATGTTGCTTTTCTTGGCAGAGAGCACAGGATTTTGAAAAAGTACATTCCTAGTGCCCTGGTTGTCACTGGGAAGACTCAGAGGAATCGGGTGGAGAGGGAGGTGGGAGGGGGGATCGGGATTGGGAATACATGTAAATCCATGGCTGATTCATATCAATGTATGACAAAACCCACTGGAAAAAAAAAAAAAAAAAAAAAAAAAAAAAAAAAAAACCAAGTGATTTTTCTCCAATCTGATTTCTTAGGGTTCATCTCTTTTTCTGTCAGATTTGGGGCCTGTTGACCTAGGTGGATTTGCATAGCTAATAATAAGTCTAAAGTAAAAAACCAAAAAACCAAAATCACATCTTTTCCAAGTGGGTTTCAAAAGGTAAGAAACTGATTTAGGGATGATGTTGAGGGCAAATGTTCAACAGTAATATCAGTTCCTTTCACTTATAATAAACGATTAATATCTGGAGCCCTCGACTGCTTTATGTCAGATATAAAATAGCCAAGTGAAAGTCTCAGGTGTGAGAATGTTCCATTGGGAGCAGCTTTCCTTCCTTGTGGGTAAAGGCAATTCTTCAATCAGATTTGTGCAAATGGCCAAGATTTTTGTTGTGTATTTCCATGATTAATCCCCAACTTCTCATTTTTGTGAAAATGTCTATAAGATACATTTCAGTTATAGAAGTGCTACAGATCTCTTTCTTGAAAAAATCTCACTGACACTAATTAAAGTTCAGAAGAATCGATGCTATATATATATTTTTTTGTAGCTGAATTTCTATCCTGATGATTATTTTAGGACTGCCATAGTTTTGAATCATCTCACTTCCTGTAGCTCCTTTTGATTTTTCAGCTTCAGGGCAGAAATGATCAATTTGCCCTTTTTGAGGGCTCATGTCTCCCTCAAGGTCACCTTAAAACACCTTTGTCTTTCATATTAATCATGGCATATTTGCCTCTGTTCTGGGATTACTTTTCCCCTTTGTGAATATGTATCATCTCTCATCTCTCAAATTATTGCAGAAATTCTGCCTAGCTTGTTATTTCATCTGTTTGTCAAAAGGAATGTATCTATATGGAAAGTGTTATACAGTGGCAGGTTTTGCACAGAAGTTCACATTTAAGATAATGAGAGAACATAAACATTTCATTGAAAATAATCAGCCTTACATGCAAAATGTATATGCCTATGGGAGGTGATTTCATCTGTTTAACAAAAGTATATTTGCTCTGTATTTTGAACCCAGCCTTGTGCTGAGTGCTGAGTAGCAAAGATGAGCAAGGCACTAGCTCTGCCATCAAGATCTGTGATGCAGGGAGAGACGTACTGGAGTGGAAGCTCCCTGCAGTGTGATAATTCTGTGTAGCAGTGCTTGTACCAGGTATCCTTCAATAGGAGAGAGGCTGCTCTTTCCTGACCTTCTTTAATGGGATGGGAGGATGTGGTTGAGACTTTTATACTTAAATCTGGATGAACATGTGAATGTCCAAGGTCATGTAGCTGCAGTAACTTGACTCAACCTAAGAGTTAGATGACCTATATATATTCTATTTGCTTTTAATAACTGTGAGGCATGTGGCCATCTCATTTTAAAAAATGACATTCTGCTTAGAAACTTCATTTGCTTAAGCAAATTGATATGCTCCTTTCTATAGATTAATTGGGAAGGAACATTAATTTCATGTACTTTTGAAGACGAAAAATGATGGGCTATGAGAAATGTGGAAAGGTCAAGAAATTAGAGCATAAAGGAGACATTTTATTGTTTATCGTGTAAGGAGTATTGACATTACTTCTTTTTTCTAAACAGTCACAAGGATAGAACAGAGTCTACATTTTATCCTTTTCTGATAGTGGGCTTAGTTGGGCAGCTGAGAAAAGAAATAAAAGAGAGAGGCTGAAAAGCCTAAATAGAACTTCATCTACTTCACAATGTTGAAAAAGCCCAACCCTGTACCATAAATGTAAATTACCTGGATTTCATCTATTGTTGAGTGAAAAATGGCTTGCATGTGTAATGTGATCCCATTTAAATGAAACTGTGGAAATAGTTTATAAAATTTCATTCTTACCTATGACATAAAATACACGTCGTATAGTCCCTAAAGAGATGCCTGGAAGGTGGTTCTCCAAAATATCACAATGATTATTTTGTGTTGAGATTTGAAAACTTTTACTCTTTTACTGTTTTCTATTATACTGTTTTGTTTTCTTTTAATTTTCAAAAGTTAGTTCATAAAATGTACCACTATAAACCAGACATGGTGCTATGCTCTGAATATACAATATAAAGCAAGTGTTTTTAATATTTCCCTTATGAATACATATTATTTTTAATAACTGATAGTAACAATGTAGTCATAAACTGGAAAAATTGAGCAATAATAATTTTTTAAACTCAGAGATTCAATATAACCTAGGGATATTTGATAAAGAAATATTTAAGAGGCATCAGTCTGTCAGATGTATTAGTATAGTCTAACACCTTAAGGATCCTGAACCCAAAGAAATTAGAGTGAGTTTTTAGCATCATAATATGCTTTTCTCCAAGAATATTTAAACTTTTTGTTTAGATTGGGGTTCTTTCCTATGGTTAAACTATATTTCCATCTCCTTGCAGATAAATTTTTGTTAAGTTTTAGCTTTGCTCTTTAGTTGGAAATGAGAGGTAAGTGACCTTGATAAATAGAGATAGGCTGGAGAAAGTTTGTAGAGATGACAAATTTTGTAAAGTAATTTATAAGGTTATTCAAGCGATACATAAAAGCCAGGAGAAGCTTGATTTACATCGTTACAAGAGGGCAGATAACGGAAAGATTAAATTAAAAGACGGGCCACACAAAACATGTCTGAACGTGAATAGCGTGTTAGAATTATTTCCCCAGGGAAAATGTGTAGCCTTCAGTGCTAAGACTATATACAAAGTAGATGTTTTCTTTATGAAACAAATCCTTTAAGACATACCTTAAAACAAAATTGTAGTTACGTTCTGTGGCAAAGTGTGTGTGTATGTGTGTAACATTTAAAATAATCCAAATTTATATCCTAAAACCTTAAAATTCAAGGAGTCTTTTTCTCTTTTTTTAAGTTTTGAAATTACCAACTTTGTTTATTTCAAATGTTTGGAGAGTATAAATATCATTAATAACAAACTTATTAATGATATAACAAATGTATCATTATTAAATGATAATGTGTGAGTGAGATAAAAAAAGCATAGGCGATAAGAGAGCAAAAGGAAATTTGAGCTCGGAATCTAAGAAAACAGTTAGTAGCTAATCCTTCAGCCTGAATTTTTGAATTATTCAAGTACAGTTGCTTCCCAATGCTGTGTTAGTTTCTTGCGGTATAGCAAAGTGCGTCGGTCACACATAACATGTTGTTGTGAAGGTGTTAGTTGCTTAGTACCTGACTCTGTGAACCCATGTACTGTAGCCCACCAGGCTCCTCTGTCGTGGAATTCTCCAGACAAGAATACTAGAGTGGGCTGCCATTTCCTTTTCCAGGGGATCTTCCCGACCCTTTTTAAAGATTTCCTTCCCATTTAGTTCACCACAGATCACTGAGTAGAGTTTCCTGTGCTAGACTGCAGGTTCTCATTTGTTATCTATTTTATACATAGTAGTGTACATATATTAGTCCCAATCTCCCAATTTATCCCACCCTCCTCACTTGCTCCCTTGGTAATCATAGTTTTTTCTCTACATCTGGGACTCTATTTCTGCTTTTTGAATAAGCTCATCTCTACCATTTTTCTAGATTCCATACATAAGTGATATTATACAGTATTTGTTTTTCTCTTTCTGACTTACTTCTCTCTGTATGAAATTCTCCAGATCTATCCATATCTCTGCAAATGTCACTATTTCATTACTTTATATGGCTGAGTAATATTCCGTTATATGTGTGTACCACATCTTTATCCATTCCTCTGTTGATGGACAGTTAGGTTGCATCCATGTCCTGGCTATTACAAACAGTGTTGGAATGACATAAATCACAGCAAGACCTTTTTTGACCCACCTGATAGACTAATGAGAATAAAAACAAAAATAAACAAATGGGAACTAATGAAACTTATGATCATTTGCATATCAAAAGAAATAATAGATAAAACCAAAAGACAACCCTCAGAATGGGAGAATAATTGCAAATGAAGCAACTGACAAAGGATTAATCTAAATATACAAACAGCTCATGCAGCTCAATATAAAAAACCAAAACCAACCAAACAAACAACCCAATCAAAAAAATGGTAGGAATTAATCTCATAAGTATAAAGCAGCTCATGCAGCTCAATTCGAGAAAAATAAGTGACCCAGTCAAAAAATGGGCCAGAGAACTAAACAGACATTTCTCTGAAGAAGGCATACAGATGGCTAACAAACACATGAAAAGATGCTCAACATCACCCATTATCAGAGGAATACAAATTAAAACCACAATGAGGTACCATCTCACGCCAGTCAGAATGGCTGCTATCAAAAAGTTTACAAACAATAAATGCTGGAAAGGGTGCAGAGAAAAGGGAAACTCTTACACTGTTGGTGGGAATGTAAACTAGTACAGCCACCATGGAGAACAGTGTGGAGATTCCTTGAAAAACTGGAAATAGAACTGCCATATGACCCAGCAATCCCACGGCTGGGCATACACACTGAGGAAACCAGAATTGAAAGAGACACATGTACCCCAGTGTTCATCACAGCACTGTTTACAATAGCCAGGACATGGAAGCAACCTAGATGTCCACTGGCAGACGAATGGATAAGAAAGCTGTGGTACATATACACCGTGGAGTATTACTCAGCTATTAAAAAGAATGCATTTGAATCAGTTCTTTTTTTTTTTGAATCAGTTCTAATGAGGTGGAGGAAACTGGAGCCTATTATACAGAGCGAAGTAAGTCAGAAAGAAAAACACCAATACAGTATATTAACGCATATATATGGAATTTAGAAAGATGGTAACAATGACACTATATGCAAGACAGCAAAAGAGACACAGATGTAAAGAACAGACTTTTGGACTCTGTGGGAGAAGTCGAGGGTGGGGTGATTTGAGAGAGTAGCATTGAAACATGTATATTACCATATGTGAAATAGATCGCCAGTCCAGGTTTGATGCATGAGACAGGGCGCTCAGGGCTGGTGCACTGGGATGACCCTAAGGGATGGGATGGGGAGGGAGGTGGGAGGGGGGTTCAGGATGGGGGACACATGTACACCCATGGCTGATTCATGTCATTGTATGGTAAAAACCACTACAATATTGTAATTAGCCTCCAATTAAAATAAATAAATTAATTTTAAAAAATGGTAGAAAGATCTAAATAGAAATTTTTCCAAAGAAGACATATGGATAGCCAATAAACACATGGAAAGATGCTCAGCATCACTAATTATTAGACAAATGCAAATTGAAACTACAAAGAGGTATCACTTCACACCAGTCAGAATGGCCATCATCAAAAAATCTACAAACAATGAATGCTGGAGAGGGTGTGGAGAAAAGGGAACCCTCTTACACTTTTGGTGGAAATGTAAGTTGAGGCAGCCACTATGGAGAACAGTAGCTAACATATGACTCAGCAGTCTTCTTCCTCCCAGGCATATATCGGGAGGTGAAATGTTGTTGCTGAACCATGAAAGATACCGGGCTTCTTGGCCTCCGAAGGAGAAGAATTCAATACGGGGTCAGAGACGAGGCTTGATCACTCAGAGCTTTTGTGTAATAAAGTTTTATTAAAGTATAAAAGAGATAGAGAAAGCTTCTGACATAGACATCAGAAGGGGGCAGAAAGAATACCCTCCTGCTAGTCTTTAGCTGAATGTTATATAGCTACTAGCAGTCTGATAATTAAAGAAAGGAATGTCTCAAAACTCAGAGAATGTCACCAGGCCACTCACCCACAAGATGCATTTTGAGATAATCTTGGCATGAGGTGAGTCATCCTGGGCCATAAAGTGATTGACAGGAATCTTGAAGAAAGGCAGATTTCCATACAAATATATAGTTTCATTAACATGGATTAGGAGAACAATGTATGAGTGTAACACTTTGGTTTGTCAAGTCGGTTCTGATACTTGGAGACAGAGTCTGGGGTAAATGCATAGTACATTAGCATAGCTTAAGGCAAACATTTCCATAAAAAAATGTTTTGGTTAGCTCAAGGTCTGAGAAAAGTTAAGTTCAGGTGGAACCAGGTGTCATTATGGCAACACAGAATTTTAAGAGAAATCTCTTTTTAAATTTGTATGAAGAAGGGGAAAAAATGTAACACTAGTTTGTTTCCTCCTGCCGCTTAAGAGAGAGATTAAAAAATGTCTGACACTTGCAGCCTATTTCCTCTGTTTGGAGACCCCTGGCCTTCCTGCCTGTTACCTTCTCAGAGAAAACCATAATTCAAAAAGATGTAAATCTGAATGCTTTTTCTACCACAGATTTCCAATCATCTAAAGCCATCACTTATTAAGGATCAAGAGGACCAAGGTTTTGAAGGACCAAGGTTAGAGAATGCTCCAATCCTTTAATAAACTTCACATTTAGCTAAATTTTTATCCTAAAATATATTATAATATTTGATTTTTGAATAAAATAAACACATGTAGATTATATGGATGAATAATAGTGATCTAGAAGCTTATAAGCATGCATATACAAACGCAAGACTAGTCTGTCCACAGAGAGATAGTAGATAGAGTAAACTTAATTATGAATAGCTTCTTGGAGGAGAAATAATTTAAGCAAATTTCCAAAGTCCTAGCACCATACAAGAATGTATTTCCCCTGCTAAATTAAGAGGGAATCATGTGTGTAAAGTTACACTGAATATTTAAGACTCACAGGACACAATCAGAATATAAATACATTTGAAAGTGAAAGTTGCTCTGTCCTGTCAGACTCTTTGCAACCCCGTGGACTATAGTCCATGGAATTCTCCAGGCCAGAATACTGGAGTAGGTAGCCTTTCCCTTCTCCAGGGGATCTTCCCAACCCAGGGATTGAACCCAGGTCTCCCACATTGCAGGCAGATTCTTTACCAGCTGAGCCACAAGGGAAGCCCAATAATACTAGAGTGGGTAGCCTATCTCTTCTCCAGTGGATCTTCCCCACCCAGGAATCAAACTAGGATCTCCTTCATTGCAGGCCGATTCTTTACCAACTGAGCTATTTTTCCTTTATTGACTGTTAAAATCCATCCTGTGGGATTGTTATTTCTACCTCTTAAACTTTGGAGTGGTCCCATAACTTTGGGGACCTTTTAGAAAATCAGAGTCCTGTGGTCAGGTCAGTTGCCTAAAAAGAGATAGTCTCAATTTCATAATTGAAATGTTCATGCTGGAATAATAATTGAAACTCTGAGCTCTATTGCAAAGTCAAGTTTCTCCTTGCCCTGAGTAAGGCTAGATTAGGGTTGAACTCCTGCAGGTGAGAAAGAGAGCCTGTTAAGCTCAACCCGAAATCCTTGCCTTCCTGCATACTTCTTCCCATGCTGCTTGCCTAGTTTTTGACTGCCTCTGACTCTTTCTCGAACTTCCCAGGTGGTGCTAGTGGTGAAGAACCTGCCTGCCCATGCAGGAGATGTAAGAGACGCAGGTTCAATCCTTGGACTCTAGAGGAGGGCATGCAACCCACTCCAGTATTCTTGCCTTGAGAATCCCATGGACAGAGGAGCCTGGAGGGCTACAGTCCATAGAGTTGCAGAGAGTCAGACATGACTGAAGTGACATTGCATGCATGCACATAGGCTCCTCCTTGGTTGAAGCCTGCCAAGGATGGATTTAACTAGACTGAAACCATGAATCTGGCATTGGATGTCTTTGGCCATAGTGGATTCTTGAACTGAACCTTGTCCAGTGAGGTCCTTCATAGTTGCCTCTTGGTGTATCTGACTTCGGGGTTCTTGATCTGAGGGGTGTTGTGCCTTTGGTTGGCATTAGGAGACTCGTCACTCTGAATATTATGCCTTCTTTAGACAATGTCTTCTTCTTCTGTACAGGAACCCCTCCTGAAGTGTATCATTTATTTATTTATCATTTAAAAAAACATTCATTCACTTATTTATTTGGCTGTGCCTGGTCTTAGTTGCTGCATGTGAGACCTTTTAGTTGTAAGGTATAAATTCTTAATTATAGCATATGGTTTCTAGTTCCTAGACCAGGGATCAAACCCGGCTCCCTACACTGGGAATGGGGAGTCTTAGATACTGGACCACCCAGGGAAGTCCTGAGATTATTATTTAAAATAACCTTGAGCTGACTTTCCTCCTGCAGGCTGCACATCTGGTCAATAGACATCTTGGCCCTGCCCTTGTGGAGATGTCATTATTATACAGAGTCCTCTGCTTTGGTGCCTCTCATGACCCACCCATGAGCCAGATATCCCTCCTCTGTGTCCTCAAAATCCAGGGGCCACAAATCCCTTTCTCCAAGTGATTTTCTTGAGAGGAAAGTCTTCCTTCCCCTCCCCATGGGCTGTGATGAAAAACCCTTAAAACTCTTTCCCAAGTGAAGCTCTCCTTCATTTCCATCTTTCTCTACTCTTCTGTTTCAGTCCTTAAATAGTCTTAAAGTGGCTTTAAGGGGCTATGGTCAGAAAAATTAGAATTTTTTATTGCTTTTAATATTTGTCTTATTAAGGTGGTTTGGGATGGCTCAGACAAAGGATCTGCCTGCAATGCAGAAGACCCAGGCTAGATCCCTGGGTTGGGAAGATCCCCTGTAGAAGAGAATAGCAACCCATTCCAGTACTCTTGCCTGGAGAATTCCATGGCCAGAGGAGTCTGGTGGGCTACAGCCCATGGAGTCGCAAAGGGTCGGACACAACTGAGTGCCTAACACTTTCACTTTCAGGAAGTTGTTGGCAGCTATTATCTTAAAGTTTCAGCTAAAACTGGATCAGAAAGTTCTGTATTGTAATACACTGTTATAAAATAAATATATTTGTCTGGATTGTTATGTAATGAGTGCACACGTGTATGAGTATGCATGTGTAAATATATATACACCTCCTTTCTCTTTGTCACACACACACTCAGACACAGTTGTGTGTATATCAGTACATTCTGTTACTCTATAGGACTTTATGGACTTTATGGAGGTTTTCTGAGTGTAAACCCTCAGGCACTGGGTCTGAGATAGACTGGCTTTCTCCATAGGGAATCTGAAAGTGGGGTCAGGGTGATGGAGACAAAAAAGCAGATAAAAACATTGTAAAGTGAGAAATGCTACTCCCAGGCTGTGTCAGCTACTTGAAGGACAAGGAGACTTGGCTATGATGGAGCAGATGATGTGACCGAACAAGCACCATAGTCCAGAGTAAGGACCTTCCAGTTAATGGATAGTAATTAGAACTTCATCCTATAAATAGCAGGGCGTTCCTGGAGCTGCCGAAGACAATGTGTGTGTAAAGTCAATTTCACATCATGATGTCCATCCAACATTTAGGGTTTCCTGCTTCTTGTCTACCCTTCTGCTACTCCCTTTAAGTGTGTGTATCATTGGAATATGTTTCCCTTGCCATCGCCTACCATCAAGGAGACTGACTTTCAGAAACCAACCTAATTAGACAGCTGTATATGTTAATCAAGAATGAAATTGTTCCCTAGAATACAGCCAGCTTTTAGTAAAACTGTATTGTAGAGACAGCTTCGTTCAAGTCTCCACATAAAAATGCTTTGTTTTTCATCAAAATTCAGTAAAAAGGGAATCTGAATTGTGTGCTTATGACTATGCAGATGAAACTCTGCCTACTCCATGAAACTTCATCTCAAAAAATCAGTGCAATTGTCAGGAAAATGCTTATATCTCAAGAAGTTCCTCAGAAATGGAGCAAAATTCAGGGTCAACTAACTCTTTGAGTAAATAAAACATTGATTAAAAAAAAATATTGCTTAGTTTCTATATGTCAAAGACTGAGTCAAACTGTTTATTTCTGAACTTTAAAAATACTGTTCTCTATGAGTTGAAATGGAAATTCAATGGAAATTTTCCATGGGCTGTACTACTTAAAACATATTATATGTGTTGATTATAAATGCCACTAACTCCTGATATTGTTGCTACTTATATATCTGTTGACTAATATTAACACTGTAACATTTGGTATTAATCTTTCATTAAGAATAGTATCCTATGGTATATTTTTTAAATGTTTTAGTTGGAGGATAATTGCTTTATAATCCTGTGTTGGTTTCTGCCATCTATGATACACTTTTTATCAAGGAGGCAATTATAGGGTAACAAAATTAAAAAAAAAATTGCAGGCTATGTTTTAAGTTTACTTTAGGTTTAAGGGTAAATTCAGTATGTTTATTGTCCTAACTTGAACTGATTTGGTTGTCTAGGGACTTGTTGGAGAATTCACAGGATTTTTCCAGATATTTTAGGGTTGACTGCAAATTAAAACCATATTTGTTTATATATCCTAAAATTACCTTTTAATAGGAGTTCCAGGAGAACAGCTTCTGGAAATGTGAAATATATGAGAGTTTAAAATAAACTATGAAACCT
This sequence comes from Cervus elaphus, assembly GCF_910594005.1. Lineage (NCBI taxonomy): Eukaryota > Metazoa > Chordata > Mammalia > Artiodactyla > Cervidae > Cervus > Cervus elaphus. Next base: position 50,391,078 of record NC_057844.1, read on the forward strand.
GGTTGGCTAGCTTCACTGAATCAATGGACATGAACTTGTGTGAACTCCGGGAGATGGTGAGGGACAGCAAGGCCTGGCGTGCTGCAGTCCATGAGGTTGTAAAGAGTCAGACATGACTTAGTGACTTAACAACAACAGCAAATGCAACCTGAGAGAAATGGTGCTTACAGACGCCACACAGGCTGGTTTGCCTATTAACCTCCAATGGTACCCTCAGAGCTTCCCTAGAATATTCCATATCCAACCATCAGTATGTATAACCTGAAACTAAATTTTTTCGGGTTTTAATCCATAAGTCAAAATATGTTGCAGAGTGTGAGATGGCTTTTCTTTGTAAACTAAGAAATACAGCAGAAGATGAATTCCTATTGTACTCTGTCATGTGTAAATGTTCATGCTGACATTTCAGAAACCTTTGCAAGATTCTTAAGGGTTACACATGCTGAAGTGCAATCCTCTGATACAGATCACTGTGTCATGTTTGCTGAAGTGACATGATCTGGCAAAATTCAGCCCAGCATTTCTAGATAACCCAGGAATCCACCTGGTCCCCAAATGGAACAAGTCACAGCTAAATCAATGCAGCAAGACTAGCCTCATCTCATTTCAAACAAAGGATGACAATTTTACTTTTGCTAAGGGCAGGTTGGGGCTTCCCAGGTGGCTCCGTGGTAAAGAATCTGCCTGCCAATGCAAGAGACATGGGTTTGATCCCTAGGTTGGGAAGATCCCTTGGAGAAGGAAATGGCAACTCATTCCAGTATGCTTTCTTGGGAAATCCCATGGACAGAGCACCCTGGTGGGCTACACAAAGAGGTGGACATGACTTAGCAACTAAACAACAACAAGGGAAGTTTAGGAAAAAATGGAGACGGTGATTCCTTCTAATTATCCATCTATGTATTAGTTACTCCTAAGTACTTAAAACAAGTTTCTTTTCACTTACTTTTTTTTTAAGGCTTACTTATTCTCCTGTCAAACTCACCTTAGCCTTTTAGCTTTGTATCACTGAGTGAAGAGGCAGATTTTGAAACCAATCTTCCAATATTTCTCCTACTTCATTTTTCCTACCTTTTTTCTTTTATTTTGCTTATCACATAAATGTTCATGTCTTGCAGCCTTCTTTCTTTGGTTCTTTTCTCTCCCAGATCTGTATATTTTCCCATGTAGATCTTGTTTAGGAGGCTAAAATGCAACAGCTATATCTGCGTTGTGAATTTCTATAATTCTATTGTAATTATCTCATCTGAACACCAGTGCTGTTTATCCAGCTGCCTCCTAGACATCTCTATCAGGAGGTCTCACGGATGCCTCATCAGCATGAATGATATGATGAACAGACTATTGTTCCTCCCACCCTTGCTCTCACTGTATGGAACCAATCTCCTTTAAAAGAGAACAACCTGCGTCTATCTATACACCCCCGTCTCTATGACTAAGTGAACTGAACTGTTAGTGCTTCTGTCAATAGTCGCCTCTCTCCCAACATCTACATCCTCACTATCAATGTTTGATTTGGGGATTTAGATATTCATACTAATGACTCCTCCAATACAAACTTGAATCCTCCAATATACTTCCAGATCCTTGACTTGTTCTCTGAAGATCTTATCCTCCATTCTGAGACACCGACTCCCATGATCAGCCTAAACTTACCGTACTTTAACAAATACCTCTCATCCTTTTAGTTTTCTTTCTTTACAGCCCCAACTCCAATGATTTCACAAAGCCCTTAGGACCATTCTACAAAATATGGATCCCACATGACTTCTCACTACTCCTCATCCCTCTGATATTTTCAGGCCCTGCTTATCCAGTTGATGTCCCATGGTCAGTCATTACAGTCATATCTCATACATACCCCAAATTCTCCTCCCCTGTAGCCTGGCAAACAAAACCCAGTTAAATATGGTCTTTCATTTATACTGCAGCTGCACCAGAGCAGGTGACTGTGGTGAGAAAAATATGACACAAATGTTCTGACAGGTCTTTAAGTCTAGGATGACTGACTTCAAGTAGACCCCAGTGTTACCTAAAAATTCTCCTCTATTTCCAGTCTAATGGAAGATATTTCTAGATACACACTTCCCTTGATAGAAAGCACAACAGCAAAGGGAATATAGGCACTGTGTTCTGGATCTTTAGGGATTCTCTTGTAAATGATCTAAAACACTGCCTGCTCACATTCACTGGGGAATATACTTAATGGCTAGCTACATGAGGGAGGAAATATTGGAGAAATGCTTCACCTTCCCACGCTTGTAGGTCAACAGGGCATTCTTTCTCTCCCACTCTGCTCTCCACTACCTTCTTTGCATTCTAATTCTTAGCTGGGAACTTTGTTTCTTATTGCACAAAGAAAATAAACACTACCAGACAAAAAGGTCTGTCTTCTCTTTCAAACAAATCTAGAAAGTTTCTGCATTCATAACTGAATACTCATTCTTATTTCTTTCCCACCTCACTCCTCGCCCAACCTCCTTTTCCTACTTCTGATATTGAGGGGTCTCAATCCTAGTATCTCACTGCTTTGGTGATGTCACCTAGCCCCGTACGTTTAAATACCATTCACATGCTGACTGGCCACAATATACATATTGCCAGCCCGATCTCTCTCCTTGATCCCTGACTCAAGTATCCATTAGCTTACTCAGCATTTCCACTTAGAAATTGTAAAGTTTGTTAGGGTGATTCATAAACAGTCACTTTTGCCACAAGGTAGAATTGCATTTCTCTGATACTTCCTCCCTCATGTAGCTAGCGATATGCATATTTTCCCCAGTGATATGTGAGCATGAGTGTTTCAGGTCATTTGTATGAGAAGCTTTAAAGATCCGGAGCATAGTAACCATGTTCCCTGTTTCATGCTTTCTCTCAGGGGAAGAGCGTGTCTAGAAATATTTTCCATTAGAAGATGTTAGAGAGACTGAGTGACTGAAGTAGGCAGCAATGCCGTTGACTTTTGCTGGCCTTGTAGCAAGATTAAGAAATAATTCTATGCTTTTTAACCCAAATATATTTGGAGCTGTTGGTTGTACATCTTAACCTAGCCTACCCTGACTGATCATATTTCTGTTATGCACGTCAAATTTAACATATTTAAACAAACTTGTTCCTTTTCTCTTCAAACCAGATTGGCTCCTAGTTTTTCCCACGTCATCACCAGTCTTCCAGTCTCTATGTCAAAAACATCCTTTGTCTCACAACTCATATCCAATTCAACAACGAATCCCATTGGCTCTGCTTTCAAAGTGTAGCCAGATGGGAGCACCAGCACCTACCGCATGAACACTCTGCTCCAAGCCCGACTTCTGCAGTGATCTCCTAACCTGTCTCCCTTCTCCCCCATTTACACCACTGCAGTCAGATCTCTGCATAGCATCAAGAGTGATCTTTTACAAAAAATACAGCAGATTCAGTTGTTCCTCTGCCCTCAATTTTTCAACAGCTTTCTACTGCATGCAAATTAAAATTTAAAGTTCTCTCCTACCTGGCAAGATCCATATCGTCACTTCTAATTTCCTGATTTCACTTCTACTTATCACTCTTCTTTCTCTCAACTCACTGCTTCAGACACTTGTCTCTTTCTACCATTCAAACTCATTGTGTAAACTACTCATCAACTTTTTTTCCTGCCGTTCCCTTGGGTACATACCAATTACCATACATTTAAGCTAAATCAATACTATCTTGTCATGAGGGGGTTAAGTTTCTGGCTAAGACTGATTGCCAAGTACAACAAAGAGCATTCTACATTATTTGGAAATGTTTGTTTTACACTTTCTGCCATCTGTTGACTTGTGACCTTGAGACCTGTTAAATAATTATTATAAGAAACTATATTTGTTTCATTTTTTATTTATATACTTCTGACTATGCTGAGTCTTAGTTGCTGTGAGCAGGCTTTCTCTAGTTGCAGCAAGCAGAGGCTACTCTCTAGTGGTGGTGCACGGGCTACTCAACGCGGTGGCTTCTCTTGTTGTGGAGCAGGGGCTCTAGGGTGCCCCGGCTTCAGTAGCTGCAACGTGTGGATTTCAGTAGTTGTGGCTTGAGGACTCTAGAGCAGTAGTTCAGTAGTCATGGTGCATGGGTTCGGTTGCTCTGCATGATGTGGGGTCTTCCCAGTCCAGGGATCAAACCTGTGTCCCCTGCATTGGCAGGCAAATTCTCAACCACTGGACCACTAGGAAAGTCTGTAACTATATTTGCTAGAACTTTTTTTTTTTTTTAATTGTTCAGTTAAAGTTGTAAACCAATTGTCATGGATTTAAAATATGTCCATAAATTCTTAGATAGTCCTCCTTTCATTAGGTGGAACCTAATAATCCCTACTTTGAGTGGGCTGTACGTAGTGACTCACATCTATAGAATAAAATGTGGCAAAAGTGATGGTGTGGTTTTCAAGATCAGATCATAAAACGCTGCTTGGCTTTTGTGTGTGTGTGTGTGTGTGTGTGTGTGTGTGTGTGTTTTGTCACTCTCTTGGATCACTTACTCTGGGGAAAGTTAGTTGCCACATCATGAGGATACTCAAGCAGTCCTATGGAGAGGTCCACCTGATTGGAAATTTAGACCTCCTGTCAAGTGAGAGAGCTTTCTGGGCAAGTAATCCTCCAGCATCTGTCCAGCCTTCAGCTGACTGCAGTTCTGGCCACCACGTTGACTAACTTCATGTGAGACCCTGGGTCAGGAGCATTCATGTAAGTCCCTGCTCTACTTTTAGAAACTGTGTGAAATAGCAAATGTTTATTATGTTAATCTGCAAAGTTTTGAGTAAGTCACAATGCAAAAAAATAAACACACCCCATTATATTTGTCATAGAGGCTTAATTTCAATAAAATACAGTCAATGTGAAAACTGACCTCTTTAATATGATCTTACTGATTTTGTTGTAAAAAATTAAAATGGTAAAAAATAATGTATCAGTTCAGTTCATTCACTCAGTCGTGTCTGACTCTTTGCAACCCCATGTATCGCAGCATGCCAGGCCTCCCTGTCCATTACCAACTCCCAGAGTTTACTCAAACTCATGTCCATCGAGTTGGTGATGCCATCCAGCCATCTCATCCTCTGTTGTCCCCTTCTCCTCCTGCCCCCAATCCCTCCCAGCATCAGGGTCTTTACCTTAAATTTAAGTACATATGTAAAGTTCTTTGCAAAATTACTCAGAGTGATTACTCATAGAATAATTTTGACTATCAAATTAATTACAAAATGCCTTGCACAATCTCTTCCATGGGAATGAAAGTACGGGATAATCAAGGAGTGAAAAAGCAGCATATGTTGAGTAGGGTGGATGACAGCTTGTCTAGTGTGGAAGGTACAAAATGGGGACAAATGCAAATAATATGTTTCCAGGTAATCAGTTACTTTTGGAATTTATATTTTTAAAAAATTACTTCTAAGTTTAATTAAGTTAAAAATTTTATTGGTCATCTACTATTTGTCAGGAACCAGGCTAAAGATTCAAAGATAAACAGGCCTTTTCTTGGAAGAATCTAGTAGGAGAGTGATAGGATCCGGGAGTACCACATCATGTATGGTGTCAAATGGAGGCACCTTTAGAGCACCTTCAGGTTGTTCTGGACCATTGAAATAGGTTGCATAAATCTTGGATTATGTTATTGTTTATTTGCTAAGTTGTGTCTGACTCTTTGTGACCCCATGGACTGTAGCCCACCATGCTCCTCTGTCCATGGGATTTCCCAGGCAAGAATATTGAATTAGGTTGCCATTTCCATCTCTAGGGGATCTTCCCAATCCAGGGATCAAACCCACGTCTCCTTCATTGGCAGGTGGATTATTTACCACTGAGCCACCTGGAAAGCCCCAAGTCTTCGATAGAATGCACAACAAAAAATCAACTTGAAATGTTCTTACCACAGGAAAAGAAAGAAAAAATGGGAAGGAAAGAGAGAAAGGGCGGGAGGAAGAAAAGATTAAACATTCTTTCATTACCTTCATAGGAAATGAACCTTGGGTTATCATGAGGTCACTCTCACCCATCCCTTAAATATCAAGAATAACTTTCCTTTTCAACTCTTGGTGTTCTCTCTCCATCCATGAAAATAGCTGAGGACATGGTAGAAACTTCAGTAAATTGTTTTGCTAGCCTGGAGGGAAAAAAAATCTCACCTTGATGACAGAACAGACTCATAAGCACAGCTGTCAGATTAGGTCTGTAAACAGCACTGGTGCCTGCGTGTCAAGCTGTTGTCAGACCACCTGAGACCCTTCACAAAAAGGAGGTTTGGGAACTGTCTCCTAGCAACACCAAGCAGGACCATTTAATACCAAACATTTATTTTCTTTGCATGTCATTCGACTTCGTGACATCCAGAGAGAGGGTTGGGCGAAAGAAGGACAGAGAGCAGTGAAACAAAGGGGACAGTGGAGAGGGCAGAGGACTAGTAAAGGAGGAAGGGGAAGAGGCTGTGGAAGCTTGAGGTAGAAGATACAGGACACTTGGGGAACACTGAAAACCATTTCCTTAGGTAAATAACTTTTTGCTCTTTCAGTCTCAGCTAGAATACTTGGTGAAACTTGATTTCCCCAAGACAATCTTGTCTCCCGTGGGGTTCTTATGGGGCTGAAGAATTGTTCCTGAGGCAGCTGTCAATCCTGCCAACTATTTTCTTCATAGCCGAGAGCGGAGAGCTGCGTGTTATTCCTGATTCTACGCATGACTCTCTTCCCACCTGCCAGTTCGCTGTCCTCTGAAATTGTTAATGAAGCAGAGAGTGGGAAGCTGATGCTCACTGTGTCTCCACGCAGAGCACTGTCCTTTCCTGTGTTCCCCATCCCTATGGCCTGTGTGCTGGCTCTGAATTGTACCATGCAGGACAGAGGACTGGAGAGTTGCCTTGTGGCAAGGCCTTCCCTATATCACACACTCTCTAGCACAGAAGCTGACATGAGTCTGGGGTGGTCACCTCCTCTGCGGCATTGTTCTGCTATGGTAGCAGGACTTATTGTGCTAAGCTAAGCCTAAGCTGTGGAGTAGGAAATGGTAACCCACACCAGTTTTCTCACTTGAAAAATTCCACGGACAGAGGAGCCTGGCAGGCTACAGGCCATGAGGTTGCATAGATATAGACACGAATGAGCAATGGCGGCACACAAACCTAAGCTGGCTCAAACTGGACCATGCATCTGAATTACCTGCAAGGTTTATTAAAACTCAGATAGATTGCTGGTCCTCATCCTCAGCGTATCTCATATTCAGTAGACCTGGGGCTGGTTCAGGAATATGCATTTCATATCAGTGAGCAGGAGATAATGACACTGTAGATCCAGACCTTTAACTATAATGTTTCTCACATTGACTCTCACTGGATTAAGTCACAACAATAAGCTGGTTGTTCTCTGTGCTTTGGATTAGTGACATCATAGCTTTCTTCTCTTTTCTTCTGTGGGGGTTATGTGGATGTTGCAGCTGTCAAAGGCAATAGAAAAAATAGGAAGTGGTCAGAATGAGGGATATATTAAAGATAGAACCCATTAATACTAGGGAATTAAATGAGGGATGGAAGGGAAAAGAGAAATTGTGGATAATTTGTAGGGGTTGGCTCTGAGCAATGGTGAATCATGCTATTTGTCGAGATGAGGAAGGAGGTTAGAAAGCAGATTAAGGGAAAGGTAATTCACAGTGGTGAGCAGAGGTTGGAAATAAGTTCAGCTTAATATTAATTTGAGATGTCCCTTAAAAACCAGAATAGGGATCTCAAGTACAGAATTGATAGGTGGATCTTGAATTCAAGGAAGAGAGACAAAATCTGGGATCAGCAGAAGTCAAAGGATATTAATGCTACAGGTGTTAGAGAGAGGTATAGACATGGAAAAATAAGAGTTGAAAAAATAGCCCTGGAGCACTCGAAACTTTGAGTCCTTTGGTTTCATTATCTCATGCAAACCCTCCAAATGCTTTTATGTTAAATGAAAATAGAGACCTGGGAAAAAGAGGAAGTTTGACCTACCGTTTGTAACTGAGCAGGGCAAAGATCTCATCTGCTGAGTACAAAAGGCTATAGTCTTAACTTCTGTACTGCAATGGGATATATCATTGTGCAATGGCTAAATAGTAATCCTAACTAAAATATTTTTTGATCATCATCAGATAAAGAAAAATATTGCAAAGAATAATTGGGAACATGGACTAAGGATCTAAAGAGTGAAGACAGCGTGTTATAATGTATTTTTACTTGATCCTTGATGGGTCTTAGCAGTAATAAAGATTATGTCATTTAGATCTTAAAAGATTTATCTTCAGGCTTTGATAAATGCCAAGTCCATGATTGCAGTTGTCTTAAAATAACTCACACAATTAATTTTAAGTGCGCAAAGAGGGGGCAGAGTATAGAAACGAGATGGTTCTGCATGAATGATGGATAGTTTTAGGCATGCTAACAAGAGCTATAAAGTAGGAATGGAACGTGTCAGCATGCACACTCACCACTGCACAGCTGCCTCTTGCAAATTGGAAAGAAAAATAACGCCAGGCCAGCATCAGCAAGGTTAAACCAGAACTCAGAATTGCCCAAAGCCTAGAAAATCCTCAGAGAGAAAAGGAAGAAAGAAATATTTGAGGGCAGAATTCTACAAAAAAGATTAAATGCCTAAAAAGATTTATTTAAAACATTTAGAATTGGAAATAAAATGTTCTTATAAAATATTGAGCTTAACTATTCAAAGTGTCTGTTTGTCTCAGACAAAATCAAGAATCCAGCCATGTTTTATCATCATATGGCTCATTCTAGCCAAAATTGTTTATTAAAAAAAAAGAAAGATACATTTCTATAGTAATCACATTTTATTATTCAGTTTCTCCCCATGGTGATACTGGGAGAGAGGGAAATTTTCTGCCATTCGTGCATTTATTCCAGACAAAGTACTGGTTCCAACCTCTGCTCTTCCTGACCATCTTTAAACTTGACAGACTTTAAACTTGTCAGACAAATAGAATGGCCAGTGATGGAGTAGAAAGACTCTCAGTTCAACTCCTCCCATGGGCATATAAAAACTACAGCTATTTACAGAGCATCTATCTTTGAGCATGAACCTGAAGACTAACAGAAAAGCTTGTCAACAGCTTAAGATATAAAGAAGAAACCACAACAAGATGGGTAGGAGGTGCAGTACAGCTAAGACTCACAGCCTTAGTAGGTGACCCACAAACAGAAGGATAATCACAATTGCAGAGGTTCTCCTCCCAAACCTAGAGGTCCATGCCCCACACTGAGTTCCCTGTCCTGCACCAGAAAGGAAAGCCCAGAACCTCTGGCTTCAAAGGCCAGCAGGGCTTGCATATGGGAGCACTGGAGGGCTGTAGGAATAGAGTTCCCACTCTTAAAAGAGTGCAGGCAAAAATCTCAAAACCTCCAAGCCACAACATAGAGATAGTAATTTGAGAGATGCCTGAATCAGACCCATTTGCTGATCTTAGAGAGCCTCCTGGAAAGGCGGGAGGCAGCTGTGACTCCTGATGGGAACACCAATGGTAACAGCAGTGAATTTTGGGGAGCTTGTTTTACCCTGAGGGCACAGGTGTTGGCCGGCTCCTTCTTTGGCATCCTCTCTCTAAATTATTAGTGCTGGGGGCTCACCTGCTCACCAGCTAGGAATCCCCTGGGCCAAACAGCTAGCTATGTTGGGCACCTAATCCCACCACCAGTGGGCCTGCACCAGCCCTGGTTGTCCTGGGTCCCAGAGTCAGCAACGCTGGGACCTAGCCCCACTGATCCACTACTGGGCCGTCAGAGATTACTAACCTCTTTCTCTGATTTACTGGTGTCATCAGTTCAGTTCAGTTCAGTTGCTCAGTCATGTTCGACTCTTTGCACCTCCATGGACTGCAGCCTGCAGGGCTTCCCTGTCCATCACCAACTCCTGGAGTTTGCTCAAACTCATGTCCATCGAATCGGTGATGCCATCCAACAATCTCATCCTCTGTCATCCTCTTCTCCTCCTGCCTTCAATCTTTCACAACATCAGGGTTTTTCCTAATGAGTCATTTCTTTGCATCAGGTAGCCAAAGTATTGGAACGTCAGCTTTAGCATCAGTCCTTCCAATGAATATCCAGGATTGATTTCCTTTAGGACTGACTGGATTGTTCTCCTTGAAGCCCAAGGGACTCTCAAGAGTCTTCTCCAACACCACAGTTCAAAAGCATCAATTCTTTGGCACTTAGCTGTCTTTATGGGCCAAATCTCACATCCATACATGACTACTGGAAAAACCATAGCTTTGACTCGGCAGACCTTTGTTGGCAAAGTAATGTCTCAGCTTTTTAATATGCTGTCTAGGTTTGTCATGGCTTTTCTTCCAAGGAGTAAGTGCCTTTTAATTTCATGGCTGCAGTTTGACATCACCTCTTTTGTCGAAATCAATATTTAGACCTCATGGACTGTAACCCGCTAGGCTCCTTCTGTTCATGGAATTCTCGAGGCAAGAATACTGGAGTGGGTAGCCATTTCTTTCTCCAGGGGATCTTCCCAAACCAGCCCAACCCAGGAATCAAACCTGGGTCTCCTGTACTGCAGGAAGATTCTTTACCATCTGAGCCACAGGGAAGCCCCCAAACCAATATTAACACCTTTAGTTACCAATATATTCTTTTTTCTTAGTACCTACAGTCCATCTGGCTGATCACTGAAAACTTATTACAGGCTTTTGCCTATTGTTGAAATGAGATACTTTTCCTTAAATTTTCTTTTATCTTTTTCAAAATAGGGCCAGCACTTGCTCATATTTTTATATTTGACACAATTTCTTTAATATTAACAACGAAGTCTGAAATATAAGTAGTCTATTGATATACATTCATGTAAAATGCTTGGACAGTCCTGCCAGTTAACTCTTTTGCTTTTCACTCTATCTTATTTGGTTTATTATTTCTAGTTTGAAGATTTTTCTCTTAGGTAGAGAAAAGTAGACTTCTTTTGTCTTCTCTTTATCATCTGATAGCATGAGGCCATCTGTTTCAAACACAGCAGCTATACCATTTTTATTCTTTCCCAAAATGTAGTTAAAATAAAGTGCTTTTAGTTCTCTGCCATTCCTTTCAAGTTTTAGTTCATTCTGGGTTTCAACATTCCTCAGAGCTCAGAATATGCATTCATTCTTGGGTGCAGAGTTCTCTTTTCACCTTTTATACACGTGCTTTAAAAACTAATCCATCTAACCAGAATGACTTTTGTGCCACTCTGGCTTCCTCTTTTTCTTCATTTGTATTTATGTATTCAGAATTTAAGATTTAAAAAATAAATTTAAATTGTCTAGAGAATTGTAGAGTCTTCTTGGAATCTGAACACAGGATCTTGGCTTTCTCTGATAGGCACCAAGCTGTGTGAGTTAATTCCTAGGGAAGTTATACACCTGATAGTTACTTTGTGTATTTATGTTTCTCACACTGGACTCTAATCTCCTTGGTGACAGGAACAAGGGCTCTTTTAAAAAAAATTTTTTTTTTTCCAGAATGTGGAATCTTCATTGTGGCATGTGGAATCTAGTTCCCTGACTAGGTGTCAAACCCATGCCCCCTGCATTAGGAGCGTGGAACCTTAGCCACTGGACCACAGAGGAAGTTCTGAGAATGGTGGCTTTATTGCTTACCATAGTTTTCTCAGCAACTCACACTGAGTCTAGAACATAAAAGAATGTCTTTATTAAATACATATCAGCTGAGTGTTTGCTTGCCCTCAGCACTGCACAGAGCTCAGATACTTGAGTTTTGTGAACACTAACAATGGGCTGAGAGCCCAACATAATAGATGGTTTTCTCTGTTTCAGTTAGAGAAAGGTTCAACAAGCTGGCACCAGAGTTGTTTCCTCTCTCTCACTTGGCCTCCACTGAACCGCTAAAATGTCCACAAACTGCTCTCAGTGCAAAGTCAAAGAATACCCCTGTTTAACTTACATATTTCTTTTTTCAACTCATGAATCAGTTATCTCAAACCAAGCCCAAAGCAGCAACACAAAAATCATATTCCGAGTTCACAGTCCTTGGCCGATCAATTTATGTTGACCAGATGGATTCAGTCAGGGTCCAGTGTCCAGACAACGTTCCAACCCAGCCTTATGGACATTGTTAGAAAGGTCCAGATGTCACTGACATGCAATGATTTTCAGAGGGCTGGGCATGAGAGAAAAGCTGGAGTTACCATGACTGATTGACTTGGAGAGACTGCTTACACTTCTCTTGTTATTTCTTTCTGATGATCTTAAACCAGGAATGTTTTCAAAACGAAGAGGAAGGGGAAAGAAAAATATTGCTGAGTATAATGTTAAAATATTTCAATAGATTTTGCATAACTTTATCCATGTGCAAGGAATTAGCCTGGAAGGCAGTAGAATCGGAGATGAAGTGAAAGAGAAAGCTGCTCACCCCTGAACCACAATGAACAGAGTGTGGAGTGTGAAGATGAACTTGAAACCATATTCGGGGCCTGTCAAAACATGGCAGGCTGAGCTGAAGCTTTCATCCAAGCACATTATGTTGAATAAATAATAAAAAATTACACATTTGAGCGCCAAAGAAAAGATATTCCCTGGAACATGGGTAAGAGGAAACTGATGCACGGTTGCTCTGTGGTGCAGGTCGGGAGTTTCTGACCCAGGAGCCACTGAGGAACTGGATTTGGGCTCTGTCTTCCATGAAGGCTGCTCTCCATGTTATACTCTCTATCTCTAAACAGTCAGTAAAGTGTCTTAAAAAGCCACAGACTGATTCGTGCTAGGCTTTGGGGAATCGGGGGAGCAGCGCTCCCTGCCTTAAGTGAGGGTAGGGCTTGGAAGCTGTTCACAGCGGAGGACTGGGGTCAGCTGGTGAACTGAGGTACCACCGCAGAGCGATACCAGGGGGCTTGGTGTCGGGCACTTAACAGGGAAAACACGTCCTCTTTATGTGCCAAGTGGATTATGAGCTCATCCCATAAGGTGGTGTAAGTGGTAAAGAACCCCCCTGCCAATGCAGGAAGCATAAGAGACACAGGTTCAATCTCTGGGTGGGGAAGGTCCCCTAGAGGAGGGCATGGCAACCCACTCCAGTATTCTTGCCTGGAGAACCCCATGGATCTAGGAGCCTGGCAGGCAACAGGCCATAGGGTTGCAAAGAGTCAGACGTAACTGAAGCGACAGCACAACACGCATGTATATGGAAGAAAAGCATTTCTTTATTTTGAAGCCAAAAGCAAATGAGACTTTTGATATAGGGGTTATATAACCTGAAATGGAAAGAGGCTTGCCATGCCATGCTCAGTAGGTCCAACTCTTTGTGACCCCATGGACTGTAGCCCACCAGGCTCCTCTGTCCATGGGGTTTCCCAAGCAAAGTACTGGAGTGGGTCGCCATGCCCTCCTCCAGGGGATCTTCCTGACCCAGGGATTGACCCCAGGTGTGCTGTGTCTCCTGCATTGACAGGCGGCTGCTTCCCCTCTGCACCACCTGAGAAAGCTGGAAAGAGTCTTAGCAGTGTTCTATGGTGATGGCCAAAATGTCCCTTTGGTTTTTAAGCAAAAATAAGAGACTCATTTTTCATTTTTCTAAGAATTTTATTGAACAATATATTCATTATTTGTTCCACTCCCTTCTGCCATTTTCCCAAGAGACTTCATAACTCCATCTTCACAAAACTTTTTACCTTTTTGATAAAAAGATAAAAGAACTTTTCCAAGTGCCTTTCACAGTCTTCCAGGGAACTGAAAAATTTTTTTCCATTAAGCGAATGTTGTGAAATTCAAAGGTTCAATGTCTGGTGAATATGGCAGATGAAGAAGAACTTTATAATTAGTAGAACTGAGGACTACAAAGGTCCCTATACATTATGGAAAAACTGATGCCATGAGCTAGAATTCTAGCTTTTCATCCAGTCTTTCCTCTACCCTGCACTGCTTTGAAACTAAGTGATGGCAGGGATAAGATGGGGATTTAGCATGGTCTGAAGCTAACAGATAGGGCTTTGGAGCCAGATGACCTTAGTTTGAATCCAGGCCCCTTCCTAAAAGAGTGAGTGACCCTGGGCAAAGTACTTAATTCTCTGTGCTTCGTTTCTCACCTGTAAAATGGGGGCAGTAATTATACTAAACTTACGTGGATGCTGGGAGAGTTAAGTGAGTTGATCCATGTACTTTGATGTGAATATCATTAAGTATTTGGAAAATCCTAGATATTACTATTATATTTCTATAATTTGGCTCCAATCTACCTTTCTAGTCTCATATCACCAACATGCCCTTCCCCATCACTCAATGTTTTGCTAGGGTTCCCTTCTTGCTGTTTCCAGAAAAACCCAGATTTTTCATGCCCACATGCAATTCTTTCTGCCTGAAATGATTTCTGCTACCTTCTACATATCTCAGTTTTGAGATTAAAATCTTTTACTTCCAAATCTTCAGGCAGCCTTCTCTCTCATCCTTACTAACACAGTCAAATGTTCTGTCTGTTCACTCTCCTTTTCCAATGGCAGCTTTGCTGCTCCTGTTGAGGCTGGTTGTGACCCCAGAACCCTTGTCACACTCTATTAGAGCAGCAAGTCTCCATCACTCAGAGTCAGCATGCAAGCATGACCTGCTGGTCCTCTTGAGATGACTCCCCATCCTTTCCTGGTTCATCATCCTCTATTTTACAAATAAAGAACACAGAGAAAAATCATGTCCTTTTATCCTCTGGATCCACAGGCTTCCACTCACAGCTTCTCACTGGATTCTCCTAAAATATATTTTAGCACAATCCTCTCTCTAAAACTGCCTATATAGCATTTTCTCAATGGCATGCTGTCGGGCTGAGGGTAAATGCCATATCTGAGGATAAATGACAAATGTGTCTCTATCTCAGGGAATTTTCTCCCTAGAAGAAAATATAAAGTTTTCTCTTCTTGTTTTCAAAGACCCAGAAGCTCAGCTCTCTCTGGGGCCACAGGGTGGTCAAGCCAGTTTTCCTTGCAGAAAGAAATCCTTAGGTTCCATCTTTCTCTATAAAGTTTTGGAAGATATTGATTTCTTTCATCAAACCTGTGTCATGGAGGTGTTGTGAAGATTAATGAGCTGATGCTTATGAAGTGTTATCATCTACCTCCAAAGAAAAGGAGATAAAAAGAATAACTCACCAAACCCCCTTCATTTCAAGTAAATCTTTTCTGACCCACTCACTAGAGCTCACTTTCAGCACTGGGCTTCTTGAAAATCTGTATGAACAACTTGCAATTTACCAGTGGTTTTATTTTCATATTTGAGAATATGGAATAGTGAGTTTTCTCTCTAGTTCTTAGTTTTCAATATGTGCTTCCTTATAGGATTTCATACTTGTTAGTACCGATGAGGGGGCGGAAACTGAAAATGAACGTTCTGAGAGCTACAGCATGTCAGTCAGCAAGCCAGGAATCACTAGCTGCCACCACCAACAAGAAAACAAGAGGCAGACATTTCAATTAAATTTTTTTTCACCAAAGAAGAACCCATAAGGGGGAAAAAATTGGAAAAAATTGATATAAATGTATGTATAACTGAATCACTCTGTTGTATACTTGATACTAACACAACATTGTAACTTAACTAAATTTCAATAAAAAATAAAATGAAAATCAAATCAAATCAATAAAAATGGTTAAAAAAGAACTATATTTACCCAGAAATCTAGAAAAAAATACAGTGAGGGAAGCTCTTCTTGAATAAACTTTGAGTAGCTTTGTAGGAAACTCTCATTCAGCCAGTCACAAGCTATTCTATGATACTGAATTCAATAAATCCTCGCTCTTTCCTCGAATTGAATTTCATAGGCACATCTGTTACATAATGTATTGTGATTACACATGACTGCTAAAATTGTTTACAGAGAGCTTGGCACATCTGTTGGGATGGCTGCATCACACAGAACCTATGCGGAGAATTAGTTATGGTCTGTAAATGCTACAGCAGCACTAATTCATTATTGTGATCATCAAGACTCTGAGCTTTGCCGTGCAGTTTTCTGAGGGGAAAAAATTCCAGAGGAGGTTCTGGTCCAAGAGGAAACCCAACCCAACCAGATCTCTTATCTTGCATTATTTCATTCAACTGAGTCACTTGTAGCTCCTGAGTCCCTCTCTTACCTTAGTTCCTCTTCCCAATGTGAAAAATTACATAAATGATCACCGGGGTTTCAGAAGGCATTGTGATGCTGAAAGCTCTGTATACCAGTGATGAAACACATCATGGAGACAGGGTTTTGGGTGAAGTAGGAAAGAATGAATAGCTTTACTGCTAAAGGGGGACATAGCAGTCTCATGCCCTCAAAATCATGTGTCCCCACTTGGGGAAGATAATGATAAGTTTTAGTGAAAGAAGGCATACTCAGCTCATGGATGTTCTTGCAATGGGTTGGTGGTGAGATTAGTAGGAGTCAACACCGTCACCTTCAGGTCCAATTGATCTGGGGTCTACATGCTTGTCAGCAGCATACCGTAACTTTTCCCATCTGGAAAGGGTTTCAGTTCAGTTCAGTTCAGTCACTCACTCCTGTCTGACTCTTTGCAACCCCATGAACCGCAGCACGCCAGGCCTCCCTGTCCATCACCAACTCCCGGAGTCCACCCAAAGCCATGTCCATCGAGTCGGTGATGCCATCCAACCATCTTATCCTCTGTCATCCCCGTCTCCTCCTGCCCTCAATCTTTCCCAGTATCAGGGTCTTTTCCAATGAGTCAGCTCTTTGCATCAGGTGGGCAAAGTATTGGAGGTTTAGCTTCAACATCAGTCCTTCCAGTGAACACCCAGGACTGATCTGCTTTAGGATGGACTGGTTGGATCTCCTTGCAGTCCAAGGGACTCTCAAGAGTCTTCTCCAGCACCACAGTTCAAAAGCATTAATTCTTCTGTGCTCAGCTTTCTTTATAGTCCAACTCTCACATCCATACATGACCACTGGAAAAACCATAGCCTTGATTAGATGGACCTTTGTCAACAAAGTAATGTCTCTGCTTTTTAATATGCTGTCTATGTTGGTCATAAAAAAGGGTTTTAGCATCTGCAAAATAGCTCAAAGATATTGTATGTATCCACTGATGGAGTTACAGGACCATATCCCAAGGCTGCTCTTGACTATTTATTCCTGGTCTTGCATCCCCTCCCTTCCATAATTGACAACTGCTTGGGTCTGCCTACTGGAATGCAGGAAAAGTCATGGAGGCTGAATGAAGGCTGTTTCCTATAATCTAAGAAATAGGGGGCACAAAGGCCCTGTGCCCAGGAGCCCCAGAAGGGCCCTGCCTGGTATCAATCATGATAGTTACAACTCCAGGAGGAAAAATTATCCTTCACTATAACTGTATTCTCAATATTAGCCCACATTAACAATTATATTATATATGTATTAATAATAGCATCACCAACTCCAAATTGGCACTTGCTCTCTACCTCTATGGGCTTCCCAGGAGGCTCAGTGGTAAAGAGTCTACTTCCTAATTCAGGAGATAAAGGAGACGTGGGTTCGATCCCTGGGTCAGAAAGATCCCCTGGAGGAGAAAATGACAACCCATTCCAGTTTGCTTGGCTGGAGAATCATGTGGACAGAGGAGCCTGGCGGGCTTACTGTCCATGGGGTCACAGAGAGTCAGAAACGACTGGCGATTGGGCATGACCAAGTAGGCAATCTACCTCTATAAAAATTAAATCATGAGCTGCTGCAGCTGCTGACATTCAACACCCAGTGAACGTTCTGGATGGAGATCAGGAATGAGGTTCTCTGTGCTCTCAGAAAAACTGGCAGAACAGCCTTTCAGATATTTTCAGAAGATTTTATGAGCCCAATTCTTGCATCTCCTCATATCTAGAAAAATACTCAGATCATTCTCAGGGACATCTATTCCTCGTGACTAGCAGCAAGACTCTACCAAAATGTGTGCTTGACCACATGTACCCCACTTCACTAAAGTCATGTATAATACTGACCCTTCCCCCTACCTCTTTGGAGCAGTTTCTCAGAGCTATCTGAAATGCTCTCTCCTGGGCTATAGTTCTCATTTTGTTCCAAATGAAACTTAATTCACAACTCTCACATTGTGTCTTTTTTTCAATTAACACCATCCTATTCATATGCATGTGTATATATCAATTGATTAATAGATAAAATGAGGTTACATAGTTTTAACTGAACTCTAAAACTATTCCTGAAATAATGATCTAATAAAATAAAGATTAATAAACTCTACTTAACTCATTGTGAAAGGGGAAAAGCAACATGGCATAATTGATATGTAAATGTTTACTATGCACACGGTATTTCTGTTATAACCTAAATGATTTAAAAGTTAGAATAATTAGAATAAATTCACATATCTAACGGTCTCCCCAAAAGGGAGGAGAAAAAAACATATGTGCACAACTAACAATGTTGATGTTGTTCAGTTGCCAAGTTGTGTGTAACTCTTTGCAGTTCCATAGACTGCAGCACCCCAGGCTTCCCTGTCCCTTACTTTCTCCTGGAGTTTGCCCAAGTTTATGTCCATTGAATCAGTGATGTCATCCAATCATCTCATTCTCTCTTGCCCTCTTCTCCTTTTGCCCTCAATCTTCCCCAGCATCAGGATATTTTCCAATGAGCTGGCTCTTTGCATCAGGTGGCCAAAGTATTGGGACTTCAGCTTCAGCATCAGTCCTTTCAATGAGTATTTAGGGTTGAGTTCCTTTAAGATTGAAGGATCATAAGAGACTACTACCAGCAGCTCTATGCCAATAAAATGGACAACTTGGATGAAATGGACAAATTCTTAGAAAAGTATAACTTTCCAAAACTGAACCAGGAAGAAATAGAAGATCTTAACAGACGCATCACAAGCAAGGAAATCGAAACTGTAATCAGAAATCTTCCAGCAAACCAAAGCCCAGGACCAGATGGCTTCACAGCTGAATTCTACCAAAAATTTAGAGAAGAGCTAACACCTATCTTACTCAAACTCTTCCAGAAAATTGCAGATGAAGGTAAGCTTCCAAACTCATTCTATGAGGCCACCATCACCCTAATTCCAAAACCAGACAAAGATGCCACAAAAAAAGAAAACTACAGGCCAATATCACTGATGAACATAGATGCAAAAATCCTTAACAAAATTCTAGCAAACAGAATCCAACAACATATTAAAAAAATCATACACCATGACCAAGTGGGCTTTATCCCAGGAATGCAAGGATTCTTTAATATCCGCAAATCAATCAATGTAATACACCACGTTAACAAATTGAAAGATAAAAACCATATGATTATCTCAATAGATGCAGAGAAAGCCTTTGACAAAATTCAACACTCATTTATGATTAAAACTCTCCAAAAAGCAGGAATAGAAGGAACATACCTCAACATAATAAAAGCTATATATGACAAACCCACAGCAAGCATCACCCTCAATGGTGAAAAATTGAAGGCATTTCCCCTGAAATCAGGAACAAGACAAGGGTGCCCACTCTCACCACTACTATTCAACATAGTGTTGGAAGTTCTGGCCACAGCAATCAGAGCAGAAAAAGAAGTAAAATGAATCCAGATAGGAAAAGAAGAAGTAAAACTCTCACTGTTTGCAGATGACATGATCCTCTATATAGAAAACCCTAAAGACTCTACCAGAAAATTACTAGAGCTAATCAATGAATATAGTAAAGTTGCAGGATATAAAATTAACACACAGAAATCCCTTGCATTCCTATATACTAACAATGAAAAAACAGAAAGAGAAATTAAGGAAACAATACCATTCACCATTGCAACAAAAAGAATAAAATACTTAGGAGTATATCTACCTAAAGAAACAAAAGACCTATACATAGAAAACTATAAAACACTGATGAAAGAAATCAAAGAGGACACAAACAGATGGAGAAACATACCGTGTTCATGGATTGGAAGAATCAATATTGTCAAAATGGCTATTCTACCCAAAGCAGTCTATAGATTCAATGCAATCCCTATCAAGCTACCAACGGTATTTTTCACAGAACTAGACCAAAGAATTTCACAATTTGTATGGAAATACAAAAAACCTCGAATAGCCAAAGTAATCTTGAGAAAGAAGAATGGAACTGGAGGAATCAACCTGCCTGACTTCAGACTCTACTACAAAGCCACAGTCATCAAGACAGTATGGTACTGGCACAAAGACAGAAATATAGATCAATGGAACAGAATAGAAAGCCCAGAGATAAATCCACGAACCTATGGACACCTTATCTTTGACAAAGGAAGCAAGGATATACAATGGAAAAAAGACAACCTCTTTAACAAGTGGTGCTGGGATAACTGGTCAACCACTTGTAAAAGAATGAAACTAGAACACTTTCTAACACCATACACAAAAATAAACTCAAAATGGATTAAAGATCTAAATGTAAGACCAGAAACTATAAAACTCCTAGAGGAGAACATAGGCAAAACACTCTCCGACATAAATCACAGCAAGATCCTCTATGACCCACCTCCCAGAATATTGGAAATAAAAGCAAAACTAAACAAATGGGACCTAATGAAACTTAAAGGCTTTTGCACTACAAAGGAAACTCTAAGCAAGGTGAAAAGACAGCCCTCAGATTGGGAGAAAATAATAGCAAATGAAGAAACAGACAAAGGATTAATCTCAAAAATATACAAGCAACTCCTGCAGCTCAATTCCAGAAAAATAAATGACCCAATCAAAAAATGGGCCAAAGAACTAAACAGACATTTCTCCAAGGAAGACATACAGATGGCTAACAAACACATGAAAAGATGCTCAACATCACTCATTATTAGAGAAATGAAAATCAAAACCACAATGAGGTACCATTACACACCAGTCAGGATGGCTGCTATCCAAAAGTCTACAAGCAATAAATGCTGGAGAGGCTGTGGAGAAAAGGGAACCCTCTTACACTGTTGGTGGGAATGCAAACTAGTACAGCCGCTATGGAAAACAGTGTGGAGATTTCTTAAAAAACTGGAAATAGAACTGCCATATGACCCAGCAATCCCACTTCTGGGCATACACACTGAGGAAACCAGATCTGAAAGAGACACGTGCACCCCAAGGTTCATCGCAGCACTGTTTATAATAGCCAGGACATGGAAGCAACCTAGATGCCCATCAGCAGATGAATGGATAAGGAAGCTGTGGTACATATACACCATGGAATATTACTCAGCCGTTAAAAAGAATTCATTTGAACCAGTCCTAATGAGATGGATGAAGCTGGAGCCCCTTATACAGAGTGAAGTAAGCCAGAAAGATAAAGAACATTACAGCATACTAACACATATATATGGAATTTAGAAAGGTGATAACGATAACCCTATATGCAAAACAGAAAAAGAGACACAGAAATACAGAACAGACTTTTGAACTCTGTGGGAGAATGTGAGGGTGGGATATTTCAAAAGAACAGCATGTATACTATCTATGGTGAAACAGGTCACCAGCCCAGGTGGGATGCATGAGACAAGTGCTCGGGCCTGGTGCACTGGGAAGACCCAGAGGAATCGGGTGGAGAGGGAGGTGGGAGGGGGGATCGGGATTGGGAATACATGTAAATCCATGGCTGATTCATATCAATGTATGACAAAACCCACTGGAAAAAAAAATAATAAAAAAAAAAGAAAGTGAAAAAAAAAAAAAAAAAAAAGATTGACTGATTTGATCTCCTTACTGCCCAAATATAACTTCATCCAGAGAAGAAGAAACCCTCTCAATGTGCAGGAGGACAGAGGTTGTTTTGTTTGAAAAGGAAAAGGGAAGGTTTCATAGAAGAAGTATCACTGAGCTAGATCTTAAATAAGGGATGAACTTTGCTGGTGAAAGTGCAAGGAACAGATATTGTAAGTAGAATGAACAGCAAGGGTAAAGTTATGGGGACAGAAACCCTCTACATATTGAAAACATGTTTGGGTGGAATATAAAAAGCAAGCAAAGAGGTAGTGGGAGGTAATGTAGAAACATTATTTTTTAAACTTACCTTAGGGTTTCTTATCTGTAAAATGGGCATAAAATAATTGGCTTATTTGTGAAACTGTAGGAGTCGATGCATGTGAATTTCTTGGTGCCAAACACATGAAAAGCACTTGATAAATGGTAGCAACTGCTTCTGCATTATACATTTGTAATAATATTCCACAGAACTTGGAAGAAATCATGCTCTCTGTAAATATGAAATTGTGATTAATTTATCTCAATTAGATCAGTCTTATATTTTTCAGTACTTCTATTTGTTTACTTAATTGATCATTTGTGGTCTACAGCAGAAGTTGGCAAATTACAAACAATGGGCAAACCCCCCTGCAGTGGCATGTTTTTTAAATAAAGTATTATTGAAACACAGTCACAGCTGCTTATTTACATGATGTCTCTGGCAGAGCTGCAGATTTATGACAGAAACCATGGCCCTCAGAGCCTAAGATATTTAGTATCTGACCCTTTCCAGAAAAAGTTGTCCAACCTTTGGTCTAGAAAGGCAAAATTCCATTTCTTGTTACAATTTTTTTCTAAATTTCTTTTAATACTTACAGCAATTTTCAATACTGATATTTTTGGTTCTGCATTTCCTGATGCTTAGGATTCACTGTGATATTTAATTTGTATCATTTTCAAGTGCCACTATTTGTATAATTTATTTAATGTTTTGCAGTTCTTTAATCTGATATCTATATTAACTCCTGATATTTCTTTGTTTGTATCTCTCAAGTTAAGTCTTTTTCCTTGTTATGATTGCATCTCTTTCAATATATTTTTAAAATTTAGTACAAGGTGAATTTATCCCATTGGCCTATATTTTTAAAATTACTTATCCTTAATCTTAATACTATCTTTTTATACTTTCCTTTGTACCTACCTTTTGTTCTGTGGGATGCATGTTATTGTGTCTCTGTATGTGTGTATGAGAGAGAGATGAAAAGGTTGAAGGATAGAAATGAAAAAGAGAGAGAAAAAAGAGAATCCAACTGCAGATAACAAAATCCACTGTAGATAGTTTAAGCAGAATAGGATTTTCTACCAGGCATGTATTTCAGTGGTTTGTGAAATTGTCGGAAAGGCTGGAAGAGCAGTGTCTGGGCAGAGTTCCCTTCTCCTGGGTTTGCACTGCTCAGCCATGCCTCTGGTTGAGAAGCTGGAGGTCATGGACAGGAACTATGGAAACCGAGGGCTGTGGCCGTGGGCCTCAGTTGTCACAGCAGGAACACTGCCATTCCCATTGTGGCTGATGCTTTTTTCTGGGCCACGATGCTTCCACTGCGATCTCTATCAGGAAATGAATGCTTTGTGCTCCACCTTCCTCTCTCATGTTCAAGTTCAAATCAGAGTGAATACATGTGATGGGTTTCCTAAAACCCATCAGGAACCCCAGTGCATGGATGTCTGGGAAATGTAGATTTTAGTTCTCTGTTCTCTGCAATATACAGAGGCATTAAAAAAATATATAATTGTTGAGCAAACCAATCTACCATATCCATTACCTCCTATTCTTCCCTGTTTTGAATAGTATGCATAGCTTTGAATAATACACATGAGCTTAAATAGTGCACATACATTTCTGTTTCTTAATTTATCAATATTAATAGGGATCTATTGCCTCTCAGATATGAAATATGAAGTATCCAACTCTATTTTCTCTTAAATATGAAAGATAAAGCAATAAACTCACTCCCATATCCATTTTTTTTCATCTTTGTCATACTTTATATAAACCTTTTTCATGGTTTATAGCATTTACATTCTGTCCTATAACTGTATTTCACCCAGCGACTGGCATTTGTTCTACACTTTTATAGATTTAATTATACTGAAAATCTTTTCTTACTATGGCATTTCCTTTCCTGACATTAATTTGATATATCTCATGCTTGGCTGTATTTCATTAACAGATATGTCTACCTTGCAGCATATTAGTAAAAATTGAAATAATGTGCATAGAACGCCTTGTGCATAGTAGTGCCCGATATGAGGTCATTCCTATTGTTTTTATTTTTTATTAATAAAGAAAAATTAATTGAAAAGACAAACTGAGAATGTAATTAAGATAGTGGTAGAACATAATTCACATCATATGAATAAATTTTGAACCCTGTTGTTTTTCTAAGCATAAGACTGCTTGATTTGAGTCTTTCCTCAAAGATACTATATTATGACATTAAACTAGATAACTTGTTCAAGGGTGCAGTGTCATCAGTTTTCTGAAATATGACCCAAGAAATTTTAAAGAGTCATCTGTGACCTTGGACAAGTTATCTAGTTTAGTGGGTCTCCGTTCAGCAATGTTCATAATCCCTTCAGCCTCTTACCACTCTATATTGTATTTTCCTGACTCTTGGTGGATTACCTGTAACTATTTTTAGAATCTAAGTTTGCCTTCTTCCAGGTGTTCTGAATGCTCCTTGACATATTTTCTGCACAATCAGTTGATGTGTGTGTGACAAGGAATGCCAACTAATTCTAGTAATAATCTAAAAAGTCTATCACTGAGATAGAAATTTATATCATGCTTATCAAAATCCAGGGGTAGTGAGCTTTTGCTTATCTACTGGTCATGTCAAATAAATGTATGCAATATGTAAAATAAAAATGTGACTTTATTTGTATTCAAGTCCCAAGTAGAATTTTTGGAAACTCTGGAGCTATTTTGGATATTTATTTGAAAAAAAAATCCAAATGTCATTGGGGAAAAGACATATAATGATTTCCAACAGGCTGAAAGTCTCATTAAAATGAGGGATATTGTTGAAACAAAAATTTAAAAAAAGAAAAACCTCATGACTTCATGAATGTCTGTGTGTGTGTGTGTTTTTTTTTTTTTTTAATGATTGCAGGGTGGTCACAGGCTTCTAAAGCTCTGGTCTAGAATATTCAATTAAAAAATCATAACTGGATATCATGATATTGATTTTCAGAAATATGATCCAAGAAAACAAAACTCTTAAGAACTAACACAGCAATGATTTCTCCAAACACTCATATTGTTGAAATTGGAGATGATGGGAGAACATATGTATGAAAGCACAATATTAACATTTAGTGGGAAGACATTTTTTGAGTCTGTAACATGGGATAGAAATTTCATTAAGAGGCAAAGTTGCACTGGCTAGTCTTAACCAAGGTTATCATGGAAAAGTTAAAAATGTGTCTGCATAATCTCACTGAGTCTATGTTTAGTGTCTGGAATTTGTGTTAGTTCAAGTAACTATAAATAAAAAACTAGCAGCTACCTAGGCCCTTCTGACTTTGGACTTGCACACAAAAGAAGTGTTAATGGGAGCCCATTTGCAAAATTTGAAAATGAATCCTGAATTTTTTTGCAAAACAGTGAATTTTGTGAATTGTTTTAGCACAGAGACACCACAATCATAGCAACCAGTTCAGAAAAGTCAGATCCCTAGAAAATAGTTACACATTAAAAAGCATTAAATTCTTTAAAAGAAAATTAACTGAAGCATCTGAATGATATTGAACTTGGGAGGAAAGCTAAAGTATTTGTATGTATGTTAGCAGTACAGTGAAAGTCGTTCAGTTGTGTCAGACTATTTGCAACCCCATGGGCTGTACATCCATGGAATTCTCCAGGCCAGAATAATGGAGGAGGTAGCATTCCCTTCTCCAGGGGATCTTCCCAACCCAGGGATCTAACCCAGGTCTCCTGAATCACAGGCAGATTCTTTACCAGCTGGGCCATAAGGGAAGCCCTGTATATCTGTTGGTATTGCACAAATTCCTCCACCTTCCAGCTTTGTGACTTTGGGAAAGCGGTTTCATCTCCCTGAGCTACTGAGGTTGTTTAGAGATTTACAGGAAATGATAAAACTCTATACAGACATTACATTATTGCATAATTGCATTTTGAAAAGCATTACATCAAGTATTTAAGCACAGATCAATTAATCAGAGAAGAAATTTTTAAAGCAACATTTAAATCCAATGCAATGCCTTAATATCCAAGCATTAATGATTCTTACAATGTTTTCTTAACTATAGTTAACTTTTAATTATCTGCAATACAGAGCAATTTATCAACAGTGAAACTTCATCTCCTCTACAGAAGCATTGTGCTAAGATTTGATTACTGATCAGTGGGATTTTTAATTAAAATACAATATGTGATGCTGGAGGAATCTGCAAGATGAAACTGGTTTTCTTGTCATTCTTTGCCAAACCAGAAAAGGATATTTGAAACATAATTGCAGTTTTATTCCCTATCTCAACATCCTAGAGACTGTGGGGAAAAAAAAGCACCGCAGAATCTGGAATCGTGTCTTGATTAATGAATACTTATTTACTTCACCAGTGAATCCCATTAGCTCTTGTAAACTTCAGGAAGAGTCTCAAGGGAGAGCTTTGCTTTCTCTCTGGATTTCAACACAGGCTGTAGAGCTCCCTTGCTGGACGCCACTCTGAATTTCTGATTCAGTAGATCTGGGCTAGGGACCAAAAATCTGCCTTTCCAATTCATTCCAGATGATGCTGAGGCTGCAAGTCTGGGGACAAGCTGAGAACCAATACTTAGACAAAGGGACACTGAAAAGAGAGGATTCTGATTCTTGTGCTCTGGTGATGGATGACAGTCTAAGCAATACTGTAACCTCTGGGCTTCTTGAGGTTAGGAAGCCATTTCTGCTCCATTTGGACCAACTGATCCTGAGAGAACACTGCCTTCTTGACAGAGGAGGGTGCACAAGGACAATGTTTACCTTACCAACCGTCTCAGGCTGATGGACTGTCTCCTAGGGAGACAATTAATAGTCCTGCCAGTGCCTCAAGGCAGGAATTAACATATCATGAGACACCCGGAAGCTGGTTCTTAAATGACTTCATTTCTCTGTTCTTATCTATTGTGTGGTGATTTCTTCCAACAACTTTGTTTCTGTTTTCAAGTTCTTGAGAGCATATCTCCCAGTTATCCTAATATATTGCTTGTAATTTTTTCTTTTTTATAAACAGGTAGATTCACATTGTTTATAAGAAAAGACCAACTCTCTTACCTTCCTTGTTGGGTTAATTGAGACAATCAAATAAGAAGAGCTCTATATGAATGCTTATAAACTGCTATATAATGGCAGATAACAGATTCAAAAAAGTATTTGTAAGCTATTTATGTGGTTAAACAAAAGCTAGATGGGTACGACTTACATCAAGGAGTTAATCTGTAACAACAAAAAAGAAGAGAAAAAACAGGCAAGCCCAGGGGTTGTAGCTAAGAGTGGCACTGAACCGTAACACAAGCTATCTAGACAAAGTTGTATCGCATTTTGGTGGACATGTTTTATAACTCTTTGGTGAATACAAGATTGAAAGGAGGATGATTGATTTTGAATAGATGTGCCTGGACCTCCTGGTAATCCAAGAGGCAATATTATTTCAGTAAATCTGGTTTTGGTTTAAATAGTTCTTATTCATATAAACAAGATTCTGCTGACTGCATTCTGTATGTCATGATGTGAGCTCCCCTGCTCACATTTTTAGTAGTGGTTAATAATTCAAATGTGCACATGGATGATGATTGGTAGGTAAGCTGGAGTTGGCTCCTCACCCTTCTCTTTTCTCCCACACATTCCAGTTCCTCTATTGTCAATCAAAATTTCGGCAGAAAGGATGCTGTCAGCCAGAATCGAGTTACTGTAATGGAGACAAAGCAAAAATGGCCAGAGAAATGAAAAGGTTGAGAAGTGAAACAATAGTCTCCCCCCAAACTTAATAACCTCTATCAGAGAGGAAGTCATCCCATTCTGTCATAGTTCTAGTTTCATAGGGTTGGGTTAGGATGGGGATGCTTTGGTTGGGGAAATACAGAAATGTTAAAGCTAAACCTTGTGAAAGGGGCATATCCTGGTGACTTTTTATGTAAGAGACCATTGAGGCACATTCTCTCTTTTTTCTCTCATCTTGTTGAGGTGCTACTGTTATAGCCACGCTTTCCGGGAAACAGACTCACTCAGAAGGACAATGCAGATAGTGGAGTGCAGTTTATTACGCCGGCGGGCCCAAGGCAGAGTCTCCTCTTAGCCAAGGACCCCGTCCAGCATTTGTGAAAATCTTTTATACCCCATGCGTACGTGTCTAAACCCACCACCTGCCCCATGTGTACGTGTCTTAACCCACCACCTGCCCCATGTGTACGTGTCTTAAACAGTCAATAGTCAATAAGCCCGCAGTTACATTCCAACCAGTTAATAATCGATAAGCCTGTGATTACATCTTGACAGATACGAAAAAATTTATGACCTATCCGGAGACAGGTGTGATTACGGTATGCTTCCTCTTAGGCAATGAGTAGCCTGGATGTGATCTTCAGGATTCCTCTGTCTGGAGGGGGTCTTATCCTTCCATTGTCGTCCTCACAGGCACTAAGCAGAGAGTTCAGAGTCCACTGGAGAGGCAGTTGAGCACAGCCAGCACGGACAGGCCTGAGATGGAGTTCAGGCCCTATGAATTCCTTCTTCACTACAAATGGGCTAGCTGTGATTTATAATTTTAAAAATATTCTTATTCCTAAAGAACAAAGGGATCAAGATTGTTAAGGCAAGATTGTGTGCCCATCACACGGTGAGGCCAAACAAACTGAAATGACAGAGTTTGGAGCAGAGAAAGTTTGTTGCAAGGTTATGCAAGGAGCCAAGTTCCCAGAAGGGTTTTGGCAAAGAACTTTAAAAAGTCTGATGAGGAAGGGGTCTCAGAGTCTGTGATCAGTGCGTGCACAATTCTCTGATTGGCTGATAGTGAGCTAGCAGGGTGATGTAACGGGGGTTAATGTTATCTGTCCAGGAGTCCTGAAGCTATGTGTTCATGGTCCTCAGGTAGTTAACATCTTCCTTTTGTTGCAGAAGGGGAGGTTTTACATCTGCAAAACAACTCAGGAAATGTGAGTTGTTAAATTATCTAGGTACTTCAGAGAGGAGCTAAAGGATAAGGGGGAAGGCCTCTGCCAATGCCCACCCCACCCCAAGGCCCCATGGGGTCTTGTTCTGTTCCAGGATATCCTGAGAGAAATTTTGGACTAATATTTAAGGGAACGGAGAATGGATTTCAGGACATAATTAGTCTTATCCAAGTCTTACCTGGTAGCTCAGCTGGTAAAGGATCCGCCTGCAATGTAGGAGACCCTAGTTTGACTCCTGGTGAAGGAGGAAACAGAACAGGCTCCATCTTGAAAGCAGGACTCCATCTTGGGCCGGACTGTGGACTTTGAGCTCTATGCCCAGTATCTATGGAAACGACATACCAACTGGAAAACCAGGCCCCCGGAAGGAAGAGCCCCGGGGCCCTCCATTACCTAAAAGAATACCCTAATTATCTGTGTGACCCAATAGAATCATCCATTCTATTATGCTTATTGGGGAATGACCACAAGCCTATTGATAATTGTCCACTGTTAACTACCTAGGTTTAAGGCAAATGAATCACAGGTTGACTTTGATTGTATCTTTCTTTTTCCTTTGTTCAGACTAATTTCAGGGAATTTGGGGAGGTGGGTTTGGGCACATATGCTTAGGGTATATAAGGTTTTCACCAAAACTAGTTGGGGTCCTTGGCTAAGAGAAGACTCTGCCTTGGGCCCACCAACATTGTCCTTCTGAGTGAGTTTGTTTCCTGGAACGCACGGTTACAAGACTGGGTCGGGAAGATCCCCTGAAGAAGGGAAAGGCTATGCACTCCAGTACTCTGGCCTGGGGAATTCCATGGATTGTATAGTCTACAGCGTCTCAAAGAGTCTGACAAGACTGAGCGACTTTCAAAAAAAATCATCTTACCCAGACTAGTTCACTAAGGGAGAAAAGCTAAAAGGGATTCAGGGAGAAGAATTCCTGTATTTTGCTGGAGTGAGTCGTCTGTTGTATTGTTTAGAAATTTAAGAAAAATGTTAAATTTATAGATGCATTTGTAGAATTTCTCGTATTTGCTTTGTGTGTGTGTGTGTGTGTGTGTGTGTGTTAGTTGCTTAGTCGTATCGGACTCTTTGCAACCCCATACCTGTAGCCCACCAGGCCCCTCTGTCCATGGGATTCTCCGGGCAAGAACACTGGAGTGGGTTGCCATTTCCTTCTCCAAAAGGAACTATAGAAAGAAAGAAAGTGAAGTCACTCAGTCGTGTATGACTCTTTGCGACCGCATGGACTGTACCCTACCAGGCTCCTCCATCCATGGAATTTTCCAGGCAGGAGTACTGGAGTGTGTTGCCATTTCCTTCTCCAGGTATTTGCTTTAAAGTACCCTAACAGAGGCTGGGAGGGAAATGTGTGTGTGAATATTATCTGTGAGGCAGCAGTGAGTGATGGCATGAAGTGAGATCTTCATTCCCTGCCCAGGAATTGAACCTGGGTGGCCACCTCATGCGAAGAGTTGACTCATTGGAAAAGACCCTGATGCTGGGAGGGATTGGGGGCAGGAAGAGAAGGGGACGACAGAAGATGAGATGGCTGGATGGCATCATTGACTCAATGGGCATGGGTTTGGGTAGACTCCAGGAGTTGGTGATGGACAGGGAAGCCTGGCATGCTGTGGTTCATGGGGTCGCAAAGAGTCGGACACGACTGAGCGACTGAACTGAACTGAACTGAGCCTGGAAGAAAACCAGGAATCCTAGTCACAAGACCAGCAAGGGCTAGAGGCTAGAAGTTATTATTTCCCTGGATCTTTGCCCCCAGTGAAAAATGCAATTCTCATGGAGACAAAAACTATAAAATGCAGGTACAAAGTTTATTACTTAGAGACATAACACAACAGTACTGGGAGAGCACAAAGAGAAGTGATTCATTTAGTTAAGACAGAAGCAAACCACACCGGGAGAGAATGGGTGTGGGTGTCTCCCATAGTGAGGAGGAGAGCAATAAAGAGAAGGTTAAGTCATCTATATAGGCAGTTCTTCCAGTTTTGTTTACTTTAGCCGATTATCTGCTTTCCTTCTCCACATCCGACCTTACCCTGGGACCCTGCCTGACATGCATGTGCAACTTTTTTCCAAGATGGATTCCAGCCCAGAGGCCTATGAGGTCATATATTAGCATCCCATATTATGGGGTGGCCCCTCCTTTTCGACCCCAAGGAGCTTTTCTGCACATGTGCAATGTCTCCCTTACCCCAAGAATGGGAAATATGTGACCTCCTGATCCATTACTCAGACAGGGTTTAGCCCATCTCTGTTCCTACCATGACGGTTATCTTAAAGTGCCCACAGGAGACAAAGCCTGGCTATTTACCCTGTTTTGGTTGTTTCTTCCATTGTAGAGAGCAAAGAGGAGGCTGGTTGTGATGTAGGAGATAGATGGGCTCCAGGTTAGACATTTACAACTGGCCTCCTCTTTATATTTCATGAGGCATGAAAAAGTGGGCTTCAGGCTAGATAATTACAAGTTAGGCATTTACAATCAGCCTCCTGTTTGCCCTCTGAAATGGAAGTAACAACAGAAACAGAGGATCAGGGTTTGTCTCTCGTGAACACCTTAAGGTAGTAGTCATGTCAAGGACAAAGAGGGGCAAGAGGTTTTGCCCCTTGTTTGAGTAAAGGATTTAGGGATCTCCACTCCCCCCTCTTTTGGGACAAGGGAGACACTACACATGTGCAGAAAGGCTCCTTGTGGGTCAAAAGTCAGGGGATACTTCCAGGCCATAATGAGTCTTGCTCCTCTCAGAAGCCTTCACTTAGAGATCCATCTTAGCTGAGGGATACCATGCACCCCTTGGAGAAGGAAATGGCAACCCACTCCAGTACTCTTGCCTGGAGAATCCCATGGATGGAGAAGCCTGGTGGGCTACAGTCCACAGGGTTGCAAAGAGTCGGACACGACTAAGCGACTTGACTTTTCACCATGCACCCCACAGGAGGGTCGCAGGGTAGGTCAGATGTGGAGAAAGAAACCAGATACTTGGCCTGAAGAAAGACAAAGACCCGGAAGAACTGTCCTATATACATGACTTTGCCTCCTCTTTACTGCTCTCCTCCTCGCTGGTGGGGGACTCCCACACCCTTTCGCTGTGGCTGTGCATCCCTGCCTTGCCTCTGCCTTAACTAAACAACTGTTTCTCTATGTGCTCTCCCACTTGTTATTGTGCTAAGTCTCTAATAATAAACTTTGTACCTGCATTTATAGCTTCTGCCTCCATTATTCACTGGAGGCAAAGATCCAGAGGAAATTAACTTCTAACCTGTATCCCTTCCTGGTCTTGTGACTAGGATTCCGGGTTCTCATCCAGGCTACCCAGGTTCAATTCCTGAACAAGGAATGAAGATCTTACTTCATGCCATCTCTCACTGCTGCCTCCATGGTGATCAGTTGTAAATATCTAACCTGGAGCCCACCTATCCCATTTCAGGAAATGAGACAGGAAGCTAGCTATAAGTGTCCAGCATGAAGCCTGTCTTTTTCTCACCCCAGGAAATGGACACAGGAGGCCTGTTGTAGGTGCCTATGCTGGGTACCATCTATCCCCTGCCTCAAATATACCTAAAACAAGTTTTACATGTACTCTTTTTTCTGTAAATTGGGGAAGAGGTCCATTTTACTCTGCTTTTAAATTCTATGTCCAAACTTCAATAATAATACTAATATGCCTAATAATTAAAAAAGAGAAAATTGTTAAGTGATTTGGTGATTTATAGATTCAATGGAAGAAGATAAAACCCAGTAGTTAGCATGGTATGTATTTCACTCAAGTAGGTTTTAAAAGCATTTATTTTATCAATATTTCAAAGCATTGTGTAAACTCACTATTCTTTCAGATTGTAATGTTGTCAGTTTTACGATGCCAACAACAGTTTTTCTCCCTATTATGGAAAGAACTAGCAGTTTGCAGTATGTGATCACAACTTCTTGGTTATTACCATGGTTTCAAGTCATTATGGCACTGAAGTTATAAGTACAGGCTATCAGATGTGAAAATCATATCTAAAAGTACAGCTTGTCATTTAGATATTTCTGAATATTTTGTTATTGGACAAAATACATATAAATCTGTTTCTATCAGAGTTTTTAGAATCCAGGAATTGGTAGGAAATATGGAGAAACAACTATAGAATATTCTAGTAGAAATGACTATAGACTGCTTCTTAGATCTGCAAAGACAAGTGAAGAACTGACCATTAAACATATAATTTGAGAAATTGGGCTTTTAATATAAATTATTTAGATTGGGTCTTTATGTTAACTGAATTCCCTGAACAAACTCATTTTCTTTTACCTTTGTGAATGCTGACTTCCTCAATTTCATGTGATAGAGATCAAGTGAGGCTTTTCTAGCACTAAGCTTCAGCTTAAAATAAGCACTAATTTCAAGTGAAAGTGTGGAGTAATTTGGGAACATTTTTCCTGCTGCTTTATTTGTGTGCAGACTGATTACAAAATGACAAAAGGAGTCAGGTGGCTTAATTGGATGCGATAGTGCTCACTGGGGCAAAACTGGGAGTCTGCTCATGTCTGTAATGCATTTTCATATTTTGCACAATATCTGGACATCCTCCTGAATTTGGTTCCTCATAATTCTTCTGCAGGGTTCTTAGCTTGAAAGCTTGTCCTACACATTAGTGTTATCTGGACAAACATGCTTATCGCATTCTTGGTGTCCACCAGAATTTAGGAAACATAGAAATCAGATGCAACAGTATAACCTGATCCTGCTTATGTATCAGATCTCATTCTGTTCTCCTTTGCATCAAAAGTTCTCTCACCTTTGGATCTTTGCATTGGCAACTCTCAGTCACATATTTGACAACTAAGGATCAGTTCGAAGGGCGTCCCAGGTGGTGCTAGTGGTGAAGAACCCACCTGCCAATGCAGGAGACATAAGAGATGCTGGTTTGATCCCTGGGTCAGAAAGATCCCCTGAAGGAAGTCATAGCAACCTATGCCAGTATTCTTGCCTGGAGAATCCCATGGACAAAGGAACCTGGTGGGCTAGAGTCCATAGGGTTGCACAGAGTCAGACATGATTGAAACAAATTAACACACACGCACGCATGCACAATCAGTTCTAAGCTAAATACTGTCCTTTCAGAGAGGTCTTTTGAGGCCAGTCAATCTAAAGTGCTCCTTTGCTGAGCATTTCTCCAATGAATTAACTTGTGTCACTTACTTCATTGCATTTTTTACCATTGGAAATTGTCTCATTCAATTATTTCTACATTTATCTTCTACCTCCCTTCACTAGAAGGTAATCTTCCTGAAGATAGACTTCATTTTCCTAGCACAATGGTTAGAACACCATCTGGCATATGATTGGGGCCCCAAAAGATATTTGTTAAGTGAATAAATGACTCACTAACCAAATGGATGAATGAATGACATTTATGTATGACTTTTCTTTCCAAATCATGGGGTCAAATATTTAGAAGGAATTGGTCATCAACATAAAATCACCACTTGCATTAGGATGACTTACTAAATGAGGTCCTATATTAAATAAATTAGTAAAACAAGAGCAAAGTTGTGTGACGTATCACATATGGTTGAATCATCTATTGTAATAGCAAAACTCCAGTGCTTGGTTATACAGAGTACTTAGAATTTCATATGGCAGTTTTGAATCTAAACTACTGAACATACAATACTTCATTTGTCCCAGAGATCAATCTAGCAAGGTGAAGTACTGGCAGAGGACTGGAATTAGAACCAGCCACAGTAAATTTGGCTTCCCAGGTGACACTAGTGGCAAAGAATCTGCCTGCCAATGCAGGAGACACAAAGATGCGGGTTCTATCCCTGCGTCATGAAGATCCCCTGGCGGAGGGCATGGTAACCTAATCCAGTATTTTTGCCTGGAGAATTCCATGGACAGAGGAGCCTGGAGGGCTACAGTCCCTAGGGTCGAAAAGAGTCTGAAAGGACTAAGCAACGTAACACCCATGCACGCACAGTAAATTTGGAAAGATATTAATAGCATTCTCAAACTTACATGGTGACTCCAAAGCTGACCAGATTTAGCAGATTCAAAAGGTGAGGTTGCCCTTGGTGATGGAGAAGGTTAACGAATCCTAGGGAAAACCAGAAGTTGTACTCATGGGCTGTACTCTAATTCATATTATTTCAGGTGAACTTGCTTTAAGATAGACTGTTTTCTCTTCATAGGGAACTCTATCAGATACTTCAGAAATCTCTATCCCTGGATATCCGTGACACAACATTTCACTGACAAAGATGCACATGTCCTTAAGCCAGGCTCTCCAACTGTGCCCCAAGCATCTATCACTGTTCCTCTAGATTTTGTCCCAGTCAAAAATTCTCTTGTTAGTGGCTCTGTCCCTATACTTTATCTGACAGAGTTACTCCTGTCAGGAACACTCTCCTTACTATGTCCACTCTTTGTCCTCCATATGTCAATTAAGTATCAATTATTTAATGAGTATTTGTTGATGTGGCTACCTTAAAAAAAAAAAAAAAAAAAGGAAAAGAAAAATATTTCCAAGTGGTGGAACATTTACTACATCTGGAGAAAGAGCAAATGAAACCTAGAAATTGTTATACAGGGTAAAGTAAGTCAGAAGGAGAAAAACAAATATTGTATGTTAATATATATATGGAATCTAGAAAAATGGTACTGGTGAACCTACTTACAGGGAAGGAATGGAGATGCAGATATAGGGAATGGACTTGTGGACCCAGTAGGGGAAGCAGAGGATGGGATGAAAGGAGAAAGTAGCATCAGCATACATATACTATCATGTGTAAAGTGAATGGTTATAACACAGGTAGCCCAGTTGGTGCTCTCTGATGACCTATAGAAATGGGGTTGAGGAGGGGAGAGAGTCTCAAGAGGGAGGGAACGTATGTATAATTATGGCCGATTTACCTTGTTGTTCAAAAGAAACTAACACAACATTGTAAAAATTAAAAAACAAAAATGAAATATTTAGGAGCCAAAATATGTAGAAATCTGGGAACCTTTTAGATACAGGGGGAAAAGTTGACTCTTCTTTTCCTTGTCTGTTAAGATGTTGTCATTCAGTGACTAAGCTGTCTCTGACTCTTTGAGACCCCATGGACTGGAGCATACCAGGATTCCTAGTCTCTCACTATCTCCCAGAGTTTGCTCAAATGCGTGTCCTTTGAGTCAGTGATGCTATCTATCCATCTCAGCCTCTTTTAATATACCTGTTAAATTTAAGCTAGAATTCCTTATACCTTCTGAGTGTTGGAAATGATATTGCTAACAAAATTGGAAAGAGAGGAAGCACAGGGAGCACAAACAGTAGAATAGAATTGTTGCTGTTAATGAGGATACAGGTAGTGGCATGTCTATTTGTAAAAGTGTCATTTATTAAGGCATAATTTACATACAATAAAGTTTCCACATATTAAGAAAAAAGAGCAAACGAGCTCTCCGGTGCTTCCTCTCATAAGGACAGTAAATCCTATTGGATCAGGGCTCTTGTAAACTCATTTCACTTTAATTACTTCCATAAAAGCCCATCTCCAAGTATTACACTTCAGGGTAGGGCTTCAAAGTAAGAATATGGGGGGGGTGAGGGGGGAACATGGCATTCAGTCCATGATAGGCATGGTATATTATTGGTAGCATTGGAACTACTGACTGATATTTTATTTGGAATTTTTGCAATACTTATAAGTAATATTAGTCTGTAATTTCTTTCTTGTCCACTATATCAGGCTATATGTCAATATTATTTTTGCTTAACAAAATGAATTTAAAATGTTCTCCATCATTTATGAGCTAGAAAAAAAGAAAATGTTAGTAACTCAGTGTGTGTGACTCTTTGTGACCCCTTGGACTGCAGCCTGCCAGGATCCTCTGTCCATGGAATTCTCCAGGCAAGAATACTGGAGTAGGTTGCTATTCACTTCTCCAGGGGATCTTCCTGACCCAGGGACTGAACCTGGGTCTCTTGCATTGCAGGCAGATTCTTTACCGTCTGAGCCACCAGTGAAGCCCTTGATAACTGGTCTGTAAATATTTGACAGAATTATTTAGTGAAAACAGTTATCCCAAGTACTATTTTTCTGAAGCAGTTCCTTTACAGCTTTATTGCTTCTGTGAAAATGTATCTATTTAATCCTCCCAGCCTTATCAGGGTTAATTTTGGTAAAATAAATTTCTCTCTAAAAATATCTCTTTCTTGTATAGATATGTGCTTGAATTACTGGTGTCTGATCTAGATTTAGTCTAATTTCGAAAAATAGAGACTAGATTTTGACCAATCCTAGAAAAATAAAGATACCTGATTTTTTCTTATATTCAGAAATCAGGAAATAGATGCATCATAATGCTTTTTCATTGGAATAATCACTGTTTTTATTTATTTGCATCTTATTTATACTTTTTCTACTTTTTTATGGTTGTTCCTTAAAATCCTGCCAGGAGGCTGATGACAGACTCCTGAAGGTCAGCAATTTGTTCTCTCCACACTATATACTGCTATTATCTACAATACAGTGCAATACAGTAGATGTTTAATAAATATACATTGTTATGAAAAGCATCATGGACCCTAATACATGCATGACATTTCATAATAATCTTCTAGTAACATGTTATAATTCAGTGCCCCATACTGAGAAAAAAAATTGGTTTAAGGAGATATATCTTTGTATAAAACTTTTAATAGAATTGTAGCTATCCCATTTTGCTACACTCTGCAAATGACTCTAAATAATATATTTAGAGAGTCGCAATTGTCAAGAAGTATGAATAAAAAATGATAATTTGACATTTACAAGAGTGAAAGTTTTGCACCATTAACCACAAGCAGAGAAATATGTGACAATGAAAAAATATATGTCAAAGGAAATATTTATGAAATAGTTGGAGTTCAAGGGCATATACATTTAACAGCTGAGAGAAGTTTTCTGTTTTTTGCACATCCGTGTCAAAGATTGACTGCTACCTATTTTCCTTCAGCAAATGAGTGGCAATTTGGCTATTACCTGGGTTGGAATTCAGGGATCCATTAAAGCTTTCAAAATATCATTAATGGCAAGATCAGACATTTTTATGGAGGTAATCATTTCTTCAGATGGATCTTGTTAGCACATTTTCACACCCTATATTAGCATCATTATGGAACATGAAAACAAGGCAGATGCATCACCTTTAGGGTATCAAGTCAACACCAACACAGCAGTTTTATAAGTCACTGATCTGCTGTCAGCAGTGAGCAGTCTAACAGTGGGAAAGTGACCTTGAGATAAACTTCACATGTATCTGTAATGTTTCATTCATTATAGGCTCCTTAAAGTCTAAGATTTACAATGGAGACACCTTCAGATGAAAACATCACAAATAATTTGACATACTATGGCTTAAGAGCAAAAAATTCATTGGAAAATAATGAAGCATTTATTTCAACAGAAAGGAAGAATTTAGTTGCACTCTGTTAATTTATGTTTGGTCTATATTCACGGTTTTCTTGCTGGCTATATTTAATTAGTAACCAGACAGTTGAAATTAGTATGCCATTAAACTTTTAGACACATTTGCACAAGAAAATGAAATTTGCAAGCTAAGATTTAGAGTAACCGAGTCTGACTGTACCAAAAGTAACAAATTACGTTGAGCAAGCTCTTTAGAAATGTTTATTTTAACATGAGATCCTCTTCAATGAATATTCACATCCTTTGTGCCAAGAAAAGGAAAGCTTTCTGGGTCAGCATTAATTGTTCTGTATAGCTGTGTATGTATGACAGTAATCAGGAGACTTGAATATGTGTTATAGTTTAGACATACACACAGAAATACTTTAATAACTTGCATTTCACTTGGACAGCTCAAACTTCTTTTTTTCTGTTTCTGTGTGGCATGCTTGTGTGCTGACTGTAGCCCACCAGGCTCCTCTATCCATGGGATTCTCCAGGCAAGAATACTATAATGGGTTGCCATTTCCTCCTCCAGGGGATCTTTCTGACTTGGGGATTGACCCTTATCTCTTATGTCTGTTACATTGGCAGGAGGATTCTTTTACCACTAGCACCTGGGAAGCCCAAGACATACACACAAAAATACTTTAATAGCTTACATTTCACATGGACAGCATAGATACAAGAATAAAGTTATCTACATAATTCATAAATAAATTCACTAGGTATTTCAAGACTGTCATCTAGCTGTCTGTGTACTGTGGGAGACAGTCAAGAGGAAAAATATACTTCTACTTTGGTCTGAGATATTTTGTAATCAAGGAAAAACATTTGGGATTTGTTTTTCTAGAATTCATTTTTTATATTTACAACTCTTTTTTTATTGGGGTTGACTTTGTTTTGTATTTGTGGGCTCAGCCAGAGGCTAATCTCAGTCTGGTAGTAACTAAGGATTATTAGACTATGTCTGTAGTGCACTGATTTTATTGAGCTGAAATGTTCCATTGAGTCTTATATCGAGGGTAAGATCCATACTTTATAGATAAATTATTCAGGTGATTTTTTTTATTATTTTACCTTTACATAATATGCTCCATATGATTCCTTGCATACATTTCTTTCTTTCTTTTTTTTTTTTTTACAAACAGCTTATCGACCCAAACACACAGATATATTGGAACCTTTATGCATTGCTATTTTTAGGAGCCAAGTAGTGAAAACATTTCTGGTGAGATGGTGTTGGTATTATAGCAGTGAAATCTTGGCAATTCATTGAATTCATCTTTTTACCCACCCCCCCCCAATAGAATCTCATTTACTCCCTATCTCAATTCATGAGTTCACTGATTACCTGGTCTCTCAAATTGGAAATCCTGTTGTCATTCTCAACAGCTCTTCCTTCCTCAAACTTTATTCTCTCCCAATTCTGTCAATTCCCCCTATGGGGTAACTCCCAAACCACTCAGCTCCGTTCTTTCCTCAGTTTTAAAGATATATCCACCTGCAGGTTTCATGTGTGATTTCTGGGCCTTCATTTGTATGCCATGAAAAAGTATCTTCATGCAAGGGCGGGAAGAGGTCATTAGCATGGGAACAGGATTAACTGCTTTAACTAATCGGAATAAAATATTTTACTAAAAATATATCTCAAAATGGATCCTGGCACATCACTGGCTTTTGGCAGCATGGTTGAGAAATAAAAATGCTCTAAAATATTCCCCACTCTAAAAAAAAATAAATAAAATATTCCCCACTCTATTTCCAGTTATTGAGAACTATTTTGATTATTTCAGTCTCCTTCACACACACTTTACAGTTCTGCATTGCATGAGGATAAGGTCCAAACTCCTTGACAACTTATATGAAACTCATCCACATAATTCTTTGCACACTGAAGGATATCTATCTATCTACATATCTCTATATCTATCTGTCTATCTATCCCTGTGAATAAATAAATATGTATGAAATATATCATATAGGGCTTCCTTGGTGGCTCAGATGGTAAAGAATCTGCCTGCAAGGCAGGAGATATGGTTTGATCTCTGGGTCAGGGATCCCCTGGAGAAGGGAATGGCAACCACTCCAGTATTCTTGCCTGGAGAATTCCATGGACAGAGGAGCCTGAGGGCTACAGCCCATGGGGTCACAGAGTCGGGCACAACTGAGTGACTAACACTTTTGGTTTCGCTTTCTTTCATATATCATATATATACATATTTGGCATAGGTAGATATATACACAGTTGCGTGCATTCGTACATTGTAGGATATACACAATATGTGTAGTGGAGTATCAATGTATTGCATTTAGTTTTATTGAATATGAACTAGATAAGTATGAGAGGTTGGCATGAAACCGATTGTTGTCCATTTTGGTTAAATCAGCATGTTCCAGAGAGAGAAGTCAAAATTATACCACATCCATTTTGACTTTGTTTCAATTGCACTGTGGGAAGATGTACATCCACAGAGTAATTTGTGAAACATTTTACTTTCAATCTCTTACAGTCCTTTTTTTACTTTATAAACCTAATTTTATATTTTATTAATTTCAATAAAATGAGAATAAAGGTAGAGGTGTAAACAAAAAATAAGGGAGTCAAGGTAAAAACCGGAGCAGAGAGGGATGAAGGAGACATTGTAGAAATACTGTCATTGCAATCCAAGGCTGCTGGCTATAGACTAAACTTGTTATTCTGTTTCATTTTCTTTTTGAATTCTCTTTCCTGCCAAGTACTTTTCTCAATTCTAGTAAAATATTTCTTTTTAATAATTTAATATATTAATATAATAGTCAATAATTTAATTAATTAATTTAATAATTTAATACATTAAAAATTTAAAGGTAAATCCCACCTAAAGTTAATTTAACAATTTAAAGATCATTTATTTGACATTTATTGTCTTTTTGCTGAGATGGTCTTATTTATTTTTATTGAAGTATAGGTGATGCACAGTAATATTATATATGGCTACAAGTGTACAGTGTAGTGATTCACAGTTTTTAAACATTAAACTCATCGGGATGGGGAATACGTGTAAATCTATGGCTGATTCATATCAATGTATGACAAAACCCACTGAAATGTTGTGAAGTAATTAGCCTCCAACTAAAAAAAAAAAAAAAAAAACTCATGGTTACCAAAAGGGAAAAAAAAAAAATATTAATAGCTACATTGTAAAATCTTGGCCATATTCCCTGTGTTGTATAAAATATCCTTGTAGTTTATTTTATGCCTAACAGTTTGTACCTCTTAATCCTCCACCACTCGATTGCCCCTTCCTGCTTCCCTCTCCCCACTGGTAACTACTAATTTGTTCTCTATATCCATTAGTCTGATACTTTTTGTTTCATTTACTAATTTGTTGCATTTTTAAGATTCTACATATAAGTGATATCATACAGTATTTGTCTTTATTTGTCTAACATTTCACTTAGCATAATGCCCTCTAATTCCATATTTGTTGCTGCAAGTGGCAAAAATTCATTTTTTATGATTGAGTAGTATTCCATTCTGTGTATATGTGTGTGTGCATGCATGTGCATAACCATATCTTCTTTATCCATTCATCTGTTGATGAACACTTAGATTGCTCCCATATCATTAGTTCAGCTCAGTCGCTCAGTCATGTCCCACTCTTGGTGACCCCATGTACCGAAGCACGCCAGGCTTCCCTGTTCATCAACTCCAACTCCAGCTCCAACTCCTGGAGCTTGCTCAAACTCATTTCCATCGAGTTAGTGATGCCATCCAACCATCTCATCCTCTGCCATCTCCTTCTTCTCCTGCCTTCATTCTTTCCCAGCATCAGGGTCTTTTCTAATGAGTCAGCTCTTCAAATCAGGTAGCCAAAGAATTGGAGTTCCAGCTTCATCATCAATCATTCCAATGAATATTTGAAATTTATTTCCTCAGGATTAACTGGTTTGATCTCCTTGCAGTCCAAAGGACTCTCAAGAGTCTTCTCCAACAGCACAGTTCAAAAGCATCAGTTCTTCGGTGCTCAACCTTCTGCATGGTCCAACTCTTACAGTCATAATGACTTGCAAAAAACCATAGCTTTGACTAGACAGACCTTTGCCAGCAAGGTAATGTCTCTGTTTTTTAATATGCTGTATAGGTTTGTCATAGCTTTTCTTCCAAGGAGCAAGCATCTTTTAATTTCATGCCTGCAGTTACCATCTACAGTGGTTTTGGAGCCCAAGAAAATAAAGTCTGTCACTGTTTCCCCATCTATTTGCCATGAACTGATGGGACCAGATGCCAAGATCTTAGTTTTTGAATGTTGAGTTTTAAGCCAGGTTTTTCACTTTCCTCCTTCACTTTCATCAAGAGGCTCTCTAGTTCCTCTTGGCTTTCTGTTATAAGGGTGGTGTTATCTTCCTATCTGAGGTTATTGATATTTCTTCCGGCAATCCTGATTCCAGGTCGTGCTTTATCTAGCCCGGTACTTGAATGATGTACACTGTATATTAGTTAATTAAGCTAATTAATTAACTAATTAATATACAGCCTTGACATACTCCTTTCCCAATTTGGAACCAGTCCGTTTTTCTATGTCTGTTTCTAACTGTTGTTTCTTGAACTACATGAAAGTTTCTCAAGGGGCAGGTAAGGTGTTCTGGTATTCCCATCTCTTTAAGAATTTTCCATGGTTTGTTGTGAGCCACACAGTCAAAGGCTTTAGCATAGTCAATTAAGCAGATTTTTTTTTTTTAAT
This sequence comes from Cervus elaphus, assembly GCF_910594005.1. NCBI lineage: Eukaryota > Metazoa > Chordata > Mammalia > Artiodactyla > Cervidae > Cervus > Cervus elaphus. Next base: position 50,434,070 of record NC_057844.1, read on the forward strand.
TCTCTTGTTTTTTCTATGATCCAATCGATGGTGCCAGTTTGACCTCTGGTTCTTCTGCATTTCCTAAATCCAGCTTGAACATCTTGAAGTTCTTGGTTCACATACTGTTGAAGCCTAGCTTGGGGAACTTTGAGCATTACTTTGCTAGCGTGTGAGAAGAGTGTAATTGTGCAGTAGTTTGAACATTCTTTGGCATTGCCTTTCTTTGGGATTGGAATGAAAACTGACCTTTTCCAGTTCTGTGGCCACTGCTGAGTTTTCCAAATTTGCTGGCATATTGAATGCAGCAATTTCACAGCATCTTCTTTTGGGATTTGAAATAGTTCAACTGAAATTCCTTCACCACCACTAGCTTTGTTCATAGTGAGGCTTCCTAAGGCCCTCTTGAGTTCGCCTTCCAGAATGTCTGGCTCTAGGTTAATGATCACACCATCTTGGCTATCTGTGTCATTAAGATCACTTTTGTATAGTTCTTCTGTAATATTCTTGCCACCTCCTCTTAATATCTTCTTTTTCTGTTAGGTCCATACCATTTCTGTCCTTTATTGTGCCCATTTTTGCATGCAACATTCCCTTGGTATCTCTGATTTTCTTGAAGAGGTCTCTAGTCTTTCCCATTTTATTGTTTTCCTTTATTTCTTTACATTGACCACTTAGGGAGGCTTTCTTATCTCTTCTTGCTATTCTTTGGAACTCTGCATTCAGATGGATACATTTTTCCTTTTCTCCTTTGCCTTTCACTCCTCTTCTTTCATAGCTGTTTGTAAGGCCTCCTCAGACAACCATTTTGCTTTTTTTGCATTTCTTTTTCTTGGTAATGGTCTTGATCACTGCCTTCTGTATAATGTCAAGAAGCTCTGTCCATAGTTCTTCAGGCACTCTGTCCATCAGATCTAATCTCTTGAATCTATTTGTCACTTCCACTGTACAGTCATAAGGGATTTGATTTAGGTCATACCTGAATGGTCTAGTGGTTTTCCCCACTTTCTTCAATTTAAGTCTGAATTTTGCAGTGTGGAGTTCATGATCTGAGCCACAGTCAACTCCTGGTCTTATTTTTGCTGACTGTATAGAGTTTCTTCATCTTTGGCTGCAAAGAATATAATCAATCTGATTTCAGTATTGACCATCTGGTGATGTCCATGTAAAGAGTCTTCTCTTGTGTTGTTGGAAGAGGGTGTTTGCTATGATATTAACTCCTTATTGGTCATCATATTTGCAAATATTTTCTTCCAGTCCATAGGTTGTCTTTCCATTTTGCTTATGGTTTCCTTTACTATGTGAAAGTTTTTAAGTTTAATTAGGTCCAATTTGTTTATATTTACTTTCATTTCCTTTGTTTCAGGAGACAGAGCAAAAATATATCGCTGCAATTTCTGACATTTATTATTTACAAAGCAGTGTTCTAGGGGCTAACAATTATAATTCCAACAATTCATGAAATAGTTTTAAAGGTATATACACAAACATCTCTGTGAAAAACAGGGAGACAGTGATTCATCCTCCTCCTGTTCTCTGAGTTTTAGGGAATGGACCCTTAGCCACTCAGAGACCAAGTTATAAATCTTGAAGATTAATTTACCTGCTTCCTCCTATTTTCTACTTCAAAAACAGTCACCAAATCCTGTGAACCCTAGTTTCTATCATTCACCTCTACTGTTACATGGCATCCTCTATCTATCTAGCTACCTACCCCTCATATTCATACATAAATAAATTCTTATTCCTTCTTTATTTTTAACCCATCATCATATATAATTGATTTTATCACCAAAACAGTAAATCTAAATGTATCTTACCATTATTATAATTATTAACTCTACAAAACACCAGAGTAGATGTCTTAAAAAGCAGATTGAACCATGTCCACTTTGGGGTTGAATGCAAACTTTCACCATTACCTGTAAGAATCTGCATGGTCTTGCCTCTTCTGTTACTCATCTAATTAGCACATATATTTTGAGGACTCATGGTATGCCAAGTTAGACACTGGATATACAAGAGTAAGACATTTATGCTTTCTTTTAACCAACTTGTATTCTAGTGGAAGTTTTAGAAATAAGTATTTTAAATTACAAAAAAGTAATTACATTGTGATACATTTTATGAATATCATAAAACAAGTAAGTTTAATTCTAAGCCATAATATGGAGAGGGAATGCCCATTTGAGATAGGGTATCAGATGGTAAGGGATCACGCAAGGTGAAAAGATATAAAAATGAGATGGAGCCAATCACAGGATGGGTGAGGACAAAGTGTTCCACACAAAAGGATCTAAATGTGCAAAATTCCTAAAATGAGGACCAAAAAGAGGGCCTGAGTGTCTAGATCAAAGTGATATAATGGGAGAAGTTCAGAGAAAGTGATAGAGATATAGGTAAGAGATTGTATTCATTTTCTATTTTGCTGACAAAGGTCTGTACAGTCAAAGCTATAATTTTTCCAGTAGTCAAGTAGGGATATGAGAGTTGGGTATAAAAAAGGCTGGGTGGTGCTCGCTTCGGCAGCACATATACTAAAATTGGAACGATACAGAGAAGATTAGCATGGCCCCTGCGCAAGGATGACACGCAAATTCGTGAAGCGTTCCATATTTAAAAAAAAAAAAAAAAAACCAATTTCATAAAAAAAAAAAAAAAAAAAAAAAGGCTGGGTGCCAAGAATTGATACTATTGAATTGCCATGCTGGAGGAGACCCTTGAGAGTCCCTTGGACAGCTAGGAGATCAAACTAGTCAATCCGAAAACAAGTTAAGCCTGTATATTCATTGGAAAGACTGATGCTGAAGCTGAAGCTCCAAAACTTGGCCACATGATGAAATGAGCCAACTCATTGGAAAAGACCCTGATGTTGGGAAAAACTGAAGGCAAAAGGATAAGGGGGCTGTAGAGAAAGATGGTTAGATAGCATCACTGATTCAATGGATATGAGTTTGAGCAAACTCTGAGGAGATAGTGAAGGACAGGGAATCCTGGCATGTTGTAGTCCATGGGGTTGCAAAAAAATTGGACATGATTTAGAGACTGAACAACAATAACAACAAAAATTTCTGTAAAACAAACTGTCATAAAATTAGTGGCTTAAAGCAATGTACATTTATCTAACTCACAGTTTCCATGGATGAGCATTCTGGATGTAGCTAAACTGGGTCATGGCTCAGAGTCTTAGTCTTATGAAGCTGCTCTCCTGCCACTGACCAATGTTTTCCTTCAGGAGCTCAGCTCACATGGTTGTTTGCAAATTTCATTTCCGTGTTCTGGGACTGAGACCCTTATTTTCTAAGGCCAGGGGCAACCCTAGCTCCCAAATGACTCTCAAAGTTCCTTGCCATATGGCCTTCACAAGGCTGTCTCATTACATGGAAACTGACTTCTTCAAGGACAGCAAGGGCATCTCTCATTCTAGACTGCAGTGATAAGAGTGTTTTAGAATGTAACATAATGATGGAATGACTGTTGTATTATCTTTGCCAGATTCCATTGGTTAGGAGAAAATCACAGTTTGTACCAAAGGGTTCAGTTGTGTAAATTATGGTAAGGAATTTGAATTTGTTCTAAGTGAAATAGGATTTTGCAGAAAAGAAGGAGGAAAGAAAGACAAAATCATGTTTCAGGGAATTATGACAAAAGAAGGAGCTAATTCTGTTTTGTGGCTCAGAGAAGATTTCTTGGAGAAGGTGGCTCTATGGTAATAGAATAGTGGATAAATACAAAAAGAGGTGACATCAGATAATATCTGTGTAGGGACTGCAGGTAGATTGAGGGAGAGCAAGTAACACACACATGGAGTATTCAGGATGAAAAGTGAAAGTGAGAGTCGCTCAGTGGTGTCTGACTCTTTCTGACCCCACACTGCAGTCTGCCAGGCTTCTCTGTCTGTGGGATTCTCCAGACAAGAATGCTGGAGTAAGTTGCCATTCTCTTCTCCAGGGAATATTCCTGACCCAGGGATCAAACCCGGGTCTCCTGCATCGCAGACAGATTCTTTACCATCTGGGCCACAAGGGAAGCCCCAGTATTCTGGATGAATAATTTCAAACATGAATAGAAACCAAGTGAATGTGAATATAGTTGGTAATTTTGTATCGTCTTAAAAGGAATCTATGTTATTAGACATGCTAGTTTGGAAGATAAGCCTGGAGTTGACAATAGGGAGAATGAATTGAAGAAAGAACTTGGAACTGGTAAGAAGCCACTACTTCTGGTGAATTTTTAAGAACATTTTAAATACATTTTGAAACCACTGAACTGCACAACATGTGCAGTGTCAGAAAAATTGTATTTATTTCTTTTCCAACCACATTAATTGAGGTATGATTGACATAAAAAGAACTGTAGATACTTACCATATATAACTCGATGTGTTTGGAGAAGTGTACAACCATGAAACCATTATCACAATTAGTGTCATAAACATATTCATCATCTCCAAAAATTTCCTCCCACTATCTCTCCTTTTTTTGAACAATTTTCTTTAAAAAGGGCTGCAGCCTAAAAAGAGCTGTAACTGGAATAAAACGTTCCTTAGTTTGCTTGCACGGATTCTTTTGAAGGACCGTGGTTTTAAGGGCATGTCAAAAAACTAGGTGCCCTATCTTTAATTGGAAATTTTCAGTTTTAGGTGAAAGGAAGTGGAGTAAGAAACTAGGACTTGTTTTTATACTAGGTAGAAAATACTGCATTTCTGTGGGACTAGAAGCCTGGCTGCCCTGCTTATCTTTGCATCCTCAGTCATTAACATATTCTCGATGATTCCAAAATATTTAAAAAATAGACAAGTAATTAAACAAGGCATAATATCAAAGCATCTGCCTGCAATGCGGGAGATGTGGGTTCAATTCCTGCATCAGGAAGATCCCCAGGAGAAGGAAATGGCAACCCACACCAGTATTCTTGCCTGGAGAATCCCATGGACAGAGGAGCCTGGAGGGCTGCAGTTCCTGGATCACAAGAGTCGGACACGACTTAGCACTATCTTTCCTTCTTTCTAATATCAAACAAATATTTCAGCCGTCAGACGACTACCACTTTCCACTCTGTTCTCTCTCCTTTACCTTTTTTTTCCTTCCTAATATCCAAATTCATTATTAAATTTCTAGTCTAAAAATCTTTATGCATTTTTATCTTGTTTAATGTTTGAATGAAATTATATAGATTGCCGTATCCACAGACTCTATGTGATGTGTGAGATCATTCACAGTATGTAAGGCAAGATCATGTCAATTGCTTCAGTACTAATGATGACTATACTCTGATTTGCACTGTCTTTGAAACTAAATTTTGATGATTCCTCATCTCACAACTATTTAATGCCAAACTACATTCTGGATTATGAAAGAATACACCCTAGGATATTATTTCTGAGCTACTAAGTAATGATTGTGAGATAAGATAAAAGGTGAAACTGATGTTTACTAGTGCATGAATAAAGGTATGTTTGATATTTTATTCAACACAAATATTTGAATATCCTTTCTGGGATTTTCTAAATAAATAGCATATTAGCATTTAGAATTGTTTAAAATATGTATGTGTACTCCTTCATTCACTTTCATGAATATTAACAAGGAATGAGGCTATTTTTTTCACTTGATGGGATTCTGGCAAATAAGATATTTCTCTTCCCTTAGCGCTGTGTTTGCCATCTAAGAATAATAAATAATTGTTAAATAACTGCATGCTCAGTGGCTTCAGTCGTGTCCAGCTCTTTGCCACCCCATGAACTGTAGCCTGCCAGGCTCCTCTGTCCATGTGATTTCCCAGACAAGAATAATGGAGTGGGTTGCCATTTACCTTTCCAGGGGATCTTTCCAATCCGGGGACTGAACCCTCATCTCCCTCATTGGCAGGCAGATTCTTTACCACTGAGCCACCTGAGAAATCCTAATAATTCAAATGAATCTGTATTTCTCTGTCACTGTGGGTTGAGAAAATTACTCAGAATTAATAATACAGACTTCACAACAACTGCTTCACTCTGGATAGTTTAATATTTAAATGAATATTTTATATATGTAAACATTGTGTAATATTCAGTATCTGCCTTGATAAATTATTTCCTTTTTAAGAAAATTAAGATTATATGTGAGAAAGAGGGTTTAAGTAGAATTCAGTCAAAATATAGGACATTTGTGATTAAAAAACCCTTGAGAATTTTTTAATGTGGCTTAGTGTACTAGGAGGTTTGACACTGTAAAAATGTTTAGCACCTGGGTTAACTGCAGAAAATCGGAAGCCAACCCAAAGACTGCCATGACACCCAGAGCTTCATCAGCTTCTGAATGTGGACATGTGTGAAGGCTGTTCTAGTGAAAATTACTTACCATGGATAAACTTTTGTGATGATAAGCTGTAATTCTTTTTATTAAAAATGAGGATTTTTCATCACAAAAGGATATTCTGCTTATGAATAATTTGAACAATTCAGAATAAGATAAAATTGAAGAAAAACTCATCGATAGCCTTACCATCTGGGAATAAGCACTCTAACTTTGCTACCTTTCTTTTCAGTATTTCTATGCACCATTTTTTATCCAGCTGTGTTTATATATGATATGAATAGGTTTATAGGAATCTAGGGGAAAGCTATAAAATTTGAAAAACATGCACAGGATAAGGAAGAAACCCCAGAATTCTATAAACAGATATAACCTCTTAAATGAGTTTTCTGAGTTTCTTTTTTTTTCCCCTATGACTATGGACATCATCTTTTATATTCTGATTGTGAAGGTTAGTAATCAGAGGGATATTTTTGATAGAAGAAACTATCCTCTGAGACTTGTTGAGAGAGGACATTTCTGTGAGTAGCTTGATTTATTAGTTTTTCTTGATGAACAGAAATAAGGATAAGTTTAAAACACAAGGTTTAAAAATATGAAACAACATAAGATTTAAAAATATGAAAAATGTTTTCCCAGGGTCCTTGGGAATGAAAATGTATTTCTTTATACAATCTGACTTTGTTAAGAAAAACTCTTTCAGTGTCCCAACCAGTTTAATGAAAATAATATTGCATAGGGCTTAAGATCAAATCCAGTCTCTGCCATTTGGTAGCTGAGTGACCTTGGACAAGATAATCTGTCTGTGCTTCATGTTCACATCGATAAAGTGGGGGTTGATGAGTCAGTACATGTGAACTGCTTAGAAGAGTGCTTGCCATTTCATAAGTGCTATATACAGGCTAGTAAGTTTAGGGGAAGAACAGTAACTTCTACTGTTTAAATGAGTTGTACTTGGCAGTAGGGGGCTTCCCAGGTGGTGCTAGTGGTAAAGAGCCCATCTGCCAATGCAAGAGACGTAAGAGACATGGGTTCAGTCCCTCAGTTGGGATGATCCCTTGGAGGAGCTCATGGAAACCCACTTCAGTATTCTTGCCTGGAGAATTCTCATGAACAGAGGATCCTGGCAGGCTACAGTCCTAGGGCTACACAAACAGTAGGACACGACTGAGGCAACTTGGCACACACACAGGCAACAGTAGACATTGTATGGACTATGCATATGAAGCATACAACGGAAAACATTTTGTTGGGGACTAGCAAAGGAGTTACAGAGAAGGCGATGGCACCCCACTCCAGTACTCTTGCCTGGAAAATCCCATGGACGGAGGAGCCTGGTAGGCTGCAGTCCATGGGGTCGCTAAGAGTCGGACATGACTGAGCGACTTCACTTTCACTTTTCACTTTCATGCATTGGAGAAGGAAATGGCAACCCACTCCAGTGTTCTTGTCTGGAGAATCCCAGGGACGGGGGAGCCTGGTGGGCCGCCGTCTATGGGGTCGCACAGAGTCGGACACAACTGAAGTGACTTAGCAGTAGCAGTAGCAGCAAAGGAGTTAAAATAGAAAAGAAACAGCTGAACCTAGTTTTGATACCAGGCTATTGTAATTAATCTAAACTTGATGTGTTAGTTCAAACACAGAAAGGAAAGGTTTTATGTTCTGAGAGAATAGCATTGAAACAAGTATACTATCAAGGGTGAAACAGATCACCTGCCCAGGTTGGATGCATAAGACAAGTGCTCAGGGCTGGTGCACTGGGAAGACCCAGAGGGATGGGATGGGGAGGGAGGTGGGAGAGGGGATCGGGAAGGGGAACACATGTAAATTCATGGCTGATGCATGTCAATGTATGGCAAAAATCACTATAATACTGTAAAGTAATTAGCCTCCAACTAATAAAAATAAATGAGTCTAAATTTATGCAAGACATTTAGAACTTGTAGCAATCTTGGGGAAGAATCTTGGGGATTCTTGGGGAAGAGGAGACAGGTGGGCTACAGTCCATGGGGTCCCAAAGAGCCAGACAAGACTGAATGACTAAGCATGAGCCTCAGTACTGTAAATAGAGATAACCACTTCAATTTCAAAGGTCTTTGTACAGATGAGATTTACAAGTGCTCAGCCACTTAGTTGTGTCCAACTCTTTGTGACCGCATGGATTGTAGCCTGCCAGGCTCCTCTGTCCATGGAATTTCCCAGGCAAAAATACTGGAGTGTTGCCATTTCCTTCTCCAGGGAAACTTCCTCACCCAGGGTTCGAAGCTGCATCACCTGCGTTGGCAGGCAGATTCTTTACTACTGTGCCACCGTAATTTACATCAAATACTGGACCTGAACTAAGCACCTAAGAAGTAATAACTGCTATTATTGTGAAGAGTAATAATAATAATTTTTAATAATTCTAAAACTCTCTGTATCTTTGAGTTCTTAAATTTATCTTACCTCTAAGACAACTAGAGTAGATTTAAATCTTTGGTTTCAAACAAAAATTTGTGATGGTGCTTTTTGACTTTTTCTGTACTTGAGAATCTATTTCTGATTCTTTTTCAGATGAAAAACCATCTGAATGTGCAAGTATTTCCTCTCTCCCAACTCATTTTCTCAAAGTATTATAGCCATGTTTCCACTCTCTCCTTTTTGAAAGAGGAGAAGTCTGAGGTTTGGTTTTTGTAAGAAATCTGATTGTTTTCCTGGAGCTTATAGGATTTAAAAAAATTTTTAATGTGTTCTTTGTCCCAGTAAGACATCACCTCTTTTTATTGATTTCACATGGAAAGTTATGATCCTGTTTTAGATCTCCTTACATTTTTCCAAATTAGTTTTTTTAAAACTGTCTTTCAATACTTTTCACCCATTCTATCCATATTTCTCACCCATCTCAGCCATCCTCAGAAGAATGACCTCTACACATTTTTCCTTTGCCTGCCCTTGTTTGCTTTGAGTTAATAGCTTTTTCAAGTTATTCCTTTGATTTATGTATTTAATTTTCCTTGGTGTCATCGAAAATGTAAATTTAACATATTGTATTATTATTTCTCTTTCTGACTCTTCCTTATCTCACTCTTCTCTCTTTAAATCACTTATGTTCGTTTTAGCTAGTTATTTCCATATAACTTTCTATTGATCTTGCATTGAGGTCATCATGTCTTCTTGCTTTCTAATATAGATGTCAAACCCTACAGCTTTTTGGTCCTTAAATTACTTCTTAACAAGTAACTTTTCTTTTTAAAATGTTTGTTTATTTATTTAGCTATGCTGGGTTTTAGTTGCACCTTATGGGATCTAGTTCTCTGACCAAGGATTGAACCTGGGCCTCCTGCATTGGGAGCACAGAGCCTAAGCCGCTGGGCCACCAGGGAAGTCCCATTAATAAGCAATGTTTTATTCCTAAAGAAGAAGTAGCACTGATTCTGATTCTAAAGGATGGGTTTCCTTTCTTCTTTTTTTCAGTGAAGGAATTTGTTTTACAGTCTTTATTTTATTCTCTCTGTCCATGGAATTTTCCAGGCAAGAATACCAGACTGGGTAGCTATTCCCTTCTCTAGGGGATCTTTTGACCTAGGGATCCAACCCAGATCTCCTGCATTGCAGGCAGATTTTTTGCCATCTGAGCCATCAGGGAAGCCCAGGTACACATAGAAAACTATCACCTTGAACTCTCTTGCCTCCTCGCCTCTATTTTCACCTGTATCTTCGACTTCACAGAGATATATCTACCAGGATTCATAATCTTAATACAGTGACTGATGAGAAATACTGATGAGAGATACAATTGAAGCATCCAGAATGCTGGAGTCACAAATACAGAATAAACATTAGTAGCATAGCTGCCCGGTGTTTTGATTAGCATGGGTCCTGAGTGAATGAATAATGCAGGATATAGCTATTTACTTTTACAGGGACAGTGAATTATGTTGCTGGCAGTGTTAAAGGGGTATTTCAGTCTTTGACTGTTTCAATCGATTTGAGTTAATCTTGCTGTCAATGGAAATTGCTTCCATATTCTGATCATTCATTGCATGCAAGTCCTACCTAACAGTGGTGTTTGTGTGTGTGCATGTGTGTGTGTGTTGATGATATTGTTGTCATCATCTACAGATGTATTTTTCAATAAAAATTAGGGGAGTCTGTGTTGGGGACTTATCACTTAAAGCCAGAAATACACACTTTCCTTTTAAGCATGATAAATGGATGTGTGATCTGAGACTGCCAGAGAAAGTTGAGCTCACTGTAAACATTGTTTACTTGATGTACATGAATGGAAGGTTCTCACACAGGTTTCATTCATTTACTCCCTCATCCAATTCAGTTTCACAGGTATATTTTTGTACTTTGTCTTTTTTTTTTTTTGGAGATACCCTGCCTCATGAAGCGTATTTACTTATCACTTATGAATCTCTTGTTTCAGTATCAGCCATGTAGAACAAAGGACCACATTAAATAGCATGAAGAGAAAATAGATAGTGAGAAGCTGTATATAGTCCTCTTTGACTTAATTTCAATATCTACCTTCCTTGCCCTAGCTTACCATACATAGGAGTATCTAGGTAGTATGGGGCAAGGAGGAACAGTGTTCCAGTTATGTTTGGTTTATATTTAACTTAATTGCATTCCTGCTAAAAAAGATGAACATGATTTATAAATACCTTCCACAGCTATTCTGAACACTCTTTTTCTACCTCTTTTTCTCTTTTTTCTTTCCACTCTTAGTCCCACCGACCCTGATTACACTATTTTCCTTTTCTATCAGAGATAAGGTAAAGAAGAAGAAAAAATTCAAGAAGAAAGAGGAGTAGGAGGGCAAAGAGAATTAAAATTGAATTTTTCTTGACCTGTCTTCTTGTTTACACTTCACATCCTGAAATGATAGGATAAGCTATAGGATTATCCTTTCAGACTACAGAGGAGTAAACTTGGGTGTGAATAAGCTTCTGTATAACAGAATAAGGAATCCAATAAATCTGAATAGGAAATGAGTTTAAAATATGTATTATGATTTTAACATTTATTTTAGATGCAAGTCGTTCACAGCCTGCTTTGTGTTCATGTGTAAAGATATTTGTTTTTGTAAATCCACAGTGATCCTTTGTAGATCTTTATATAAACCCTTGCTATTGCCTCATTCCTGTGGGATTGTTGAATAACGTAGACGTCAGGATTCCTGGTTATCTGTTTCCTCATGGTGCAGATAAAAACTGAGTTCCCCAAGTCGTAGGAGAATTGGGGGCTAGAATTGAGAATAAGATCTTGATTGCAGGTTGTACTTCTTTTACAATCTGTTTGAAAAGTATCCTAATATTTATATTTTAGCCTTATAAAGCACTGAAGTAGATGTGAGACCAATGCACTATTTTAGAGAAGCCAGGATTTTAGTACCCCGGTTGTATTTTCACAACAATAGGCTGCCTCAAATCAGAGATGGATAGTGTCAGGATTTAGCATGAGTTTTAGGCTTCACCAGAATCAAGATGTCAGCAGTAAAAAGCTTGTCTCCTTCTACTCATGAATTAATTATCTCAAACAGTTTGAATTTAATGACTGTAGAGTATGAAACCTCCTTGGCAGTCCAGTACTTAAGACTTCACCTTCCAATGCAGGGGGTGCAGGTTTGATACCTGGAAGGGGAGCTAAGACCCCACATACCTCATGGTTAAAAAACCAAAACATAAAACCAAGGCAGCATTGTAACAGATCAATATAGACTTCATAAATGGTTTGCATCAAAAAAATATTAAAAAAAAGACTATAGAGTATAAATTGACTAAATTTTCTCCTAAGACAGCTGCCAGAGAGATGGCTGGGGAATCTGTTTTGAGATTCCTTGTCTTCACTTTCATTTGAAGATTTAATTAGAAGCATAGCTGTTGCTGATATAATGAAAGTTGAATTTGAGGCCCACTTGAGTCTGGCTGGTGGAAAGAGTCTCTGGTGAAGCAGTGTCAGAAACATGCATTTACTTTAACTTCTCTCTTACTTCCAGAAGCAAGTTTTACCAAACAGAAATAGAATTCATGCAATGTGTTAACAGTGATTATGTATAAAACTGTCACTCACCAAGGAAGACCTTGTAATTAAATTAGTAGAAGTGACTGCATTTTTAGAGCTAAAGTTTAAACGATTCCTATGTACGTAGCCTGCTGATCTCAGCACACTACTACTTGGACATCTTGTCTTTGACCTCAGATGGCAACATAAAAATTACCTCATCATTCAATATGAAAAATCCGATTGACCTATCTGTTTAGGTAGGCTGATCCCTGCCTTAGAATTAACCATGGATGTCCTTCCTAAATGACTTTTGACTGGGCTAGCACCTTTAAATCCCATTTTTTCACACCACATTTAAGTTTCCTTAGTCAAAATGTTTGAGAATATATGCACGAAAAGACTTAAAGGCTAATACACATTGCCACGAGCTAATAAACATGGCACTTGACTTTTAAGGAAAAAACAGAAATTAGAGACTCACACTTTATGTGTCATTCCCAGCTCCTCTCTGCATGTTGTAAATGGTCAGGCTCTCTGGTGTGAATGGATCATAGCTCCACATTTGCCTAGCCAACATCATCTGTAGTGACACCATCAGAACCAATATCACCATCACTGACAGCACACATCTTTCTCTGCAGAGCAGCTATTGCATTTCTGTGCAGCAGGTAATATCCTGACCTCCTGGTTATTGAGCATCCATTGTTACCTGATTCAACAGTGGAGATGTGGGCTGGTGTGCTTAATATGGCTGACAGACACAAGCCAGGCAGCAAGAAGGCAAACCTATGAACATTCTACCATCTCCCCACTGAAACTTCTACAGCAGCAAATGGTGAATGGATTAATACTATTGGTCAAATTTCATGCTTTCAGGGGGACCTGTGATTGTTTTCAGTGTTTGGTTTCTCGAGACTGAATCCCAACCCAGCAGTTTCCTCCACCACGTTTTGCTTCCTTTACATCCCTTTCCTTTTGCAGATCCTAATCCCATGAGGACTCCCTAATAACCATCCACCTGGCTAATCTCTACTTCAAAATCTACTTCCCCAATTGTCCAGCCTGCCAGCAGACCATGTGTAATACCTTCCTTGCTTTTGGTACTGGGTCATGCATTAGATATCTAAAGTTCTAGGACAGTGCTTCTTTTTTTTTCTGATTTCTAATAATAAAATTCCTCTGGTTGTGCTGGGAGTGTAGTTTTCTGATGTTGGCTTTTATGGTCTCTTTCTCTAATGCAGCATAAGTCCAAGCAAAATAGCTTGTCTACACTTTGCAGATTCATTCAATCCATTGACTATTCAAGGAAATTGAACTTGTTATTTATGGCTTCCTTGGATAAATATTTTTTTTAAAAAAATTAATGTTTGTAAATAATTTGAGCTCACTGGAAAAGTTTGACAGGTTATTTAACAGGACATTGAATGGTATGGAGAGATAGCATTATTTCAACTGTTTGATGTTTTAGCTGTCCTTAGGAAGGCTCTTTATTCATGGAAATAGCCTAATTTTAAGTGCATTATATTTTGCCTTTAAAAAGTATACTATTAAACAGAAAACATTGCAACTGTACTCTTTGAGTTCAAAAAGAAGAGCAGAAGTCAAGATATGAGGGAAAAAAAGATAGTGATAGGCATTTTTGAGTAAAATTTAGATTATTATACTACTTAACATTAAATGAAAACTTTGTAAGCAAAAACTGGCAAAAGATGGGCTCAAAACAAAGGGGATATTTTCTCATCAACAGTCTCTGAGTCCATGTATCTTGATGGTATCTTGAAATGGGAAAAGCAAAAGTGGACCATTGAGACATTCATTGTGGAAAACACCAGACAAATATTTCTACATCTTATAGAACATTTTAATTTTTGCATGATGAAAGAATGCACACCGAGGATCAATTATCTAAATTAAGGGTGCTTCCCTGGCAGTCCAGTGGTTAAGACTTTACCTTCCAATGTAGGAGGTACAGGTTCACTCCCTGGTCAGGGAGCTAAGATCCTACTTGCCTTGCAGCCGAAAAACCAAAGCATCAAACAGAAACAATATTGTAATAAATTCAATAAAGATTTTAAAAATTGTTCACATCAAAAAAAATCTTTAAAAAAATTATCTAAATTAGGGGCACATGGGTGTTCAGTGGCTCAGTCATGTCTGACTCTTTGCAACCCCATTGACTGTAGCCTGCCAATCTCCTCTATCCATGGACTTTTTCAGGCAAGAATAGCTTTCTTTTAATGTGTGTGGGTTAGTCACTCAGTCGTGTCTGACTCTTTGTGATCCCATGGACTGTATAGACTGCCAGACTCCTCTGTCCGTGGAATTCTCCAGGCAAGAATACTGGAGTAGGTTGCCATTCCCTTCTCCAGGGGATCTTTCTGACCCAGAGATGGAACCTGGGTCTCCTGCATTACAGGCAGATTCTTTACTATCTGAGCTACCAGAGAAGCCTGGTGGACACTAGTTTTGAGGCATTCTCATCCCCTCCCAGCCAGCCTTCAATTGCCAGAAGTTTTATATGACCTTTTGGTACCAGGCTTATTTATCTCAATGGCCTGAAGGAACAGGACAGTTGTCCTACTTAAAAATTGATGAGTTATAGAGTAATATAAGGATCAAGAAAACAGAAGCAAGACCGACTTGATGGCACATACTTGGCATGCAACGTTATTTTGTTTCAGTGAAATTTTATGTAAAAAGGTGGCAGGGCTTCCCAGGTGGCTCAGTGGTAAAGAATCTGCCTGCCAATCCAGGAGACATGGGTTTTATCCCTGGGTCCAGAAGATCCCCTGGAGGAGGAAATGGCAACCCACTTCAGCATGCTTGCCTAGGAAATCCCACGGACAAAGGAGCCTGGCAGGCTACAGTCCCTGGGGTCACAAAGAATCGGACACAACTTAGCTACTAAAACAACAATATGCTGTCCTGCATCACATTCCTAGGCTTCAGGAACATATGAAAATTTGTGATGAAGCCAAAGAAGAAAGAATATCTGAGCATTAAGCAGAAGCTAACGTTTATTGCCTTTCTGTTTCTGGCACAATTCTAGATGCTTTCATCTCTGTCTCCTTAGGACCCACGAGAGGCTTGAATTATTGAGCTCATGTTACAGAGAAGTTAGTAACTCAGCTGATATCACACAGTTATGAAGAGGAATCAAGATTCAAAGCAAGGACAGTGAGACTTCAAAACCCACATGTAGTCTTTCTATTATACCAAAGGTAATGATCACATGCATTTGTACACCCTCCTTGGCTCTCCAGGCCTCTTATTCTCCCTTCCCTTTCCCTCCCCTTTCTCCTCTTCCTCATCCTTTGTCTTCCTCCTCCTTGTCCTTCTCTTCCTTCTTTGTGAATATCTGGTTAGTTTATTTATTTAAAAAGAGCTTGGGATCTTAGCTATGAATTATAAGGCAATCTGAGGTAGATGATATAAAAGTTAGATGATATAAAAGAAAGATATAAAAGTTAATTGCTATCTAATGTTGAAATAATAGTGCTCTGACACATTAGCTTTGACTCACCTGAGATCTCCTCTCCTCTTCAAATAGCAAACAATCAAATTACAGAGGCCTTTTTATGTTGCAGGGGGCAAAGGACTACTGATTGAAATGAATTCATCACATAGGCTTAGTGTGTTTGTACAAAACAGATCTATCGCTAATAAAGTCCTTTACCACGTTTCTGGAAGGAATGGGTTAGGAAAACATTGTATAGTTTTAAAGAGGCGTGAAATTATTTTTAACAATTCAAAAATAAATCAGATGCACTTAGCTCCATGGTTGTCACCTGGATGGTTTGTGTCCTATGGGACATTTGTGGGTGACTAGAGACACTGTTGTCACAACCAAAGGGGGTGTTTTTAGCATTCAATGAATAGAAACCCAGGGATGTTGCTAAACATCCTCTAATGCATAGGAAAGCCCATCACAAAAATTTTCCAGCTCAAAATTTCAGTAGTAGCACTGTTGAGAAAACTTGGTCTAGGTTAAGAGCAATTAAAAAAAAAATGAGACTAATTTTTCTCTTGTCTGATGTCCTAGAGTCAAAGCCATAGGACATTCTTGTGCCTCAAAGATTTATGTCTTTATTTAAAATTTTGATATTTTATTCATCATGGATCTTTGGATTTATGCTTATTTTTTATAAGTTCATCAGAATACTATTCATCTTGACTTTTAAATTTCTAATTATCTCCTTGAATTTTGTGCCCAGGACATACATCCTACCCACTGCATCCTATTCCTGGCTCTGTTAAAGATACAAAAAGGGATTCCACACATATGCATTACTATACAGTATTTGTTTTTCTCTTTGTGACTTACTTCACTCTGTATGACAAACCCTATTTCCACCTACACCTCTGCAAATGACCCAATCTTATTCCTTTTTAGAGGTGAGTAATATTCCATTGTGGGAGACATAAGAGACTCAGGTTTGATCACTGAGTCAGGAAGATCCCCTGGAAGAGGGCATGGTAACTCATTCCAGTATTCTTGCCTGGAATCTCATGGGCAGAGGAACCTGGTTGGCTATGCTTCATAGGGTTGCCAAGAGTTAAACATGTACCACATCTTCTTCTGTACCACATCTTCATCCTTTCATCTGTCTATGAACATTTAGGTTACTTTCATATCCTAGCTTCTGTAAATGGTGCTGAACATTGGGGAACATGTATCTTTTTGAAATATGATTTTCTCAGGATATATTCCCAGGGGTAAGATTGCTGGGTCATATGGCAAATGGTGCAGATGAACCCATGTTCAGGGCAGGAATAGAGACATAGATATACAGAATGAACATATAAACATAGCGGGAAGGGAAGTGTGGGAGATTAGAATTTACCTATATACACTCACATATAAAATATACACTAACATGTAAAATAGTTAGTGGGAAGTTGCTGTATAGTACAAGGAGCTCAGCTCAGCGCTCCACGAAGACATGGAGGGGTGCAGGGAGGTCCAAGAGGGAGGCGACGCGTGTATACAACAGCGGGTTCACTTCATTGTGCAGCAGAAATGAACACAACATTAAAGCAACTGTCCTCCGAAAAAAAACCAAAACAAAACATATAAGTAGAGAAACATAATACAGCATGGCGGTGAGGAACGAAGGTGAATCAGATTTAAGACTTTCTAATTCAATGTCGTTGTCACTTTATTTCCTTCTTTATCTGTAAAATTGAGAAAGAAGAACCTGTGACACATGTTGGTTCAAGGGATATGTTTATCTGTCAACACACCACAAACACTGGCTATTAAAACGCAGCGCTTTGTGTAGCATGAGGATGGGTGAAGGAAACTGACTCTTTGTCTGTTGCTTGGTCATACTTTTAACTAAAGATATCACCCAATCCATTCACTTTCTCTGCCTAAGCTGAAGGCCACACATAAGCCCTCTCTTTTTGGTTGTTACCTCCATGTGGATGTAGAGGCAGTAATTTTCAATCGCCTTGACCAAGATTCACTTTCTACTTCTACTACAATAGCAGAACTTTGAATATTAACAGACTATCAAAGCCAACAACCAAGTTAATAATTTGAAGTAAAAAGTGGAAAATAAGAAAAGAATTAATGAAAGTTGAGTTTCTAAAAAGTTGTTTCTAAAGCAAATCTGGTATACATGCATATCTTGGTTATAGTACAATTCTGATCCTTGCCACATGGCATTAAAAAATCAAACAAACCAAAAAGCAATTCTAGATTCTCTTGTACCTAGTTATGGCCATATAATAAGTAGTGCTGACCATCGTGGAAACATACAGAAGTGTGTGAATTTCTTAAAAAGCTGCTTATAGATCTAAATTATTTGGGAGATTTTTGTGTGTGTGTATTGCATTTAGCCTGCATTGCCAAAGTGATGGCTGGAGCTCCTGCAATCACTCTGAAGTATGAGAACACCTTGGAGATAATAGACATATTGGAATACTAACGTAGAAAAATAAGTTTCAGGATTCCCGCTATCACCATGGATCCTCAATATTTATTTTTGTTACAGACACATCTAATTTGAACTGATAAAATAACCTTTCTATGTGTCACTTTGGAAGCTCTGAAAACTAACCAAATTCCTCCTATGACACCAATGGTAACGAAGATTTGTACTTATATCAGACTTGCTTAACTTAGAAATAGATTTTTAATACTTTAATTTCCATTACTTTTTTCTATCTTCCACTTATGTTTCAAGTTTTGACTTGGTTATTCTGTAAATCAAATTTTGGCTAATGGTAGGTGCAGATATTCCTTTCATTATAGAGGACTGGAATGCAAAAGTAGGAAGTCAAGAGATACCTGGAGTAACAGACAAATCTGGCCTTGGAGTACAAAATGAAGCAGGGCAAAGGCTAACAGAGTTTTTCCAAGAGAATGCACTGGTCATAGCAAACACCCTCTTCCAGCAACACAAGAGAAGACTCTTTACATGGACATCACCAGATGATCAAAACCGAAGTCAGATTGATTATATTCTTTGCAAAGATGGAGAAGCTCTATGTAGTCGATAAAAACAAGACCAGTAGCTGACTATGGCTCAGAATATGAACTCCTTATTGCAAAATTCAGACTTAAATTGAAGAAAGTAGGGAAAACCACTAGACCATTCAGGTATGACCTAAATCAAATCCCTTAAGATTATACAGTGGAAATGACAAATAGATTCAAGGGGTTAGATCTGTTAGATAGAGTGCCTGAAGAACTATGGACGGAGGTTCATGACATTGTACAGGAGGCAGCGATCAAGACCATTCCCAAGAAAAAATATGTAAAAAGGGAAAATGGTTGTCTGAGGAGGCCTTACAAATAGTTGAGAAGAGAAGAGAAGCTAAAGGCAAAGAAGACAAGGAAAGATATACCCATTTGAATGCAGAGTCCCAAAGAGTAGCAAGGAGAGATAAGAAAGCCTTCCTCAGTGATCAACGCAAAGAAATAGAGGAACACAATAAAATGGGAAAGACTAGTGATCTTTTCAAGATAATTAGAGATACCAAGTTAACATTTCATGCAAAGATGGGCACAATAAAGGACAGAAATGGTATGGACCTAACAGAAGCAGAGATATTAAGAAGAGGTGGCAAGAATACACAGAAGAACTATATAGAAAAGATCTGAATGACCCAGAAAACCACAGTGGTTTGATCACTCACTTAGAGCAGACATCCTGGAATGCGAAGTCAAGTGGGCCTTAGGAAACATCACTACAAACAAAGCTAGTGGAGGTGATGGCATTCCAGTTGAGCTATTTCAAATCCTGAAAGATGATGCTGTGAAAGTGCTGCACTCAATATGTCAGCAAATGTGGAAAATTCAGCAGTGGCCACAGAACTGGAAAAGGTCAGTTTTCTTTCCAATCCCATAGAAAGGCAATGCCAAAGAATGCTCAAATAACCACACAATTGCACTCATCTCACATGCTAGTAAAGTAATGCTCAAAATTCTCCAAGCTAGGCTTCAACAGTATGTGAACCATGAACTTCTAGATGTTCAAGCTGGTTTTAGAAAAGGCAGAGGAACCAGAGATCCAATTGCCTACATCTGTTGGATCTTTGGAAAATAAGATAATTCCAGAAAAACATCTACTTCTGCTTTATTGACTATGCCAATGCCTTTGACTGTGTGGATCACGACAAACCGTGTAACATTCTTAAACAGGTGGGAATACCAGACCACCTAACCTGCTTCCTGAGAAATCTGTATACAGGTCAAGAAGCAACAGTTAGAGCCAGACATGGAACAACAGACTGGTTCCAAATTGGGAAAGGAGTGTGTCAAGGATGTATATTGTCACCCTGCTTATTTAACTTATATGCAGAGTATATCATGTGAAATGCCGGGCTGGATGAGGCACAAACGAATCAAGATTGCCGGGAGAAATATCAGTAACTTCAGATATGCAATGACATGACCCTTATGGCAGAAAGGAAAGAAGATCTAAGAGCCTCTTGATGAAAGTGAAAGAGAAGAGTGAAAAAGTTGGCTTAAAACAACATTCAGAAAACTAAGATCATGGCGTCTGTTCCCATCGGTTCATGGCAAATAGATAGGAGACAGTGGAAACAGTGAGAGCCTTTATTTTGGGGGCTCCAAAATCACTGCAGATGGTGATTGCAGCCATGAAATTAAAAGACACTTGCTCCTTGGAAGAAAAGTTATGACAAACCTAGACAGTATATTAAAAAGCAGAGACATTACTTTGCCAACAAAGGTCTGTCTAGTCAAAGCTATGGTTTTTCCAGTAGTCATGTATGGATGTGAGATTTGGGCTATAAAGATAGTTGAGTGCCAGAGAATTGATGCTTTTGAACTGTGGTGTCAGAGAAGACTCTTGAGAGTCCCTTGAAATACAAGGATATCCAATCAGCCCATCCTAAAGGAAATCAGTCCTGAATATTCATTGGAAGGACTGATGCTAAAGCTGAAACTCTAATACTTTGTCCACCTGATGCAAAGAACTAACTCATTTGAAAAGACCCTGATCCTGAGAAAGATTGAAGTTGGAAGGAGAAGGGCACAACAGAGGATGAGATGGTTGGATGGCATCACCGACTCGATGGACATGAGTTTGAGTAAGCTCTGGGAGCTGGTGACGTACAGAGAAGCCTGGCGTGTTGCAGTCCATGGGGTTGGAAAGAGTCAGACACAACTGAAGGAATGAACTGAACTGACTGAGGTGCAGGTAAGCTGCCCACACTTTTGTTGACTCACCCCAAATAAAGATTGTTTGCTTAATATAAAAATTCTGTTTCTTAGATGTAACTTCTCTGATCATAAGCTAGAAAGTTAGATGTCCTTGCTCTTGCAGACTTCTAGGTAACCATTATTCTGACCTTATTTGATTTAGATTATTTTTGGATGCAAGAAAACACACACGTGCATCAGTGTTTAGGTTGTGTAGCTTGTTTTCAGTTCCAGCTGCCAGAGTATATCACTGAAAATTTCCAATAGGAAACAGTGAAGATATTTCAATACAAATGATAATAAGGGAACTAAATGGCAAATGGCTAAAATCCAAGTGTCACTCAGGTGAGAGAAAAGGCTTCTGCTTTGGGTCTTTGCGCTCACCAAGTATGAATCTGTACAGTGGGATCCCACAAAGGTAGGGAGGAGGACAAAAGAGAATGAATGCATGAATACATATATAAAATATATAGAGGTTTATTTCTATTCTCCTTTTGGGTTTCTTCCTGATTCTTGAAAAAAACCTAACAGTAGATGTTATTTGAGGAATTTGTCAAATTCTACCTAAACTTTCTTTTCCAAGTATACACGATGTCTCCTTGCATGTGTGTCTGTGTGCTAAGTTGCTTCAGTAGTGTCTGACTTATCCAACCCGCATCTCTTACATCTCCTGCATTGGCAGGCAGGTTCTTTACCACTAGTGCCACCTGGGAAGCCCCTTGCTATTCGGTTGCTCAGTCATGTCCAACTCTTTGCAACCCCATGGACTGCAGCATGCCAGGCTTCCCAGTCCATCACCGTCTCCCGGAGCTTGCTCAAACTCAGATCCCTTGAGTCGGTGACACCATCCAACCATCTCATCCTCTGTTGTCCCCTTTTCCTCCTGCCCCTATGTCTCTTTAAATATGTTATTGTAGCAGATGCTGTAGTATCTCACCTCTGTTCCTATCAGTTCAGTTTAGTCGCTCAGTCGTGTCCGACTCTGCGGCCGCATGAATCGCAGCACGCCAGGCCTCCCTGTCCATCACCGACTCCTGGAGTTTACTCAAACTCAAGTCCATCAAGTCGGTGATGCCATCCAGCCATCTCATCTCCTGTCGTCCCCTTCTCCTCCTGCCCCCAACCCCTCCCAGCATCAGGGTCTTTTCAAATGAATCAGCTCTTCACATGAGGTGGCCAAAGTATTGGAGTTTCAGCTTCAGCATCAGTCCTTCCAATGAATATCCAGGACTGACCTCCTTTAGGATGAACTGGTTGGATCTCCTTGCAGTCCAAGGGACTCTCCAGAGTCTTCTCCAACACCACAGTTCAAAAGCATCAATTTTTCGGCGCTCAGCTTTCTTCACAGTCCAACTCTCACACCCATGCATGACCACTGGTAAAACCATAGCCTTGACTAGGTCTTGTCAATTCAGAAAACTTTCTTTGGCTTTCAGATTCTGCTCTGTCCTCAAATAAGATGGGCCAGAAGTGCCAAGCAATTTACATCCCTCTGCAAATAGCCCTCAACCGAGAGAAGGTGTTGGTGTGTAAATGCCCCAGTTCCCTCTCCCACTGAGTGCAAAAACTCTATGATGAATCTGTACATACAGTACAACTGCTCCTAGAGTTCCCAGTGATATTAAGCTTACTAATTATACTTATGCTGGTTTGGTAGTACATACACAGTTTTAATGGAAGATAATTATCTGTTGCTCTATAAGCCTAGTAGTATTTATCTTTAGTCAATGTGCTTTCAATCACTAGCAAGACTGGAAAGAAGCTCAAGTCTAGGTGATTGCTTTAATCATGTTCCTCCACATGGATTTACCATACATATTACCTGCCCTCCATGTGCCTGTGAGGGAGAAAATCATGAAATGTTTGAGTGAGAGAAAGAATAATTATGGAAATTACAGAAATTATGCCTTATTTCAATACTGAACAAAACTGCACATGCCTACTGTGTGTCAGATGCTTTGATAGGAGATGAGGATGCAGAGTTGTTTTTGTTCTCATAAAGTTCATAGCCTAGAATGAGATCAAAGGCTTACTTACAATATATGTTAAGTTTTAAGAAAAAAAAGTGCCATGAAAAATATACTTATTGCCTGTGCAAGCCCTTTGCAATAAAATCCATCTCTGAATTAAGCCCAACTCTTAGAGAGAACTCTTCGTGGGCTGCAATATACTATCCCTGGGTGAAATGGTTTGCACTGAACTCTGCTTTGTTGTAATGTTATCACTTTGCATAAAGGTGTGTTATACGGAAGCAGTGCCACTACAGATATCACTGTGTTTATTTGAAGGTTGGTAAGAAGGGTGTTTGCTCAATAAATATGACAGTATCTCTCTATAAGGAAACAGAATAATTTCTTTCCTGTCTTACTATAGAGACTATTTATGCTCGCCTGAATCAGCAGGTTTGCTTAACCTATGGATACTGTGATTCTGTTTTCTAGTTCCAGCTACCTGCTAAAAGTGTGAGACAGAGATAAATGTCCTGGTCCATCTCTCACGAGTGGATAGGGTTTCACTGCTTGTATTGTGTATGGCTATCACTCTGGGATTCATTTTATTTGTCTGCTCGTATTTTCCCTAATTATGTTTCTCTTACTTTTTAACAAAAATCTGTCTTCCTAGATTAGCTGCATCTTTTTTGCCTTCTCCAAATCATTCTAAAATAAGACTTTGTGTAAATAAATCGTCTAAGACATAAAATTATTAGACTATCACAAAGCCCAATTTACCCAATCTCATTAAATTAAGCTGACATCATTGACATTTGGGTAACTTATTTCACTTGTAGTTCTTTATCTAAGACAGTGATTTGAAAACCAATACCTTAAGTAATAAACATGTTACAGTTAAATTGGAATATTCCTTAATTTATTTTGTGTAAAAAAGAAACACATGAACATGGTGGGGAAAGGATGGAATAAAACAAACAAACAAAAAATAAAGATGCATATTTTTACACTGAATGGACTCATTCTCTTCTGTTGTTTAAATGTGAACCCCACCTATTTATAAATTTTCAGGGGTGCTTTTCTTTTAGAACTCAAAGTCTCTTGTTGTAAATGCTCAGACTTTAATTTTTCCAGCTGCACTACATCTGCATTTACTTTAAGGGAAAAAGAATTATCCAGGAATTGAAAGACTGTGCAGAGGACAGCCCAGAAATGCAGGGTGTTAGATGACACCAACATGGGGGGAAACCTCAGTCTTTCACAGTCACTAAATAAAGTCCTGAGATTAAACAGTCTTGGGAATTTGGGGTTTATAGAATTACAAAGATTCTTTTGCGGAATGATAGTCACTTTTGGCTTCATGTCTTTTGTTTGCAGACCATTTGTGACTACAAAGGCTAAAATACCAAACTGAAAGCCAAAAGAGGATGTTGAGCTTGGCTCTATGTGGTTCAAATTAGTCAGATATGTTTGATAGGAAGTTGGCTCGTTTTTGCCTCTTTTAGCTTGGTTTTTATCTAATTAAATTCTCAAAAGAGAATGGTGGAATGACTGATCCATTTGTTTCTCCAGAAGGAAAAGAGCAGAGAGTTATTCTTTGAAAATATATTTTTAAAGGCTGCAGTCAGTATCAAAGGTTTTAGATACTTTACTTTCCCCAAATAGTTTATTTTACTTGATGCCTCACATGTATATGATGTCTCACATGCACATGAGGGCTTCCCAGGTGGCGCTAGTGACAAAGAATCTGCCTGCCAATGCAGGAGACACAGGAGATCCAGGTTCCATCCCTGGGTCGAGAAGATCCCCTGGAGTAGGAAATGGTGACCCACTCCAGTATTCTTGCCTGGAGAATCCCATGAGCAGAGAAGCCTGGTGGGCTATGGTCCACAGAGTCACAGAGAGTAAGACACAACTGAGTGAATGAGTGCACATGTGTGTATATGATTTCCATATAAATGTGTCTCAGAATTGTTTATATTAATCTTTTTTAATTATTTCCACTCTTCCTATCACACACTTAAAAACAAAAAGCAAGATTCCTTTGAAAGTTGAGCTATAGTAACTTCTTTAACTTGCCATCCTGGTTCTGAGTTATATGACTTTGGGTCCCCTCACTTTTTCAGGATAGAATAAGAACCTATCTTATATTTTAAAATAATTATAATAATAGAAATATTCTTCCTTTATACAGCCCCTCCTATACTTTAATTCTAGTTGATACTAAAATATGAATGGTAGGTTGATACTAAATTCGTAACTAAAACAAACTGGAGTTGGAGTGACTGGCTGGGGAAGTAACTTGTTGACTGTCTATTTAATTCCGGTTGGTTCCTGGGAATTAAGCATCTTGGTGCGACTTTGTGGTAACAGGCAAGTCTGGCCCTTTTTTCCCTATGTTCTAAAGTGATGAGGGATTTTATTTTTCAAGGCCGTCATTCCAGTACTTTCCACAGACAAGTAACTGAATTTCCAAAAGCCTAGTACTGGAAGAGCCAAGCTCAACATCCTCCCTTGGCTTCCATTCTATGCCTTTTTCTGCTGAATAAGGCCCACTGGGAATGACTAGATTGTAGTTTATTATGTTGTCCTGATTATGAATCAGTGCAATTTACAAATGTTTTGCATTTGAAACCTGGAGTTGTTTTAGGCTCATTTGCTGACATATGTGAATTTGCTAGAAAAGGCCAGTATCAAATGACATCCACCATCTGTGGAGGGCATTATGTCTAGAGCGAAGAACTGGAAACATGAAAGAGGTTTGCAAAGTGAATTGAACCTAGTTGCCTTCAAAAGCAAAAGCAATTATTTATTCCTGCAAAATATGTCCCAAATCATTCACTTAAGAAATATATCTACTCTTGCATTTAAACAATTATTATAATGCATCTGCTAATGTCGACTTTTAAGTTATAAAGAATATTAAGAACAAAGTTAGGCTTTCAAAGTAGATCCCTATAAAAGAAAACTTATTAGAAACTGTGAAATAAACAAATTAAAAAAAAAAACAACAACTTGTCTCTTGTTTCCAAAGTAACTCCTCTCCTTTATCACTATATAAAACTTTAAGTTCAAGTCTCATATTTCCATGAAAACCTGTCTTCATTCATGGTCTTCTTCTATACACCTTCGTGCAAATATAAATTAAGGTCTGTAATGTTTCCAAGATTAAATCTTGTTTCCAATTTTAGAATTAAAGGATCATTCTCTTTGCAGGGTATTTTATTGGCAAGGGTGTTGAAGATTGGGAAGCAGAAAAGGATAGAATTATTTGAAATCTCTTCTCATAGTGGACATAATCCATTACCTATATATCAGTTCATTCCTAGTTTTTTGGCTATTGATTTTAAGGTAATTTTCATTGGCAAAGCTAAGTAAGTACCATAATACATTTGGGATGAGTTTCATAGTATTAACACCAATGAAATATGAAAAGATTGTAGGTCAAATGCAAGATATTCATTATAATTATGAACAAAATTTCAAATAATGAGGCTCAACTACTGTCTCCTATTCCTGATGTAGAAGTGACTTATCTTTCATTTACATATGTATTTAGCAGATATTTAGGACTTTCCTGGTGGCTCAGATGGTAAAGAATCAGCCTACAATGCAGGAGATCTGGTTTTGATTTTCGGATCAGGAAGATTCCCTGGAGAAGAGAATGGCAACCCCCTCCAATATTCTTGCCTGTAGAATCCTGTGAACAGAGAAAACTGGCAGGCTACAGTCCGTGGGGTCACAAATAGTCATAACTGAGTGGCTAACACTTTCACTTTTAGTAAATAGTTTAAATGTCTCTCATGTACCAAGCAGTGCTATCAAACTTGGGCCTATACCAATGAAAAATCAATATAACATATAAAGCTCTTATTGTAATGACACCCATGTTCCCACTGGGAAAAATAAACACATGAATAAATCTATATGTCAAGAGAGAGTGGTAAATGTCACAAAGAAAAATCACCGCAGATTAAGGGATTTGTACACTATATCATCATGGGAAAAAACTCCTCTTTAAGGAGGTCACATTTGACAAGGATTCAGAGTGCAATTATTACAAATAAACTGTGAAGAGCAGAACAGCCAGTGCAAAGGCCCTGAGGTAGGGGTACGCTAAGTGTATCTGGAGAGCAACACAGATGCCAGTGTGGTTGTTATGGAGCATGCAAGGGGGAGACTGGTTGAGAAAGGATGCCACATAGGTAGCAGAGGGCCTTACAGGCCAAAATAAGGTTTCTGATATTTCTTTATTGTGGTAAAAAAACATTGCAAAATTTACTATCTTAACTATAAGATGATATGGTTCAGTGGTATTTTTGTGTGTGCTTAGTCAAGTCCGAGTCTTTGTGACCCCATGGACTGTACCCTGCTGGGCTCCTCTGTTTCCATGGGGTTCGCCAGTCTATTTAGTATATTTATATTGTTGTGAAAAATATCTTCAGAGTTTTCATCTTTCAGATCTAGACTCATTAAATGACACTCCCTTTCACCCTTCCCCAGCCTCTGGTAACCACTATTCTACTCTTAGTTTCTATGAATTTGAGTTCTTTACATAGCTCATGTAAGTGGAATCATAATATTCATCTTTTTGTGACTGAATTGCTTAACATCATTTCCTCAAGCCTGTCACATTCTGTGCTGTAGCATTCAATAAGATTTTCTTTCTTTTGAAGGGTGAATAATATTTCACTTTATGTATATAACCACATTTCATCTATTTATCTGACTATGGACATAAAATATTAGAATTATCCCATGACTCCTTTTTATGTACAATGTCTTACATATTTTAGCTGGCATTTTAAAACTTTTTTGTGTAAATATTACTTTCTTTGGCAATTTGCACTTTCCATACAAAGCTTAACAGTTTTTTGCTTTCTTCTAAAATAATTTTTCTCTGGTCTAATCTTGCTTCTATCACTGCTGTTGCCATGGTGTCTGCATGACACAAAGTTCCATTATGACATTCATTCAGCTAAAGGAAATTATTATTTATTCAACCATTTCTTTCATATCTTTTTTCAAATAACTAGCATTTAAAGCTAGCAGTAAGAAACTTAGAATAAGTATGTGTGTGTGTTTAATGAGTGCTTAGAATCTGTGTACTTTGTTTTCTCTAAGTTATAACTAGCTGTCTGAATAATAGAATTAACTCTTTTCATAAAATCTCAATAATGTAAAGAGAGAAAAAAATGGCTTTTAGGGCACTAGCATTATCACAATATCATTATCACAATTCATATGCAAATAAGCAACGCAGGACAGAATATACATCCTTTTATGAATAAAGTTATACTTAAACATACCTATAAGCAGCAAAGCATTGTGCTGTTACATTAAATAACATTATCATTGATAGTGACATGTGCCTTTATGAAGGTGGAATACAAAATAGATAATTTCTAAGACAGAGGATCAAAAAGATCTCATGAGTAAGATGGTATGGAAACATTACCTAGTGTTTGATGGGTAGAATGAGAAGGAAGAACATTCTTGGGAGAGAAAGAGCCTAAGCAAAGGCATGAATGTTGGAGATAAAAGACTGACAGGCAGGCTTGATATTGAATGAGATAGTCTGATGCAAAGCATGAGCATTTTAAGTATTCTGATGAGGAGTAATGGAATATAAGCCAGAAAGGAAAAATAAAGTTAATGGTATGTAAGGCTAGGGGTTTTATATCTGATTCAAGAGACAGGGAGTGGGACTGCCTGTAGACTGATGCAGATGAACTTTGAGAAGATAAATGGTACAACCCAACTTCTCATCTACGCAGGATGGTCTAATAACCTTGGAAAATTAGGGTGGAGGGGAAAGGCCTACTTTTTGTCAAACCAGGCAGATAGCTATTCAATAATCCTGTCAGTAACCAACAAAATGCAAATGGTGAGTACCAATGAGGATTAACAACAAAGAGAGGATGAATAGGAACCATATTTAAGAAATATACTTAACCACACTGTGTGACTGGGTGACTCTGATGAATTAAGGAGATTCTAGGGGTTGGAGAGCATGGCAGATACACACTATTAAGTTAGGATCCACAGTGGAGGAGGAACAAGACATTGAGGAGATATGATAAATTTGATTTTGAACTTACAACTTATGGGGATACATGAGTTATGGAGAACAAGGTAAAACTAAGGGAAATCTTTAGAGTGGATCGATGGGATGCGACTGCAACTACTGTGTAGGTAAGATTAGGGTTGAATATAATCAGTAGTAGTTGCAGAAAACACAAAAAAATAATTAAAAAATATTAAGCAACTGTTAACTATCAGGAGGAGCTTCCCTGGTGGCTCAGTGGTAAAGAATCTGCCTGCCAAGTAGGAGACCCAGGTTCTATCCCTGGGTCAGGAAGATTCCATGAGATAGTCACTATTAGCTTGATTTCCTTGAAGAACAAACAGGCATATTAAATAACTTGCTCAAGGACATAAAGCTGATAGGTGGCAAAAGCAACACTGGGAGCCTGATGTATCTGACTTCAGAGGTTACTTGGATTAAAGGCAAATCTCGTGCCTTTCCCCTGGGACCATGTCTTTATAATCTTGTCTGTTTTTGATAATGCAGTTTTTGAAATTGTATTTATGAATGCTGAGAAACAACTTGACATGAGCATAGTTCTAAACACCCAGAACTAATAAAATTATATTGATCTGTAGCACATCAAAATCACAGGGCAAAACACCATCCGAAGTATTTCTAGCCTCTTTCATCAACTTAGCAGTAATTAGGTCTAGGGAGTCTCTGGGAGCCCTGTGTTCCAACTATATCTAGATGATTATGTTTTTGCGGCCATGCACCATGCTTCCAATTTCATTTTCAGAATTGTTTTTATTACTATCCCAGAAAGGAGGCTATGTAACCTTGTTTTCCTCCCATTATTCTAATCAGAATAAATCTGCTTTATTTAAAGAAAAGAACTGACAACTACCCCAAATACCTCATACCAGACTATTTTGCCTTTGTTTTTAGACTGAAAATGATGTTTGCTAAGAGATGCGGAGAAATGAAAAGCAAAATGAGACAAAGGAGACAATGTACACTTTGCCTGATTATCCAGAAAGAAATGCAGTTACTTTTGCTTTTTTTTCTCTCCACCTGCCCCTTTTAAATGAGCCAGTGATGTTTTGTAATCCGTCTAGTGAATATAAACATCATCAATGTGCTACTGACCTATTTATATTCCCTGCATATTTCTAACTAAATCATGACATTCAAAACATATTAAATTTTCAACGTTTCTAATATCAACAAGAAGATATTCTCTTGTTTCTTTTTGTAAAAGCTGTCACTAGGAAAAAGTACTTTGGTGTTCCTAATAGAAACCTCCCATAGGGATGTCTGATGAAAGTAAATGTTAAGACCGATCAACTGTCTGATTCTACTTTGGAGATTGGTATATATTGGATGTAATAATTATTGAGTTACTGCCTTCCCTGATGGCTCAGTGGTAAAGAATCTGCCTGCAATTTAGCAGAGAGAGGAGACATGTGTTTGATCCCTGGGTGGGGAACATCACCTGGAGGAGGAAATGGCAACCCACTCCAGAATTCTTGTCCAAAAATACCATGGACACAGGAGACTGATGGGCTACAGTCCGTGGGATCACAAAGAGCCTGTCATGACTGGGCACAGCATAGCAGACAATTACTGAATTGCACCTGAAAGCATGTGCAGCATCTAGTAACTGTGATTTAGTATAATAATAAATTTTTACTATTAATAGTATGAATGTTTGGGAAAACACTGCAAAGGGCTCTTCTTGAATACATGGTCTCACATGCAAGATTACTGAGGCCCTTTAAGGGTGTTGACTATTACTCAAAATTACATCATTCAGTTTGAATATTTTAGGTGTATTTTATACAAACACATGGTTAGCTCAAATAATTGTTTTTATCAGATTCAAAGCATTGGGAAATCAAGTAGTTTGTCTAAGGTATCACCAGGTTTTTCTTTAAACCAAGAGAGGAATTATCATTTCATTTTCTGTCAGAGGCAGACACATATGAGAAATATTTTCGTGCCCATTAAAACCATATGTATTATTTAGGATTTACAACCCATGCACCCCTACTCAACTTTTTGCAGTCTATTCACCTGATTATATGGTCATTACAGAGGGGACCACAGAGGTAGACTCAGTTCTACATTCTTGCTTTTGAATGGGATTTCACATACTGCAAATTTAGCAAGAAACATTGTCTATTGCTGACCAGCCAAATTAACTACTCTTTATTGATTGAAAGCAAAACAGATTGATTATTTGCATGTTGTTTTAAAGATATCCCACAGTTTGAAAACATTTAAGATGAGATGAGAATTAAGTTTCAAAAGCACTAAGGACTCTGAAAGAAAATGTATTCATGAGCAAGTTAAAGGATATCAAGCTCTTCAGAGCAAATGAAAGAACAATGGCCTATGTCATGCTTTCTGGGACAGATGAAGACATAGATGCTGAGCATCAAGAAATGAACATTATGGAGGATACTTTCATTGGGAACAGCCTAGATGTTAGACAATGCTAGAGATTCTTTCTCTTCATATCCTAGTTTTCTTAGAAATCTGTGAACACATATGTAGAATTTTCTAAAAACAATTCTCAGTATCCCAACAAAAATGTTCAAATAACACAAATTTTAGGTAAATATTTATGGTATGGGAAAAGCATGGCTTTAGGGATTAGCAAGGTCAGGACTGGAATCCCAACACCACCACCTATTCTGACCTACCAGAATACATTCAGCTTTTCAGTCTCATGAGCAAGAACATCATTAAGTTGGCATCATTGTTGGTTAGAAGGATTAAATGAACATGTCATCAGGGTATATCTTCCAGGAAGATGGAAATGTGAGTGGTTGTCTTTAAACACTGTTTTCTTCTCCATGACCTCATTCCTCCCATCTCTTCTGCCTAAAGCACATGCTTGCTCATGAACAAGACAGGGACCACGGGGGGAGAAAGACTGAGTGCTCAGAGGAAGAGCAGCCGTATCTCAGGGTCTCTGTCAAGGCAGGATGGTGTGAGATCTAATCAGGGTGGAGACATGCTGTAGGAGAAGGCTAGGTTTCAGCACCGGAGCCACACTCATCTGGATTCACCTCCCTCCTCTATCATTTATTAGCTGTCATCTTAGGCAAATTCCTCTTCTCCTACAGGTGTCATTATTATCTGAAGAATGGGTCTCATAAGAGACTATTTAAGATAATTCTCACTCATAAAGCACTTACCACAATCTGGCACTTAATGATTGTTTAGTTCTTACTAGTCATTATCATCATTTTCATTAGTATTTGCTTCTCTGAGAGGGAACTTCACTAGGAAAAGAAGTCTCTAGATGCAAATAAAAGTGGACTTCTGACAGCTTTAACCGTGACGCGGGAGATAATGTCAGCTACTTAGTTTTGGAGGGGAGGACGAGAGGAAAAGCAGAAGGGTGAACACCTATCAAATCAGTAAGACTAAAATATTTCCAAAGACAAAAATTTGAGTCATCTTTGATTTTGCATACTAATCCCTTCTTCCCAAATAATGCTTAATGGATGTTTTAATAACTACTGAACTACTTTTTGAAAATGTATCTGTTTAATGATAGAATTAATTTCTTTTGCTACTGCAGTTTGCTTATCTATGGAAAATATAACTTAAGAATTAGCATTAGCATCCATCCTGAAATAGGAAAAAAGCTCCATGACTGCCATAACTAAAGATGCTTTTAATCCATAAGTAATGTCTAAATCCTAAAATGTTCCTGTTTTTAAATCTCTACACATGACATACCACCTGTAAAAGTATGTACTTTCTTTTAAAATGACTCTTTATTTTATGAGATTTCCAGGCAGTACTTTGGAATTAACACTAAACTGTATTTTTAGAAAAAAATTTTTAAGAATCAAGGTAACAAACTTCCATTTAAGATAAAGTTAACATAATTAAAGTTTAATCGTATTTCTCCACATCAGTTTTCTTTGCTTCCATAATCGTGTTTCTTCAAGGATTTGGGATTCCCATGTGACTCAGAGTAAAGAATCCACTTGCCAAGTGGGAGATGTGGGTTTGATCCCTGGATTGGGAAGATCCTCTGGAAAAAAAATGGCAACCCACTTGAGTATTCTTGCCGGGAGAATCCCATGGACAGAGGAGCCTGGTGGGCTACAGTGCACGGGTTCACAGAGTCAGATACAAGGTAGCCACTGCTGCTGCTGCTAAGCCGCTTCAGTCGTGTCCGACTCTGTGTGACCCCATAGACGGCAGCCCACCAGGCTCCTCTGTCCCTGGGATTCTCCAAGCAAGAACACTGGAGTGGGTTGCCATCTTCTCCAGTGCATGAAAGTGAAAAGTGAAAGTGAAGTCACTCAGTTATGTCCAACTCTTCGTGACCCCATGGACTGTAGCCTATCAGGCTCCTCTGTCCATGGGATTTTCAGGCAAGAGTACTGGTGTGGGGTGCCATTTCCTTCTCCAGTTAGCCACTAAACAATAACAATAACAATAAGAAATGTATTAAATTGCTCTGATTTTTATCAGTGGTTTTGGTAATTGGGTAAGATGGTATAGTTGGAAAAATGACCTATAAAAGACTGTAAAGACCAGCTTAACCTACAATTTAGCTGAACATTTAACTATTTCAGCTGTATCAGCTGAGAGATTTGAGAGCAGACAGGAAATCTGTTGTATAAATGTGTTGATCCCTGCCTTCTTTTTACCCACACAACTTCGGATGACCAGTCCAGGGCCAAAAGACCAGGGATAGCACTGTGCTTGCCATCACATGGGCAATAACTTGTGGGCAATAGAATTTACTGATACTTCACTGAGGCAAGAATTAGTATTTAGGAAAGCCCTGAGAACAATCAGAGTGTCAGTTCCTTGAAAACCAGAATAGAGCAATCATTGGCTCCCTAGTTTCTCTTACATGGCCCTGCACACATTTACCCTGTTGGTAAATGAATAAATGACTTTTGAGACATTTAGAAATTTAGGTATTTCATGTGTCTACCTCCTCCCTACATACATCTTATTAGCAAACCTAATTAAAATCTGAACTGTCTTAGGCTTCTGTGTTCATTGCAAACACCCATCTAGGCTCATCAATTTCACCCTCTTCACCAAATAACTCGAGTCACATAGCATATGTTTGGTAATTTATCACCTTGAAAAAAATAAAACTCTGCTAGGGAGTAATTGCAGTCCAGAAAAATCTCATTAGTATAGCACAGCAAGTCTAAACTTGCCACCTAACTTTTCAATGCTGCAGAAGAACAAATGCATGCCTGAATTTAAGAAAGGATATTATTTGTGATGTTGTACTATTTATTACTCCATGACTTTGGAATAGTTCAGTTTACAGATGCATGGAAATTGTTCAATATATGATGGAGTCATTTAGGTAAAAATTTCAGAAAGTTGAGTAAAGGGTCCCTGTGGGAAACAATAGAATCACAGGAAATAAGTAGGTTCTAGGGAGTCAGATTTTGAAATCCTAACTTAGCTAACTGCAACTTAACCCAAGTTTTTGTTTCCACCCACAAAAAGGGGATAGCAGAGTCTTAAGAGGATTATTAATTCCTTGGGGTTTTCATTCTTGTTTTTCTTCGGCTCCAAAATCACTGTGGATAGTGACTGCAGCCATTTAATTTTATGTAACAGATGCTTGCTCCTTGGAAGGAAATCTATGACAAACATAGCATATTAAAAAGAATAGAGATCCCTTTGCTGACAAAGGTCCATATAGTCAAAGCTATGGTTTTTCTAGTAGTCATGTATGGATGTGAGAGTTGGACCACAAAAATGGCTGAGTGTAAAGAATTGATGCTTTCAAATTGTAGTGCTGGGTAAGACTCTTGAGAGTCTTTTGGACAGCAAGGAGATCAAACCAGTCAATCCTAAAGGATATCAACCCTGAATATTTATTGGAAGGACTGATGCTGAAGCTGAAGCTCCTATACTTTGACCACCTGTTGTGAAGAGCTGACTCATTGGGTAAAACCCTGATGCTGGGAAACATTGAGGTCAGGAGGAGAGGAGGGCAACAGAGGATGAGATGGTTGGATGTCATCACCGACTCGATGGACATGAGTTTGAGTAAACTCTGGGAGATAGTGAAGGACAGAGAAGCCTGGCATGCTGCAGTTCATGGGGTCAGAAAGAGTCGGACACAAATGAGCAACTGAACAACAACAGGGGATTCTCAAGGGATTCATTGAAAAGCACTTTACGCAGAGACAAACACACCATGAAAGTCCCATACATCTCCACTGCTCTTACTCTGCCTCATAATTTCTGTTACAGCAAAGGTGAGTAACATTAACCTTTTGGCAACATTTCTTCATCTATCCCTAAAAAGGGATATTAATCATACCTCTCTGTACAACAGTGAGAAGCCAATGGTACTAGATAAAGCTCTGTGAAATCCACTGCAGGTATTTAGAGTTGTTCATTTATTCAGCCACTCAGTCGTGTCCAACTCTTTCCAACCCCATGGATTGTGGCACACTAGGCTTCCCTGTCCTTCACTGACTTCTGGAGATTATTCGAACTCATGTCCATTGAGTCAGTGATGCCATCCAAACATTTCCTCCTCTGTCATCCCCTTCTTCTCCTGCCCTCAATATCTCCCAGCATCAGGGTCTTTTCCAATGAGTCAGCTCTTCGGATCAGGTGGCCAAAGTACAGGAGATTCAGTTTTAGCATGAGTCCTTCCGGTAAATAGTCAGGACTGACTTCCTTCAGGATTGATTGGTTTGATATCCTTCTGTCCATGGAACTCTCAAGAGTCTTCTCCAGCACCACAACTCAAAAGTATCACTTTCTCATGCTCTGCCTTCTTTATGGTCCAACTCTCACATCTGTACATGACTACTGGAAAAAAACAACTTTGACTAGACGGACCTTTGTCAACTAAGTGACGTCTTTGCTTTTTAATACACCAAGTTTGCCATAGCATTTCTCCCAAAGAGCAAGCGTCTTTTAATTTCATGGCTCAATCACCATCCACAGTGATTTTAGAGCCCAAGAAAAGAAAATCTGTCACTGTGACCATTTTTCCCCATATATTTGTCATGAAGTGATGGATGCCATGATCTTAGTTTTTGAATGTTGAGTTTAAAGCCAGGTTTAAACTCTCTCTTTCAGCTTTAAAACTCTCCTCTTTCACATTCATCAGAAGGGCCTTTAGTTCCTCTTCACTTTTTGCCATTAGGGTGATATCATCTGCATATCTGAGGTTGTTGATATTTCTCCTGGCAATCTTGATATCAGCTTGTGATTCATCCAGTCTTGCATTTCCCATGATATACTTTGCTTATAAATTAAAAAAGCAGGGTGACAATATACAAGCTTGTCATACTCCTTTCTCAATTTTGAACCAGTCTGTTGTTCCATGTCTGAATTTAACTGTTGCCTCTTGACCTGCATGCAGGTTTCTTAGGAGGCAGGTAAGGTGGTCTGGTATTCCTATATCTTTAAGAATTTTCTATAGTTTGTTGTGCTCCACACAGTCAAAGCCTTTGGCATAGTCAATGAAGCAGAAGTAGATGTTTTTCTGAAATTCCTTGCTTTTTTCTGATCCAACGGATGTTGGCAATTGACTAGCTGGTGATAGCTGTGTGTACAGTTGTCTCTTGTGTGGTTGGAAGAGTTTTCTTTGCTATGATGAGTGTACTATCTTGGCAAAACTCTTGTTAGCCTTTGCTTGCTTCATTTTGCACTCTAAGCCCAAACTTGCCTTTTACTCCAGATATACCTTGACTTCCTACATTTGCATTTCAATCCCCTATGCTGAACAGGATATCTTTTTGGGTATTAGTTCTAGAAGGTCTTGTATGTCTTCATAGCACTGGTCAACTTCATCTTCTTCAGCATCTGTGGTTGGGCCATAGACTTGGATTACTGTGATTTGGAATGATTTGCCTTGGAAATGAACTGAGACAATTCTATTGTTTTTAGATTACACCCAAGTACTGCATTTCAGACTCTTGTTGACTCTGAGGGCTACTCCATTTCTTCTAAGGGATTCTTCTCCACAGTAGTAAATATAATGGTCATCTAAATTAAATTCACCCATTCCAGTCCATTTTTCTTCACTGACTCCTAAGATGTCAATGGTTACTCTTGCCATCTCCTGCTTGACGGCCTCCAATTTATCTTGCTTCATTCTAGGTTCCTCCCAGAAATCAAATGTTAATAGCTGTTTATTTACCTTAATATGTCACCTTTGATGTGTGTGTGTGTGTGTTAGAGAGACTTTTCTAATAGTATGTGCCAATTATTACCAAATACTATCAGTGAATTAATGATACTGAAATATTTACTAAATATTTATATAATATGATATTACATTATTATGTTATATTATATACATTTATTGATGGAAACACTGAGTTTCTTCTGAGCTAAGTGCAATTCTAGATGCTGAAAATATGGCAGTAAATAATATACATATAGATGGATTTCCTATTCTCATGGAGTCATTTGAAGAGGATGAAAAAATTAATGTACCAAATGATCAATAGCACTGACCAAAAGTAGTGTAAAGGGTCTAGAGAATGCTGGGTGTGTGGTCAGAGAAGTTTCCTTCTGAGAAGCTAATGTTTGACCACAGATCTGATGGAAATGAGGATTGAGTAAAACAGAGGCAAGAGCAGGTACCAAATTTCTCAGGTAGGTTCCTGTTTGGACACTTAAATGGGCAAAACCAAAATCATGGCTGTAGAGATGGGAGTGAGGGGAGAATGGAGCAATCTGGGAAAGAAAAAGCAGAGAAGGTCTCATAGGCTACGATGAATCTTTGAGTTCTACTCTGAGTGAGGTGGTAGCCCTTGGAAGGGTTTAGTGGAAGAGTAATGTGATCTAGCTTACATTTAATTTATTTATATGTTTTGCATATTTTAAAAAAATTGAGTTATTTTTCTTTTTATTATTGTGTGGTAAGCGTTTTTTTAATTTTTTAATTGAAGTACAGCTGATTTACTTTTAAGTTTCTGGTATACAGCAAGGTGATTCATTTACATATATATATGTGTGTATATGTGTGTGTATATATATATACTTTTTCACACTATTTCCTTTATAGGTTATCATCAACACTTGAGTATGGTTCCGTGTGCCTTACAGTGGTCTTGTTGATTACCTATTTTATACATAGCAGTGTGTATATGTTAATCCCCAAACTCCTCCTAGTCTATCCTCCCCCACCTCGTTCTCTGACTCATTTGGCCTTTTCCCCTTTGGTAACCAGAAGCTTGTTTTGTATGTATGTGACTTAAATTTTAAAGTCTCGCTGTCTTAGCCTATTCTGGCTGCTGTAACAAAAATACTATAGACTGGGTGGCTTATAAACAAACAGAAATTTGGTTTTCACAGATCTGGAAGCTGACAAATTCATGATCAAGGCACCAGCAGGTTCAGTGTCTGGTGGGAAGGGTCTGCTTTGCTGTGTCCTCACATGGCAGAAGGGAGAAGGGCACACTCTCGGGTCTCTTTTCTAAAGACACTATTCCATTCATGAGCCGATTAGGTTTCAGCATATGAATGTGGGGTGATACAAAAGTTTAGTCTGCAGGACTCACTTTGGATGCTGTGTAGAGAGTAAATTGTAAGTAGAGCAAGAGAGGAAGAAGGAGGAATCTCTAGGAGGTGACTGCAATAGCCCAGGAGAGAATGCAGGGTGGGTTAGATTAGAGAGAAGCAGTGGGAAAGATGGGACATTTACGACTCTGGAAATATTTTGAAAGTAGAGCCATGAGGATATCCTGATGGTTTAGAAGTGGGGTGGGAAAAAAGTAGAATGATGCCAAGAATGGCACTGAGTCTTCTGGCCAGAACAACTGAGACTGCAGACTAGAGAAGCCGTTAATTAAAATTGGAACTCTTGGGGGAGGAGGCAATTTGCGGATAAAAGAATTCAGCTTTGGATCTGCCAAACTTAAGCCACTTGATATAAATTCAAATGGTGGTAACAAATAGTAAATAAAATAACCCAGTTCAGGATTCACTGGCGAGATCCAGACTAAAGATATAAACTTTGAAGTTACCAGCATGTGCGTGCAAGAGTGCTAAGTTGCTTTAGTCGTGTCTGATTCTTTGCAACCATAGGGACCACTGACTGCCAGGCTCCTCTTGTGTTTAAAACCATAATGCTAGAATAAATCACCTAGGAGTGAGAGAGAAGTTCAAAGGGAACATCTGGGATGCTTGTGCATTTATAGGATGAGAGTAAAAAAGAAGCGAAGGAAGAAAAATATGTTTCCCCTCATCTTGGTAGCAGACACTGACTACTGATCAACAGTGATTTTTCAAAAGAAGTCCTTTCACCATGTGCATCAGAAATATCTGAGGGGCTTCTTTGTAACATATTATACATTCTCTGGCCTAACTGCACGCTGACTGGAGCAGAAATGCTAGGAATAGACCATCAGAGTCTGTTTGAACAAGTTCCCCAGGAGAGGCTTGTTGACGCTCAAGTTTGAGAATTGGTGCTTCCAAAAGTTTTTTTTTTTTTTCTGATAGCCCACATAGAAGATGACACTATTTTCTCAGCATGTTGTGTAAATAGACAAAGTACTGGCATGGGTAGAAATACTGGCCTGGAACCCTGGCTGTCCAGCCCTCCATACAGTCTGAGGGGATCAGAGTGCTGGCAAACCTATAATCAGCTTGGGTCGAAGACAATGCTGGGGCACAAAATCGCAGAGCTTCACTTTGTTCTGTCACACATAAAATTAGAGTTTTACAAAGATGTGGTTATGTGTATGCATTTATTCTAATAAATATGGGAGTTATTGAAATGATAATCAGAGATTAACTGATATTTAAGATATCTATTTCAGCCACAAAGGTAAATATTACAAAAATACACGTAAATACAAAATATGAAGAACCTGACATCCAAAGGGATTCTCAAAGTCTAGAAATTCATGGTCCTGAATTTTAAGGGAAATAAAAAACCTTCTTTAATTTCCACATCACTGATGAGTTCTCTTTCTTGTTTCTCTCACACAGGCATTTAAGGAATAAAGGTTTTGTTTGACGGCTGTTGTTTAATGTATTTAAATCTAAAGTGATATTCAGGTAGCAGTTTCTAAAATCTGTTCAATAAAATGTTAATGGTCCCATGGTGAATTTGGGAACAGGTATATTTCCTTGGTTGTTAACAAGTCATATATTGTTACCAAAAAAATGTATTCAAGATGTAAAAACATAGCTTGTTGTTGCTTACCCCAGTGTGTCTCAGGTGTATTTGATCAAAACAATCACTTCTGAAAAAGTATTAATGTCTCAAAGTCAATACTGTTGCCAGAATCCAATGTAAGAAACTCTGATCTAGAAAACTCTAACAACATGACTTGTAACTCCAAGGTAGTTTAGGAATGTGTATCCTGGGTTACTAATGGAAAGAAGCAATGATGAGCAAGGTGATTAGTCTAGAGAGATTCTCTAGAGCAGGTAAGTCTTGGCAATAAAGAAGCATGTGTTAGTAGAAAGGGGCTTACATGGCAAAGGGAGCAGAGAATCAGGTAGCACACAACTTGTGTCTAGAACCTTGGAGCTATAGTGTAAAAAAGAGCTTTTAAAAAGGAAATTACTCATGGTGTCAAAACTCCATTTTCAGACTTAAGATATATGTGTCTCAAATACAGAGAAAGATTTCTCATCAGGGTGATATTAGTTCCTGACACTGAGGTGAGAAGCCATGAGGGAGCTTTTCCAGAGTAATGGAGCTATTGCCGCGTAAGAAGTGGAAGTGTCAGTCTCTCTGTTGTGTCCGACTTTTTGCTACACCATAGACTGTAGGCTCCTCTGTCCATGGAATTCTCCATGCAAGAATACTGGAATGGATTGCCATTCTCTTCTCCAATGGATCATCCCGACCCAGGGATAGAACCGGGCTCTCCTGCATTGCAGGCAGATTCTTTATCATCTGAACCACCAGGGAAGCCCACATAAGAAAACACTCTAAAACTCAGTGGATTTAAACAATAGCCACTGGATTAGATCATGAGTCTGTGGGTCTTTAATTTGGGCCAGGTGCCCCTGAATGATTCTACAGGTTTGACTATACTTATGATGTGTCCATGCTCAGCTTCTGGTCAACTAGATGTCTCCCGTGAGGTTTCACCAATTATCTCCTGCGGCAGAGAAGCTTCATAAGCCACATCTCTTTTGTCATCCAGAAGGCTAGCCTAAGCCCCTTCATGTGGTTAATTCACAGGGTATTATCAGTAAAAGGAGAAGGACTCTTCAAGTGCACACGTGTAGCAAAGGCTACAAATTTGCATAACCTCACTGCCACCCAATGCTATCAGTTAAAGAAAAGACAAGGCAGCTCTGAAATAAAGCATGGACTCTGCCCCTTGGTAGAAGAAGCTAAAAAGTAATGTGTTCCTTTTTTGTAATCTACCACAGCCGGTGATATAGGCTACATCGTGGAGGCACAGACTTCCCCTCTATCAGCAAGTAGAATGCTCCTGTGAAACCTTTCATAAGCCCACTTGGTGTAAAGAGAAGAGACAATTACCTCAGGATGTATCTTGCAAAATGATGCACAAAATAAGTGGAGATAAAGCACAGATACTCATAACACAAGTTGGAAGGTATGGCAGCTTAATGCTGAGATGCTGAGTGTAGCTGCAAGACTAATGCTAACACTAGTTTTGCTTTTCAACTTTTTTGTTTTTTTGTAAAAGTGAAAATCCTCTGGATTTCTTTCAGTTAACAAAAACAGGTACTAATGTAGGTCTTTTGTAAAAGCAAAGTGGCATAAAACAAACTTTTACAGGTGGGGGATACCTGTATCTTAGGAAACAGGAAGGAAAACCGGAAACCAAGTCTTTTGGAAGGAGCACAGGCAGAAATCAGGGGGAAGTCACATGAAGTCATCTAGACTGGCAGAATTGGATGTATTTACACAGTTGCTTTCCGCAACCACAGCCAGAGTAAAATATGCATTCATATGCTCCATGGGTTTCCCTAGTGGCTCAAACAGTAAAGAATCTGCCTGCAATGCAGGAGACCCGGGTTCAATGCTTGGATCAGGAAAATCCGCTGGAGAAGGGAATGGCTACCCACTCCTGTATTCTTGCCTGGAGAATTTCATGGACAGAGGAGCCTGGTGGGCTTCAGTCCATGGGGTCTCCAAAGGGTCGGACACACAACTGAGCGACTAAGCACAATATGCTCTGTGGATACACACTTGTTAGTTGCCAACCAGGCATTTTACAACTTCCGAACATGTAGCCTTTGTTAATAGGAGGCATACTGTTACGTGTTTTTAATTTAAAGTTGATATTCTGGAGTTAAGACTCCAAATACATTCAATGAATCCTGGGAAGTAGGAAAAGATGGAGAAGGTGAGTATAAACAAAGTTAAAATCGTATACAATTTTCAGAGGGAGTTTATAGATGTAGATACACCCTTGTAAAATATTTCTTTTAACAGGTAGCATGTATACAATAAACTAAATTAAAAGTTCTAGGTATGATATGATAAAAAATACCATGCTTATCCCAGTTACCCAGTTCACTAACCCCTCTCATGGGATGGGCCACTGTTACTGATTTCTTGTTTATTCTTACAGAGCTGTATATCTTCTTTTTTTCTGTCTTCATCTTTCTTCTTAACTTAAGATGTAGTCTACTCTGTCTCTAGTTCTACACTTAACTATTCCCTTTCGACAAATTATTCACAACTTATGTTATAAATCAGTCTGTTAGTAAATGCTAAACTGGCTTGTTTTTTTTTTTGAACTGCTATATTTATGACCAAATCTATATTAAATTGAATCAATCTTCTATTGTAGTAAAGCTATCATCTCCAATTTTTTGTACTTGAATAACATGGGGATAGGGGCATTGACCACTTGCACAGTTGAAATCTGAGTATAACTTTACAGTTAGCCCTCCATATCCACATTTCCTCCGTATCTATTGTTCTGCATCTGTGGATTCAACCCACCTCAGATTGTACAGCACTACAGTATATTTTTACTGAAGAAACTTCACATATATGAAGTTTAAACCCATGTTGTGCAAGAGACAACTGTATGTATAGACCATGCTAAAAGGAATGTTAACGTTTAGTGACACATTTAAATAAGTGGAATATTTTTTTTTAATGCATCATTTCTTATGTATACCAATATATAAGTGTGGAAAGAATCTTAAGACTAGAATTTCTGGGTAAAAAAGGGTGTATGCATATGTTATTTTGAAAAATATTGCCAAATTGCTACCAATCAAGACCTTTTGTTACATACAATTTTTAAAATTATTTTATTACGCTTAACTGTAGAAAGCTCTGGGAGTTGATGATGGACAGGGAGGTCTGGCATGCTGCAGTCCATGGGGTCACAAAGAGTCAGACATGACTGAGTGACTGAACTGAACTGAACTGAAATGTATAAAATCTTTACCTTTACTGTTTCTGAGTTTTGGGTCATACTTAGGTGTTTTGTTTTTTTTTTTTTTTTTTGGTTTTCAAAGATTTTAAATCTCTCATTTCATTTGAGGAATTTGATATTTTATTCATTTCTATTATGCATATCATTTAATGT
This sequence comes from Cervus elaphus, assembly GCF_910594005.1. NCBI lineage: Eukaryota > Metazoa > Chordata > Mammalia > Artiodactyla > Cervidae > Cervus > Cervus elaphus. The sequence continues at coordinate 50,477,524 of NC_057844.1, forward strand.
ATTATTTTAATTATGCTAAACTGCCTTTATTTGTTTTGTGTGAAGTATAGTGTAGAAACCGAAGTTTTTTCCTAGATGTTTACTCAGGTGGCCAAATCCATTTCTTGACTAATATATATTTGTATTAGTACATTAAAATAGTATCTTTATCTTCCTACTTAATTTTTGATGTTGTATTCTTTCTTGTTTCTTATTTACTAATACCTCTTCTGGTTGTACTAGACATAAAACACTGGTTTTGAGCAAGAATCCACAGCTAACATAGAAGAAAGAGGTGTCACACTTTGGCAGGATTGATGAAAAACAGTCTGGAGTTGCCACTGAAAGAAGAAAGCGAAGAACCCAGAAAATAAGGAAAACAGGATCCATAGGGAACTAGACAAAAAAGATTAGATGTCTATACTCACATGATATCATGAGGTTATCCACACATGGATCCCCATATAATGGAGCAGGGGAACAAGAGAAACCATAAGCCTTATGTGGGAAGGGAAAGATAGAGAAGGATTTATAAATGATATAAAATCCATAAAAGTCCAGAGGAATAGAAATTAAACTGAGATTTATGCTGGGTATTAGGGTTTGTGATGGCCACAATCGATAGCATCTCCCTTCCCTACTCAGGTTATAAAGCAAAATTTCTCTTTTATTACTAATAGAAGCAAGATTAGAAGGCAAGCCTTCAGGGCTGCTAAGAAATAGAGTTTTATAATCCTAAACTCCAGAATTCTTTAGATTTAACCACCTAGTCAAGGCAACATAAGATTGGGAAGCTTCCCTGGAGAACAACCATTTCCCTTAGGAGTAGCAGCAAAGCTAACCTGCTCTGCAGACATCTTGCTCCCCTGAGAATATAGATGGAAGCGAACACAGCTGCCCAGATGGTTGCAAGCAGACACATTGCTCCAGGTAACTCAACCAGAAGTAAACCGACTAAAAAGGCAGAGAGAGGCCAAAAAGGTGTCAAAACCCCTTCTCTAGGAAATCACGAGGTTTTTTTTCCCTCTAACATTAGACTTCTAGGCCTAATGAATGATAAGAGAAATGATCCTTGAAATAGAACAAGAAGGCATCAGTTACAGCATGTTAAGTAATTAAATGTATGATCAGACAGATAGAGGAAGGAAAGGTGATCAAGTGGATGTTAGGAAGTGTATGATGAGGCAAGATTTCAATGTCATGGGAATGGGAAAGCTTTACTGAAAATTTTTAGGGAAAGTAGATAAAAACACAAATTTTAATGTCAGTGACCACAAAAAAAGCATAGTAAAACCCTTTTCTTATTTCACTGTATCTAAAAAGAAATCTCTAATGATTACATTAATCATTCAGCTTTAGAAATTGTGACCTGAATATAAACAAGCATCATCCAGACACACACACACACACACACACTCAGACACACACACGTGATTTGACCTACGGAGTAGGAGAACGCCGCTGGACTCTAGTCTGTTACTACATAACATGCCATGTTGGTTATTTCCAGTGCTCCTTGCCTCATACACATTTTCAATTTTTCCTGAGTGTTTGGGTTCTACTTTTTTTTTTTTTACTTCCAAACTTGTTTAATTATTGTTTTTGTTTCCAAAACAAAACATTATGGAATTACAGATATCTGATCTTTGAAAAGGTAGAGACTTAACTCTGTACCCCATAAGGTAACTGTGATCCTTAACACTAAAATAGTTCTGGAAATTCTGGAAGATTACTAAGCTTCAAATGTGGTTGACTCCTTGAAATAATAGTATGTGAATGGTTGATTGTAGAAGGTAAATGAAGCGACAAAGACTACAACCACTTTGTGACAGAAAGCTGGAGCTGGGTACAGTGGTCAGTCTTCTGCCTTTCTAGCTCTGCCGCCTATGCAAATTCTGACTTTCTTGAATTTCTATTTACACTTTGTATATATATATATATACACACACACACACACATATATGTATAAAACATATGAGTCTCATATCACATATGAGACTCAACACTGGTTGAATCCACCTTATGCCCTACCTCTTCATCAGAATTCCCTATTCAGTGTACAGTTTAATAATAGCAATATTTTTAATCCTCAGAATTTCTAAATAATAACAAGTCGTAAGTGATGCCTGATTGCATCACTCTCATTAGTAATATTCAGCAATTAATTTCATAAAAATAAGATTGAATAATGCTGAATTGTAGTATCAGTTGGATTAAGCAAATAACTTTTATTAAATAAATTAAATGATTAAATAAATGAGTTTCTCATTATATTTCAACCTTTGGAATTTATGTATGTATTAGTGTATAATGTTTTTATAATTTAAAGTGTGAAATCTGAAAAAGCTATATAAAGAATTCATAGCTAGGTCACCATATTACACATCTATTATTCTATCATACCAACAAATTTGTACTTCTATTATTTGTAAGGCAAATATACTTTCTGATTGTCTGCCTTAAAGATGTTTATATCCATGGTGTTAGAAATATTACTGAGAATATGTGGGTTCTTTGCTGATCATTTATTGAAGTCAATAGTTCTCAAAGTGTGGTGCCCAGATCAATAGCATCAGCATTGCCTGGAAATTTGTAAGTGCAAGACTGGGCTCCACTCCACACCTTTTGAATCCTGACGCAGAAACTCTGGGTATTGGGACTTAGAAATCTGTATTCTAACAAGTTCCCTAGTTGACTCGGATGCATGATCAAGCTTGAGAACCATAGCTCTATATGAATCTCTGCTGTGAATTCTAAAATTCTCTCCCTGAGCAAAAGAAACTGAAATCGGGTCACAAGAACCCTGATAATACATCCCAGAGATTCATAATTACATGACTCTAGTAAATTGTCTAGTAAATTACAGTATCATATTGAGGTTTCTTTTAGGTAAATAAATGTTTTGATGGGAATTTTGCCCCTTTCTTGGTATGATGATAATGCTGGAATCCAAGTGCAAAATGAAAGGGTATATACACAATTTACTGCTTTAGAGCAAGGCTAGCTAAAAGGAATAGTCATATCATATGACTATGGAAACTGTTGGAAACATACTAAAAATAATTTTATATTCATACTTGTTGGAAACTACTGAATATAATTTTTACTTATTGTTCTTTCAATAAAGATGACTCATTCCCCAAAGATAAATCATCTCACCAGTACTTTTTAGATGAATATTTTCGGAATTATCTTGCCTTGGAGCCTAAAGGCAGCAAAAGGGGCAAGAATGGGACGTGATAGAAAAGCAGATTTAAATTGTTCCTGAAGCATGATGCCTTAGAATAACAAGACAGTTCTCTTGATGTAGACTAAAGAACATCTAGGTTGTCAGGTCCACAAAATTTCTTCCAATTTATACGGCTCCCTGGGAATTGACTCAGCACACTTTATATCAATAGAATTAATCTAATTTTTTTTAATAGGGTTGTGTCCTTTTGCTCTCTCCTCCTCCTCCTCTCCTTCCTCCACCTTCTTCTCTACCTCTTTCTTCTTATTCTTTTCCTTGTTCTTAATGGGGCTTCCCTGGTGGCTCAGCGGTAAAGAATCCGCCTGCTATGCAAGACACACAGGTGTGATCCCTGGGTTCGGAAGATCCCTTGGAGAAGGAAATGGCAGTCCACTCCAGGATTCTTGCCTAAAGAATTCCATGGACAGAGGAGCCAGGCAGCTACAGTCCATGGGCTTACAAAAGAGGCAGGCACTGCTTAGCAACTACACAACAACAATAATGGCTATATATAGTATTATACATTGTATAATTTAGTCTGTCAATTATTATTGTTTCCATTATCTGGGATATTATGAACATTGTATGTTAAATACCCTTATACTTAGATCTGTATTTGATGATTTTTCTCTCAAGATATATTATTTCAATAACATATCTATGCCAAAAAGAAGGCATATTTTTAGAGCTTTCAATACATATTGCTATATTGCTCCCTAGACCCCTGTTACTAATACCAGTTCAGTTTTTAAGATAGATTTTTATTTAAATGCATGCTAACACTAGGTAGTAGTACTATTTTTCTTGTCAATCTAATTATTGTATACTTTAATAAAATTTTCTTTGATTGCTCATGAGTTTAGGCATTAAAAAATTTACCAGCCAATTACATTTCCTCTTTTGTTTTTATTTGTCAATCCTTCTATTGGATATTCACTATCATATTGATTTTTAGGAACTCTGTATATTAATGATGTCAATCCATTAATGATATAAATGATACACTGGAAATGCTTCTGCAAGTTATTTTTTCTTTTAAATTAATTCAGTTTTTACTTTTTCCTCAGCTTTATTGAGATATAATTAACCTTATGTAACTTTAAAGTGTACAAGGAACTTGATACATTTATACATTACAAAATGATTCCCACCAGAGCTCTGGCTAATGCCTACATCCCATTACATATCCAAGTAATTCTTTGTCTTAATTTTATTTGCTGTGTTTTCCATGTTTACATAGAAAATAAATTAATTTTCCCATTAGCATCTATTAATACCTATGTGACAAGCTTAAATAAATGTTTTCCATCCCCCAATCATTTAGCTATGTGTATTTTCTTACAGTACTTTTCTTTTTTCATTTAAGTAATATAATACATATGGAACTTCTTTTGATGCAAGTATATATTAGGAGACAACTTGTCTTCTAAGGAGCTCTCTATCCCAAAATAATATAAATAGGAAAACTTTTTTGACTGTCAGAAGAGAACTTCTCCAAGCTACAGTCCATTTGAAAATTTCAAAAAGAATCTGTCATCCATTCTATTATTTCTCTACAAACAATTTAATAGCATTTTGTCATTGTGTTTCTCAGTGAATTGAATGAAAATTGACTGGTTAGGGTGAGGTAGAATAACAATTGTTCAACTAATCCTGACCTTCCTTTAAGCTAACCAGTTCTTTCCTAGAGTTTTATCTTAGCTTGAGAACACTGTGGTGATTTTTTTTTCTTCTGATGGTGATACCAGTAAGTTACTTGTTTCAAAGCATGTTCTGGAAAATATCAGTTCAAAACACAAAAGCTTTGTTTCCTTGTTGTTGTTGCATAGTCACTAAGTCATGTCCGACTCTTTTGCAGTCTCTGGACTGTAGCCTACCAGGCTCGTCCGTCCATAGGATTTCCCTTGCAAGAAAACTGGAGTAGGTTGCCATTTCCTTCTGCAGGGGATCTTCCTGACTCAGGGATTGAACCCGCATCTCCTGCATTGGCAGACGGAGAAGCCTTTGGTCCCTTTCTATTATTCTTTGTTGTAAGGTGATACAATGTCAAATCCCTTACAAAGGTCAATTGCAAATTTTCTTTAGTGTTTGAAGAAAATCAACCATGTCTTTCCATGGAGGTCTGAGTCAAAGGTACCATCTTCATGCCTCATTGACTCGAATATTTCATTCAGCTTTCAAAGTAGTGTTCAGCTGCTCTTTTCTTATCAGAGTTGGGCATTCCTTAGGGTGCCCTTCTGTAATTACAGAGCAATGTGTTGGCTACACTACAGAGACTCTGGCCCGGTGGACTCTGAATAGAATTGCCCAACAGAGACCCAGTTCTAATTCTTACTGTGCCATTTCATTAGCTTTCAATTCTTGTTAAAGCCCCTTAATCTTATGGTATTTCATGTTTTGCATCTGTAGCAAGTGATAATAACACTGATGTATTCTACCAAGAGATTGTTAGGATTAACTAATTAATGGTCACAAAGAGCCTTTTAAATAGAAAATGCCAAATGTATTCCCTGCTACAAAGCAAAATCATTTTGCTTGTCTTTTTATCTGTCCTTTGTTGTCAAGCTGTCTTGTATCATCTACTTTCAGAGTGCTTAGGCCCATCTACTTTTCAATTCAATTCCATCCAAAAGACTTTTAAATAAAATCAAGCTACTTTAGTACCCAATTATGAGTAAGAGAATGATCCTGCTTTTATAGCTTGGTGCCCGGGGGACACAATTCATAAGGTGCTTCTGATTCACCAGAATCAGAATGCTTCAAACATTCACTGGAATGTTTCAAAAGTCTAAAGCAAAAGGACCAACACAGCATAAGGGAATTTCAAGATCAGCATTCAAATTACCAGAAATCTCAGTTAATTGGGAAACAGTTTCCTGACAAGTCAGCTTTCATGAAATAAACAGATTGTACATTTGATTTTAAAAATATACATATTTGACTTTAAAAATATAAATCAAATATATATTTGGTTTAAAATGTACACATTTGATTAAAAAATATATTTTAAAAAAATATACACAGAGAGACCCCCAAGAGACATTTTTTTTCCAAAGAACATACGGATGGCCAACAAACACATGAAAAAATGCCAAACATCACAAATCACTAGGGAAATACAAATAAAAGTACAAGGACATGGCACCTCACATCTGTCAGGATTTTCTAGCTTAGTCACTCAGTCATGTCCAACTTTTTGTGACCCTAAGGACTACAGCACGCCAGGCTTCTTTGTCCTACACCATCTCCCAGAGTTTGCTCAAACTCATGTCCATTGAGTTGGAGAGAATGTAGAGAAAATGAAAACCTCATGCATTGCTGGGGAGATTGTAAATTGATGGATCTATGGAAAACAATAAGAAGTTTTCTCAAAAAATTAAAAGTAGAACTACCCTACAAGCTAGTAATTCCACTTCTGGATACTTTTCTGAAGAAAAGAAAAATATTCTGAAGAGATACATGCACCCTTATGTTCATTGCAATATTACTTACAATGACCAAGATATGGAAGCAAGCAAAGTGTCCATTGGTAGAAGAGTGAACAAAGAAGTCACACAAATATAGTATGATGCTGTTTATATGTGGGATATAAAAAAACAAAACAAATGAATAAACAAATGAAACAAATGAGTAAACATAAAACAGAAAGACTCATACACATAGAGAATAAGCAGGTAGTTTTCAGTGGTGGGGGGAGGGGGGATTAGTGAAATAAGTGAGGTAGATTAAGAGATAAAACTTCTAGCTACAAAATAAATTAGTTAAGGGAATGAAACATACAGCATGGGGAATATAGTCAAAAATACTGTAATATCTTTGCATGGTGGCAGATGGTGACTGACGTAATGGTGACGTTTTTGTAATGTATAGAAATTTTGAATGACTATGTTTGCACCAGGAACGAACATAGTATTGTAGGTCAGTTATACTTCAAACAAATTCGCAGAAAGAGAGATAAGATTTGTGGTTTCCAGAGGTGGGGGTGGGGTGAGGGGGAACTGGATGAAGGTGATCAAAAAGTACAAACTACCCTTTATAATATAAATAAGCACTAGGGATGTAATGTACAACATGCTTAGTGTGATTAACACTGCTTTGTGTTATATTTGAAAGTTATTGAGACAGTAAATCCTAAGAGTTCTCATCATGCAGAAAAATACATTTTTTTTCTTTAATTTTGTATCTGTATGAGATGACGGATGTTCACTAAACTTATCGTGATAATCATTTCATGATGTATGTAAGTCAAGTCATGCTACACTCCTTTCAGGCAAGATTTTCAGTTTCTCTGTTATTAGCAAAAATGTGTGTGAAAGTGAAAGTGTTAGTCTCTCAGTCATGTTTGACTCTGTGACCCCATGGAATGCAGCCCGCCAGGCTCCTCTGTCCATGGAATTCTCCAGGCAAGAATACTGGAGTGGTAGTCATTCCTTTCTCCAGGGGATCTTTCTGACCCAGGGATTGGACCCATGTCTCTTGCATTTCAGGCAGATTCTTTACTGTCTGGGCCACCAGGGAAGCTCTTAAACACATATAGTGCAGTATATAAATTATATATCAATAAAAGTGGAAGGAAAATTTAATTAAAAACACATAAATTCATGTGTGTGTCACACTCTATTCACTCATCTATAGAGATCCCTCTATGGACTGGATGACTACATAATTTATTGTCCAAATCAGGACACTACTGAAAGTGAAAGAAGATGCTATTATTGATTCCACCAGAAGATCAGGATTATATCATTTTGCCCATACATCAACTGAATGATAATCATTACAGTTCAGTTTGATGATCCTGATTGTTTCAGGCAAGATTTTCAGTTTCTCTGTTACTAGCAAAAATAGAAACACAAAAGTTTCTGTTTAAGCTTGTGTTGATTAATTAATTAGAAATTTTTAATTACTAATCATTTTAGATTGAGACCTCAAAATTCAGAGAGGCACGAGGGCAGTAATTCAGTAAAGCAGTTGTCTGTTTTCAGAGTATCAATTCTATGCCTTCTCTTTTGAAGTAGTACCATCTTATGCATGGCACATTCCAGAATCCTGCCCTCCAGGGATGTGGTTGAAGGGAATTGGTCTGGTAGGGCAGCTAGCAGAGCCTCAATGCTTCAGGATCTTGCCCTGAACTGCATTGTCTTAGCAAAACAATCACAGCTCCAAGCTCAAGAACAAAGCAACACGCCTATTCTTTTGATTCTAGTGTGGGTAAAAATCACCCATTTGTTGTCCTAAAGTAGAGATTACTGAGCCCCACCCTCAGAGATGCTAAGGCAGTCGACTTTGCAAGGGACCCAGGATTTCAAACCAGTCAATCCTAAAGGAAACCAACCCTACCAACCTTGAATGTTCATTAGAAGGACTGTTGGTGAAGCTGAAGCTGCAGCTCCAATATTTTGGCCACCTGATGCGAAGAGCCAACTCATTGGAAAAGACCCTGATGCTGGAAAGATTGAAGGTAAAAGGAGAAGGAGGAGACAGAGGATGAGATGGTTGGATGGCATCACCTATTTAATGGACATGAATCTGAGCAAACTCCGGGAGATAGTGAAGGACAGGGAAGCATGGTGTGTTGCTGTCTATCATGTTGCAAAGAGTTGGACATGACTTAGTGACTGAACAACAACAAACATCTTGGGTTATCAGAAGCAAGTGACCATGAACCCCTTTTCTAAGAAAATAGTTTCTAGGCTTTAAATGCCAATGTTTGTACCATAACCTAAACTTGGTCCATAACTATGATTTTACCTGTATTTACATTGAGGCAGTTTGGACAAGAAGACTGTTTATTTAAGCTTTATTTAAGAACCCTTTCCTCTTAAAATGCCTCAAGTTACTCTAAAGCAAGTGGCTAATTTTTCTCACACACACTGAGAAACACTATTCTTAAATGCTGAAGGCCTTAGTTGACCATAACAAAACTTTATATTTCATGACAACAATTTTGTAATTTGTAAAATGAATCCTACCCATTTAGAGTATTCTTATTATTTTATAATACAAACCATAAGCAAACATCTGGGAATATCTTATGATCTAATGGGGAAAATGGATCAAGCGTACACATATGGTCATGAAAATAAAATTTCATGTCCTTGATTATTTAGAAATTATTTGAATCTCTATTTACTTGTGGACTTATTCCATCTTCCCAGTAAGATTATAGAACATTCTAAGATATAAATTGCTATTATATTGACTAATTATAAAAATGACCAACAGTTTTATGCTAGATATGTGCTAATTGATATGCACGCCAGGTCATTCAGTAGAAGCTTATTCATTTTTATTAATCAGTTCCACGCGCGTTTTTTTGCCTTCTATGAAAAGGGGCATAATTTGCAAGATGCTAGTGATAGCAATGCACACAGTAGATGATTATATCACTCTAACCTGAAACCTCAGTGTGTGTGCTAAGTCCCTTCAGTCATGTCCGACTCTTTTCGACCCTATGGACTTTAGCCTGCCAGGCTCCTCTGTCCATGGGATTCTTCTGGCAAGAATACTGGAGTGGGTTGCCATTCTTCCTCCAGGGGATTTTCCCAGGGATCAAACTCACATCTCTTATATCTCCTGCGTTAGCAAGTTTGTTCTTTACCACTAGTGCCACCTGGGAAGCCCCTGAAACCTCAATAGGGACACTTAAATGACAACTTACTAAGAGTTGTAAGTTGATCAAATTAGATGGGTTGATATTGATTGGAAGAAGACATGCCATAACTCAATGCCTTTTTTCACAGGTTCATTTTTCTAGCTGAATCCTCATAAAATACAGTTAAAACAAGAGAAGAGACATGTGGTGAATGGTTCGACAGATGAAGAATAACGTTTTGAGAATATTTTTTTCCGAAAAGAGGAAAACCTAAAGCTCCCTTTATGTTCAATTACTGGAATTCTCCAAAGGCCCAGTATGGAAGCTTTTACAAATTCTTGCAGTAAGCCAGCAATAAAAGTATATTTTAGAACACTAAAAAATACAAGAATATAGCTGCAAAGATGAATAGATACTGTCTCTAACTTTCGCAATCTCTGAGCTAAATTTCACTTAATTAAAATTAAACAAACATAGCCAAAGAAAAGTTTCATGATAAAACCTTAATTCGGATGGATTGTTGACTGTTTACCAGTTACAAGCTATCATAACTGAACTAACATACTGCATCTATAATATGAATAAAAACAATATTGATTTCACAGGGTTGTTCTGAGTAATAGTGTAATAGTAATGATTTCAAAGTACTTTAGCACTGTTGAATGGAACGCAGTGTTTACCTAAAACAGATAGACTGCCAGTTATTTATCTGACAAAAATGGATTTATTTAGGATGAACAAAAGTTGCAATTCAGGGTCTGCAACCATGGTGAGCTATGTGCAAGTCTCTGGTAACAAGGAGAAGAGAACTCTTATAGAGAAGAAAAGGAAGTGGTAGTGAGGAAGGGCTTTGTTAAACTAAAGATCCAATGGAAGAATTGAGAATTTGAAGTATAGTGGCTTCTCACTGAGTCTCACTGGCTAAGCCCTTGCCAGTAGGAAAAGGAAGTCTTTGTTCTTCCTGTTGGGCTCGGCTATTGTCCTAAGACATGAAATCTCCCCATTCTGACCTCCCAAATCTATTTAAATTGAGTTTTCTGTTTATTAATTTTTATGATAGTAAATTCTCAAGAAAATTAGCTGTTGTTTTGAAAAGTGAAAGTATTACTTGCTCAGTTGTATCCAGCTCTTTGTGACCCCATAGACTGTAGCCCGTGCAGGCTCCTCTGTCCATGGGATTTCCCAGGCAAGAATGCTGGAGTGGGTTGCCATTTCCTTCTCTAGGTGATCTTCCCAATCCAGGGATTGAACCTCAGTCTCCCGCATTGTAGGCAGACTCTTTACCATCTGAGCCACTCTCAGTCAAATCGTTTAATTCAGTATTTCTCATTTCTATTTTCTCCAGTATCAATACAACATCATACTGTTTATTACAAGGGGTCATTCATGGATATTTAGACCTCATAAGATATCTGTTGTCTTTAGAATTTAAGAACAGAAGTTTTAACTCAAGCATTTTTCAGACTATAAGCAAAAGACCACAGAACTTGTTTCTTAAAAGTCTCAGCTCTAACTGTGCCTGTTACCACAGGTTTGAAGACATAGCTCACTTTTTAAATACTGATCTGAGTTTGCATATTCAGCAATACTTTCCTCAGGTTCTGTACTTTACAGGAGTATAATTGAGAGGCTTTCAATTACAGAGAAAATAACTGATGGATTGTTAAATCATTCCCTTTGTAGGAATAATATCTTTGCTTAATACAAATACAAAATCATTTTTGAGAACAAGCTTGACAACTGTTATGGAGTTTCATTATGCAGAACTTCTTATATGCTCCCGCTCACCCACCACACCCACTCACCCCTGTATTTTTTCCTTTATTACCTTGTCATTTTAATACATATTATAAGACCTCTCATAAGTTCTTTGGGGAACTCAAGGAAAACATTAAGTGTTCATGGAAGATTAGATTGTGCCTTTCAAAGGCATAGATTTTGGTGTGTGGGAAATTTAGGCACCTAAGAATTGATGCTTTTGAACTGTGGTGTTGGAGAAGACTCTTGAGAGTCCCTTGGACTGCAAGGCGATCCAACCAGTCCATCCTAAAGGAAATCAATCTTGAATATTCATTGGAAGTACTGATGCTAAAGCTGAAACTGTAATACATTGGTCACCAGATGCGAAGAACTGACTCATTTGCAAAGACCCTGATGCTGGGAAAGATTGAAGGCTGGAGGAGAAGGGGACAACAGAGGATGAGATGGTTGGATGGCATCACTGACTCAATGGACATGACTTTGAGTAAACTCTGGGAGTTGGTGATGGACAGGGAGGCCTGGCGTGCTGCAGTCCATGGCATGGCAAAGAGCTGGACATGACAGAGTGACTGAACTGAACTGAACTGACTGAAATTTAGGCTATAGGATGGATGTGAAAGTTTTACTTGCTCCTTGAGGCAACTCTTAAATACCAGTTTCCTCACCTGAGTTCACCAAAGCAGTCCCTCACTCCTGGATGTCTCTTGAGGTCTATCCTGACATAGTTCAAACAAACTGATTGACCTCCACTACAGCCTATGGGGCTTCCCCAGTAGCTCAGTGGTAAAGAATCCACCTGTAATGCAGGAGATGCAGGAGATGTGGGTTCAGTCCCTTGGTTGGGAAGATTCCCTGGAGAAGAGAATGGCAACCCACGCCAGTATCCTTGCTGCAAGGAGCCTGGCTGGCTACAGTCCATGTGATCGCAAAGGTCAGACACAGCTGAAGCAATGAGCACACATATACAGTCTATTGAGCCTGTAGCCAGGGACTACACCAACTCACTTTGGCTTTCTATCATGGACATGCTTGATTCTTCCTCACTCTTTGGTCACTTGTTAGACTGAAATATCAACATTTGTTTTTCTATTGCCTACCAAAATTTCTCAAGGAAGGGAGTCTATTTAGTCACCCTCTATTTAGCAAATATTTCACATATTTGCTTGAACATTTACCATCACTAGAACTACCAGAACTCAGGCCACAAGGCTCTCAACTTTATTCTCAATGATTGGGTTGAAGAGGAAAAGCATTGATTCTGTTGTTTAAAAGGCAGAAGAGTAAGCGGAGTGGTTACAAATATTTTCCCTTGTTCTTATCCTTCATAAGTACATACAAACTCAAAATTCCATATTTTCTCCTTTACTCCAATGAAAAGGTGGTCACGTTCACACAAATAGTAGCTCATTCTTAGAATGAAATGTAGAATGCAAAAAGTATGTTTTGATTTTTTTGATAACTGACCTTCTCTATACGTTTGAGTTCACACAACTGAATTCAGATTGTGTGTGTGTGTGTGTTACAGCTGCATATTGTAAGTAGGGGTAGCTCTTACTTGGTTGAGCATAGATTGATTTTCCTGGAAGGTGTTTTTAAAAGGAAATTGTCTACCTGAAGAAATGATGTAGTCATTATCCTCAGAGTTAACCTTTTCAAATATGTATAAATGGCAAACATTCCTTTCTTTTGTTGTTTTATCTTCAATTTAAAATTTTTAGAGCATTTTTTACTGGCATCTGTCTCTGTACTCAAATCTCATGCATGATCCAAGATTAAAGTTAGAGGTCAAATAAAATTAGACTGGATACTTGAAACTTCTTTCCTTCCTTCCTTTGTTTTCTCTTTGGGGCATTTTAAAAGTGTTTTAGATCATAGGTTATAACCATCCCCAGGTCAGTTTAAAAGTCCTAGCCAGAGCATAGACAGGTTACCACAGAATCTTATCATTCCATGCAAATATCTATTTCTCTTTTAAGATTGTTTTACTGGTCTTCCCAGGTGGCGCTAGTGGTAAAGAACCCACCTGCCAATGCAGGAGTCATAAGAAATGCTGGTTCAATATCTGGGTCGGGAATCCCTTGGAGGAGAGCATGGCAACTCACTCCAGTATTCTTGCCTGGAGAATCCCTTGGACGGAGTAGCTGGCAGGCTACAGTCCATAGGGCCGCAAAGAGTCAGACACAACTGAAGCGACTTAGCACACAGCACAAGGACACACAATGGAAATTTTATCACTAGTGAAGCTTTTGTCCTTCAATTTACCTTTTCAAACTATGAAGCGGAGTTAATGTTTGAAATAGTACCCAGTAATGCTGAGCATAAATTGAAAAATGATATTCCCAGAAAGAAAATGATTAAACTGTATACCATAAGGGAAAGCAATTTCACAATAATATCAAAAACATTAATATATATGTTAAATATTCACAAATATAACCTCATTTATATTTCCAGAAGGAGTTGACAATTAATGGAGAATGTAATTCAAAGAAATTGAAAATCTTAAATGCATATGAATATACATATATACATATATATGTATATATATATATATATCTCAGTTCAGTTCAGTCGCTCAGTCATGTCCGACTCTTTGCGACCCCATGAACCACAACACGCCAGGCCTCCCTGTCCATCACCAACTCCCAGAGTCCACCCAAACCCATGTCCATTGTGTCGATGATGCCATCCAACCACCTCATCCTCTGTCGTCCCCTTTTCCTCCTGCCCTCAATCTTTCCTAGCATCAGGGTCTTTTCAAATGAGTCAGCTCTCCGCATCAGGTGGCCAAAGTATTGGAGTTTCAGCTTCAATATCAGTCCCTCCAATGAACACTCAGGACTGATCTCCTTTAGGATGGACTGGTTGGATCTCCTTGCAGTTCAAGGGACTCTCAAGAGTCTTCTCCAACACCACAGCTCAAAAGCATCAATTCTTAGGCACTCAACTTTCTTTATATATAAATTGTGATCCAATAACTACATTTTTGGTAATAAAATAATCACATATATACACAAATGCTTTTGAGTTGCTATTCATATGCTAGACCATGAGAAATTTCTTGAATATCCAATGATTACAGAATTAATCAATAAATTAATCATAATTTGAACATTATGGTGCCATCAAAATCATGCTTGTTTCTAAGAAAAATAGCATGCTTTTTGTTTCAAAAGGCTATTTTAAAATACAAACAATAATAATATACTAATAATATTAGTGACAAAATGTTTTAAAAGTGTAATCATTTCTGATTATCATTCTGAAACCATATGTGGATATATATTCAGTTCAGTTCAGCTGCTAAGTTGTGTCCGACTCTTTGCGACCCCATGGACCACAGCATGCCAGGCCTCCCTGTCCATCACCAACTCTCAGAGTTTATCCAAATATGTATATGCAGTTTGTCTGTAATATATATTAGGATATAGCAAAATTATAATGTCCTATTCAATTATCTTTACATAGTGGTATCAGCTTTTTCTGTTTATACTGAACATGTATAACTGCTTCAGTCTGGAAAAAAGCTCATTTTAAAGATATTAAATAATTTCTCATCAGTTCTACCATTCACAACATACTAGTTCTTATAGCTATTAATTTTGTCCCTATTCTAAATATATCTTCTCTACACTACACACATTTAAGATTTCCAAATGTTTCCATTAAATGTTCTATGTTATCCTTGATTGATAAGATCAAACTGCTGGAAAATATAAAATATTTACAAAGATTGATTCAGTGAAAGTATAACCTTATTTATATTGCTAGAAGGAGTAGACAATTAATGGAGAATGCAATTCAGAGAAATTGAAAATCTTAAATGTATGTGAATCTTATTTAGCAAGATGTTAGCAATAACAGTGTTCAAGGAATCACTAAAATTAGTGAACTCTTATCCTTGGCCCATTTATCCTACAGCTCTCTGCTGGAAAGACTCATAGGAATCTTCTCATGCATGGTCTATACACTGTGTCTTATCATGAGCAGTCTATTGTTTATTTGATGAAATTTAACCCAGATCTCTCTTTCCAAATGTCATCAGCCTACTGTGTGGCAGTGCTTCATATCAACCTAATTTCAAAAGGTTCTTTTCTGTGAAAAGCAGTAAGTTGAATTTTCCAAATAAATTTTAGTTACAAGTAATTTTCACCATTGTCATATATCACAATCATATGTAAGTGTTAATGACATATTGGCAAGCTGCTATTACTTTTGAAATACATTAAATGTTTCACTTATTTTCTCAAATATCAAATCAAAAATTAAGATTAAGCCTTTGCAAAAAATTAAGATATAGGAACCTGAATTAGAGTTGAGAGACCAGAAGGGGAGGTCTCACTCCCTGTGATGAGGGCAAAACCCTACAGGAAGAAGAAAAACTCCCCTTCCTTTCAGCAAGGACTCGACCAATGAAAAGCAATGGACACTTTGTTTACTGCTTGTGTGTGCTTAGTCTTCAGTTATGTCCGATTATGTGAGACCCAATGGACTATAGCCCGCCAGGCTCCTCTGTCCATGGGATTCTCTAGGCAAGAATACTGGAGTGGGTTGCCATGCCCTCCTCCAGGAAAATTTCCTGACCAGGGATCAAACCCCAGTCTCTTATGTCTCCTGCACTGGCAGACTGGCTCTTTACCACTAGCACCATCCATTTGGGAACCAACATCCTTTTTCTCTCTATAGAAACTTTCTCCTTTCCTTACCAAGTTAGGACTTGTAAGTGGCTGGCTTTGGTTGCAGGTCCCAAATTATAACTAGCTGCTGATCCCAAATGAACCCATTTGGCTAGAGACAGAGCTGACAGTCTATTGTTTCAGGTCAACACTTTCTTAAAATGTGACAGTTAAAATGGGTTCTAATGGAGTCACAAACAAGTGAATGAACTTGGGCAGAGGAGGAAAAAGCCAGAAGGAAAAGGGTCCAGAATACACAAATGTCTAAGGCAAAAGAGAAAAGTTATTAAAAATTGCTCAATAGATCTGAACCAGTGAAAAGAGATATATTTGCTTCAATAAATGTTTAAGAATCATCTACTCACTGTTATGCATGTGACTGGTATTGGGGATTTGTGGATTGACTGGAGAAAAGAGAGTCTGGGGATGGTAACTAAAAATCTTCACTCATACAAATATATACATGCTGAGTGTTAGCAGGGAGGACACCTTTAGTTAATCCAGAAGACCTATTCCAGACTGTAAAGAAAGGACAGACTTTCAGAGGAAGTGACATTAAGATGGAACCTGGAGAGTAAAACCATCATAGCTTGGAAGAGCCAGAGCAGGGCCCAAGCAGACACCATGATGTGGAGACTAAGAGATGGGAGAAGGTCAGGAAATGTCACAAAGTCTGCTAAACTTTCGTGTGGAGAGCCTGGGGGAGAGAGGGCAAGGTGATGGACAGAAGTGGGTTGGGTTAAACCTGCCGGGCATTGCTGGTCCAAGACTGTGATCTTTAAGAGCTGTGGAAAGACTTTATCTCACAAAACAGAGGACTGACAAAATCAGAGGTGAGTTTTTAAGAGGTTACATTCAGAAGCATGGTAGAAAATACATCAGGGTGAATGAAGGGCTCAGCAAATGAAAGTGAAAGTGAAAGTTGCTCAGTCGTGTCCCACTCTTTGTGACCCCATGGACTATAAAGTCCATGGAATTCTCCAGGCCAGAATACTGGCCTTCTCTAGGGGATCTTCCCAACCCAGGGATCTAACCCAGGTGTCCCCATTCCAGGCAGATTCTTTACCAGCTAAGCCACAAGGGGAGTTACCAAATCCAAGCTTGTTCTTATCGCTACATGACAGGCCAATTAACTGAGAGAGGAGGTACTGAGGTAAGGAACATGACTTTATTCAGAAAGCTGGCTGACCAAGAAGATGACTACTAATACCTCAAAATAACCATCTTGTTGAGGTCTAGATGTGAGGTTCTTTTATAGAACCAGAGAGAGAAGTGGTGAAGAACTAAAGTAAAAAGGCAGAATACAGAGGGAGAGACACTGACAAAGCAAAGTAAAAAGGTCCATCAGTCTTGCAAAACATCTCCAGGAATGGCCAGCCTCAGGAAAGGATGTGTTAATTTCTTCTTTCTTGCAGCCACTCACAGGTGGGTAGGGTCAGATTATCTCTCTGTGAGTTGAGCAAAGGCACTTTAGTTTAACAGGCAGAGGGGCAGGCTCCTCTGAGGTAAGCCTATTATGTATGCTTACAATAATGAAGAATGTTCAAACTACCACACAATTGCACTCATCTCACACACTAGCAAAGTAATGCTCGAAATTCTCCAAGCCAGGCTTCAACAGTATGTGAACTGTGAACTTCCAGATGTTGAAGCTGGATTTAGAAAAGCCAGAGGAACCAGAGATCAAGCTGCCAACTTCCCTTGGATCATCGAGAAAGCAAGAGAGTTCCAGAAAAACATCTACTTCTGCTTTATTGATTATGCTAAAGCTTTTGACTGTGTGGATCACAACAAACTGGAAAATTCTTAAAAAGATGGGAATACCAGACCACTTTACCTGCCTCCTGAGAAATCTGTATACAGGTCAAGGAGCAACAATTAGAACTGGACATGGAACAGCAGACTGGTTCCAAATTGAGAAAGGAGTACGTGAAGGCTGTATATTGTCACCCTGCTTATTTAACTTATAGGCAGAATACATCACACGAAATGCCAGGCTGTATGAAGCACAAGCTGGAATCAAGATTGCCGGGAGAAATAGCAATAACCTCCGATACACAGATGACACCACCCTTATGGCAGAAAGTGAAGAACTAAAGAGCCTCTTGATGAAAGTGAAAGAGGAGGGTGAAAAAGTTGGTTTAAAACTCAACATTCAGAAAACTAAGATCATGGCATCTGGTCCCATCAGTTCATGGCAAATAAATGGGGAAACAATGGAAACAGTGAGAGACTTTATTTTTGAGGGGGCTCCAAAATCACTGCAAATGGTGACTGCAGCCATGAAATTAAAAGACGCTTACTCCTTGGAAGAAAAGTTATGACCCATCTAGACAGTGTATTAAAAAGCAGACACATTACTTTGCCAACAAAGTTCTGTCTAGTGAAAGCTATGGTTTTTCTAGTAGTCATGTATGGATGTGAGAGTTGAACCATAAAGAAAGCTGAGCACCAAAGAATTGATGTTTTGAACTGTGGTGTTGGAGAAGACTCTTGAGAGTCCCTTGGACTACAAGGAGATCCAACCAGTCTATCCTAAAGGAAATCAATCCTGAATATTCATTGGTATTGAAGCTGAAACTCTAATACTTTGGCCATGTGATACGAAGAACTGATTCATTGGAAAAGCCCTTGATGCTGGGAAAGACTGAAAGCAGAAGGAGAAAGGGATGACAGAGAATAAGGTGGTTGGATGGCATCACTGACTCGATGGACATGAGTTTCAGCAAGCTCTGGGAGTTGGTGATGGACAGGGAAGCCTGGCGTGCTTCAGTCCATGGGGTTGCAGAGTCGGACACGACTGAGTGACTGAACTGAACTGATAATAACAAAAAAAATGAAAGGCAAAGGTTAAAGTCATAGAAACAGATCCAGCATGGAGTCAGAATTAACACTTCCCTGCAACAGTTAGGCAGCTAATACTGAACTTCCAAAAAAAAAAAAAAAAATGGTAAAGAAGGTTTGGGTGACAGTCATAATAACAGGAATAGAAGGAAGTGGACTAAAGCATAATAGCTGGGAATCTAGATAAGTAACCAGCTTAACCTCAATGAGGTTGAGTTATAACCCTGATATCTCTTCCAGCAAAGCTGGGAGTCAGGGCGTCACTTCCTGATGTTGACTGCCTTTTGTTTTCTAAATGGTCGTACATGCCTGCTCAGTCATTTAGTCATATCTGACTCTTTGCCACCCCATGGACTATATCCCACCAGCCTCCTCTGTCCATAAGATTATCCAGGCAAGCATACTGGAGAGGGTTGCCATTCTCTTCTCCAGGACGTCTTCCCCACCCAGACATTGAGTGTGCATCTCCTGCATTGGCAGGTGGACTCTTTACCAATGAGCTACCTGGGAAGCATGGACCATGAATCATTATGCCTTTTTATAGTTTATTTATGAATATCTATTTCATTTCAATGTTACAAAGTTTAACTGGGATAAATTGAATAAGCTTTTATGATAATCATACAAGTGGTGTTTCCACAAAGTACAAGGGAAATGTTTTCGATAACAATCCCGTCTAGAAATAAGAGGGTTCATTTTATTCTGCCCATGAAATAGTGAAATGTAAAAACCCTAAACAGATATCCATTCATCAATATTTAACAATTTAGCAATAATTAAACAATTCCTTGGTTTCCCAGGTGGTTCAGTGGTAAAAAACTGGGTTCAATCCCTGGGTTGGAAAAATCCCGTTGAGAAGGAATGGCAATCCATGCCAGCATTCTTGCCTGGAAAATCCCACGGACAGAGGGAGCCTGGTGGCTACATGGGGTCGCAAAGAGTTGGACGTGTCTCTGCAACTAAACCATCACCACCACCAAACACTTCCTTAAGGCTTGCCATTGTACTGGGCATCATGGAAAAACTAAAAGAAATTTACGAATCTATTAGGGTGTGATTTAAAGAAGTGCTTAGATGTAAATAGGGCTTCCCTGGTAGCTCAGCTGGTAAAGAATCAGCCTGAAATGCTGGAGACCTGGGTTTTGATCCCTGGGTTGGGAAATTCCCTGGAGAAGGGAATGGCTACCCACTCCAGTATTTATGAATATATTAGAGTGTGATTTAAAGAAGTGCTTAGATGTAAATAGAGTTAAAGGAACAGTGAAAATAGTGAGATGGACCCAGATCTTCTCCCATAAATACACTGATAGATCATGTTTCTCTGTTTTAAATCTGTGAGAAGTGTGCTGATTTAACCTTGCAGTACAATTCATCTTCTCTTGATTTGTTATTTAGAAGTCTTGATTGCCCTGTGGAGAGAATTATCATCTTGTGAGTGAACTTGAGAAATTTCTGTGGAGATTTTCCCAGCAGTTGAAATCCAGATGATTACTACATCTGCCCAATGTCATGACCGGACTCTGATTGTTTATGTTTCATTATAATCCAATTAGGTAAACACAACCTTAAAGATTTATAGATAGCAGAGGTTCCAAATATTTCAGTTTCTCTTTTATTTTTCTTCCTGTAATGGATCATTCTGCTCAAAGGAGAACATGAACAAAATAGATTATACATTCCTAGTGAAATCATTTTGTTCTCATCTAAACTGTCTCTGGTTCCCTTCTTATTTCTAGACCAGTTTGTTATTGAAAGCATTTTCACTTGCACTTTGTGAACACCATCTGTATGATTGTTTATTCTC
The DNA here is from genome assembly GCF_910594005.1 of Cervus elaphus. Lineage (NCBI taxonomy): Eukaryota > Metazoa > Chordata > Mammalia > Artiodactyla > Cervidae > Cervus > Cervus elaphus. The sequence continues at coordinate 50,498,412 of NC_057844.1, forward strand.
CTCTTCTGCAGTTAGGTCTATGTTCCGATGAATATGAAGGTCGAAGTTCTATGAAACATACACTTCTCAGGGAGAAAACAGAAGGAAATTTTTTTACTCCTCAACTTCTTCTACAGTGTTAATTTGTGAATCTAATTGATTTACACACTCATCTTTGACTTAAATTTTACTTTAAAAGTTACTAAAGATATAGTTCAATAATGGTGGCAAAGATAGGATACATATTTTCGCAATCATAAAATTTTTTATATGCAGGGATGATATCAGAAGATAGGGATTTTAGTTCTTATTCTTGGAAAAGTCCCAAACATCTCAAGATATCAATTTTCTTATCTCTTCAATAGAGATAACAAATGTCCATGGAATAAGATGGCTCTGAGAATCTAATACAATAGCTTCTAGGAAGATGGTGCAAACTATAAAGCACCAGATAAACTTGACATTGACAGGCAGCTCTTGCCTATATGTTCAAGTTTAATTAAATATTTTAAAACATGATGTCAACTGAAAAGTATTATTAAATAAAATTCATGCTTCACTCAGTCCTGTTTCACATTTAAAATTTTAAAAACAAAATCCATTAATTTCATGAAATAATGAATTTAATAATTAATTTGATTTTGAAGTCAATTTTACTTTAATCTATTTTTAAACATTTTTATTTTTAGAAATTGAAATTTTCTCCAAACTTGAGTAGATTGCCATATGCAAGTTTACTCATTCACTGATTTATTCATTAAATAAACATTTATTGAACAACTAATTATAACCTAGACACTATGATAAGTTCTAAGGATTAAAAAAAAAGTGCTCTTTTTTTTTTTTAAAGGAATTCCCAATACAGTAGGGTTGAAATTAACAAATGTAATACCCAATAGTATGCATTAGTACACAAAATGTGTAAGTCAGCAATTATGAATCACAGAACCAGGTATTATTTTAAAACTGTTTAAAAGGCACTTTGAATAAGCATAGGCAAAAGGAAGGTTTTTTATGTAAGAGAAGGATTATAGAAAATGTCATAGAGGCTTCCTTTGAATTGAGTGTTACAAGATGAAGTGTGTCCTCCAAAATTCATATATTGAAATCCTAACCCCGAGTACCTCAGAATGTGACCATCTTAGAAGACAGGTAATTTACAAAAGTTATTCAGTGAAAATGAGGTCATTAGGCTGGGTCCTAATCCAAAATGCTCGGTGTCCTTGTACAAAGGGAAATTTGGACACAGACTTGCACACAAGGAAAATGCCATGTGAAGATGTAGGTGAAAATCTGGGTTCTGCAAACCAAGGGCCAACAAAGATTGCCAGAAAACAACCTAAGGCCAAGGCAGGGGCTTGGAACAGATTCTTCCTCATAGTCCTCGAGAGGAATGCTGACACCTTGATCTTGAACTTCTAGTTTCCAGAAACTTGAGAAATAAATTTCTGTTATTCAACCTACTCAGCGTTTGGTACATTGTGATGGCATCCAAACAAACTAATATGCTGTCTTAAAAAAAAAATGGATATGAATTTATCAGGATAAAGGAAGGAAGAATAGGGAGGGTGTTCAAAGTTGAGGAAGGAGCCTGTGCAAAGAAAGGGAGATAGCAAAAAGTGAGGTTCAAAAGTTGAAGTGCAAGTTGTTCAGTTTGGCAAAATGTAGAATATGAGGGAAATCCCAGAAGGAAGAAAACCTTAGAAAGATGATAAGGAGTAGCCCATTAAAAACACAGGCCATGCTGTGGGTTTAGATTTTATTCTAAAAGTAATTGTAAACCAGTGAAGGCTTTTAAACAGAGGAAATATGTGATAAAGTGTATGTTTTATAAAGACCTCTTACTTTTTTAATTCTTTGAAGGATGATTTGAAGGGATAAAACTCAAGATGTAGGAATCAGCTAGGAATTGACTGTGAAAGTAACATGAGAAATGATGGTTATTTGATAAAGGCAATAGAGTGGGATAAATGAGTAGATTGGGGAGATAGTAAGAAGTTATAAAAATTCGTTGAGCAGCTGGTTAGCTTACAGAGAGAGATTGGACTGATTTCAGCAGTGGGAATGGAGAAGGGGTGGATAAGACTATTTCCAAAAAAGAGCTAAAAGACGTTCTTTCTCTCACTATGGCAAAGGAAACCTTCATGACCCTGGCAAAATTCTACTTGCCCTTGACTATTGACCTGGTTATTTGGGGGCATATTTGGGAGGGTAATTTATTGTATTGTGATTCCGGCAGCACTTGGTGGGCACTGTTACTTATTCAAGTGCAGCAAATTATATTCCAGCAATTCCGAAAGACCATTACATTTTTATTATATTTTATTGTATATATCACAAACAGATGCATATTCACTTTGATGGCAAACAAATGTTTCTGCATAAAAAATAATTTTATAAACTGTGTTCTATTTTTAGTGTAGAAGATATTCTGGTAGCTGAATTGCAAAAGGTTTTGCTATAAAACATAAATGTTTGCTTTTTCTAGTAAAAGAAAGGGAATGCAAATCTATTCACACTAACGGAAAACGATTTTATCATAAACTACTCAAGCAACTTATTTTATCTTAAGTTTCAAAATGTGTCACTTAAACATTAAACAGGAAAGAAGGGCCACAGGGCTATTTTAGAAAAAAGTTAGGAACTTTCCTTGGAGTAGGAAATGGTAACCCACTTCAGGATCCTTGCCTGGAAAATCCCATGGACAGAGGAGCTTGGCAGGCTACAGTCCATAGGGTTGCAAGACAAGACTAAACCACCAGGAACTTTCCTAATGCAGAGAAATTGCAAAGTATCCTAAGCGTACCTTTGGATGTTTTTCTCTTCTGCTACTCTTCACAATAGCTTGGCAAAGCCAGTGTCTTCTTTTTCCATTAACATCAATTAGCACCTACAGTTTGCATTTCCATTAAGTGATTTGTCCAGACTGGTAATTTGAGAGGATCTGTAGTGAATTCTTTCCTTTACTTCTTTCTGTTGTAAAAAGCCCTTCTCTAAAGCATTTCATGCTACTTCCCTAAGCCCCTGGCCCTTGTTAACCTGTGCTCTGTCCTTCCTTAGCTTTGTGAATGAAAAATGTTGCCAGCCGCAGTAGACAAAGGGTGTTGTAAGCCATCAAGCCTGTGACTTGATGTACAGCCACTCCCAGTGGTGAGCCCTGAGCGAACTCAAGTTGTATATTCTAGGATTTGAGATAGCTGTGCAAAGGATTGTAGAAACATAAAGTTAGATAAAAGATAACTCCCTGCCATCCATCCCTCACCCCAAGTAGTTTTAAATCTAATGAGAGATACAGATGTATAAACTCACTATAATGTAAGAAATTATGAGATTATTGGTTTAATAGGATACAAATCAATAGTTGTCAAAGGGAATTGGAAATAATAGTAACAACTGACTAGGTATATTAGGGCAGACAACTTGAGAGATGTCCTAAAAGTCGAATAAGAGCTAAATAATACTCCATAAAGAGCTAATTCTGTGATAGCGTGGTGCTGATTGTACATAGCTAAACCAAACAACACAAATAAATCTTTTACATAGATATAAATTTACTGAGGTTAAAATATAAAAATGAAAAGTTATTTAACTTATAAATTTAAAGATGCTAACATTTATAGAGGAGTTATAAATTTGCTCAAAACTACTCAGTTATTACACGGTAGAACTGGAAGAAACCTGGGGAAGCCCACACTAAACACTTTCTGAGTCCACAAACTTTGAATCCAAGGAGTGCATAGTTTTGGGTTTCCTGGATACTCTAAAACTATTAGCTGGTGTTAAAATGTACTTTGGTTCACATCATTTTGCATGCATGCATGCTTGGTCACTTCAGTTGTGTCTGACTTCTGCAACCCATGGACTGTTGCCTGCAGGCTCCTCTGTCCATGGGATTTCCCAGGCAAGAACACTGGAGTGGGTTGCCACTTCCTTCTGCAGGTGACCTTCCTGGTCCAGGGATGGAACCCATGTCTCTTGCATTGGCAGGCAGATTCTAAACCACTGAGCTACCAGGGAAACCCCACTGCCTACCTTGGTCTTCTTCAAAATGCTAATTCTAAGCTTTATGCATACTTCATAGACAGCAGGAAAAATTTTATAGCCTTCTGATAAAATTATATGTGTGAAATGTTGAACAAATAGCAATAATTCACTAAATCATCTGACTTTTTTTTCTGAAACATCAAATTCATAGATTTTTCAGTTATTAAATCAGCAGATTCTTTTAGTAAGGAGAACTATTTCACAGCTGTCTTTTTGAAAATATATATTTTAAGGCAAAATTAGTAAAACCCAGACTTGTAACATGAAGGCAATAGTGGTTACATGATGCTATGCCTTAAACTGCATGCCATTATGTTTGTGATTCTTAATCAACACTCCTTTTGCTGAATTTCTGATCTAAGATCAATATTGATACTCTAGATTGTGGTGTTATTGTTCAATCACTAAGTCAGGTCCAACTCCATGTGACCCCATGGGCTGCAACACACCAGGCCTTCCTTCTTGGTCTCCCTGAGTGTGCTCAAACTCATGTCCATTGAATCAGTGATGCCATCCAACTATTTCATACTCTGGCACTTCCTTCCCTTCTTGCCCTCAATCTTTCCCAGCATCAATGTCTTTTCCAGTGAGTTAGCTCTTATTATCAGGAGGCCAAAATATCGGAGTTTCAGCTTCAGCATCAGTCCTTCCAGTGAGTATTCAGTGTTGATTTCCTTTAAGATTAACTGATTTGATCTCTTTGCTGTCCAAGGGACTCTCAAGAGTCTTCTCCAGCACCACAGTTTGAAAGCATCAGTTCTTTGGTGCTCAGTCTTCTCTATGGTCCAATTCTCACATCCACAGCTAACTACTAGAAAAACCATAGCTTTAACTATATGGACCTCTGTTGGCAAATTGATGCCTCTGCTTTTAACTCTGCTGTCTAGGTTAGTCGTGGCTTTCCTTCCAAGGAGCAAGTGACTTTTACTTTCATGGCTGCAGTCACCATCGGCAGTGATTTTGGAGCCCAAGAAAATAAAGTCTGTCACCATTTCCATTGTTTTCCCATCTATTTGCCATGATGTTATGGGACCAAATGCCACGATCTTAGTTTTTTGAAGTTTGAAGTTAAATTTTAAGCCAAATTTTTCATTCTTCTCTTTCACCCTCATCAAGAGACTCTTTAGTTCCTCTTCACTTTCTGCCATTAAAGTAATATCATCTGCATATTTAAGGCTGTTGATATTTCACCTGACAATCTTGATTCCAGCTTGTGATTCATCCAGCCTAGCATTTTGCATGAGGTACTCTGCATATAAATTAAATAAGTAGACTGCTAATTAAAGCTATTTAAAAGATGAACTAACACATCACTTGTCCTGATGCCAATCTGTATGGTAGCCAAGACATCACTAGAAATTTATCAACACAGTAAGGATACATGTCTCATTGCTGCCATAACAGATTACCACAATTTAGTGCTCACAGCAATACCAATTTTAGATCTTACCTTTCTGGATGTCAGAAATCCAATATTGGTTTCACTAGGTATCCCAATCAGATTGGGCTGCCCTAACAGCATATCACAGATTCTAAGGCTCAAATAATAGAAATGTATTTTTTCACAGCTCTGGAGGCTGGAAAGCCCAGGATCAAGGTTCTGATCAATTTGATTCCTGGTGAACACTCTTCTTGATTTGACTTGCAAGTGACCAACTTCTCTGTGTGTGCTCACATGGCAACACAGAGCACTCTGGTATCTCTTCTTCTCATAAAGGTCCAAGCTCTCCAGCTCCACTCTCATGACCTCCTTTAATATTTGTTTTCTCCCCCACAGACCCTGTTGCTGAACATAGTCACATGGTAATTTGGAACTTAAACATACGTATCTAGGAGTAACACAAACATTCAGTTAATAACATAAAGCTGAAGCCAAAGCATTAGCGGGACTGCCTTCTTTTCTGCATACCCTAGAGGAGAATCCATTTCCTTGCCTTTTCCAGCTTCTAGAGAGTGGCTCACATTGTCTACTGGCTCCAGCTCCCTTCCTTCTTGAAAGCCAGTGTATTAGTTTCCTAGGTCTGCTACAGCCAAGTATCATATGAGTGGCTTAAATTCACAGAAATTTATTGTTTCACAATTCTGGAGGCCTGAAGTCCAAAGTCAAGATGTTGGCAGGGTTGATTCCCTCTGAGGGTTGTGAGACAGAATCAGTTCCATGTCACTCCTTGACTTCTGATGACTTGTTGGCAATTCTTGGCTTGCGAATGCATCTTTCCAACCTTCTACCTTCACATGGTGATTTCTCTATGTTTCTTCACATAGTCTTCCCTCTGTGCATGTCTTTCTGTGTCCCAATTTTCACTTTTTGTAAAGACATCAGTGACATTGGATTAGACTTCATTTAAACTTGTTTACATTTTCAAAAACTCTATTTGTGCCTTAGATAATATTTTGAGGCATTGGGGGTTAAGAGTTCTACATATTTTGGTGGAGAACACAATTCAACACATAGCCATCAGCAATGGCCAGTAAAGATCATTTCATCTCACATCACATCACACTGTTCTTACCTTTTCTTCTGCCTCTGTTTCTCACTTTTAAAGATCTCCATGGTTACATTTGGCCCACTCAGATGCCATACAACATGATACACTACAGGTTCCAGGAATTAGGATGTGGATGTCTTTGGAGGAGCATTATTCTGCTTATAGCAAGAAATTGTTATTTGTTAAAAGTCAGAAAGAGTCCTGGGTGTGACTTGGAGAAAGAGTTAGAGACTTTACCTTTGTTTGGGGAAGTGTGCCAGTGATGTAACTGTCAGAGGTGTGATTGCTAAGCTGTCTTCTGAGGAAAAGAGTTTTTGAGTTTCTGAAAGAGCTAAGTTAGAGGTAAGGTAATGATTAGAGGAACAGTGGAGCATTTCCACCAGTGCTCTTGCATGAAGCAGCCTCCAATCCTCCACCAGACATCGACTTCTCAGCTAAATAAATGCTCAACAGATGCTGAGATTAGGTTTCAGAATCAATCAGCTACTCTGTGCATATGTGCATTAAAATGATGAAAGTTCAATTTCAAGAAACAAGTTTTGAATTATAGAGTACGGTACTAGAGGAATTGCATGCCAAAAACCTCCTGAGCTCACTCCCCATCCTTGAAAACACACACACACACACACACACACACACACACACACACACACAGCTTATTGTTGCTCCACTGGGGAAACAAAGGAGGAAGTGGATGGGGCTCTTTTATGGTGCCTATTTAAAATCTATTCCATTTCCTGAGTCAGGTGAGTTTTGAGAATTCTGGTATGGTTTTCTCCATACTCAAGCTTATCTTCATCCTCACTGAATAGATTTTGCTTCATGGCTTCCCCATAGTTCATACAATTAATATTTATTTCATCATAAATTTCCTGAGGCCTCCTCCAATCGATATGTGAATTTATTGAAGAAGGAACAAATTCCAATTCCCTGCACTAAAACACTGGATTGAGTATCGCATTTGGTGTATCTGTCAAAGAAGAAGAATTATTTTAAAGCGTTCTGAATTCTTTCCAAAATCTTCTCCAGAGTCACTGTCAATTGCCAAAAACTGTGATTTTCCCCTGAAAGTGTAAAACAGAGAGATGGGATCGAACAGAGTAAAAAAGACAAATAAAGTAATTCAAAGAAAGTAAAGAGGAAAGGACAATGGGAATAAGAGAAAGAGAAGTCTTCGGACTTCCCAGGTGGCACTAGTGTTAAAGAACCTGCTGCCAATGCAGGGGATGTAAGAGACATGGTTTTGATCCCTGGGTGGGGAAGATCACTTGGAAGAGGAAATGGCAACCCACTCCAGTATTCTTGCCTGGGAAATCCCATGGACAGAGGAGCCTAGCAGGCTATGGTCCAGGGATCGCAAAGAGTCAGACACTACTGAAGTGACTTAACAAGTAAGAAATCTTTGGAGGCTAGAATATTAAGAGGTACTATTAAAAAGGGAAAGATTGAGAATCCTAAGAAACAAAAGACAAGACTCTTGGGACAGAGGTATACAGGAAGCACTAAAAAACAAGTAATTGCAAAGAAAGGGAATTCTAGATACTCAAATAAAGAGGAAATAAAGAGGAAGAGGGGGACTTCCCTGGCAGTCCAGTGGTTAGGGCTCCCTGCTTCTACTGCAGGGGGCCTCCCTGGTCAGGGAACTAGGGCTCTACAAGCCTCACAGCCAAAAACATTGGAAGACAAATGAAAACATGAGGAAGGAGAGAGAGGAGGGAGCATAACCTGGCGGCTAAGTTATTTTTTACTATTCCACAGAGTACGTTTTCTTTCAATATTAAAGGAAGAAAAAAGAGAATTTAAGATTAGTTTATAATAAAAACGAAGACATGATGTCAGCTAGAGGTTCAGAAATTTCTCCAGCCACTTGGAGGACACTGCACCCTGGCTTTGAACATTGACTGGAATTCATTCTTCCAAACATGAATGCAGATGACATTGCTTGTTGCTCACCAGTGGCCCCCGAATCACGCATCACCCATGAACTTTGCACATACGAGTTTTATGAATGATTTTTCAGGTATAGTAAACAATGGACTATGAGAGAAGGAAAGTGGGATTTTGGCCTGCCAGGTCCTTTGTGGAAATTTTCTTCTGTGAAGTTGCTGTCTTACTGTTGTCTTATGTCTGGAGTGCCATCCCCTATGGAGGCACTGCCTATGAATGTCACAAGTGTGTAAGGCTGATGGATCCTTAGGTGACTTACAAAGGTTTCACTACATCACCTTTAGAGAATTCTGAGAGAATTCACACATTAACATTTCAACACTGTATAAAGTTTTAATGATATGTGTACTTAGGAGACAGGCCAGAAAAAGAAAAGAAAAACCTAACTTCCGAACGTATGATTATCCAACCAAATGCCACAGTCTTTCATCCAAATCAGAGTCCCATAGGCTTTGATTCCATGAAGATATAGACAATGTGTGTAAATACGCAATTGAGGGGTGAGCTACAAAATCTCCTTGCTTCTTTTTTAGACAAAATATGTGTGTGTGTGTGTTCAAAATATCACCTAGATTTGGGCCGTTTTCTAAGTTACTTTCCTTTCTTTTGATTATCTGTGTACTTGCATGCTAAGTTGCTTCAGTTGTATCTGACTCTTTGCAACCCCATGAACTATACGCAGTTAGGCTCCTATGTCCATGGGAGTCTCTGGTGGCAAGCTACATGTATTTCCAAGGTTCCAGCCTTTGAAAATAAATATTGGGTTGGCCAAGAAGCTCTTCTGAGTTTTTCCATAAGATGTTATGAAAAAACTTGAAGGAACTTTTTGGCCAACCCAATACCTTCTCATTAAAATGTGTAAGTAAAGAATAGATTGCTTTTCCTGACACCAACACTGATGTAAAACAAATAGAAAGTGAGCAAGTGGTCTTCCAAGCACTCCAGGACCATCTATGCTGAAAGCTTTTTTTAGCACAAATTAAAGATAAATGAACTGGTGAGCAATGGGCAAACTTTTCATATGAGTCAAGTTGCCCGTTCATGTGACAAATATTGTCATTTTGGTTGTTGTTGTTATGAGCAGAAATTGTTTTGATGTTTTGGTCTCTTTAGGAGCAACAGCAAAATAGAAAAGCCAAAGAACTCAAAACAATTTAAAGCAATTTAAATTCTGTTTTACCACTAGGCACCATGCCCACACTGTGAGTCAAAGAATCAAATTACTTAGATCTAAGCCAGCGCAAAAATGGACTTTGAAATTCACAGCTAGAAGTCTTTACAGAAATCCTTCTTTAAATGCTGGGTCCTGGGGGAGAAAGTTTTGAACAAACAAAGGTGGTGAGAGAGGGAGGAGAGACAAGAGAACTAAAGTGGGTGCAATAAGATCCAGTAGTTACATTGCTTCTATTTTGTATAGTTATGAGTGTGGAGAAAAAAGAAATAATGAAAACCTCCATCACTTGCCTGCCTTGAGCTCAGTTATTGAAAATAATTGCTTGTAATATGCTTTTCATTAAATTATAAGCAAACTGCTTTTGACAATTACCTCTAGAAATTGTTTTGTATTTCCCTTTCCTTTCCATAATAGAATGTCTCAACCATTAGAAATATGATACTGCAAACAGATACTTCTTTGAGGAGATAAATATTAAAAACTAAAATTATAAGAAGAGTTCCCAAGTCCTTCTTTTATCATTTATTTGTTTGATTAATCTGAAATTCTGCAATGGGAATAGCAAAAACTAGAACTGGGCTCTGAAACTTGGAATGTTTTTCCAAGACCTGGAAACATTTGACAGAATTTTGAGACTGAGCATAATTGTTTTTAGTGTTATTTTTAAAAATCAATAAATAGCCTTTGTTTTTTGAGCAGTCTTAGTTTTATTGAGCAGAAATACAGTTTTCATAAGACCTCCTCCTCCAGTTTCTCCTAGTATTAACATCTTGCATTAATGTGATACATTTGTTACAACTGATGAGCCAGTGTTGATATATTAATGTTATTAATTAAAGTGCAAAGTTGACAGATGGGTTCATCTTTGTGTTTTGTTGTTTTGTTACCAAAAATCTATAGCCTTCACTGGTTGTTGAAGCAACAGAACTGCAGTAACACCACTGCCATGCCCCAAGAGAAAGTGGCTCATGTGATGGAGGAAGTGAAGGAGTGAGTGGGAGAGAAAAGGCAGATGGAAAGAATGGAGGGCTAGTGACACCATTCAGCTCATCAAGGAACCCACTGGAGCCTGATGCCAATTACTTTTAATTGGAGGATAATTGCTTTACAATGTCATGTTAGTTTCTGCTGTACACCAACATGAATCAGCTGAAATATACATATACTCCCTCTCTGTTGGACCACCCGCCCACCATCCTCCCCTCCCCCCATCCCACCCATCAGGGTCATCACAGAGCACCGAGTTGAGCTTCCTGTAATGTGGATGGACCTACGGTCTGTCATACAGAGCAAGGTAAGTCAGAAAGATAAAAAGAAATGTCATATATTAATGCACATATGTGGAATCTAGAAAAATGGTACAGGTTAACCTAGTTCGAGGATGGGAACAGAGATGCAGACATAGAAGATGGACATCTGGACACAGAGGGGAAGTGGAGAGTGGGATGAATTGGAAGATCAGGTTTGACATAAATACACTACCACCTGTAGAATAGATATCTAGTGGGAACCGGCAGTGTAGCCAATTACTTTGTTTCCTAGATATAGGAGGTCCAGAACCTTCAGCGTGCCCTGCACTAGATACAGTTCAACCCAGGATTTGTACCTTTTGTTCCCAGCTTTGCTGAGATACAATTAACATATAACATTGTGTAAGTTTAGGGTGTACAAAGTGATGAACTGGTATTAGTAAATATTGCAGAATGATTACCACAGAAAGGTAATCATAGAATCATCCTATTATGAAATGCTCTTGCTTTTTACCAAGGGTACTATAATGAAAGCCATGCAATTATTTCTTCACATTTGGCTACATCACTGAAAACATTATGTATTGACCCTATACAAAAGTTTACCCATTGGATTTGAACACTAGGAAACGTATCTCTCTTCTCACAGCCTAGTATTCTTCCAATTATAGACCATGATTGTTATAGACGCCTCTGCCAAGAAGATGAATTCTGACCTAAATTTGGTTCTTAACTGCAGCAACTGTTCTTAGACTGTTTTTGATACAACTATTTGCAATAAGTCCTTTTCCTTTTTCTTTTCTTTTTATTGCAAGTGCATGTGATAGCAAAGAGTACAGTGGCTATCAGAACAGCTGGGTACCACTTTGTATATATTAAGGTACCAAAAGTTTGTCCATTACAGTTTTGCATCATTAGTGGAAATGATAACACAGTACAAAAGGCAAATCTCTTATATCACTAAGGAAATAGCTGTGACCTTATGGACCCCCTAAAAATGTCTCTCGGCAACCCCCAAATGGTCTATGACCAAACTTTGAGAATTGTTCATGAAAAAAGATATAACAGCAAACTTTAGTTTTTAATGCACTTGTTTCTTTGGATATTCTCCTTTCTTCCCTAGAATTCCAGAGATTCCAAATTCCAAATTCCAGAGAAGTAGCTGTTCTGTTCTCTCTTGTATCTTAGCACCTAGTACTAGATACAGATTAACTGAACCTAATGAAACTGTATAATATAGATAAAAAATATTTTATTACTAAAAATATGGTAAAATAATTTTTTAGAATGCCTTTGTACAGCATAAACCCATAATATTTCTCACCACAAATAATCCTATGTTTAAATTTTCATGTCATATATTTTTATAATCAGTAATAATTAAAACAATTTAGATCAAATATGTTAGAGGAAATATTACATACTTTCCTATTCTCTCCATAACATTAAAAAATTACTGCCATTTAAGAGGCAAAGAATCTGCAGCCAAAATATATCAGAAAAATATGTTTTAGAGATGTTAGGCTGTTGTTTAATGAAAATATTGTTTTTTTTCTAGCTTTTGTGAAATTTTTTAAGTTCAAAACATTTGTATTTTTGCTGTCTTCTAACAAATATTCTTTTCATATCTATATTGATATTGCTCTTAAAGAAGTTTATTATCTATTGTATAAATATTAAGGCCTTAAAACCGGGATCCATTCCTGCCTAAAATATATCTCACTCCATTGATATCCACTAATTATTATTATTATTATTTTTTATATCCACTAATTATTGACTGACCTACTGAATGGATTTGATGAGTACTGTGTGCCTGTGTGTTCAGTTGCTTCAGGTGTGACCCCATGGACTGTAGTCCGTCAAGCTCCTCTGTCCATAGGATTCTCCAGGCAAGAATACTGGAGTGGGTTGCCATGCCCTCCTCCAGGGAATCTTCCCAATCCATGGATTGAACCTGCATCTCCTATTCTGCAGGCAGATTCTTTATCACTGAGCTATCTGGGTAGTCCAAAAAGTGTTAGTTGCTCAGGTGTGTCTGACTCTTTGTGACCTGGTGGACTATAGCCTGCCAGGCTCCTCTGTCCATGGAATTCTCCAGGCAAGAATACTGGAGTGGGTAACCACTCCCTTCTCCAGGGGATCTTATAATAAAACTTAAACCTCTAATCTTTTTTTAAAAGATTTTTTTTATATTGACAATTTTTAAGTCTTTATTGAATTTGTTACAATATTGTTTCTCTTTTATGCTTTGTGTTTTTGGCTGAGAGACATATGGGATCTTAACTCCCCAACCAGGGATCAAACCGGCACCACCTTCATTTGAAGGCAAAGTCTGAATCTCTGGACCACCAGGGAGCTGTGCTGAGTCATTCATTCATGTCTGATGCTTTGCGACCCCAGGGACTGTACCCTGCCTGGCTCCTCTGTCCATGGGGATTCTCCAAGCAAGAGTACTGAGTGGGCTGCCACGCTCTCCTCCAGGGGATCTTCCCAACCCAGGGATCGAACTCCAGTGTCCTGCATTGCAGCAGATTCTTTATCAGCTGAGTCACCAGGGAAGACCCTGAAACACCAGGGAAATCTCCCTAATCATTATTATTGATTGATGATTAAAAAAATGATACAAGCCATGTATTTCAAGGAGAATTATCTTTATACTAAAACAGTAGAATGAATATTGGAAAGGGACAACTGACACCCAATATAGATAGCAAAACTCATGGAACAGAGTGTTGGTTTGCATATATTAAGTGCTTGGCAGTTTCAAGCAGTGTGACTTTCCAGACCAAAACCCCAAATTGCAAGAAATCTATATTTCACATGTTACCAGGAGGACATTTTATAAAAGCAGATTTGAGTTCATAATTATCTGTGCAATGCCTTGAGTACTCTTACTTAGAAACCATTTACCTAAATATAGGATAAGAATTTGGAAAAAAAAAAAAGGATAATTTTGCATTCAATTATAATTAGAGCAGTAAGTGTAAAAGAATACCTACTAGGTTAGGAAGCAAATGAACTTCTAAAGAATCTGATTAAAGTGTTTTTAAAGTTCTTAAAAGAGGAAAAATAAAGTAATTTTTGATGTAATCTTTATATCAAGTACCACCTTTTCTTAATTTAAGGACTGCATTCTTACTTTCTCGTTTACTGGCCATGATGTTGCTTTTGAGTTTAAGATACTGTAGAGGAGTTAGAACTGATTTAGAGCCAAAAATTCATATTTGAATTCTACTTCCTCTATGGGGCGTTGAACAAGTCATCTAGCCATTCCAAGCCTCATTATCTTCAGTTGAAATGTATGGGACTCTCCTAGGTGATGTGTAGGGATCTCTTTGCACTCTACTGATGTTAAGAAGAAGCATCTTCTACAGACTAACTTGAGCAAAAGTGTGTTGACAGTAGTCACTGAATAAAAGAAGAAATTGAGGAGAATGAAAGTAAGGATAAAGGAAATATGAGCCTAAAATATTCAGATTATATATTTAGAAAGGAATTTTTATAAAATCATGAACTACTGCTTTAAAGCTCTTAGAAGAGAATAGAAAGATCTTTATATGTGGCTATTATGACTCCTCCTCCTGTAACACCCTATATGCACCCATATCATCTAATTTATCACATTTTATATTTTAATTTGCTTTACTTATTCATTTCCTCTGTCTGTAAACTGCTGGAAGTTGGGACAAATGTGTCACATTCATCACTGATTCTCTAATACTCCATGCTGGACACACAGCAAGGACTCTAAATATTTGTTAAATGAGGAAGTAATTTCTTTCTTTTCAGTATTAATACCACTTAAACACCCATTTTTGATTTTGCAGAGAACATCAGTAAAGCGAGTACATCAGTTCATTTAGAGTCAGAGTGAGCAAACTGCAGCCTGTAGGTCAAATCTGATCAACCATCTATTTTTATAAATAAAGTTTTATTGGGACATAGTCACACTCATTTGTTTACATGCTGTCCATGCCTGCTTTTACCTAACAGTGGCAAAGTTGAGTACTTGGGATGAAGCCTGAGTAGTCGGCAAAGCCAAAAATATTTAATATCTGAACTTTCATAGAAAAAGGTGGCTAACCCCTGGTCTGGAGTTGTAAACAGATCGTGAATGAATGAATGAAAGTCACTCAATCATGTTTGACTCTTTGAGACCCCATGGACTGCAGTTTGCCAGGCTCATCTGTCCATGGAATTCTCCAGGCCAGAATACTGGAGTGGGTATCCATTCTCTTCTCCAGGGGATTTCCCAATCCAGGCACCAAATCTGTCTGCCACATTACAGGTGGAATCTTTGCCATCTGAGCTACCAGGGAAGCCCCAGATAATAACTAATTAAAATAAGGTGACTTAAGTCAATAGGAAAGCCTGATATAATATTATTGTTCTTCAAACTTAGTTTTGTAAAGATCACAATGTTATAAAAGAACCATTTTGCAGTTGATGCTTCTTTTATCATTTACAAGTCAAGATCTAGCCTTCTTTTCTCCCTGTATTTGAAATTTGATATTACAAAGCACATAGCACTAATCTGGCCTCTAAAAATCCATGCCTCCCCACACAAGTGATGTCTTTCATTCATCACTTAAAGAAATTTATTCTCCTCTCTGGTTTCAGTGAGTTGGCTGCCTGATGTCCAGCTCTCACATTAGGATGCCCAGCAAGCCTTTCATCATCAGAGGCATCACATTCACTTTCTTACTATTTCTTCTGCAATGATGCTATATTTCATGATTTATGAAGAAAGCTAAACAAAAAATGATTCAGAAAATACCATAGCAACTAGGCTACAGAGAAAAGACGTGATATATTCTTATTTGGAAGTCCCTCAACAGGTGGTAAGAGCAACAAACAATAGAATTAAGAAACTGTTCCCATTCTGGGAACACTGTAAAGGGAGCCCAGATTTCATGCTCACAATGTTCTTTCTTGACTTAAATGCCTTAGATAGAGGTACCTAGGAAGGCCAATAAGACCATCAATTAAATTCTAATAAAAGATGAGGGAATGACTCTCAGAGGCCTTGGATGTTGGCCAGTACATCAGTCCAAGCCATAGTAACTGGGCTGGCTCCTGGGCTCTGAGATCCTTTCATAAAATGTAACTGATGCATAAAAGATACTGCCATCTAATTAAGAAAGCGAGGATAAACATGTGGGAGTAAATGTTTATAAAACACAAAAGCACAGCCCTCTGCTCAAGTTCCTGGAAAAAATATGCAAATTTTTTTATTTTGAAAAATTTTCGTAGTAGAACGAGCACTATGAAATGTTTCTCTGAATAAATAAACATTTTTGAATATCTTAGGAGACCTACTGCGGAAACACACAACAGATATTTTAAGCATAATTTATGACTTTTTCATCAACATTTGAAACAACTGAATAATTAAAAGAAGGGAAGAAGTCTAATGTGTGTAACATGTATGTCAAAGTATTAAGTTCATTAACATCAAGCGATTTCTTATCATTTTGGTGGTTTCAAGTGTTCGAGAAGAATTGTAAGGAGAATCCTTGTTAAAGATCTAGCTGGAGACAACTTTACTGACTAAAAAGCCTAGGCTCGAAGGAGAGTCTTATATTCTTATCTGGTGTTCTTTCTAATGTGGGACTTGGATGCTCTCCTTCAATAAAGATTCAGTGCATTTTCTGTGTACATAAAAATTTAAGTAAGATATATAAAAAAAAAAATATTTATTTGTGTTCTCTTTCGTGTCAGTTATTAAAAATATATGTGGGAATACTGTCCATTATATCTCCCAGATCTCTCCCTATGGTTTCCAGTGAGGAACAATTTCTTTGAGACTAAGATAAGGAATAAGTTTGTATTCATTGTTACCCTATAAGGCTTGAGTAACTTTTTACATTTCTCTCATCACTCTGCCTCTCAGGAAACTTAAGGCTAAATTTTATAGTGAAATGTAACAGCTGCATTTCCCTCCTATTTGTCATGTCAAATTTTATCTCTTTTCCAAATTTGATTTGTCCCTTGTCCTCCTCTCCTCCTCCAAATTTTTTAAGTTTAATTTTATTGTCATGGTTTTATAAGATACTTTAAATTATTTTTCTCTGTTAAGGAGATAAATGAGTAATGAACTCACACCAGCATCAATCAAATACGCATGTGGGTTCCTGTAAAGAAATTAGTTTTCTACTCTGTTGGTACTCTTCTCCTTATGAGCCAAATGAACTCCTGCTTATTCTTCAAGGCTGAACTCAAGTGTCCCAGGAAGCAGAGTCCATCATTTTACAGTAGCACCATCCTTGCTTCTGTGGATTCACCCATCATACAGCATCTTTCTGTTTGCATCTGCCTCTTCTCACAGATTATCAGGCTCTTTTGAGCAATATTTGCATTTTTTCATGCTTCTATGGTGGCTTCTCAGGTGGCTCAGATGGAAAAGAACCTGCCTGCAATATGGGAGACCCAGGTTTGATTCCTGGGTTGGGAAGATCTCCTTGAGACGAATATGGCAACCCACTCCAGTATTTTTGCCTGGAGAATTCCATGGACAGAAGAGCCTGGTGGGCTATAGCCCATGGGGTCGCAAGCAGTCAGACATGACTGAGTGACTAAAACCGCAACATGCCCAATATCTAGTCTTCATGATCCTTTTAAAGCCCAATACCAGGCAAAGAGTACATATTAATCATTGTGTGTAGATGAGACAAACCAATTAATGAATTTGAAAACTATAAAAAAAATATGATACCTTGGAAGGCTTATGAGGATAGTGAATACATTGGTGAGTAAGCTTCCACTGTGTTTCCTCCATGAAACCAACACCATGCTCTGCACTATTAGTGAGGGGATGGGCAAGAGGAGCATTTATCAGGGAGATGAAACTCCATTGTGTGATACGTTCAAGGAGTTTACCGTGCTGAGAAGAATGAGACTAACCTGGGTTTGAGTGAATTGGATAATTTTTAAGACTTGAAATAGTCTTAACAATATTCATCAGAGTCTTCATTCAGAACAGAATGGCAGAACAGAGTAAGCAATGATATGAAGACAAAACAATGAACACTGTTTATCCAAGGAATGATAAGAAAGCCTGTTTAAAAGACTTAAAGGTGAGTGATAATAAAATGAGAGTGCACAATGTGTTTAAATCAGTGATTGGGTGGGAGAATAGAAAGTAGGAGCTGGATTATATGAGAGTCTTAAGATTCATATAGAGTGATATTTGATATGCATAAAAAGTATAGTTCATTTTTGAACAAGAGGGTGGCTTAATGAAAAATAGATTCATTTGGCAGTAGTAAAAATAATAAATTAGACCAGTGTGAAACAGAAGTAGGGTGATTATATAGGTAACAGTAGAAATCCTGATATGGGAAAGAAAAGGTCTAGATTAAAATGCTTATTAGTAGAAGCATAAGCTTCTATCTGGAAAAACATTTCAAGGCAAGAATCTTGAGCTTTGGTAGATGAAAAGGGGTATGTGAGTCGTGAGCCACAGTTTCTTAATTAGAAATAAAAACCTTACCATACCAATATTGAGAATTAATAAACATAATACATGCTATGCTAGTGTAGATCTTTAAAACTATAAATCAGTAGAGAGAATTAATTCCCATGGAATTAATATGATAATTAATAGGATAATACTAGACATTGACTTTTCCTGTAATAGTTCAACACAGAGAATAATTCAAGCTCATTATTATTTTAATGTTGATGATTTGTAAAGATGTGGTTTATAGACTTTGCAAATGATTATAGCAGAATTATTAATCTATGCATAACATTACAACCCAGGAAAAGGTTTGTAATAATTTGGTAGGACTGACATAAGAAAAGACCACTGAGTGAGTGGCTTCAACTACAGAAATCTATGTTCTCATAGTTCTTGGGGCTAGAAGTTCAAGATTAAAGTGTCAGCAGGTTTAGTTTTGAGACCTCTCTTCTTAGCTTCAGATGACCTCATTATGTCATGAGGACCTTTTTCCTTGTACCTGCACTCCTGTGTTCTCTTCCTCTTCCTACAAGGAAACCAGGCCTATTGGATTAGGGTCCCATATTATTGGCCTCATTTTTTACTTAATCACCTATTTAAGGACTCTTTCTCTGAATATGGTTAAATTCTGCTATACTACAGTTGAAACTTCAATGTTTGAATTTTTGTTGTTGTTCAGTTGCTCAGTTGTGTCTGACTCTTTTGCAACTCCATGTGCTGTGGTCCACCAGGCTCCTCTGCCCATGGAATTTTCCAGGCGAGAATACTGGAGTGGTTTGCCATTTCATTTTCCAGGGGATTTTCCCGACCCAGGGATCAAACCTGCATCTCCTGTGTCTCCTGCTTTGGCAGGTGGATTCACTACCAGAGGCACCAGGGAAACCATATGAATTCTGGGGTAACACAGTTAAGCCAATAACATCCTGCCTTTAAAATTCTTAGTCTTCTCATGTGCAAAAGACATTCACCAGATCCACAAAGTCTTAACCCATTCTTGCATCAACTCCAAGTCTGTATCTCATCTAAATACCACCTAAATCAAGGGTGGGTGAAACTCAAGGAATGATTTTTCCTGAGACAGAAATCCTCTCCATCTGTGGATCTGCAAAACTGAAGAAGTCATCTGCTTCCAATAATGGTGGCATCTACATAGGATAAGCATTCCCATTCCCAAAGGGGGCAATCAGAGAGGAGAAAGTGGTCACGAGTTCAAGCAAGTCCAAAACCTGGCAGGGCAAATGTCATAAGATTCTAAGTCTTGAGAATAACCTTCTTTGGTGCAATGCTCTGTCCTCTGTGTCCACTGGGGTGACACACCCACCTTCTGGGCCCATTTTGGTGGCATCATTGCCCTCTTGTCCTGGGCAGTGGAATGACCTGTTGGAAACAAGGAGGTGGCCCCAAGCTCTGAAACCTAGGAGGAAATGGCTTCGCCCATCCCCAGACCTGTGGTGGCAGGGGCAGCCTGGCTAATTTCTAAATCACCTTTGGGGTCACTTCCCCCACCCCCTTTTTTTTGGAAGGACACTACTTGTGTGCAGCTGGATAGCCTTAATATCCTGTTATCTAGAATCCAAGATGCCCAGAAGCCTGCCTTCATTCTGTCCCCTCTTTACGCTCTGTGGTCCAAGCTGGTGGTGTTTATGCTGGTCTAACCTCTCTCTGCTCCTGGCTTCTGCTGAGATCACTGTTTAGAATCATGACCCACACTCACAATCTCTTCATGGAGTGATTGTCTAGCCACACCATTCATGTTCTCTCTAGAACTTTCTGAAAATTTTTGCAATATAGCCAGGCTGAGAATGTTCTGGTTTTTATTCTTTTTCTTGTCTTTTTCTTTTTAATTGGAGCATAATTGATTTACAAAATTGTGTTGGCCTCTGCCACACTTCAACATGAATCAGCCATAGGTTTACACATGTCCCCTCCCTCTTGAACCTCTCTCCCACCTCCCACCCCATCTCTCTCTTCTAGACTGTCACAGAGCCCCCTGTTATCACACAGAAAATTCCCACTTGCTATCTGTTTTACATATGGTAATACTATTCTCTTAATTCAAGTTCTGGTTCTTTTTCTCATCAATTCCTCCTTCATTTTATCTCTCTCCTTTCACTTTTTACTGTAAGCGGCAAGGAGAAACCGGCTGCACCTTCAATTCTTTGCTTAGAATTCTCTTCAGCTTAATATCTGATGCCATCATTCACAAGTTCTGCCTTCCACAAAACAATGGAACACAATTCAGCCGAGTTCTCTGCTGCTTTATAACAAGCGTAATGTCTCCTCCAGTTTCCAATGATATGTTCCTGATTTCTGTTAGAAACCCGATGAGAATCACTTTGCACATCCATATTCCTGCCAATGGTCTCTTCAAGGCAATCTAGGCTTTTTCCAACATGCATCTCATTCTTCTAGCCTCTGCCAATTACCCAGTTCCAAAGTCATTTCCACACATTCAGGTTTTTGTTACATAGCATACCATTTACACTACAGTTGTAAGTAAATGGGTGTGTTCCCAGTACATGGGTAGTTAAAGAACAGAAAATTTATTTTCTCACAGGTCTGGAGATTAAAAGTCCAAGATGAAGGTGTTGCAGGTTTGTTTTTTCCTGAGGCCTCTCTCTTTGGCTTCCAGTTGGCCTTCCGTGTCCTCACAGAGGCTCACTTTCTGTGAGCACCCAAACCACTGGTATGTCTTACTTTTTTACAAAGACACCAGTCCTATTGCATTAGAGCCAACCCCAGTCCCGTCCTTTTAACTTAATAACCTCTTTAAGAATATAAGAGCTTCTGAAGTCAGAGAATATGTCAAATCAAAGCCACAATTAGGAGTACAGATTTTTTTAATCTGCCCCAGTCTTTCACTTTTGGACCTCTGATGTTCTTTCAGAGACTGAGATTGTTTCAGGTTATGATGAACTAGAAAGAAGAAACAGAAAACCAAATATATCAAGTTGTACACATTAAATATTTATCACTTAAAAAAATTAACTAGATGAAAGGAATCCTTGGGCATATATGTCAAATCATCATTGATATGTACACATGTATCAAAACTCATGATGTATATTTTAAGTATCTAACAGTTTTATTTGTCAACTATACATCAATAAAGCTGAGAAATTAATACCTAAAACAAACTAAAAACTTTTCTACAAATGTGGTTGCATTCTGAGGTACTAGGGAATGGGATATCAGCATATTAATTTTCAGGGAACACAATACATCCCATAATAGGATTTACACTGTATATTTTCAACACAATAGTCTGTTTCATGTCTTTTTTTATTTCCAGTGTGTGCTAAATGCTTCTTCATATGATATAAAATTGCTTTCAGAAACCCAAAGGACCTCAAAATATATGCTAATGTTACCCAACTAATGTTCTTTTTCCTTCTCTGAGATCACTTACTTGAGTCTCCTGAGTTTAAACATTTTTTACCTCCATATTAGTGCACATTTTATCCTCTTTCTTATAGTAACAAAAAATGATCCCAAATTAATTTTTTTAGATTATAAACATATTCCCTTTAACTATTTATACTTTTTTAGTGTATCTGTTTTTAATCGAAGGATAATTGCTTTATAATAGTGTATTGGTTTCTGCCAGACATCAACATGAATCAGCCATAGGTATATAACCTATGTCCCCTCCCTTTTGAAAGTCCCTCCCACCCCATACCACCCCTCTAGGTTGTCACAGAGCATCATGTTTTGATTGATTGATTGATTTTTAAAAGACAGACTGCTGATTGTCATGTATGGGCTTGGTCATGTTGCTTAATCTTTCTGCACCTCTGCTTTCTGTTCTGTGAGGTAGAATACAACCACTGACCTGCTAATGCTGCTAATAAGACTGAGATAGAATGCATGAATGCGTATGCAGTGGGTTTGGCTCCTTTCCCACTCTATGCCCCAAACTAATCTTAAAACCTAAGAACATGAACAGGGCCTGTTCTCAGATCAAAATCCAGTAGTGTAAGGTCCCTGTTGAGAACAACGATTACTATACTATAATGGAAATTCTTTATCACTTTTGATGTTTGTAAAACTGTTTGTTGCTGAATTAATTGTCCTAGATCTCTGCAGCTTTTTCAAATCTTATATGTATTTTTAATTTTTCTAGTATTGCTTCTGCCACATCAGTTTACCAGCTGTCACTTTCTATCAAAATCAATAAAACTTGTTCTAGCAGCCTCCCACACTTTAATTTGCTGTTTCAAATAACTTGGGAGCTGGAAAAATCAGATGATCAAGCCTACTGGAATTTGGGGAGATGTAGGGGAGCAATCATTATTAAATCCCAGCTCCAGATTCAGTGCTATGCTGCATGATTTACCTAATTACATCATTCAATCATTATAACAACCCAGGGATGAGGAAATATGATTGCTTTTATTTTGTTGATGAGGAAACTGAGACTTTAGGAAGTAATTTGTTCAAGGACATGTATATAGGGAGGAATAGAATCATTACCTGAGATCAGATCTTGTAATTCCTGGCTCAGTATATTTACCTTACATACCCTGAAGTGAGATATTCCTGCAGTAGATTACTAAGGGCCCCAAGCTTGTTGCACCATATTTATTTAGTTATGATTCTGTTTCACACCACTTTTCTCAAAGATCATAGGTAAGTTTTATGATATTTCACTAAACACCTTAGCAGTTTAGTTCTCCGTCAATTTATACAGGGTAAAATTTAATCGTGACATATGATTACTCAATGAAATCATATTCATCAGTAATACTAAAACAGCTAGGTTTATTGAGTAGTTACTACCTATCAGTTTCCATCCCTTTTCTTTACTTTAAATTAATTTTTATTGGAATATAGTTGCTTTACAATGTTGCGTTACTTTCCACTCTAGAGCAAATGAATCAGCTATATATATACATATACTCTCTCTTTCTTGGATTTCCTTCCCATTTTGGTCACCACAGAGCATTGAGTAGAGTTCCCTGTGCTATACAGTATTTCTCATTTTATACTATTTTGTACGTAGTATGAATAGTGTATATGTGTCGATCCCAATCTCCCAATTCATCCCACCTCCGTTTCCCCTGTTGGTGTCCATATGTTTTTCCTTCACATTTGTGTCTCTACTTCTGCTTTGCAAATAAGATCATCGATACCATTTTCCTAGATTCCACATATATGCATTAAAATATGATATTAATATTTGTTTTCTGACTTACTTTGCTCTGTATGCCAGTCTCTAGGTCCATCCACGTCCCTACAAATGACCCATTTTTGTTCATTTTTGTGACTGAGTAATATTCCATTGTATATATGTACCACATCTTCTTTATCCGTTCCTCTATTAATGGATATTTAGGTTGTTGCTGTGTCCTGGCTATTGTAAGTTGTGTTGCAATGTCCATCCCATGTTCTTTACATTTACTTTACTTGGATTATCACATTCAATCTTCAGAATCACTCTGGGAAGTAAATATTGTTATTAATGTTACACCTATTTTGTAGGTGAAGCTGAGGTCACACATAGTTATTTGCCAATCAGCCAGTAACCAATGGAGCTGGGTTTCAAACCCAGCCAGCTGAAACCAGAAGAAGACCTGAAAACAAAGATGGTACCTTTAGCATATTCTTTAGAATAGAAGAATGTTCCAAAAGTGTTACCAAATATTCACTAAAGATTCAGGTTCATTGAGAAGAAAATATTGTACCTTTTGGAGTTCAGTCTTAGGAAACCAAGAGTAGTGATATAAAGTCGTGGGTAGAAACAGGGCACTGGAAAATGGAAACTACATGTTCATTTTTAGATTAATATACAGATTCTCCCCCGAGACTGCTGAATGGTAAGGTTTCTGAATTTCATTTGTAAGTCACCTAAACGTATAGCTTTCTATAGCTTTATATTGTTAACCCCAAAAATTGTTAGTGACCAAAATTTTTCGCTGTACTTTCCTTAGGGAGGAAGGATTCTGGGGCTCAGTCTGTCTGGTCTGTTTTCTTAACTCTCTGGCTGCTTCCTTCACTAATTCTACCTTTGTTTTGGTAGATGGGCTTCCTACCACCTGTATAGCAGCTCCTTTTTTTTTTTTTTGCTATCAAGATCATTACATCTGTGATACCTGGTTCACCATCATCTTCTCTTTCCCATTTTCTGCCTAAATCTGTGAAGACTCAAGTTCTCAACTGAAGTTGAACAACCCACTCTACAAAGTTCATTGATTTCTTTAATTTTAGTCATCCTTAACTAACCTAAACTAGAACCTTATTATGCGGCACATTCTTAATCCCAAATCTGTAAACATACTAATTATCTTTATAACTTTATTATTACCTTATCTTCACTATATTGGCTCATCTAGCTCAAAAAGCCAAGCTCTTTAATCTTTCCTTTTTTCCCTCATTCCCAATACCCAGTCACTCCTTTTAACCTCATAGTCCCAACTCATTTCCTCCTTTTTACCTTCTCCAGCCAAACAAACCACATATTCCAATTTTTTTCCATCCTTTAAATATCTCTCTCCCTCCATTTTACATTACTTACTTTCTGGTCTTATCACTTAAACATGCTCTACAAAACTCCTTATTCTGAATTAACATAAACACCCAACTTCTTTCCTACATCCTGACTGCTAACAGAGAAAAGCCAAAAGCAGCATGACTGTGCACAGCTCCCAATTTATCATCTTCATCCTCAGCCTTTGGTAACTAACTTCTCTCCTTCACAATAGCTGTTTTCTGCCCTTTCCTGCTCCCTTCAAGTCTCCAGTTCTGCCTTTGCCCTATTCAGTCTCAGTAGTTACACTGCTTTCCTTTCTAAGGAAAAAAATAGAAGTTACCAGGTCTGAATAACTCATTTATCTAAGTTTATTTTCCTAAGGTCTCAGAGAAAGAGGTATCCACTCTCAGAACCAGTCAGTTCTTTCATCTGTGTTTGAGACTCATAGCCCATCTCCATCAGAATCTTACCCCACTGTTAATCTAACTTGCCAATGGCATCTTCAACCTTTTTGTAGAGTTCAGGCCATGGTCTGCATAGCATCTGTGTCAGAGTCTCCACCAGCATTTTTCTGCAGAAGAAATCTCTTTGGTATTGTTACTGTCCTGAGCCAAATCTTCCAAACAGGCTAAAACACCATGATGCCAAAGCATGTGTAAGTGTTTGTGCAGGCACACACATGCATTTGAGCGTGTGTATATGTGACAGAGAGAGAGGGAGAGAGAAAGAAAGATGAGGGAGGGGCCAAATCTGTGTTTTCTGCTAATTCTTTTAAAATTTAAACTCAAGGCCTATTTGCAACTAGTGGCCAAACCCTTAAGTCCAGAGATCTCATTTGCATCAGAAGTATATAAAATAATAAAATTGCTATCCACATATGAGTCCCAAATGTGTAGACATTAAACAGATAAAGTGACCCAATAATTTTGCCATCAATTATACATGAAAAAATTTAATAAATCTTTTTAATGAAATGCCTTTCTAAATTAAATTTTACAAGTCTGCAACATATCTTTTCATGTTTTGTTTTTGATCACATATGTATCTATAACATAGATATACAGATTTATATCTGTATTAGAAACTATATTATATCAATGTATTTTAGTATATAACTGTATTATATCAGTAGGGTGAAGGGTTAAATGGTAAAAAAAAAAAAACAAGCCTGGTTATGTATTACTATCAGTAAACCTACCCATGAGCACATGTCATTTTTTTATCGAAACTTAAGTACTAATTTTGTTGTTCAGTTGCTGTCATGCCTGACTCTTTGTGACCCCATGGACTGCAGGCATGTCAGGCTTCCCTGTCCTTCACTATCTCCCAGAGTTTGCTCAAATTCATGTCCATTGAGTCAGTGATGCCATCCAACCATCTCATCCTCTATTGCCCTCTCCTCCTCTTGCCCTCAATCTTTCCCACCATCAATAGCATTAGGGAATATATGTAGTATAATGAGATTCCCTGTAAAATATTTAAGAGCTTGTATTGAACTCACCATAACCTTGTCTACCAAAAAAAGACAAATTTTCTTTCACAGCTATGAGAATGATTACTCGAGGCAGAAATTTCATAATGAAGAACCTCAAATAATTAAACGTTAATAAATCCTGAAGTGCAATTCTTTAGGATGGAAAATATGTGAGTAAGATAAGTACTAATATTAGTAACCCCCCTCCACCCCCAAACACCAATTCCTTGCCTATATTCACTGGCTTAAGAACAAAATAGAGCCCAGAGGACATTTTTGTTTGGCCTCTATCATGTGAAATCAAGCATAACATATAATTATTATGGGCATCACCCAAAAAAGGAACAGATATTAAGTGGAAAAACAGTCTTATTTTTAGATCAATAAAGCAAGGGAGTTTGGAGTCACAGAATAAAATAAGAAAAGAATGTTGGTGTGTGTGGGAGTGGTGTTAGGTAGATGGTGAAGGGGGGCAGGTCTTCCTTTGATAAGAATAATATGGGATATTTTGGGATATGGGATAAAGAATATATGGGAATAGAGAATAATATGAGAATCTAAAATCATATGGGAGGCAACTTTACAGCCGTGAGATCCCAATAGAGCTGCAACTTGAGGGAAAACAGGCAGAACTGAATAACCCCCTGAAGACGCAGTGCTAGTAAAACCTTGGCCTGGCCCAGGAGTGAGTTGTGAGTCAATTCAGTCTGTGTCCCTTTCAGAGCAGTCACCCTGTCTACTTGCTTTATGCCCCAAATCCCAGATGCATTCTCCATATCACTAGGAAATCGAAAATCCGTCCTCTTGAGGAAGGAGTGTAAAGGGCAGGAAGAACTAGCCGTCAGCCTTAGAGGGTGTATAGAGCATAGACTGGATGATCAGCTCAGGGAACAGGGAGGGAGGCCCTCTAGAAACTCAGGCCCACTGAGGATCATGCCCACCCACACCCAGGCTGCTCCTGAAGTACCCGTGGTACCAGGAAGAGGGTGATGGGCACACACATTTGAGTCAAGGAACAGAGGAGGTGCAGGGGGACAATTTATCAGGTGGTAAAGTATGATCCTGGCCATTTCATACAAAGACATTTGCAAACACTATAACCTCTGTTCTCCAGATTCTGTTAAAAAAGAAATGCTATACCCCCTTCCCACCAAATCAATTTGGGAAAAAATGATGGATAATATGCTTTTCATGCTTGCAAGTCAATTCTGAGGAAGTTTTCATATAAATAGGATTTATTATTATTACAATTCTGGTTGCCCAGTTTTCTTAATAAGGTTCAGAAATTGTTCCAGGAGCACCGGGGTAAGGTGGTTATGAAAAGCTTCAGGAATACTGCAGGCTGCCTACAGAGTGGGCTTTGGAAAATGTTTTCATTTCCCTCTGTCCTTTATTCATTTTCCTGACACAAAAATGAACTTTGAAAATGACGGCATCTGTAGTACATCCATCAAAAGACCAGGTCTCAGACCATCTGTGAGACTTCTTTGTAAAATGAGATTTTGTTTGAAAACTTCCGCTTAAATGCAAAAAAAAAAAAAAAAATCCCTGAAAAGGTTAAAACCATAGCGAGTCACATCTGGTGGCTAAAATTAGGCTTGTTCCTATTAGCAAAGGCCAGAACCCACGATGGGGAAACAGGGAGGCACCTTTGTGAAAAACATCCTAACCTTTTCATCCTGGCTAGATTCCTGAGGGGCAGCAGCCATGACGCGTCCTGCTTTCCTGTAGACCTTCTCATCTTGTGCGCCATCTTCCTTTAATGTTTGGAAAGGCCATTAAAAAAAAATAATAATAACTGTCTAACTGAGTTTCTCCACTTAAGCATATCATTTTCACGAGATTTTAAAACAAAAAATATAATACTTGGTAATATTTCATGTCTGTTTGTTACTTTTTTTCCCCTGTCATAGCTAGAAATTAAAGTGTGTGGCACCTTCTCTGAGCCATTCCCTTTGAACAACTGGAAACCTGAGGAAAATAACTTCAGTGCTTTCTCATGTGTGTGTGTGTGTGTTCTCAGACATGTCAGACTCTGCGACCTCATGGACTGTAGCCCACCAGGTTCCTCTGTCTGTGGGATTCTCCAGGCAAGAATACTGGAGTGGGTTGCCATGCCTTCCTCCAGAAGATCTTCCTTCCCCACCCAGGAATGGAACCTGGGTCTCCTACATTGCCAGGTCTCCTACATCATTGATGTGATGTTTTGATATATGTATACATTGGGAAATGATGACCAAAACCAAGGTAATTAACAAATCTGTTACTTCACACAGTTTCCTGTGTGTATATGTGTTTGTGTATGTATGTGACAAAGACACCTGAGATATATTTTCTTGCAAATTTCGAGTAACTATAGTCACCATGTAATACATTAGGAAGCCAGACCACATTCAATTTAGGTGAAAATTTGTGCCCTTTGACCAATATCTCCCCATTTTTCCCCAGGTGTAGTAGTGTTTGCTGAAAAATAATTTTCATCATATTACAGTGAGAAGAAAAGAAAATAAACATATCAGTAGCACATCGCTGCAAGCAGAAAATATCTCCAGGGAAGCAATCAATCTGCAGCTTTGATACAGGAGGAAAGCCAATGGTATTTATTTCATCAAGACATCTTTATAAAAATGGAGAAATTCTGCATGTGAATCATGGCAGCCTCTCCCAAATAATCAAAATATTCTGTGAGCCTGAGAGTTAACCAGAGAAGGACTGCTAATCAAACAGCCCTTCTTCTCTTATGTTCTAAATTGGATTAAGTTTCAACCACCTGAAATGCTATTTTTTTTTTAGCAGTGCTCTCTTTTTTTGGGCTGAGGAAATACAGTTGCTACCATAGTCTCTTTAGAATATTAAAATCAGCCTTGGTTTATGGTTTCTGCGGTAATAGCAATTAGTTTTAGTTAAATTATCTTAGAGATCATAACATGGAAACCTTTTAACAAAACGAATCAGGATGTTTTGTTTTTTTCAAATGTTGGATACATGCCCCTGTCTCCTTCTTCTCTCTGAAATGACAAGGCTAACAGGAAGCAGAAGTGTGAATTCACACTTCAATAAAATTGGAGACATTGGTAACCAGCACTATTAATACATTGTATGTAGAAACACTGCCAAATGTAGTGAAGGTCAAATAGAGATGAGGGAAGATGCTGAGAAAGCATGCCTGAAGCTAGAATTTCAAGCAATGGGGCAGAACATAGTTCTTCAAAGCAGGTTTTATGAATTTAACCTAGTGATCAGAGTGAATGTCAACCATAATGGTGAAGGTCGACATCATGGGCCTCCTGAGAAAGGCACAACATCTCTCATTCCTGTTCTTTCTCCCTAAAAAGCACTGCCTAAAATGAATAATGAGGAAACAATGACACAATTGAAACCAAGGGTGTTATGGACATCCAAAAGCAATGAACTTGACCCTCACCTAAAAATTTAGATCCCGCATTGAGACTGAGGATCACGCACAAGTGCGAGTGCGCGCATGCGCGCGCACACGCACGCACGCACACACACACACACACACACAATGAAAGGCAGAGGCTTATTTCTCAAATAATGAAGTTTTCTTGGTTAAGTGGAATGGATTCCAAAGACACCCAAAAACAGCTTAAAGGAGAACAGGAGACTGATTTGGGGATGTTACTGTGATTAGGAGGTGGGGCCAGGGAAGATGGTTCCTTCCCCATATGTGGGTGGTAACTTTCCTGGTTTGAACCTCCAAAAGGAGAAATCTAGGTTTTTCTACCAGCTTTTCCAGATGTGAAGCAGGAAGGGAAGAAGTAGAGAGACTGAACAGTGGTCAACAAACACTAAAAAACAGAGTACAAAGGGGCGTTTTGCAAAAGAATTGGCCCATGCTCTTCTAAAATGTCAATAAAAAGAGGTAAAAGCATACAAAACTGTTTCATATTAAAGAATAATCTTTTTTAGAGGCATGACAGCTAGATACAACATGTGATCTTGGATTGGAAACTGGGTCAGAAAACAATGTCCTAAAATGCATTATTGGGATGACTGGTAATTTGTGAATGTGAATGATTTGGTTATTTTGTATCAAAGTTAATTTCATAAATTTAATGATTGTTATACATGATTTTCTAATGTAATTTATGTTCTTAGGATATACATAAATTATTTGAGTGAAGAATCTTGAAGTTTGCAACTGTTTCAATAAATAATATTTACATATTTATACAGTGTGCATTGTAAGTGTGTGTATACTTATAATGTACAGAGAGAGAGAAAGAGCAAATGTACCAATAATATCAAGCAGTGAACCTAGGTGAAGAGTGTGTGCACTTGACCTTCTTATAAATTTTTGTTTCTTCAAATTTTTTTCCAAAATAAAAAATGAAGTGAAGGAGGTAGTGTGAAACCTTTTTACTGGAAACAAGAAACAGGATGTATGGACTTACAGATGGAAGTTCGGTAGGCCCTTTTTGACAGTCTTTCCTGATTTAAAAAATTGGGTGAATAAAGATCCACACTGGGGACCACCATTGCAGGACAGATGAGTGAGAGTAAGTTCAGAGCTACGACATCTTGTGGGCTGTGGAGAAAACAAAACCACTCATGCTCTCACTCTGGGTTATACCAAAGAACTTTCTCCATAACAGAAAGAAAATCTACTAACCTGGAACACACTTCATGCAGTCAACACAAAGAAACCAGCATATTACCCATACAAAGGCCCAATAAACAATGTTCTGAGAAGTCTCAGTACTGTGGAGTGCAAATCTGAAGTGTTTAATTTTCTTCAATCAACTGCCTTCAGCTCCACTATGTCAAACTCCCTTTCTAGTTCCTTAAGGATACCTTTGGGAGATTTCATAAATTTTCACTTCTAGTTCTAGTCATTAACACTTTAGTCTAATATTATTTCAGGCAGACAGTCACCTGAAAGCTCTTTTCCCTCCCACTCAAAGTATACTACATGTAAGCTTTAAGGACCTGCAATGAGAAGCTTAAGAACAAGAGACTCACCACTCCTCTCTCTCTCTCTCTCTCTCTCTTCTGGGTCCAACTATTCCATTAGTGGGAATAGACAGAAGGGAAGAGGAGAAAGGCACTTATACTTTATTTTGGGGACACAGATGTAATCTTCATTTCTTTGCCGTGAGTGTTTCTTGGCTCATACTGATTTGCTATACATATCTCCTATGCCTCAGGGGTCTAAGTGCTAGCTCACCCAGGATAAGTCACACAAGGCTCACATGTGACTTTGGCTGAACTTCTACTAGTTCCTTTCCATAACATGATATGTTTGGCAGCATCTTGCTGGCTAACCCAAAGACAGCTATCTGAGAGGAATGATCCTAGCCACACAACTCAAACTCAGCTACCTCCCAGAGTTCCCTGGGTACGATGGATATTTTGCCTCCTTAACGCTTCTAGGGGAGATTGAGTGAAAACAATCAGCTCTGCCAATTAATCCTTCCTTCTACTCCTCCATCTTCCTTTGTTGTCTAAGACAAAGGCCAACCAGGAAAGGGAAGGTTAGACTTCCCTAACATGATCTCTTTTAATGTTTCCCTAAAACTTGACTTTGAGTTGGATTATGAAATACAATAACTTCCTACTGCCAGTAGAATCTGGGGACACTCCAGGATGATTTTCTTTTCAATTCTATCTTCTCCTCCTTCCTCTGATCACAGGAAAAAGACACATAAACTATGTATAACTAAAATTGAGAAAGAAAGAAGAAAAGACTGTGTGGAAGAGAGTGTAAGTATTGTGTCTTCCTCATTATGAAGAACCTGGGAGAACAAGAATTTCAAACTATTAATCAGGAATAAAGATATGAGAAAAAAAGAATAGAGATCTGAGCATATATAAAAGCAAAAATGACAAATACCAAGAAAATGGCAAAAAATGTAATACAAAAATAATATTAAACATCATCTAATGGAAGGAGAGAGAAGAGAAGAAAGCAATTAAAATGTACTTATTTATCAATATTGACAGTGGCTACAGAATTAGAAGTTTAAATATGTGAGGTTATAAAGTAGCATCTAAAGTATAATAAAAACATAAACATTCTAAATTACAAGCAGGAATGTAACAGGTAAAGTAAACCACACCATGTGGAATTAAATAAGAAAAACAGAAGAAACAGTAAAGACAAATAATTTAGCATAACATAAAAAGACTAACTGAAACATAAGTATATCATATCAATTAATGCAAATGGGCTAAAATTTTCCCTGGTGAATATTAAAGCACAAACCAACTGTTTTTTTCTGTTTACAGATCTTCAGCCTCTAAATCAAAAGAAATTCACAAAAGCTGAAAATAAGAGGATGAGCAAAAAACCAAACCAAAACAGGCAAATATAAGCACAAGTAAAACAAGAATTAAGGTCTTGATGTTA
The DNA here is from genome assembly GCF_910594005.1 of Cervus elaphus. Taxonomy (NCBI): domain Eukaryota; kingdom Metazoa; phylum Chordata; class Mammalia; order Artiodactyla; family Cervidae; genus Cervus; species Cervus elaphus. The sequence continues at coordinate 50,531,073 of NC_057844.1, forward strand.
GACAAAATTGATAAAGTCATTTTATAATGACAAAATTAGTCTATAATGAAAATCAAATAATTATAAAACTTTTTTCCAAATAAATTAACATAAAACAGTTTCAGCTATAATTATGAGTACAATATAAAATGCTAGTTATAGTAAACTCTGCTACTCCTTTCTGTATTCATTAAAAGCATTGTTCAAAGAAACATAGAAAAACTCATAAATACACACCTTAATTCACCAGAAAGAATGAAAATCCATTAATTCTTGCACCAAAGAAGTTCAAAAAAGACTTTGGGAGTATAAAAGAAAGGTTAAGAAGAGTGGAAGGAAAATTACTAATAATAAAGACAACAAGAGAAACCTATCAAGCAGAAAGAATTGTGCATGCACGTCTGCTAAGTTGCTTCATTTGTGTCTGACTCTTTGCGACCTGAAGGACTGTGTAGTCTGCCAGGCTCCTCTGTTCATGGGATTCTCCAGGCAAGAATACTTGAGTGGATTGCAGTGTCCTCCTCCAGGGGATCTTCCCAGGGATCGAACCTGAGTCTCTTGTGTTTCCTGCATTGGCAGGCAGGGTAAGCAGAAAGAATGATAAAACTACTTAATAAATCAAAGATATGGATACATAGAGGCAGTACAATAAAACAAATAAGGATATACCAAAATTTCTCAGAAAAAGGGTGAGAGAGCTTATATGATAAGTAAGAAATAAGAATGGACAAAAATCACGTATGGATAGAATATTAAAATATTTAAGAGATTGCTTTGTTCAATTCTGTGCAAATAAACATGAAAATATACATGAAGCAGACAATTCTCCAGGAAATTATAGTTTCCCAAACTTAGACAACTGCCAGAGTTTCCTTCTCAAAACGATGGGCATGCTATTTAAACTGTTCTGTTTTATGCTATTTAAACTCTTCTAATAAGTAGAAAACCTTTCCAATTGTTATTTAATGACATGAACACAAAAGAGATACTACAACTTGAGAAAGCTGGTCCCCCAAAGAAAGTTATAGACACATCTGAGTCACAGGCATAATTTAGCCACAAATATCAGCTAATTGAAAGATATCAATTAACTGAAAGAAGTTACACCATGACTGCAAGTGGTCTATGAAATACATGTAAAGTTATTTTAATACTAGGGAATTTATTGCTATAATTCACTATGTTCATAATATAAAGGAGAGAAATGATTTCATATTGCCAGAACTTTTAGGAACATTCACCATTCAATATTAAAAAAAAAAAAAAACTACCAAAAATATCTCTATAAAGTAGAACAGGCTTGTTTTATCTGAATTACAAGGCTTTTGTCTTTTATTGTCTCCCCCTCTCTCTCGTGTCCTATCTACAGTTGACCGTGAATTCCATTAGGGAAAATAGGTTACAGTAGATTCGTACTAAACTGTAAGTTTTGTATAAGGAAATAGGTAATTAGATGATGTGCTTGATGAAAACACCTACATCATTTGGAAGAAAACTATGAGATAAATAAAAAGGTTACTAATTACTAACAGAGTTCACTTTTTTATACTGCAGATGGAAGGAAATGATATAGCATGAAATTGCTTAACACATCTGTCAAAAGCAAACTAAAATGATTATATTCTATTCATGCTGTTTTGAACATTGAGGTTATTTTTTTAAAACCCAGAATCATGCATAATCTTATTGCTATGACAGCATGATACCAAGTTCCACTTTAATATAATGGAACAAATAAAGAATAATATAAATGATTTACCAAAAAAAATTTGGTTCAAGTAATAAAATGAGTTGAACAAGGATAAAAAGAATAAGACACTGAATAATAAAAATACTATGGAGAACTCCCCCATGCTGGTATTATATAGACACATGCTGTCATGTGAAAATTCTCAGCATCATATAGTCCATTAGAAATATGTCTTCTCTAAGCATATTGATATCATGGTTACAGCTTAATGGTTTAATAGACCTGAATATGCTGTAAGAAATACTTTTTATATAACAATGCAGTTAGCATTTGAACAACATGGATTTGAACTCCAAAGATCTACATAGTGTTTTCTTTTTTCAGTGAATACATACAGTTCAGTTCAGTTGAGTCGCTCAGTTGTGTCCAACTCCTTGAGACCCCATGGACTGTGGCATGCCAGGACTCCCTGTCCATCACCAATTCCCGGAGCTTGCTCAAACTCATGTCCATCGAGTTCGTGATGCCATCCAACCATCTCATCCTCTGTTGTCCCCTTCTCCTCTTGCCTTCAACCTGTCCCTGCATCAGGGTCTTTTCCAATGACTCAGTTCTTTGCATCAGGTGGCCAAAGTATTGTAGTTTCAGCTTCAACATTAGTCCTTCTGATGAACATTCAAGACTGATCTCCTTTAGGATGGACTGGTCAGATTTCCCTGCAGTCCAAGGGACTCTCAAGAGTCTTCTCCAACACCACAGTTCAAAAGCATCAATTCTTCAGCACTCAGCTTTCTTTATGGTCCAACTCTCACATCCATACATGACTATTGAAAAAACCATAGCTTTGACTAGACTACTCTATTGGTAATGTCTCTGCTTTTTAATATGCTGTCTAGGTTGGTCATAACTTTCCTTCCAAGGAGTAAGTGTCTTTGAATTTCATGGCTGCAATCACCATCTGCAGTGATTTTGGAGCCCAGAAAAATAAAGTCAACCACTGTTTCCTTTGCTTCCCCATCAATTTGCCATGAACTGATGGGACAAGATGCCATGATCTTACTTTACTTAATGTTGAGCTTTAAGCCAGCTTTTTCACTCTCCTCTTTCACTTTCATCAAGAGGCTCTTTAGTTCTTCTTCACCTTCCTGCTGTAAGGGTGATGTCATCTGCATAACTGAGGTTATTGATATTTCTCCTGGCAATCTTGATCCCAGCTTGAGCTTCTTCCAGCCCTGCATTTCTCAGGATGTATTCTACATAAAAGTTAAATAAGCAGGGTGGCAATATACAGCCTTGATGTACTCTTTTTCCAATTTGGAACCAGTCTGTTGTTCTATGTTCAGTTCTAATAATTGCTTCTTGACCTGCATACAGATTTCTCAGGAGGCATGTAAGGTGGCCTGGTATTCCCACCTCTTTAAGAACTTTCCACAGTTAATTGTGATTCACACAGTCAAAGACTTTGGCATAGTCAATAAAGCAGAAGTAGATGTTTTTCTGGAACTCTCTTGCTTTTTTGATGATCCAGTGGATGTTGGCAATATGATCTCTGATATCTCTGCCTTTTGTAAATCCAGTTTGAACATCTGGAAGTTCACAGTTCATGTACTATTGAAGCCTTGCTTGGAGAATTTTCAGCATTATTCTGCTAGCATGGAGATGAGTGCAATTGTGCAGTAGTTTGAGCATTTTTTGACATTGCCTTTCTTTGGGATTGGAATGAAAACTGACCTTTTCCAGTCCTGTGGCTACTGCTGAGTTTTCCAAATTTGCTGACATATTGAGTGCAGCACTTTCACAGGATCATCTTTTAGGATTTGAAATTGCTCAACTGGAATTCCATTACCTCCACTACCTTTCTTTGTAGTGATACTTCCAAAGGCCCACTTGACTTTCATTCCCATGTGTCTGGCTCTATGTGAGTGATCACACCATCATGATTATCTGGGTCATGAAGATCTTTTTTGTACAGTTCTTCTGTGTATTCTTGCCACCTCTTCTTTATATCTTCTGCTTCTGTTAGGTCCATACCATTTCTGTCCTTTATTGTGCCCACCTTTGCATGAAATGTTTCCCTTGGTATCTCTAATTTTCTTGAAGGGATATCTAGTCTTTCCCATTCTCTTGTTTCCCTCTATTTCCTTGCATTGATCACTGAGGAAGCCTTTCTTATTGACTGAGACAGACCTGTGTTTGAGAGTCTCCTGCAGAGGTATGGGTCAGCAGTGCACTGCCAAAGGGTCAGGGGCTTTGGGTGCAGCAGACTTGGGTATGGCATAAGTCCTTTTGGAGGACATTGCCATTATCCCCACCATAGAGCTGCCAGAACTTACACAGGACTGGGGAAACAGACTCTTGGAGGGCACAAACAGAATCTTGTGTGCACCGTGACCCAGGAGAAAGGAGCAGTGACCTCACAAGAGACTGACCCAGACTTGCTCATGAGTATCCAGGAGTCTCCAGCAGAGGCATGGGTCAGTGGTGGCCTGCTGCAAGAATGGGGGCACTGAGTGTAGCAGTGCGTGCATGGGACCTTTTGGAGGAGGTCACTGTTTTCTTCCTTACCTCCACCATAGTAGATAACAGGGAGGGAACACAGCCCCACACATTAACAGAAAATTGGATTAAAGATTTACTGAGCATGGCCTTGACCATCAGAACAAGACCCAGTTTCCTCTTTCCCATCAGGAAGCTTCCAGAAACCTCTTATCCTTTTCCATCAAGGGGCAGACAGACTGAAAACCACAATCAGGAAAAATTAACCAATCTCATCGCATGAACCGCAGCCTTGTCTAACTCAATGAAACTATGAGCCATGCCATGTAGTGCCACCAAGACAGACAGGTCATGGTGGAGAGTTCTGACAAAACATGGTCCACTGGAGAAGGGAAAGGAAAATCACCTCAGTATTCTTGCCTTGAGAATCCCATGAACAGTATGGAAAGGCAAAAAGATAGGACACTGAAAGATGAACTCCCCGGGTCAGTAGGTGCCCAACATGTTACTGGAGATCAGTGGAGAAATAACTCCAGAAAGAATGAAGAAATGGAGCCAAAGCAACAAAAACAGCCAGCTGTGGTTGTGACTGGTGATGGAAGTAAACTCCAATCCTGTAAAGAGCAACATTGCATAGGAACCTGGAATGTTAGGTCCATGAATCAAGACAAATTGGAAGTGGTCAAACTGAACTGAACAGAACTGAAACAGGAAATGACAAGAGTGAATATTGACATTTTAGGAATCAGCGAACTGAGATGGACTGGAATGGGTGAATTTAACTCAGATGACCATTATATCTACTACTCTGGGCAAGAATCCCTTAGAAGAAATGTAGCCCTCATAGTCAACAAAAGACTCCAAAATGCAGTCCAGGATGCAATCTCAAAAACGACAGAATGATCTCTGTTTGTTTCCAAGACAAACCATTGAATATCACGGTAATCCAAGTCTAGGCCCTGACCAGTAATGCAAAGAAGCTGAATGGTTCTATGAAGACCTACAAGACCTTCTAGAACTAACACCCAAAAAAGATGTCTTTTTCATTACAGGAGACTGGAATACCAAAGCAGGAAGTGAAGAAATACCTGGAGTAACAGGCAAATTTGGCCTTGGAGTACAGAATGAAGCAGGGCAAAGGCTAACAGAGTTTTGCCAAGAGAACGCACTGGTCATAGCAAACACCCTCTTCCAACAATACAAGAGAAGACTCTTCACATGGTCATCACCAGATGGTCAATACTGAAATCAGATTATATTCTTTGCAGCCAAAGATGGAGAAGCTCTATACAGTCAGCAAAAACATGACCAGGAGCTGACTGTGGCTCAGATCATGAACTCCTTATTGCCAAATTGATACTGAAATTGAAGAAAGTAGGGAAAACCGCTAGACCATTCAGGTATGACCTAAATCAAACCCCTTACAATTATACAGTGGAAATGAGAAATAGATTCAAAGGATTAGATCTGATAGACAGAGTGCCTGAAGAACTATGGATGGAGGTTCGTGACATTGTACAAGAGGCAGTGATCAAGACCTTCCCCATGAAAAAGAAATGCAAAAGGCAAAATGGTTGTCTGAGGAAGCCTTACAAATAGCTGTGAAAAGAAGATTAGTGAAAGGCAAATGAGAAAAGGAAAGATATGCTCATTTGAATGCAGAGTTCCAAAGAATAACAAGGAGTGATAAGAAAGCCTTCCTTGGTGATCAATGAATGAATACACACAGTACTACACAATTCATTGGGCTTCCCTGGTGGCGCAGATGATAAAGAATCTGCCTGTAAAGTAAGATACCTGGGTTCCATCCCTGGGTTAGGAAGATCACCTGGAGAAGGGGATGGCTACCCATTCCAGTATTCTTGCCTGGAGAATTCCATGAATGGAAGAGTCTGGTTACAGTCCATGGGGTCACAAAGAGTCAGACATGACTGAGCAACTAACACCTTAACTTTCTTTATCACACCATTCATGGTTAGGTAAATCCAAGAATGTGTAACCTCAGATACAGAGGCTGACTATGGGACTTTAACATCCTCCAATTTTGATATATTTAGGGACTCCTGGAACAAATTCCCTTTGGAAACCAATGGAGGGCTACGTACCACTAGAACTTCATATATGTAATATCATTCCTCCTTTAAAATTTCTGTAGAACCAGCTAATTCTCTCCTAGGAGAAGCTCTCTTTCCAATTTATTTCATCTAGGATTAGTGAACATAAAGCTCTGGGGAATCCAATGTGATGGAAGTAAACCTCCCAGGGTAGAATCCAGACTTAAAAGGGATGAAAAGTGGGTCCAGAGTGGTAAACGACAATATCAGCATACCAGTGATCTATAAAAGTCTTCCAGAATTTACACACATACACACACACACATATACTATCCCTTTCACTAGATTATTATTCGTTCATAATAATACAGTTCTGAATTCTGTATATTAACATAATGAAGTATATTATGTACTTTATGTACCTTATGTACTTTATATTATGTTAATTCTGTACTTTAACAAAACAAGATTGCCAGGAGAAATATCAGTAACCTCAGATATGTAGATGACACCACCCTTATGGCAGAAAGTGAAGAAGAACTAAGGAGTTTCTTGATGAAAGTGAAAGAGAATGAAAAATTTGACTTAAAACTTAACATTCAGAAAACTAAGATCATGGCATCTTGTTCCATTACTTCATGGCAAATAGATGGGGAAGCAAAGGAAACAGTGGCTGACTTTATTTTTTGGGGCTCCAAAATCACTGCTGATGGTGGCTGCAACCATGAAATTAAAAGACGCTTGCTCCTTGGAAGAAAAGGTATGACCAACCTAGACAGCATATTAAAAAGCAGAGACGTTACTTTGCCAACAAAGGTCTGTCTAGTCAAAGCTATGGTTTTGCCAATAGTCATGTATGGATGTGAGAGCTGAACTGTAAAGAAAGATGAGCCCTGAAGAATTGACGCTTTTGAACTGTGCTGTTGGAAAAGACTCTTGAGGGTCCCTTGGACAGCAAGGAGATCCGGCCAGTGCATCCTAAAGGAAATCAGTCCTGAATATTCATCAGAAAGACTGATGCTGAAGCTGAAACTCCAATATTTTGACCACTTGATGAGAAGAACTGATTCATTGAAAAAAAGACCCTGATGCGGGAAAGGTTGATGGCAGGAGGAGAAAGGCATGACAGAGGATGAGATGGTTGCATGGCATCACCGACTCGATGGACATGAGTTTGAGCAATCTCTGGAAATTGGTGATGGATAGGGAAGCCTAGCATGCTGCAGTCCATGAGGTCACAAAGAGTCAGACACGACCGAGTGTCTGAACCAAACTGAACTGAACGTAATGAATCATTCAAGAGAATCTGGGTTTCCCTAGTGGCTCAGATGGTAAAGAATCTGCTTGCAATGTAGGAGACCTGGGTCAGAAATATCCCCTGGAGAAGGGCATGACAACTCACTCCAGTATTCTTGCCTAGAGAATCAATATAGGCAGAGGAGCCTGGCAGGCTACAGTCCATGGGGTCGCAAGGAGTTAGACGCGACTGAGCAATGAAGCACACAAGAGCACCTGGATTGAAATGGCTCATAGCTTTTGACAAGAAAGGCTGGGAAGTAGAGTTTAAAAAGTTAAAAAAAAAAAAAAGTTGTAATTTCAGTTTTATCACCATATGTAGATAAAATTACTTGCTACAAAAGACTATATAGGTTGGCGTTTGCAAGTCATGCATGTTTTCATTCTCTCTTTCCTTTCTCTACTGCGAGGTCTGAAAACCCCAAGTGCTTGCTCATCCAGACTCTCTTGCAACTGGGCATGCCATGTGACGCCGTTCTAGTCGGTAAGAGGAAACAATAGTAACTCAGTAAGTAAGGACTTTGGGAAACTTTTAAAATGGAGCAGACAACACTAGTAATATATTCTTTGACTTTTTTCCTTTCCCCCTTCTTGCTGGCAGGCAGACACAATGCCTGAAGGGAGAGCAGATATATTGCGAGCATTATGTTGAAAACCACCCACTGAGGCTGGTGGAGCAGGAAGAATAAAGGAGACTGTGTTCTGAATGACATCCTTGAGCAGCTTCACCACACCTAGCCTGCCACATCTTGTTCTAAAGGAATAAAAGCCCTTATCTATTTAAGCCTATGGTAGATCTACCTTCAGTCACTTGAAGTATAAATCCTTCCTGGGTGATATGCTCACTAATTTTCTTACTTTTAACAAGAACTGTCCATCAGAGAGTTAGGCTGTTGGCAGGCATCCAGGGGAAACTGGACTACATGCTAGATTTGTTTATTCCTCTGATATTGGTTCTTCATTCTAGACACCCGTACTTCAGTGCTGTAGGCTGTATAACAGGATATGGATGTGGATTACTTGCTTTGGATTCATTTACTGAAATAAAGTCTGGGCTTGGGACCCAGTGTCTCTGCCTTTTACAGCAACTTATACTGTGGTTATAAGGATTAAAGTAGGTATCTGAGTTTTCTTTCAAAATCTAGAGTGTTAGTCCTTCAAAGAGAATGCATCAGCACAATACTACATCAGTTAGAGAAATAGAATTTTATATGTGAAAACAAAAAGTAGTCACCTTTTTAGGCAAGTTTTCAGGTGTCTTTTTTTGCCATTACTTTATGCCTTCATGAATTCTACGGGTGCTTAGTAATTCTAATGGCACACTTCAGTAACCTAAGACACCCCCATAGGTCCAATGGAAAATAATTCTAGATCTTTCTATTTCAGTGCCTCAAGCCAAGAGTCAGTTGCCATTTGATGAGGTGGTCTTAATGAAGTGGAATGCATTTTATGCTTAGTGCATTTAAAAAAAACCAAAAATATGTTTTAGAGTTGCTTAATCCTCAAGACAGGCTTCCCTGGTGGCTCAGTTGTAAAGAATTCACTTGTCAATGCAGGAGACACAGGTCTGATCCTTGGGTTGGGAAGATCCTCTAGAGAAGGAAATGGCAACCCACTCCAGTATTATTGTCTGGGAAATCCCATGGACAGAGGAGCCTGGTGGTCTACAGTCCATGGGGTTACAAAAGAGTCAGACAAGACTTAGCAACTAGACAACAATAACAGCGATCCTCAAGACTGAACATTTTGTATAATATTCTCACTTTTAGTTGCATTAGTATCTTCATCAATTTTCACATGTCTATAACTCCTTTTTAAAATGTATTTATTTTTAATTGGAGGATAGTTGTTTTAAGATATTATATTGGTTTCTGTCATTCATCAATATGATCAGCCATATGTGTGCATATGTCTCCTCCCGCTTGAACCTCCTTCCCACTTCCCACCTTCTATAACTCTTTTTTTCAGTCTACTACTGTTTTCTTAAAAACAAAATGGCCTAGAGGAAAACCAGTAAATACAAAGTCAAACACTTGATTTCTAGACCTAGCTGTTCAATGATCACCTAAGCAGGGGATCTCCAGGAATGCAACTTAAGAGACTGATAGGAGTAGCATCCTCTCTGGCAAGGGGGTGGTAAAGTAGAGATTTATTGGCACAGTACCCAAGGGTATACAAATGTTAGAGATTGGAGAAAAGGCTAAAGTTTGCCACTGGTCCTCTGCATCATCATTTCCTCATCTATAAGGCTGAGTTAAACATAAGCATTTAAAAATTCTATCTCAGATGCTTACTTCGGCCACACACATACTAACATTCTATCTTGGGCTTTGGATTATTTTATTCCCTAACGTTCATCATGTCCCCACCACTTATGTACCTGTCATTCCAATTTTTGCTTTCCTCTAGCAAAGGCAGTTGGAAAAGGCAATGGCAACCCACTCCAGTACTCTTGCCTGGAAAATCCCATGGGCAGAGGAGCCTGGTGGGCTGCAGTCCATGGGGTCGCAAAGAGTTGGACACGACTGAGTGACTTCACTTTCACTTTCATGCATTGGGGGAGGAAATGGCAACCCACTCCAATGTTCTTGCCTGGAGAATCCCAGGGACAGCGGAGCCTGGTGGGCTGCCATCTAAGGAGTTGCACAGAGTCGGACATGACTGAAGCGACTTAGCAGCAGAAGCAGCAGCAAAGGCGGTATCTAGTTTTCCCTCAGACTGATGCCCTATCTATGCCCTGTCTTTGCTACACCAAAGTCGTTAAGTTCCTCCAAATTTATTTTATCTCATGAGATTACACTAGGCTAATTATATGTATTTTATTTTCCATAATGCTTGATGAGTTCCAGAGTATTTTGTCATATAAATATAGTGTGCAATGCCTCTGGCATATGAAAGTGACTTGATTTTCAAGAATAAAAAGCACGTTAAAACTGGTACAGTGCTAAGTAACAAGAATGACCCTTTCTTTAGCTTTTCTATGGACCAGGGACTGTTCACAGGTGGTTTTGCCCATATTATCCAATTTGATGTTTCCATTACAAGTATTCCTAGTTGGTAGATATGATTGCCTTTGAAGTCTGAGGCTTGGATGGCTTGACATCTCACCTTGTGTCCTATGCACAGTGAACGGATCATTCAGATCCATGATCATGATCAGATCTCTTTGACTCCAAAATTCATCTCTTCCAGTCACAGGATTCTGCTGTACACTACGTTGTATCACTTTTTAAATAAATGCAATGATCTCTGCTTACTTTTCTCCTTGCTGGATCAAAACTCCAAACAGACACAGCTTTAACCATCTGCTCATATACTTTATGACCCAACTGTGTCCGTCACATCCAACTTTGCAACCACATGGACTGTAGCACCCCAGGTTACTCTGATCATGAACCACCAGGCAAGAATACTGGAGTGGCTTGCCATTTTTCCTTCTCCACAAGATTTCACGACCCAGGGATTGAGCCCGGGTCTCCTGCACTGCAGGCAGATTCTTTACCATCTAAGTCATGAGGAAAGCCCTATTACCAATTACCAGACAGTATACCACTTTCAAGAAAATTAGAGATACCAAGGGAATATTTCATGCAAAGATGGGCTCAGTAAAGGACAGAAATGGTATGGACCTAACAGAAGCAGAAGATATTAAGAAGAGGTGGCAAGAATACACAGAAGAACTGTACAAAAAAGATCTTCATGACCCAGATAATCACGATGGTGTGATCACTCACCTAGAGCCAGACATTCTGGAATGCCAAGTCAAGTGGGCCTTAGGAAGCATCACTACAAACAAAGCTAGTGGAGGTGATGGAATGCCAGTTGAGCTATTTCAAATCCTAAAAGATGATGCTGTGAAAGTGCTGCACTCAATATGCCAGCAAATTGGGAAAACTCAGCAGTGGCCACAGGACTGGAAAAGGTCAGTTTTCATTCCAATCCCAAAGAAAGGCAATGCCAAAGAATGATCAAATGACCACACAATTGCAGTCATCTCACATGCTAGCAAAGTAATGCTCAAAATTATCCAAGCCAGGCTTCAACAGTACGTGAACTGTGAACTTCCAGATATTCAAGCTGGTTTTAGAAAAGGCAGAGGAACCAGAGATCAAATTGCCAATATCCGATGGATCGTCGAAAAAGCAAGAGAGTTCCAGAAAACGTCTATTTCTGCTTTATTGACTATGCTAAAGCCTTTGACTGTGTGGATCATAATAAACTGTGGAAAATTCTGAAAGAGATGGGCATACCAGGCCACCTGACCTGCCTCTTGAGAAATGTATATGCAGGTCAGGAAGCAACAGTTAGAACTGGACATGGAACAACAGACTGGTTCCAAATCGGGAAAGGAGTACATCAAGGTTGTATATTGTCACCCTGCTTATTTAACTTATACGCAGAGTATATCATGAGAAACGCTGGGCTGGAAGAAGCACAAGCTGGAGTCAAGATTGCCGGGAGAAATAATAATAACCTCAGATATGCAGATGACACCACCCTTATGGCAGAAAGTGAAGGAGAACTAAACAGCCTCTTGATGAAAGTGAAAGAAGAGAGTGAAAAAGCTGGCTTAAAGTTCAACATTAAGTAAAGTAAGATCATGGCAACCAGTCCCATCACTTCATGGCAAATAGATGGGGAGACAGTGGAAACATTGGCTGACTTTATTTTTTGGGCTCCAAAATCACTGCCGATGGTAATTGCAGCCATGAAATTAAAAGACGCTTACTCCTTGGAAGGAAAGTTGTGACCAACCTGGACAGCATATTGTAAAGCAGAGACATTACTTTGCCAACAAAGGTCCATCTAGTCAAAGCTATGGTTTTTGCAGTAGTCATGTATGGATGTGAGTTGGACTATAAAGAAAGCTGAGCACCGAAGAATTGATGCTTTTGAACTGTGGTGTTGGAGAAGACTCTTGAGAGTCCCTTGGAATGCAAGGAGATCCAACCAGTCCATCCTAAAGGAGATCAGTCCTGGGTGTTCATTGGAAGGACTGATGCTGAAGCTTAACCTCCAATACTTTGGCCACCCGATGCAAAGAAGTAAGTCATTGGAAGATACCCTGATGCTGGGAAAGATTGAAGGCAGGAGAAGGGGATGACAGAGGATGAGATGGTTGGATGCCATCACCAGTTCAATGCACATAGTTTGAGTAAACACTAGGAGTTGGTGATGGACAGGGAGGCCTGGCGGGCTGCAGTCCAGGGGGTTGCAAAGAGTTGGACATGTCTGAGCGACTGAACTGATACCACTTTCAAGATTAATTCTTCACTCCACCGCCAAATAAAAGGTTTCAAAAACCAAGGTGACAAGGCCAGTGTCTAGCCAGATTCCCAATCTGACTGCGCTATGGTGTGGAGTTCAGGGCCAAGGAGCAGTGCTGATTGTAACAGTGGTCACAGGACCACAGTCCATGGGGTCTCAAAGAGTCAGAAACAACTGAGCAACTGACCCACTACCCCATCCCATGATAGTACAGCTTAGTTCAGACTTATCTGCAAGTCTATCTGGATAGGGAAACACAATGAGGCTACAGGAGCAGTTCTCAGACTTTAACATGCAGGTGATTCTGCTGGAAATCTGGTTCTAATACGGATTCTGATTTAGTAGGACTAAGGTGCGGCCTGGGCTTCCCAGGTGGCACTACTGGTAAAGAACACACCTGCCAATTCAGGAGATGTAAGAGACCGGGTTCGATCCCTGGTTCAGAAAGATCCCCTAGAGGAGGGCATGGCAACACATCAAGTATTCTTGCCTGAAGAATCCCATGGACAGAGGAGCCTGGTGAATTACTATCCATCGGGTCAAAAAGAGTCAAACACAGCTGCAGTATCTCAGCATACATACACACAAAGTGGGGACAGAAACTGCACATTTAACAAGTTCCTGGATGATGCAAATGTCAACGAAAAATTGGCACTTGCCATGGTCACTTGTCATCTACCTCTATAAAAATTTAATCATTGCTGCTACAGCTGCTGGCTTTCAACACCCCCTAAAAGAATTTCAGTATGGAACACAGGAAAGAGGCATTCTGTGCTCTGGGAAAAGCTGGCAGAACAGGTCTTCAGATAGTTAGATATTTTCAGGAGCTGACCCCATGAGCCCAATTCTACATCTCCTCATAACTAGAAAATCATTAAAATCCTTCATGGTGGTGTCCACTCCTTGTGACTAGCAGTAATCCTCACAAGACTAGCAGAAACCTCCCGCAAAAGGACAAGGGCCTAGTTGCATATACTACTCCTTCAACAAAATCACATATATTCTGACCTTCCCCCCTGCCTCCTTGGAACAGTTTCTTAGAGCTATTTGAAATCCGGTCCTCATTTTGCCCCAAATAAAACTTAACTCATAACTCTCACATTGTGCATTTGTTTCAGTTGACACAGACTACTCTTTAAGTGAAAAAGGCCAACATTCACACTCAATAACTGAAAACTTACCATGACCTGTAAAAAGGCTTCATTTTTTTTTAATCGCTGAGTGTTATGAATTAAAATTTGCCCTCATCTCAAATTCATATGCTAAGGTCCTAGCCCCAAGTACTTCAGAATGTGACCTTATTTCAAAGTAAGGTCACTGCAGATGTAATTAGTTCAAATTAGGTCATTTGGGTGGGTCCTAATCCAATATGACTGGTTTTCTTCTAAAAGGGGGACATTTGGGTACGGAACTACACACACACGAAAAATACAATGAAGATGAAGACAGAGAGGTGATGCTTCTACAAGGCAAGGAATTCAAAAGTTTGCCAGAGAATCCACCCAGTTTGTATCAGTTTATATCAGCAGCCCTAGCAAACTCATAAGGAAAGAAAACATGTCTCTGCAGAAGGAATATTGCACCATATGTCGTCCTTGACCCTGATTTAATGAGATGTTCCTAAAGTGTCCCTTAGCTCTGGATGTTTTTCCCTTCCTCCCCAGACATAGCTTTCTTTTATCATCATTAGCATGCTTTTGTGAGCTAGTGTCTGGGGTATCCAGTCATCTGGGCACCAAGAAAGATCAATGGATGGTATTCTGTTCTTTCCAGCTTGAATAGACCCACTGTTGTGACTTTCTGGGCCTCAACAGGAAAATGAAGCTGGGAAAAAAAGAAAATCTTGTATCCCGCTGTTACTTTTCCCAACAATTTTAAACTATTAAAAGGCTCACAGATGTTGTCATGCTCTAGATATGTATATGGATATGTATTGAGCAAGTCCTAAGGGCTTTGCTTTATTTCTTATTTTTATCCCCTTTCTCTGATCAGAGAAGCAAACTAGAGAACTGACACTTCTCCAGTTGTCACTGACATTTTAAAGCCATTGCAGTTCCTTCGTCACTCCTATCCAGTTACTTAGTATGACGTCTGGCTATGACCCATGACACTGAAGCCCTCGCCATCGTCTGGCCTACAGTAACATATAGCTAGCATCTATTAGAGTAACATACAGTTAGTGTATATTATTACAATATATAGTTAGTGTATATTACTGTAATATATTTAGCATACTCATTTCTCTTTTAGATAGATGACACATATGATTAACTGCTCTCTCAGAAAGAGACAGTAAGATTTACAGGAAATCTGGGTCCTTATTTGAAAACAGATGAAATATACTTGAATACCACATGAATGACTGTTATTATAACATGTTCAGAACCTTGTGTCAGAGCAAACACTGCAATGACCTAGGTTAAACAGTCATGGGAGATTTTGTTGAAGGCTACAACAATAGAGGAGAGAGACCAGAGCTCAGTTAGAGCTCAGCTCCACTGAAATAAAAAGCTGGAGAGTTTTTAAGACCTGGGGAAGAGGGGGGGAGGATAAGACTCCTGTGCTTAGTAATTATCCTTTCCCAGAGGAAAACTAAACTTTCTCATACCTTCATGATGGTAGTAGCAGCAAGGTATCCTCAGAAGTTAGGTGCATACCTTCCCTAAGAAAATAGGAATCCTATTCCTTAAGGATTATATGTCAAAAGGATGACTCTCGTGTCCTTGAGAAAGACAGCTCACAGTTGTAATACTGGCAAGAAGCTATTTATAGGATTTATATCTCAGATAGAAAAACCATTTACAATTACAAGTTTTCTAACATAGATGAAGAGCTTCACTGATGGCTCAGATGGTAAAGAATCTGCCTGCAATGAAGGAGACTTGGGTTGGATCATAAAGAAGGCTGAGTGACAAAGAAATGATGCTTTTGAACTGTGGTGTTAGAGAAGACTCTTGAGAGTCCCTTGGACTGCGAGGAGATCAAATCAGTCAATCCTAAAGGAGATCAACCCTGAATATTCATTGGAAGGACTGATGTTGAAGCTGAAACTCCAATACTTTGGTCATCTGATGGTAAGAGTTGATGCATTAGGAAAGACTCTGATGCTGGGAAATATTGAAGGCAGGAGAAGAGGATGACAGAGGTTGAGATAGTTGGATGGCATCACCAACTCATCACCAACTCTCCTGAGCAAGCTCCAGGAGATGGTGAAGGACAGGGAACCCTGGCATGCTGCAGTCCATGGGATTGCAAAACAGTCAGACATGACTGAATGACTGAACAGCAACAACAGCACAGATGATCTAAGGAAAGTA
The DNA here is from genome assembly GCF_910594005.1 of Cervus elaphus. Classification (NCBI taxonomy): domain Eukaryota; kingdom Metazoa; phylum Chordata; class Mammalia; order Artiodactyla; family Cervidae; genus Cervus; species Cervus elaphus. Next base: position 50,547,173 of record NC_057844.1, read on the forward strand.
ACATCAGGGACCAAGAGGGAAGGAGAAGCCTGTCTGACGTTAGGGAAGTTGAGGGAAATGGTAATGATGTCCTGGCCACCTGAGACACATGTGGGTGGACTTCACAGCACAGGTTTATAATGATAAAGTTGGTAGTCACTAGGAGGCATTGGAGACCACAAATGTAGTGTTCCTAAAATTAAGTCCAGATGTGTTTGTTTCAAGGGCTTCCCAGGTGGCACTAGTAGTAAAGAACCTGCCTGCCAATGCAGGAGACATGAGATGTGGTGGGTTCAATCCCTGGTCCAGGAAGATCTCCTGGAGGAGGGCATGGCAACCCACTCCAGTATTCTTTTTTTTTTTCCATTTATTTTTATTAGTTGGAGGCTAATTACTTTACAATACTGTAGTGGTTTTTGTCATACATTGACATGAATCAGCCATGGATTTACATGTATCCCCCATCCCGATCCCCCCTCCCACCTCCCTCTCCACCCGATACCTCTGGGTCTTCCCAGTGCACCAGGCCCGAGCACTTGTCTCATGCATCCCACCTGGGCTGGTGATCTGTTTCACCCTAGATAATATACATGTTTCGATGCTGTTCTCTCTAAACATCCCACCCTTGCCTTCTCCCACAGAGTCCAAAATTCTGTTCTGTACATCTGTGTCTCTTTTTCTGTTTTGCATATAGGGTTATCATTACCATCTTTCTAAATTCCATATATATGCATTAGTATACTGTATTGGTCTTTATCTTTCTGGCTTACTTCACTCTGTATAATGGGCTCCAGTTTCATCCATCTCATTAGAACTGATTCAAATGAATTCTTTTTAATGGCTGAGTAATATTCCATGGTATATATGTACCACAGCTTCCTTATCCATTCGTCTGCTGATGGGCATCTAGGTTGCTTCCATGTCCTGGCTATTATAAATAGTACTGGGATGAACACTGGGGTGCACGTGTCTCTTTCAGATCTGGTTTCCTCAGTGTGTATGCCCAGAAGTGGGATTGCTGGGTCATATGGCAGTTCTAATTCCAGTTTTTTAAGGAATCTCCACACTGTTCTCCATAGTGGCTGTACTAGGTTGCATTCCCACCAACAGTGTGAGAGGGTTCCCTTTTCTCCACACCCTTTCCAGCATTTATTGCTTGTAGACTTTTGGATAGCAGCCATCCTGACTGGTGTGTAATGGTACCTCATTGTGGGTTTGATTTGCATTTCTGAGATAATGCCACTCCAGTATTCTTGCCTGGAGAATCCCATGGACAGAGGAACCTGGAGGGCTACAGTCCATAGGGTCACAAAGAGTCACATACGACTGAAGTGACTAAGTACACATGCACATGTTTGCTTCAAATGTTCCTCAGGCCTCAGAATTCTGAGGTAGAAAGAAATGCTTCAGCTAATTCTCTGGACAACTTGGAGTTCTAACTGTGCCTCCCACCAGTACATTCAATTCTTTAGATCTAAAATAAATATATCTCCACAAGACAAAATTCTAGGTACCCTAGAAACAACTGTTGGTGTTTTTGCTATTAAGAATCTGGGGAATACGCGTAAATCTATGGCTGATTCATATCAATGTATGACAAAACCCACTGAAATGTTGTGAAGTAATTAGCCTCCAACTAATAAAAAAAATAAATAAATAAAATTAAAAATTAAAAAAAAAAAAAAAAAAAAGAATCTAGGAACAGTTTACCTAGATGCAATTAACCTATTAACAAATCTCCTGTATGGATCAATAAAACACAAATTGGGTTCATCATCAAGATCAGTTGAGGATTTTTAAAATCACAAATTCCTAGACTTTATCCCTGGATATTCTGATTTCATAAGTCTGAGGTGATCCAAAGAACTTGTATTCTTATAAAATACCTCAAGTTACAAATAATTAGACATGGTAGGAAACTAGTAGTTGAAATTAGCATTGTGGGGACAATATGTCTCATGGGACAATTGTCAGATATGGTAGAGAATTAGTTCCCATACATTGCAGTTTCTACAGTGTTTTTTTTTTTAAATCTTTCATAGACTACATTGATTCAACTATTGGTACACTGACAGCAAAAACACTTTATGAAAAATTTCTTGTCCACTATCTATAATCATTCTTAATGGCTTTTGGTTTTACAACCTAATATTCCCAAAATAGAATTTATCAAGTAAAGAGGAAAATTCATCTATTGACTTTGTTGCACATTTACTGATATATTTTTTAATATTTACTTATTTGTTTATTTGGTTGTATCGGGTCTTAGTTGTGACATGCAGGAGGTCTGTTGCATCACATGGGGTCTTTCGTTGTGGCACATGGGCTCTCTAGTTGTGGTGCAGGGGTTTAGTTATCCCTACAGCGTGTGGAATCTTAGTCCCTTGACTAGGAATCAAACCTGTGTCCTTTGCATTACAAGGCGGATGCTTAACCACTGGAATACCAGTGGAAGGGAAGTCCCTATTGATATCTTTTCAAGCAGAAAGAATGAATGACTTTTTAAAAAATTAGTTGGAGGCTAATTACTTTACAATATTGTAGTGGTTTTTGCCATACATTGACATGAATCAGCCATGGATTTACATGTGTTCCCCATCCCGATCCCCGCTCCCACTTCCCTCCCCATCCCATCCCTCTGGGTCTTCCCAGTGCACCAGCCCTGAGCACTTGTCTCATGCATCCAACCTGGGCTGGTGATCTGTTTCACCCTTGATAGTATACTTGTTTCAATGCTGTTCTCTCAGAACTTCCCACCCTCGCCTTCTCCCATATAGCCCAAAAGTCTGTTCTGTACATCTGTGTCTCTTTTTCTGTTTTGTATATAGGGTTATCGTTAACATCTTTTAAAATTCCATATATATGTGTTAGTATACTGTATTGGTCTTTATCTTTCTGGCTTACTTCACTCTGTACAATGGGCTCCAGTTTCATCCATCTCATTAGAACTGATTCAAATGAATTCTTTTTAATGGCTGAGTAATATTCCATTGTGTATATGTATGTACCATAGCTTCCTTATCCATTCATCTGCTGATGGGTATCTAGGTTGCTTCCATGTCCTGAAAATAGTAAACAGTGCTGCAATGAACTTTGGGGTGCACGTGTCTCTTTCAGATCATATGACCCAGCAATCCCACTCCTGGGCATACACACCAAGGAAACCATATCTAAAAGAATGAATGACTTTGACCTGCATTTCCAAGCCACCCAACCTGAGCCCTTTTATTTGGTGAACAAACCCAGAAAGGCAGCTTCAGAGAAGGGTCAGGTTTCCAACTCTTCCCCAAAGCTTCAATTCCATCAGTTTGAGACCTTGCAAATACATCTGTTTTTCCTTATGAAATTAAAACAATTGCCTAACCTCTTGGCTCTTAAGTAAAATGTTCAAGGGCTCACATTTGTTGTAAAAATACAGCAACACTTTGTTGTATAAATGAATGAATCTGTTGCAATTATATAACCTGTTGTGTATAATTAAATTTAAACTGTTCTTGGAAAAAGAGGAAAGAGATGGAACAAATAAATGCCTATAAAACATCTGGTTAGGATCTGCAGAAGGTTATGCATTTTCTGTGTCTCCAAAAGGTTTGTTCTATCTATCACTCATTGCTTTGTTTGAGTTTCTTCAGGCAACAAAATTATAGAGAAGTCTTGTGGATAAAAACACAGTGTCTGGGGCCTACTATGCCTTCCTGTTTGCCTGGAACTGAGCTTAGTCCATGGACAGGCAGAAAGCAGCTGTATAGGAATGTGTTTAGAATAGGGTCACTTGATAGACACAAGGGAAACTCACAGGGCCCTGCAACTTATCTCTATTGAAATATTGCACAATGTGCAAGTTAATTTGTCCAAGATTCAATTCTAGAAGTGTAGTAGGTTGTATAAACAACAGAGGGAAGGGAAAGATAAGGTGAGAGGATTCAAGGGAAAAAATCAGTGCTTTATAGTTTGCTCAGTTGTAACTAATTATGTGCCAGAAGCTCTTGTTTTAATGTAGTGTGTGTGTGTGTGTGCGTGTGTGTGTGTGTGTGCATGTGTGTGTGTAGATACAGTGTAGGTCTTTGCAACCAAGGTGAACAGGAGACTAAGAATTTAAAGGATGAAAAAACTTCAACACTTAAAACTGAGAAACCTACATTTCTAAGGCATGAAATTTTAAAATTAATTACATGAAAATAAATATTGATTAGTTTCACCTTATAGATAATTCTTTTACATTTGTCAACATACAGGGAGAAATGTATAATTATGTTTTAAAATAGTCAGCATTGGGACTTCCCTGGCAGTCCAGTGGTTAAGACTTCACCTTCCAAAGCAAGGGGTATGGGTTTGATACCCAGGCAGGTTGCTAAGATGTCACATGCCTCGGGGTCAAAAAACCAAACATAAAAAACAGAATTAAGCAGGATTTCACAGGACGCCCTTAATGGAGCAATAATAGTATCAGCTTCAATTCAAAGGTCATAAAACTTTCGAAATTTGTTTTATAAGCCTGTATGTTCTTAACTAATGTATATTGAACATTTTCTATAAGTCATACGTCAGTGCTAAGTTGCTTCAGTTGTGTCCAACTTTTGTGACCCTATGGACTGTAACCCACCAGGTTCCTCTGTCCATGGGATTTCACAGGCAAGAATACTGGAGTCAGTATTGGGAACATACTTTGAGAAAACCATACCTGAAAAAGATGCATGTTCCCCAATGTTCACTGTAGCACGTTTTTACAGTAGCAGGACATGGAAGTAGCCTAGATGTCCATTGGCAGATGAATCATAAGAACTTGTGGAATGTATATACAATGGAATGTTCAGTTCAGTTCAGTTCAGTTCAGTCGCTCAGTCATGTCTGACTCTTTGCAACCCCATGAATCGCAGCATGCCAGGCCTCCCTGTCCATCACCAACTCCCGGAGTTTATTCAAACTCATGTCCATCGAGTTGGTGATGTCATTCACCCATCTCATCCTCTGTCACCCCCTTCTCCTCCTGCCCCCAATCCCTCCCAGCATCAGGGTCTTTTCCAATGAGTCAACTCTTCGCATCAGGTGGCCAAAGTACTGGAGTTTCAGCTTCAGCATCAGTCCTTCCAATGAACACTCAGGACTGATCTCCTTTAGGATGGACTGGTTGGATCTCCTTGAGTCCAAGAGACTCTCAAGAGTCTTTTCCAACACTACAGTTCAAAAGCATTGGTTCTTTTGTGCTCAGCTTTCTTCACAGTCCAACTCTCACATCCATACATGACCACTGGAAAAACCATAGCCTTGACCAGAAAGACCTTTGTTGGCAGAGTACTGTCTCTGCTTTTTAATATGCTCTATGTTTGTCATAAGTTTCTTTCCAAGGAGTAAGCGTCTTTTAATTTCATGGTTACAATCACCATCTGCAGTGATTTTTGAGCCAAAAAATAAAGTCAGCCACTGTTTCCACTGTTTCCCATCTATTTGCCATGAAGTGATGGGACCAGATGCCCTGATCTTAGTTTTCTGAATGTTGAGCTTTAAGTCAACTTTTTCACTCTCCTCTTTCACTTTCATCAAGAGGCTCTTTAGTTCCTCTTCACTTTCTGCCATAAGGGTGGTGTCATCTGCATATCTGAGGTTATTGATATTTCTCCCAGCAATCTTGATTCCAGCTTGTGCTTCTTCCAGCCCAGCGTTTCTCATGATGTAGCCTGCATATAAGTTAAATAAGCAGGGTGACAATATACAGCCTTTACGTACTCCTTTTCCTATTTGGAACCAGTCTGTTGTTCCATGTCCAGTTCTAACTGTTGCTTCCTGACCTGCATATACGTTTCTCAAGAGGCAGGTCAGGTGGTCTGGTATGCCCATGTCTTTCTGAATTTTCCACAGTTTGTTGTGATCCACACAGTCAAAGGCTATGATATAGTCAATAAAGCGGAAGTAGATGTTTTTCTGGAATTCTCTTGCTTTCTTGATGATCCAGCAGATGTTGGCAGTTTGATCTCTGATTCCTCTGCCTTTTCTAAAACCAGCTTGAACATCTGTAAGTTCATGGTTCATGTATTGCTGAAACCTGGCTTGGATAATTTTGAGCATTACTTTACTAGCGTGTGAGGTGAGTGCAATTGTGTGGTAGTTTGAGCATTCTTTGGCATTGCCTTTCTTTGTGATTGGAATGAAAACTGACCTTTTCCAGTCCTGTAGCCACTGCTGAGTTTTCCAAATTTGCTGATATATTGAGTGCAGCACTTTCACAGCATCATCTTTTAGGATTTGAAATAGCTCAAGTGGAATTCCATCACCTCCACTGGCTTTGTTCATAGTGATGCTTTCTAAGGCCCACTTGACTTCACATTCCAGGATGTCTGGCTCTAAGTGAGTGATCACACCACCGTGATTATCTGGGTCATGAAGAACTTTTTTGTACAGTTCTTCTGCGTGTTTTTGCCACCTCTTCTTAAGATCTTATGCTTCTGTTAGGTCCATACCATTTCTGTCCTTTATCGAACCCATCTTTGTATGAAATGTTCCCTTGGTGGAATATTACTCAGCCTTAAAAAAGAACTCACTTGAATCAGTCCTAATGAGGTGGATGAACCGAGAGCCTGTTGTATAGAGTGAAGTAATTCAGAAACAGAAAGAGAAATAGTGTGTATTTACATATGTGTATGGGATCTAGAAAGATGGTACCAAATAACCTGCAGGGAAGCAATGGAGATGCAGACATAGAGAACAGACTTGTGGACGCAATGTGGGAGGGAGAGGGTGGGACGAATTGAGAGAGTAGCATGGAAACGTATACGCTACCATATGTAAAATAGAGAACCAGAGGGAATTTGCTGCGTGACACACGGAGCTCAGCCCAGGGCTCTGTGACAATCTAGAGGGGTGGGATGGTGGGAAATGCGAGGGAGGCTCACGAGGGAGGGTATATATGTATACCTGTGGCTGGTTCATATTGATGTATTGCAGAAACCAACATAATATTGTAAAACAAATATCTAGCAGTAAAATATATTTTAGAAAAGTATCCTAGAGTGGGTTGCCATTTCCTTCTCCAGGGGATCTTCTCAATCCAGGGATTGAACCCATGTCTCTTATGTCTCCAGCATTGACAGGTGGATTCTTCACCACTGAACTATCTGGGAAGCCCATCAATAATATTCATACACTGTGCTATTTTGCAATTGTGATTAGAAGTGGGATGTCATGGAATAGCCTAAATGTTTTATGTGCATTAACCAATTAAACTCTCACTGCATTGTATTATAATAGGATTATTGTACCCATTTACAAATGAGGAAATCAAGGTTCAGGATGATTAATACTTTGCCTGTGTGCTCATTCTCCTTCGACTCTTTGAGATTCCATGGACTGTAGCCTGCCAGGTTCCTCTGTCCATGGAATTTTTCCAGGCAAGTGTACTAAAGTGGGTTACCAAGTCCTCCTCCAGGAGATCTTTTTGACCTAGGGATCAAACCCCCATCTCCTGCATCTCCTGCATTGCAGACAGATTCTTTACTGCTGAGCCACCAGGGAAGCCCAATTAATACTTGAACAAAGTCGAAAGCTTGTAACTGACAGAGCTGGATTCACTCTTCAGGCCTTTCACCTCTTTTTGTCCCTAATCTGACTTCCGTGTCTGAATTTTGTGAATTCACCCCTTCATTTTAAGTACTTAAACCCAGTCTGGTCAGCTGAAAAACCAAAACATGCTTACTGTACTTTATGCTCAGAGCAAATCAATACCGCTTTGATATTTTTCTGCCCACCTTGTGTCTATGAATATTGATGGAACATGGATTACAATTTTAAAAACTCACATATTTTTGTATGACAAAAGTTTCCTATGAAAAATTGTCAGGGAATAGAGTTAATTATTTAGTGAGTGAATCATTCACATGGGGGCAGTCTAAATTATTACTTTCTAGATTAAATGAAAAGTGACATTGATGCTTAGCATGTCAAAATTTCAAAACAAGAAAGGGAAAAAATTTTAGTAGATAGACATTTCGCTAAGTTATTTGAGTTGACTGGCTTTGCACAGAGTTGCCATGTTGGTTTATAATTTGTGCTAATGTGATATAAATATAGGGTGAGTGAAAGTATATAATAAAAGCTTAAATTTAATATAGTTTTAAATGTGTATTACTACAGCAATATAAAGACAAAATGGTCCTTATCAATCAGTGAACCCCACTCAATACAGGAACCCCTGTACAATGATTTGTGGTCTAATCGTTCCATTAAACATACAAGGAAACTGAGGGTAAGCTCAGTTAAGTCATTTAAGGTTAGAAAGGCATTAGGCCTCAGACCTCCCAATTCTCAGCCCACTGTTCTTATTTTAATTCTAATTCCTTCATGGTGACCTCAACTTTACTCAGTTAGTATCTTATACAATCAGCTACAGAATGGAATGCATGTTTGTATGGCTGACTCTTTGCGACCCTTTGGACTGTAGCCCACCAGTCTCCTCTCCATGGGGTTTTTCAGGCTAGATTACCAGAATAAGCTGCCATTTTCTCCTCCAGGGGATCTGACCCAGCAATTGAACCCGTGTCTCCTGAGTCTCCTGCACTGTAGACAGATTCTTTACTGCTGAGCCATCAGGGAAGCCTACCAATATTGAAGGCCAAAATATCTATATGTCAAACAAGATAGCAAGGTGGATTCCAAGGGACATCTCTGTGATGTTAGTAAGTACTTAGTTTGAATTTTGGGTTCTTTAAGATTTTACAACATTTCCCTCCTGCCAAGAAACATGACACGCTGTGAGTGCTCACAACACACAAATCACAAAATTAATCTCCCATCCTGTGTTCAATCTGCTTTTGGCTCCCAAGCCCTTTATGTAATCCCCATTGCTTCTTCCATAGGCATAGTGGTGTTTTTCCAGGATCTCTGAATCCATATTTTCTTCCTGATCATAAGTTACAGCAGCTAGCAGAGTAAGGACAGTAGCAGACTATTCATTCCATAATGTGATAGAAAATGTTGAGGTTGACCAGATGCACAGTCAACATGAGTCATGCCTCTCAAGCTGTGCAAGTAGTGAGGACAGGCACCAGGACATAAAACTCAGAACTTCTGAAAAATTCTGCATCCCTCATTCCTTCCTTCCAAACTCCATCCTGCTGAGGCTGCTAACAATTTGCCAAAACTTAATTTTATTCAAGATTCGAGTAATAAAAGTGATTTAATAAAAAAAACAAAACAAATCCTTACCCCCAAGTCCCTATCATTACTAGATTCTCCTTCAAGTTGATAGCTTTGAATATTTGTGATGCAGAACTACCCTTGTGGGAGTAAAGGCTTAAATTGAGCTTGGTGACACGTAGTTTTTCTTTGTAGTCAAAGATGCTGCTGATGCTGACATTGTTTCCTGCATGTTGCCTCTTACCATTAGCTGTATTTACACATGACCTGTTTTTAACAGAACTTGGATGTAATTTCCAGCACTGTTTGCATTAACTTGTTACATTGGGAATTAATGACAACTTGTAAATGTTAGTCTCTAGAGAAAGACATTTTAAGGCAATCATAACTTCTAAGGCTATATTTTTGCTAAAGTTTGTGTCACAGTGCAGATGTCATTAAGAACATCATTTATAGCCACAGGAAAGTTCATTAGCAGAGTTTGGACTTCAAGGTAATGTTGGGTGCCTTTCTGTTCCCTGAATATTCAGCCTCTTCTTTGGGAATCAAGTCCACCATCAAGCCGGTAAGGCTATTAATTTCTTTGTGTCCTCAGCTACTGTAGCAGCAAGGTGCTATCTGAGGAAGGTAGTTATCATTATGATTTCAACTTTATGGTGAGAAAATCTAGTGTAAAAGGAATGAAAGGACTTGGTTACATTCATAAATACAAAAAACTAAGCCTTCTGATTTTATTTCCATGTTCTCTTGAGGTCTGGCTCAAGTAAGCAACTAATAAGTGTTGATTGAATAGCCACATCTTTTCATTTTTTAAAAAAATAATTATTAGGAAAAATTTCAAACAAACACAAAAGCAGATAGAAAAATATCCTATGATCTAGTGATCCCACTCCTAGATATATATCTAGAAAGAAGTGAAAAATGAAGAAAGCTATAATTCAAAAAGATACATGCACTCCAATGTTCATAACAGCACTATTTATAATAACCAAAACACAGAAGCAACCTAAATGTCCATCAACAGATAAATGGTTAAAGAAGATGTGGTATATATACACAATGCAATATTAGTTATCCATAAAAAAGAATAAAATAATACTTTCAGCAACATGAATGGACCTAGAGAATATTACACTCAGTGAAGTAAGTCAGACAGAGAAAGACAAACATCATATAATATTACTTATACATGAAATCTTAAAAAATGATACAAATGAACTTATTTACAAAACATAAATAGACTCACAGATATAGAGAAGAAACTTGAGGTTACCAAAAGGGAAAGGATGAGGGAGGGATAAAGTAGGAGTTTGGGTTTAAAATATATATACTATTATAAATAAAATGGATAACCAATAAGGACCTACTGTATAACACAGGGAATTATACTCAATAACTTATAATAACCTATAATGGAAAAGAATCTAAAAGAAAATACATATTGATATATAGATAGATAGATAGATAGATATAGGTACGTATCAATATAACTGGATCACTTTGCTATACACTTGAAACTCACACAGCATTGTAAGTCAACTATATTTCAATAAAAATTTTTATAAAAGAAAAATGAGTCCCCACATACCTGTTACCCAACTTCAACAATTTTTAATATTTTTCTAATCATTTCTTTGTATTGCCCTCTTTTTATTTAGATTGTTTAAAGAAATTCTCAGATATAAGCTAATTTTGCTTATAAATACTTGAATATGCACAATAATTTTTAAGGAATGTTTTTACTATAATCACTATTCCTGATCTTTGCAAAAACAATTTTTTTTAAATTCCTTATTGGTATTTAAATTTTCCTGAGTTATCTCAACACTATCTTTTTTTCAGTTTATTTGTTTGAAATGAGATTCAAACGAGGTCCCTACACTGTACTTGCTTTTCATATCTCTTACAGATGTTTCGTTCTCTAACAATCCTCTTCCATTTTGATTTCATGCCATTGGCTTATGAGAGGTATTTTAATTCTTATGTCATAGAGAATGGTCCATATTCTGAAGTTAGCTATACTTCTTCATGGTGACATTTAACCTGTTCTTCTATTGACTCAAATTTACCATTAACCAGAGTTTAGATGTAGATTCTTGATGAGATTCTAATTCAGATTTTTAGGTAAAAATATCTCATAGGTTATGAGATATTTTAAGTTTAGCTTCTATCATCCCTTCTCCACACACTTCTCTTCTTGATTCAATTTTTTCATCCCTTATTTTGTTCTGACTTCATCTGCTGATGGCTTTACCCCTTGCCGGAACATGACATTTCTTCTTCGCTTCTCCAGTATTGGCCGTAATATTGCCAGTTCTCGCTACAGTTTTGGCTTTCCTTGGCTCCATGTTGTGTAGCTATGTCACACTTTTGCTCCATGAAGCATTCTGGAGAATCTTCCGAAGGATTTTTTTCCAGAGTCTTAATTTTAATGGAACATACACAGATGCCTGGATGTTCAGACTATAAATTTATAATGTGTTCCTCAGGGAGATATCAATTTGTGTTTTATTCTGCATTTGTCTCTCAAGCATTGCCCTCTGTGGAACTCCAGAAATTTCTTCATGTCGCCCTCTCCTGTGCAGTAAGTAGCCTGCCCGGAAAACTCATCTGCCTTAGTCTCCTCGAACTCCCAGCTCTATCTCTTCAATTCAGGGTATCTACCAGACTATGAATTTCTGTTTCCTGCACCATGGCCTGAAAACTCTTTCCAGGCAGTAAGTGAAATAAAGTGAATTGGCTCAGTCATGTCTGACTCTTTGCAATCCCATGGACTGTAGCCTACAAGGCCTCTCTGTTCATGGAACTTTCTAGGCAGGGAACGGGTTGCTATTTCCTTCTCCAGGGGATCTTCCCAAGCCAGGGATCAAACCCTGAACACTTGCATTGCAGGCAGACACTTTACCGTCTGAGCCACCATGCAATTGTAGGGCTCATCAAATTTTTCTCCCATCTTTAAGGAATTTTTATCCTTCCTTGTCAGTAACGTTCAGTGTCTTGAAAGCCAATGAGTTATTTGTTTTGTTTGTCTCTAGGTTATGTCAAGTGTGTGAGTAAATCTAGTGACTGTTAACCCAGATTTAAAACAAAAGTCTATGGTCTACTACATGAAGACTCTTGAATCAAACTTTGAGGTAGTGAGGGGATCTAAATCAGTAAAGAAGATGTTACTTTGTTGCATTTTAAACCGTGGGAACAAGACCTGGGAGCAATAGCAAGGATGAGATTGTATAGCTGAATGAAACACTAGAGTTTTCCTTTCCTGTTTTGATAAGGTTGTGGTTGTTTTCCTTGTGTGGTGCCTGTTTGAGATTCATGGTGGATTAAGCACAGTGTGAAGGATCACTACAGCTTTGCAAGTAGTCAGTTGTTACATTCAACTGACTACTTGCAGGCAGATAACACCAGTGAAGACCTGGGAGATACTGAATGCCGAGACAGGAAGCTAACTGCAGGCCACAACACAGGTTCTGGGGACTCTAACACAGGGCTCCATGTCTTATCACCAAAGGAATGATGAAATGATGCTCCAAATCATAGCTGTTTTCTTCTCTACAGCCCTAACATTTGCTTCTGTCTTTTTCCTACACAGTGAAAAATATGTACATGTTACAAATCAAGTTATATAGATCATGAAACATGGCAATGATTTTATTTGTCCCGTGACAGTGCAAAATAGACAATATTTTTTGGATCAAAAGATAAAATCACAACAAACAAAAAAATGAATGACACAATTATCAATGGTGTTTTAATTGTACCATCCTATCCACAGAGACCTGTTTATTCATTTCAACATTATATGTCTTGGAAATACTTTATTTTTGCTTTCCTCTGTCTTTCAATATTTAGACACTTTTTCCAGCTTATTTGTAACAGTATGTATTTTCTAAACAGCTATAATTACTTGGAAGCAAAATTAAAAGCTTCTAATGAAAAAGAATGCCTTAGACAACTGGAACACATGAAAAAGGAATGCATATTTTAAATGATTGATTTTTGAGTCCAAGTGGATTTTGTGATGAAACTGTTGCAGATAAATAATTTGCTTGCAAAAGCATATTGAAGGAAATGGAAGAAACCTGAAATTCAAAGTTGAAAACATTTTTTGTTGTTGTTGGGAAATAGTGTTTACTATTAAGAAAGTCTGCTTCATTTGTAAAGAAAAACAATTTTTTGTTGAAAATTAGAAAAGTATGAAAGAAATGTTTTATATACGAGCTCACAGATTGATCTGAACAGTTCTGTAGGCAGAAAAACAATGATGTCCAAAATGATGAATGTGTGAATGCATTGTTTCCATTAACTCAACAGAGCGTCAATCAACAAACAATGAAGCTAAAGAGGTATGGCTGTCAATTCATATAAAATGCTCTCAAAAAGCATCAGAGATTCTCTTTAAAAAGGGAGCATTTTGATTTTCATTACATTGGAAAGATGACTGAGACTAATCTAAATAGAGTTATAAAAATTTATCTGCAGTAAATCAGAGTTCATTTTAGCTTAATTGAGCAGGCAGAAATACAATAGTGCTGATAACATGGGTGGAATGTTTAATATTTTTTTTCAGATTTTAGGAAGAAAAAGAGAAGACCTTTTTGTATGTACTGTTGTGATCACCATTTAGTGTTAATTTGGAGGAAGTTCTATCAGCAAGTGGAACTCTAAAACTCTGTAAATGTTAATAACTCTTTAAACAACAGTATCAGGGATCTGTGAAAAAATTACAGTATTTCAATACACTATAAACTAGACAAATATAATATATTGAGAAAACTGTGTGGTTTATAAATTAGATTTAACTGACTATTAACAGATACCAGAGCCTGTCTAAAAATATTTATATGATTATATGATATTGAAATATTGGAAGTGATATCAAATGAATATTACATATACACAAGTGGTTGATAAATTGAATGGTTTGCTGAATTTGATTTTCATATTGGAGATTTAAAAATAAATTTACCACGTATTTAAGTATAAATATTAGGAAAATTCTTTCTGAAGAACTTCAAAATAAACTATATATTTTTCTTTTTAAAACTGAAATAATTCTGTACAGTTTATCATCTTAGAAAAATGGTGATTATTTCAAAACAATGTGTGGCTGGCCACAGTAGGGATTATACTTTTTGACTTCTCTTTCTAAATCTAAATTGTTTAAGATTTAGAAGAAAAAAAAATTTCCAAAAGAAGATTTCTAAATTATTTCACACAGTTGTTTCTTACTTCATCAGAATATTGCACAACTTATATTCAGATATCTGAATGCTTTAAGTGGAATGAAAATATAGTTCAAACAATAATTAGATGTGCCTAAAAATTTTATAGACTTTAAGCAAATAATACCACATATCTTTGACTCTTACAGGTTTTATTCCAAGTTGGCCTCATCCTTGAACTTGACCCTAGTGCTCTCTGCTTCTTCTGATAGCAATCGAGTGTTGTGTTGTGTTAACCAATCTCGACTTCGCAGAATGTTCATTTTCTACTCTATGTTGCCATTCACTACCATAAAGGCAGAAGAAAGAGTCAGTGGTCTGGAATTGAGGATTATCAAGTAGAAACTGGAAAACAGTTTATCTAGCCTGAAAGTCTCTCCATTCCTAGAGAAAAACATTGCAACATCAGTTTGAACAGGGATAATACAGTATTTTTTAAAACGCAATCAAAAACTTTTGCACCACATGCTTCATGTATTACCCTGTTGAAATTTCCAACTGTTAATTATGAGTTTAAAATCTTCTGCTTTGTTTTGGGTTTTATGCAATGATGACTCTTTTGGGGACTATGTACTGGAATTAACATGTTATTTTATGAAAACAACGCTTTATTATTCAAGATAATCAATTTAAAAATTTTAGCATGAAATTGTTCACAAAATTCCTTGCTTATTAGTGATCATTCATGGAGAAATATGTCTCTCCCTGTCTATATAACTAGCAATTCCTATTACCATTTCAATAATGCTAGGCTTTTTGTCCTACAGTTAAAATATTGGCAGCAGAAGCATCTTCAAATTCCATATGCCATTTGCCATGTTATAGACTGAATTATGTTCCTGGACAATTTATATGTTGGAGTCTTAACTCCCAATGGAGCTGTATTTGAAGATAAGTGTCTTTAAAGACAGAATTAAGATTAAATATTGTAAGGGGGCAGGGTGCCTAATCTGATGGGACTGGTGTCCTTGTAAGAAAAGAGACACTAAGGGTGTGAGTAGGTACATGGAGAAAAGACCATATGAGGACACAGAAGGCAGTCTCCTATCAGCCAAAGAAGGGAGACCTCAGGAGAAACCAAACCTGCCAACACCTTTACCTTTGATTTCTACCCTATAGAACTGAGAGAAATTAAATGTCTATAGTTTAAGCATCTTTGTTGTTTAGTCACTAAGTCATGTTCAACTCTTTGTGACCCCATGGCCCACCAGGCTTCTCAGGGAGCCTGTCCATGGGATTTTCCAGGCAAGAATACTGGAGTGGGTTACCATTTTCTTCTTACCTTCTTCAGGGGATCTTCCTGACCCAGGGATTGAACCCTGGTCTCCTTCATTGCAGGTAGATTCTTTTCACTGGGTCAGTGGGGAAGCCCTAGTCTGTGTTATTTTGTCATGGTAGCCCTAGCAGACTAATGCATGTCTCCCAACAACTGCTACCATATTTTCTGTTCGCTGGCTTCTTTGTATCATATCTTATTGATTCACTTTGCTGTACAGCAAAAATGAACCAATGCAACATTGTGAAACAATTATACTCCAATAATAAATTTTTTATAAAAAAAAGTATGTTGGGAGAAATACTTCTTATTCATGATAATAAACATACTCAAGTATAAAATGAGAATACATAAACCAAACAAAGTAGGCTGTTCATAAACTTAATTTTGTCTCATGTTGGGTAAATTATAATTGTTTAAAAATTGAACTTCTTCAATTACCTCTTTTATTTTCTTAACCAGGTACTACAGAATCAAAAATTATTTTCAAGGACTGCATTTCCCCAACACATGGATTAAATTCACAAGTTGTCTTAGATGTCTCATGAATAAAAATTACCAAAAATGATACTGACTCTTGTTCACTCTCATGTCTCCAGCATAGAATATATTTCAAGCAGTTTCCTTTGGTATTCTTACATGATTTGTTATTTGTTAGCCAGTCAGATAAATCTTCTCAATTTTCTCTGTGTCTGTGTAGTTTCATTTCATAGCACAAAGGTATAAATAAAGGAAAGAATGGTTAAAAATATATAGTACACAAGAGAGAAGCTATAGAACCTGCCTAATCTCACAGATGCCGTTCAGTTCCACTCCCCTACATTTGGTCCCAGAGCAGGTTACTCTGATTTTATTGTCGTTTCGCTCCTTAATGAGAGTTGTCAAGATTGGGCCTTTTATTAAATGTTCCTTTTGTGTGAAGATTTGGTTAGGCCTTTCAGTTCAGTTCAGTTCAGTTGCTCAGTCGTGTCCGGCTCTTTGCAACCCCGTGAACCGCAGCATGCCAGGCCTCCCTGTCCATCACCAACTCCTGGAGTTTACTCAAACTCATGTCCATTGAGTCAGTGATGCCATCCAACCATCTCAGCCTCTAATGTTCCCTTCTCCTCTTGCCATAAATCTTTCCCAACATCAGGGTCCTTTCAAATGAGTCAGCTCTTCGCATCAGGTGGCCAAAGTATTGGAGTTTCAGCTTCAACATCACTCTTTCCAATGAACACTCAGGACTGATTTCCTTTAGGAAGGACTGGTTGGGTCTTCTTGCAGTCCAGGGGACTCTCAAGAGTCTTCTCCAACACCACAGTTCAAAAGCATTAATTCTTTGGTGCTCAGCTTTCTTTATAGTCCAACTCTCACATCCATACATGACCACTGGCAAAACCATAGCCTTGACTAGACAGACCTTTGTTGGCAAAGTAATAACTCTGCTTTTTAATATTCTGTCTTGGTTGGTCATAACTGTCCTTCCAAGGAGTAAGCATCTGTTAATTTCATGACTGCAGTCACCATCTGCAGTGATTTTGGGGCCCAAAAAATAAAGTCAGCCACTGTTTCCACTGTTTCCCATCTATTTGCCATGAAGTGATGGGACCAGATGCCATGATCTTAGTTTTCTGAATGTTGACCTTTAAGCCAACTTTTTCACTCTCCTCTTTCACTTTCATCAAGAGACTCTTTAGTTCTTCTTCACTTTCTGTCATCAGGGTGGTGTCATCTGCATATCCGAGGTTATTGTTATTTCTCCTGGCAATCTTGATTCCAGCTTGTGCTTCTTCCAGCCCAGCGTTTCTCATGATGTACTCTGCATATAAATTAAATAAGTAGGGTGACAATATACAGCCTTGACGTACTCCTCTTCCAATTTGGAACCAGTCTGTTGTTCCATGTCCAGTACTAACTGTTGCTTCTTGACCTGCATACAGATTTCTCAGGAGGGAGGTCAGGTGGTCTGGTATTCCTATCTCTTTCTGAATTTTCCACAGTTTATTGTGATCCACACAGTCAAAGCCTTTGGTATACTCAATAAAGCAGAAATAAGTGTTTTTCTGGAATTCTCTTGCTTTTTTGATGATCCAGCGGATGTTGGCAATTTGATCTCTGGTTCCTCTGTCTTTTCTAAATCCAGCTTGAACATCTGGAAGTTCACAGTTCATGAATTGCTGAAGCCTGACTTGGAAAATTTCAAGCATTACTTTACTAGCATGTGAGATGAGAGCAATTGTGTGGTTGTTTGAGCATTCTTTGGGATTGCCTTTCTTAGGGATTGGAATGAAAACTGACCTTTTCCAGTCCTGTAGCCACTGCTGAGTTTTCCAAATTTGCTGGCATATTGAATATAACACCTTCACAACATCATCTTTCAGGATTTGAAATAGCTCAACTGGAATTCCATCACCTCCACTAGCTTTGTTCATAGTGATGCTTTCTAAGGCCCACTTGACTTCACATTCCAGGATGTCTGGCTCTAGGTGAGTGATCACACCATTGTGATTATCTGGGTCATGAAGATCTTTTTTGTACAGTTCTGTGTATTCTAGCCACCTCTTCTTAATATCTTCTGCTTCTGTTAGGTTCATACCATTTCTGTCCTTTATTGAGCCCATCTTTGCCTTGCCGTCCAATATAATCTTGTTCTAGAGCAGCGAGGGAATACATCAAGGTTGTATATGGTAACCTTGCTTATTTAACATATATGCAGAATTGTTGGTGTTGTTCAGTTGCTCAGTCATGTCCTACTCTTTGTGATCCCATGGACTGCAGCACACCAGGTTTCCATCTCCTTTACCATCCCATCTCCTTTAGCTTGCACAAACTCATGTCCATTGAGTCAGTGATGCAATCCAAACCATCTCATCCTCTGTCATCTCCTTCTCTTCCTGCCTTCAATCTTTCCCACTATCAGAGTCTTTTCTATTAAGTTGACTCTTTTCAGCAGGTGGCCAAAGTATTGGAGCTTCAGCATCAGCCCTTCCAAAGAATATTCAGGATTGATTTCATTTAGGATTTACTGGTTTGACCTCCTAGCAGTTCAAGGGAGTATCAAGCATTTTCTCCAGCACCATACTTCAAAAGCATCAATTCTTCGGTGCTCAGCCTTCTTTATGGTTCAACTCTCACATCCATACATGACCACTGGAAAACCCATGGCTATGACTATATGGACCTTTGTAGGGAAAGTAATGTCTCTGCTTTTTAATATGCTGTCTAACTTTGTCATAGCACATGCAGAGTACATCATGTGAAATGCCAGCCTGGATGACTTACAAGCTGGAATTAAGATTGCTGAGAGAAATATCAATAACCTCAGATATGGAAATCATACCACTTTAAGGGCACAAAGTGCAGAGGAACTAAAGAGCCTTTTCATAAGGGTTAAAGAGGAGAGTGAAAAGTCTGGCTTAAAACTCAACATTCAAAAAACTAAGATCATGGCATCTGATCCCATCACTTCAATGCAAGTGTATGGAGAAAACGTGGAAACAGTGACAGATTTTATTTTCTTGGGATTCAAACCCACTGAGAGAGTGACTGCAGCCATGATATTAGAAGATACTTGCTCTTGGAAGAAAAGCTATGACAAATCCAATTAACATATTAAAAGCAGAGACATCACTTTGCTAACAAAGGTCCATGAGGATGTGAGTTGAACCAGAATGAAGGCTGAGTGCAAAAGAACTGATGGTTTCCAATTGTGATGCTGGAGAAGATTCTTGAGAGTCCCTTGGACAACAAGGAGATCAAAGCTGTCAATCCTAAAGAAAATCAACCCTGAATATTCATTGGAAGGACTGATGCTGAAGCTCCTGTATTTTGGCCACCTGCTGCAACGAGCTGACTCATTGGAAAAAACCCTGATGTTGGGGAAGATTGAGTGCAGAAGAAGGAAGTGGCAAAAGATGAGATGGTTGGATGGCATCACCAACTCAAAGGACATGAGTTTGAACAAACTCCAGGAGACAGTGAAGGACAGGGAAGCCTGGCAATTTGCTGGGGTCACAAAGAGTCAGAGATGACTTAGGGAGTGAATAACAGCAACAACTAGAGCGGGAGTTGACAAACTGCCATGCGACCCGTATCTATCCTGCTGTCTGTTTTTGTAAAGAGAGTTTAATTGGAGCAAAACCAGGCCATTCCTTTTTGTTTTATATATGACTGTTTTCTCAGTATAATAGCGGAGTTGAGTAAATGCAACAGAGACTTGGGCCTCACAAAGCCTAAAATATGTACTCTATGGCCCTCAAAATAAGTTTGCAGCCCCTTGTCCAATGGAAAGTATGGGGATTAGAAAAGAGTTGGATAAACAAGATTGAGCCTCAGGTCATCATTCAAGAAAAAAGGCTAGACAACATTTGCAGATAACGTCTATAGCATGCTACTAGACTGCATCTGAGTATGCAGGGCCTGCTTCCCCTTGACCTTTTTATGCCAATATTCTCATATTAGTGGTAGAGGTTTAGTTCTTAGAACACCAAGTCTGTAGAGAGGGCTTTAATTTTAATTTTTGTTAGCTTAAGGATTTAGTCTCATGACAGAGTAAGAGATCATTAATAACCTGCCATTAAAATAATATGAGCTCTTATTGAAAGTGCTTTTTAGCTCAAATCTGAGTCTAATACAGACAGCATGAGTATCCAAACCTAAATAAGCATGATTCTAATTTTTTTCCTTCACAAAATGATAGGATCATAACAATATATTTTGAAAAATTCATCTTTTTACCTAGGCTAACACTTGCTCCCACTTTGTTATCCTGCAAGAGACACATAGTCAAACGAAATTTTAATAAGCTTCTTAGAAACCTACTAAATAAACTGAATATAGGAGAGTGGTTAGTAGGCCGGGAAGGAAGCCAAGGCCTTCTGATATAAGACAAATTAAACCATATTCAAATGAGCTTGAGTTGTATGCATTTTTTCCTACTACCTGCAATGCTGGCCTTCTTTTCACGTCTGAAACATTAATTTTGCATACCATAAAGTTTAGGGAAAAAAATCTACATAAAGTGAAGGGCACTGAGCATGAATTCATAAAATAATATAAAAATCTCCTATCCTTACCAAGTGCAAAAATCTATAGCAGTCATGCAGAGCTAATTAATGAGCTACAAATTGGTAATCCAAACTGTTAACTCAGTCTACCAAAACTGACTTAACCCTGGAGTTTGTTTTGTAGTATCTTTTGTTGTGATTGTTTTTTACCTGCTTAAACTTAAACGTGAGTTCATGCTCAGCTGTTGTGTCCAACTCTTGTGACGCTATGGACTGCAGCCTGAGAGGTTCCTCTGGCCATGGGATTTTTCTAGGCAAGAATACAGGAGCAGGTTGCCATTTCCTTCTCCAGGGGATCTTTCCAACCCAGGGACTGAACCCATGTCTCCTGCATCACTTGCATTAGCAGGTAGATTCTTTACCACTGAGCCACCTGAGAAGGCCCTAAACTTAAACACTTACTAACAAATCTGTAGTAATTGAAGGATGGTAGTGGTGGTGGCATAATTTCTAAATCCATATAAATTGTACCAAAAAACTGACAGCCATAGGATAACAAAATTGAAAACCTAGAGTCAATATGTACAACAGAGTTAAGCAAATGTATGACTGCAAACTCCAAATCTGATGGAAATGAAATTTTGACAGTGACAAAACTCACAAGGAATCAGAAAGTGAGCAGGAAAAGTCAAAGAAAAGGCAGCATAATTACAGCCACTCTGAAATCAAAGACCCTCTTGTCATAAAGATTACACACCGGAAACCTTAGTGGGCCAGAGAAGAGTAACAGGCTGAGAGAGTGGTGGACAGCCATCAGTTCAGAGGTTAGATAGCACTGAAGTTATCTGGGCTCCTGAAACCCAGGAAACAAACTCAAACTCTCTTTTGGGATAAATCCCTATGGAAAGAAACTGCTAACAGGATAATTTCTACTCTGCAGTAATTGCAAAAAGTCTACCAGAGGAATATCAAGGAAAAACACGTGGTTTTACCTAAAATTGGGAGGGGAGAAAGCCAGCATAGTTCAGAAATTATAGAGTCATAATTTTATTGCCTGTGATTATATCAGAAGAGAAATCTTAAAGTTGTAAGGCTAGGAAAACTATTCTGGTTCATTTTCCTCCTAAAATTACCAAGAATAATTATGTCAGCTAAAAAGAACAAAGGCAAATATTCCTGCTGAGTCCCATCCAAAATTACACTAGGAAAAAAGAAATTAAGAAGCAGAATAGTCATACTATAGAAATGAAGGCAATCCAGAAGGCAATCCAAAAAGAATACCCACTAGCTGGTGAAAATAATAATTGAATATTTAACAAGGCATTAAAAGCAAGTTAAAAATAGTAAGAATAGATAAAGGAATAACATAAGGAATAACATAAACTAGAAACAAACTCAAATATAAGGTGAATAAAGCAAAGGAAGATTTGAAAAGAAAATGTTGCCTGAAGACAGGGCCTGAGACAGAGATCTGCATGTATGTGATTCTGTTGCCAATGTGCTTCAAAAGAAACAAAATCTATGAGGAAGTGAAGGGAGCTGGGTAGGAAAGGAGACAAATCTGAGCGAGGATGTGGTCTCAGGTCAGACCTCGGGTCTGGTCCAAGGTGTGCAAGATGATGAGAACCAAGGAGGATGTATGCACAATAGAGTTGTTTCTACCAGCAGGCAAGAAGTCTAGTCTTTCATGCCCCACATCGGACAGTCATGAGTTGTTGGCCATTTCCCAAGTATGTGATCTCCCAGCAAGATGGGCCCATCAACTATGAACACTCTTGTGGAGAAAATAACACCTGTGTGTTTTCAGTAGCCAACATTCACAGCAGCAAGGGAATGGGTGCATCAGCTTCTTAAAGACATCTACTGTCTCCCTTAAAGTTAGTTTTAAGGAAAGAACATCATGTTTATTATTTTTTGACAGCAACACTTTATTCCAGAAGACAATAGAAGGACATATTTAAGATATAGGAAGAAAATAAATTTTATAGCCAGACAAAATGTTCAAGTTCAAAGACTCCTAAGAAACTGTGATGAACATAAAGAAATTTAGAGAATATTGTTCCAATGAGTATTTCCTAGTATATCTACTTGAGCATGAATCCACTAAACCCAAATGATTGGAGAAATATCAATATTATACACATATGGCAAGATCAAAAGATGGTGACAAGAGAAAAAGTATTACAGATAATAGTATGATGTAAAACATCTCTGGTGTGTGTGTATGTGCTCAGTCATTTCTGACTCTGAGACCCCACGTACTGTAGCCTGCCTGCCAGGCTTCTCTGCCCATGGAATTTTCCAGGCGGGAATACTGGAGTGGGTTGCTATTTCCTACTCCAGGTGATCTTCCTCACCTAGGGATCGAACCCATGTCTCCTGAGTTGATAGGCGGATTCTTTATTACCGTGCCAACTGGGAAAATGTACAGTAAAACAGTCTGGAATGAAGAGAATGTATAGAAAAAACAATTGCACAAATTAGGATTCTTAAACATATTATTATAAAGAAGAAAGGTTGAGGAAATAAAACATTACTTACTAATAAAAATGGGACTTCCCAGGTGGCACTGGTGGTAAATTACCGGCCTGCCAAGGCAGGGGACATAAGAGACGCGGGTCTGACCTGTGGGTTGGGAGGATCCCCTAGAGGAGGGCACAGCAATCCACTCCAGTATTCTTGCCTGGAGAATCCCAGGGACAGAAGAGCCTGGCGGGCTATAGCCTATCCTTCCTTCCAGATATTTGGAATTTGTCTTTCTTGCAGCCTTTGGCTGCTCATGTCTCTACACAGGTTTGAAACATTATTTATATTTTCAGATCTGATAACCTATAGATCAAACTTCTGTCTGAATAAACAAATGGTCAGTCAATGAATTGAGCTGGGTTTACATTTCGACACCTTGTATGCCTGAGCCTTCTACTCCTTGTAGATCAATTTGGTGGAATCTGCTATATACATTAAACTTCTTACCCAGTTTTAAAATCTGTCTTGCCTTTTATTTTCCCATGACCTTTCTAGGCTCTGCTCCATGTATGTGTATAGGTTTCTCATCTGTCAGGGATGATGAACAGCTTATCTCAGCACTTTCATCGCTCCCTCATTTTCATGATATCTCGGGACCATGACAACAACTAGCAAAGCTGTAAGTTTTCCCCATGTATTTCATAACAAATCCACCATATTTAGTTGTCAAAGCCTGGGATCCAAATATAGTCTCTTCTCCCTGGCACCAGATTTGTTGCTTTTCATGGCCACATTTATATTGCAAAGTTACAGTTCTCACAAACCAACACTAGGCTGGTTTTCTCATCTCTGTAAGAGATGAGAGCAACTGCAGGCAAGAACACACACTCCTGCTGTTCTTATGTAAAGTCTTAGCAGTTATTAAAGACTGAATGCCTCTCAATCTGTTATCTGCATTTCATTTATTCCCACAGCTTCAAATTCTTGCTTTTGACAACTTATTCAGTTTTATACTATTTTTTGTTTGTTTGTTTATTTTTCAAAAATTATTTGCCAATCCCTTTATTCTACCATAATCAGAATTCTAAAGTTTTTTAAAATTTATTTTTATGTGTGATAATATTAAAGTGTGGGCATGATTTTAAAGTCTTTATCTGTATAAGACAAATATTTAAATATTTATGATAAAATTATATGATGCTAAAATTTGCTTTAAAATAATTTGTATCTCAAAGAATAGCTGGAGAAACAGATGAAACAAGACTGGATGTAAGCTAATAAATGTAGAAGCAGGGTAACGGGTAACAAGATTCATTACAGTTTTCTCTAGTTTTGTATATGTTTGAACTTATTCATAAAAATTCTTTAATTAGAGAAAATAATTAAATGCTTGAAATCCTAATTAGTTATGTGCGGCATCAAGAATAGAACCAGGCAAATATACATTGTTCTGTTGCAGTGTATTATAATGAAAGACTACCCTGATAATTTCTCTGCTCAGGTTAATTCAAACTCCTATCAAAGGCAAACTATCAGCCTACTGAGGCTGCAGTAGAGATGGCTATCATCTCTATACTTGCCTTTTTCTTTATCAAAAACAGTGTAGTAAAACTATAGCTTTACATTTATCAAGTGCTTACTTTTACCAGATACTATATGTCACGTTTGGCATACCTTGCCAAAAGTTAATGCTTGGTGTTCAAAAATTCTGATAGACCTGTGGCTACTTCCTGCTCTTCTGTCTCATGAAGTTTAGAGGGGGAAAAAAAGTAGCAGAAAATTAAAAATTATAAATTCGATCAAAATTGTGAAGAGAGGGTCCAAGCATAGCCCAACATCACTGCTGTGTTCCCAAGAAGAACCTGGCGCTTTGTGTGGGAGGTGGAGATAAACTCCCAGATGACAAAGCATGCAGACGCCATAGCACAAGCAGCGCTCCGATGCCTCTCTATGGCATGCATGCTCAGTTGCTCAATTGCCTCTACAGACCCCATGGACTGTAGCCTGCCAGGCTCCTCTGTCCATGGGATTTTCCAGGCAAGAATGCTGGAGCAGGTTGTCATTTCCCTCTATAGGAGATCTTCCCACTCAGAGAGGGAACCATGTCTCTTCAATTGGCAGGCAGATTCTTTACCACTGAGCCACCTAGGAAGCACAGGCCTCAGTATTAGGCATATGTAAACTGTTCTTAAAATGGCTTAACTATTCATGCCTCAGTGACCATGAGGCAGACCACCAATTTTCTGTATGCAGACCCCACAGGGCAAGAGCTAGAGTCTAAGTGGGACTCATGGAGCCATGCTGTCTGCCTGGGCAGGGAAATGGATCCATTAGCCATGGGGATCCATTGCATTGCAAGGGTTGATTCTATACATGCTCTTTCCTCTGGTTACGAGTAAATACTGCACTATTTCAGCTTGCTGCTGTTCCTAAGTCATTTCAGTCATGTCTGACTCTGTGCGACCCCATAGATGGCAGCCCACCAGGCTCCGCCATCCCTGGGATTCTCGACAAGAGTACTGGAGTGGGTTGCCATTGCCTTCTCTGATTATTTCAGCTTGCTGTACATGTTTTCTGTTCTTAGCAACCTTGCCTCATGCACTGGTGTCTTCCCTGGGTGGTATTTACCAGCCTTTTGATCCTGGCCTCACTCATGTCATAGTCTATTCTGTGATGCAGCTCAACCAACTAGTGAAATAATAATCTTACATTGTATCTTTGGTATCAGCTAAGGATGCTTTGGAAAAGTTTGAACTGCTATAGACTGAGACAGGTGAATAAGGTAAAGACAGGTGAATAAGGTAAACTTCTACTCTAATATCACTAGAGTAGAAGTTCAGGGATTGTTGCAACTCCCTAGGAGTCCCTCTTTCTGGATTTAGGGGACTCTTTCAAAATGCTTCCCTCATAGCTCAGTTGGTAAAGAATCATCCTGCAGTGCAGGAGACCCAGGTTCGATTCCTGGGTTGGGAAGATCCCCTGAAGAAGGGAAAGGCTACACAAGCCAGTATTCTTGGGCTTCCCTTGTGGCTCAGCTGGTAAAGAATCCTCCTGCAATGTGGGAGACCTGGGATTGATCCCTGGGTTGGGAAGATCCCCTGGAGAAGGGAAAGGCTACCCACTCCAGTATCCTGGCCTGAAGAATTCCATGGACTGTATAGCCCATGGGGTCACAAAGAGTTGGACACAACTGAGATACTTTCACTTTCCAAAATGCAATCAGGGCCCTGGAAAGAAAATTATAGATAGATACAGGTTCTCAGGGCTTTCCAGGTAGCACTAGTGGTCAAGATCTCACCTGCCAGTGCAGGAGACACAAGAGATGTGGATTTGATCACTGGGCTGGGAAGATCCCCTGGAGGAAGACTTGGCAACCCATTCCAGTATTCTTGCCTGGGAAATCCTATGGACAGAGGAGCCTGGTGGGCTACAGTCCACAGGGTCTCACAGAGTTGGACACAACTGAAGCGACTTAGCATGCATGCATTCACAGGTCCTTAAGGTCTACCTTTGGCTCACTCTATGTGTTTAGAAATTTCTCCTGCAATAAAAGTCATGATATCCTGGGTATGATGTAGACATTGCTTGTCAAGGAAACAATGAGTTGTTAGCAGAGCACTGGGCTTTCAGCACCTATATTGGGATAGCCTGAGAATGGGTGGATCAGCTCTTATGACCACTGATTCAATTTTCACCTTTATCAAAAAGGATTCTGCTCTATCAAAGTTCTAAATTTCTTACAGTGGCTTAGGAAATAGACATCTTTGAAAACCTTTTTCTCTGTTGACACAGAACATGAGTCATCAGTCTATATGAGGACACATTTTCATCTTCATGTGAATATTTTGACTTGACTTACAATTTGACAGCTAATATATTTTGGAGTTATTTCAACATTATTACTCTTCTCATACAGACCTGGGAACTTGTCCACAAAGTACTCAGTTTGGGTGAGGATACGCCCCTGTGAACCCAAGAAGGTCCTTCTAAAAAATCATGCCTGAAAGCGTGCTGTGAATAGACAAACAAGGCAGGAAGAGGACTAGACTCATTTGATCAGGGACACTAGAAATCAAATCTTCTCCCTATAAGATGACTGCCTTTGTCATATTTCACAGCACGAACAGATATTTTCCAAAGGCCTTGATAATTGATCATGTGAATTCTGGGCTTCAGATAAGAAACACAGAGGGAAGCAAATGGAAATCAGACCCACTCAAATTTCCCAATAAATACACAACCTTCTGCATTTATTTAACCCGGCCACCTGACCCACTGAAATCTTATTATCCTTTTTCTTTTCTTTAGTGGTAGAAGAGGATTTATTTAAATCTTTTAAATTATATCCTTATTACCAAAGCTTCTGAATTTGAGATTTAATAATCTTCACTCTTTGAAAAGGAGACCATTTTGTTTTTGCTTGTATAATCATCCCAACTCCTGCATCGTTGACTAAGACCAGCTGAAAAGTTTGGGTTAGGTCTCTTTTTTGGTGTACATTTTGGATTAGCAGATGTTGTCTGAGAGAAATGAGAGGGATCATAGCAATGTGAAACCATTTTCTTTGCATACTGCCAAATAGTCATCATTACTTAAAAGATTCAAGAAGGCAGGATGATGGAAAGTATTTACTTTGCTTTTTAAGCTCTGCTATTTTCATAATAGCAGCATAAGAATTTCATTTGGGAATACAAGGATCTACTGGTACAAGCATACCATGTATTGCCTTTAGAGTTTACTTTGAGCTATTTGATCTAATGTACCAACATATTTTTTTGTGTCTTTGCTGAAGCAACACATCCATGAGGCTACTTGATATACTTGATCCACTACCCTGGTCTCATTTTTTTTCCCATAGAATTTATTGCCTTTTAAAAACTGTATAGTTTACACTGATTTTCGTTTTAATGTTTGTCATTTATTTTCTGCTACTCTGGCAGAATGTAAATGTTATATAGGCAAGGATATTTATGTGTTTTGCTCTCTGATATACCGTAAGTCCACAAAAACAAATCAGGCACTTAGTTCACATTCAAAAATAATTTTTTAATTATTGAAAGCATCCATGACACTAACAGCACAAAGGTGACTTTCTGTTTGATTGGTTTTACACAATAAATATTTAAAAGCCACAAAATTTTGAAGTCTAGTTAGTCTAATTCCTTTAGATTTCCTTAGTCCTTCTGAGTAATCCTAACTTATTCAAAGCATGTGTAATTAATATGGCTTATATACTAGATAAATTATGCTCCTGGGACTTCTTTTTTTTTTTTTTTTTTTTAATTTTTTTATTAGTTGGAGGCTAATTACTTCACAACATTTCAGTGGGTTTTGTCATACATTGATATGAATCAGCCATAGATTTACACTTATTCCCCATCCCGATCCCCCCTCCCACCTCCCTCTTCACCCGACTCCTCTGGGTCTTCCCAGTGCACCAGGCCTGAGCACTTGTCTCATGCATCCCACCTGGGCTGGTGATCTGTTTCACCATAGATAGTATACATGCTGTTCTTTTGAAATATCCCACCCTCACATTCTCCCACAGAGTTCAAAAGTCTGTTCTGTATTTCTGTGTCTCTTTTTCTGTTTTGCATATAGGGTTATCATTACCATCTTTCTAAATTCCATATATATGTGTTAGTATGCTGTAATGTTCTTTATCTTTCTGGCTTACTTCACTCTGTATAATGGGCTCCAGTTTCATCCATCTCATTAGGACTGATTCAAATGAATTCTTTTTGACAGCTGAGTAATATTCCATGGTGTATATGTACCACAGCTTCCTTATCCATTCATCTGCTGATGGGCATCTAGGTTGCTTCCATGTCCTGGCTATTATAAACAGTGCTGCGATGAACATTGGGGTGCACGTGTCTCTTTCAGATCTGGTTTCCTCAGTGTGTATGCCCAAAAGTGGGATTGCTGGGTCATATGGCAGTTCTATTTCCAGTTTTTTAAGGAATCTCCACACTGTTTTCCATAGTGGCTGTACTAGTTTGCATTCCCACCAACAGTGTAAGAGGGTTCCCTTTTCTCCACACCCTCTCCAGCATTTATTGCTTGTAGTCTTTTGGATAGCAGCCATCCTGACTGGCGTGTAATGGTACCTCATTGTGGTTTTGATTTGCATTTCTCTAATAATGAGTGATGTTGAGCACCTTTTCATGTGTTTGTTAGCCATCTGTATGTCTTCTTTGGAGAAATGTCTGTTTAGTTCTTTGGCCCATTTTTTGATTGGGTCATTTATTTTTCTGGAATTGAGCTTCAGGAGTTGCTTGTATATTTTTGAGATTAATCCTTTGTCTGTTTCTTCATTTGCTATTATTTTCTCCCAATCTGAGGGCTGTCTTTTCACCTTACTTATAGTTTCCTTTGTAGTGCAAAAGCTTTTAAGTTTCATTAGATCCCATTTGTTTAGTTTTGCTTTTATTTCCAATATTCTGGGAGGTGGGTCATAGAGGATCTTGCTGTGATTTATGTCAGAGAGTGTTTTGCCTATGTTCTCCTCTAGGAGTTTTATAGTTTCTGGTCTTACATTTAGATCTTTAATCCATTTTGAGTTTATTTTTGTGTATGGTGTTAGAAAGTGTTCTAGTTTCATTCTTTTACAAGTGGTTGACCAGTTTTCCCAGCACCACTTGTTAAAGAGGTTGTCTTTTTTCCATTGTATATCCTTGCCTCCTTTGTCAAAGATAAGGTGTCCATAGGTTCGTGGATTTATCTCTGGGCTTTCTATTCTGTTCCATTGATCTATATTTCTGTCTTTGTGCCAGTACCATACTGTCTTGATGACTGTGGCTTTGTAGTAGAGTCTGAAGTCAGGCAGGTTGATTCCTCCAGTTCCATTCTTCTTTCTCAAGATTATTTTGGCTATTCGAGGTTTTTTGTATTTCCATACAAATTGTGAAATTCTTTGGTCTAGTTCTGTGAAAAATACCGTTGGTAGCTTGATAGGGATTGCATTGAATCTATAGACTGCTTTGGGTAGAATAGCCATTTTGACGATATTGATTCTTCCAATCCATGAACACGGTATGTTTCTCCATCTGTTTGTGTCCTCTTTGATTTCTTTCATCAGTGTTTTATAGTTTTCTATGTATAGGTCTTTTGTTTCTTTAGGTAGATATACTCCTAAGTATTTTATTCTTTTTGTTGCAATGGTGAATGGTATTGTTTCCTTAATTTCTCTTTCTGTTTTTTCATTGTTAGTATATAGGAATGCAAGGGATTTCTGTGTGTTAATTTTATATCCTGCAACTTTACTATATTCATTGATTAGTTCTAGTAATTTTCTGGTAGAGTCTTTAGGGTTTTCTATGTAGAGGATCATGTCATCTGCAAACAGTGAGAGTTTCACTTCTTCTTTTCCTATCTGGATTCCTTTTACTTCTTTTTCTGCTCTGATTGCTGTGGCCAAAACTTCCAACACTATGTTGAATAGTAGTGGTGAGAGTGGGCACCCTTGTCTTGTTCCTGATTTCAGGGGGAATGCTTTCAATTTTTCACCATTGAGGGTGATGCTTGCTGTGGGTTTGTCATATATGGCTTTTATAATGTTGAGGTATGTTCCTTCTATTCCTGCTTTTTGGAGAGTTTTAATCATAAATGAGTGTTGAATTTTGTCAAAGGCTTTCTCTGCATCTATTGAGATAATCATATGGTTTTTATCTTTCAATTTGTTAATGTGGTGTATTACGTTGATTGATTTGCGGATATTGAAGAATCCTTGCATTCCTGGGATAAAGCCCACTTGGTCGTGGTGTATGATTTTTTTAATATGTTGTTGGATTCTGTTTGCTAGAATTTTGTTAAGGATTTTTGCATCTATGTTCATCAGTGATATTGGCCTGTAGTTTTCTTTTTTTGTGGCATCTTTGTCTGGTTTTGGAATTAGGGTGATGGTGGCCTCATAGAATGAGTTTGGAAGTTTACCTTCTTCTGCAATTTTCTGGAAGAGTTTGAGTAAGGTAGGTGTTAGCTCTTCTCTAAATTTTTGGTAGAATTCAGCTGTGAAGCCATCTGGTCCTGGGCTTTTGTTTGCTGGAAGATTTTTGATTACACTTTCGATTTCCTTGCCTGTGATGGGTCTGTTAAGATCTTCTATTTCTTCCTGGTTCAGTTTTGGAAAGTTATACTTTTCTAAGAATTTGTCCATTTCATCCAAGTTGTCCATTTTATTGGCATAGAGCTGCTGGTAGTAGTCTCTTATGATCCTTTGTATTTCAGTGTTGTCTGTTGTGATCTCTCCATTTTCATTTCTAATTTTGTTAATTTGGTTCTTCTCTCTTTGCTTCTTAATGAGTCTTGCTAATGGTTTGTCAATTTTGTTTATTTTTTCAAAAAACCAGCTTTTAGCTTTGTTGATTTTTGCTATGGTCTCTTTAGTTTCTTTTGCATTTATTTCTGCCCTGATTTTTAAGATTTCTTTCCTTCTGCTAACCCTGGGGTTCTTCATTTCTTCCTTCTCTAATTGCTTTAGGTGTAGAGTTAGGTTATTTATTTGGCTTTTTTCTTGTTTCTTGATGTAAGCCTGTAATGCTATGAACTTTCCCCTTAGCACTGCTTTTACAGTGTCCCATAGGTTTTGGGTTGTTGTGTTTTCATTTTCATTCATTTCTATACATATTTTGATTTCTTTTTTGATTTCTTCTATGATTTGTTGGTTATTCAGAAGTGTGTTATTTAGCCTCCATGTGTTTGAATTTTTAACAATTTTTTTCCTGTAATTGAGATCTAATCTTACTGCACTGTGGTCAGAAAAGATGACTGGAATGATTTCAATTTTTTTGAATTTTCCAAGACCAGATTTATGGCCCAGGATGTGATCTATTCTGGAGAAGGTTCCGTGTGCACTTGAGAAAAAGGTGAAGTTGATTGTTTTGGGGTGAAATGTCCTATAGATATCAATTAGGTCTAGCTGGTCCATTGTGTCATTTAAAGTTTGTGTTTCCTTGTTAATTTTCTGTGTAGTTGATCTATCCATAGTTGTGAGTGGGGTATTAAAGTCTCCCACTATTATTGTGTTACTATTAATTTCCTCTTTCATACTCGTTAGTGTTTGCCGTACATATTGCGGTGCTCCTATGTTGGGTGCATATATATTTATAATTGTTATATCTTCTTCTTGGATTGATCCTTTGATCATTATGTAGTGTCCTTCTTTGTCTCTTTTCACAGCTTTTATTTGAAAGTCTATTTTATCTGATATGAGTATTGCGACTCCTGCTTTCTTTTGGTCTCCGTTTGCATGAAATATTTTTTTCCAGCCCTTCACTTTCAGTCTGTATGTGTCTCTTGTTTTGAGGTGGGTCTCTTGTAGACAGCATATATAGGGGTCTTGTTTTTGTATCCATTCAGCCAATCTTTGTCTTTTGGTTGGGGCATTCAACCCATTTACATTTAAGGTAATTATTGATAGGTGTGGTCCCGTTGCCATTTACTTTGTTGTTTTGGGTTCACGTTTATACAACCTTTCTGCATTTCCTGTCTAGAGAAGATCCTTTAGCATTTGTTGAAGAGCTGGTTTGGTAGTGCTGAATTCTCTCAGCTTTTGCTTATCTGTAAAGCTTTTGAGTTCTCCTTCATATCTGAATGAGATCCTTGCTGGATACAGTAATCTAGGTTGTAGGTTATTCTCTTTCATCACTTTCAGGACGTCCTGCCATTCCCTTCTGGCCTGGAGGGTTTCTATTGATAGATCAGCTGTTATCCTTATGGGAATCCCTTTGTGTGTTATTTGTTGTTTTTCCCTTGCTGCTTTTAATATTTGTTCTTTGTGTTTGATCTTTGTTAGTTTGATTAATATGTGTCTTGGGGTGTTTCGCCTTGGGTTTATCCTGTTTGGAACTCTCTGGGTTTCTTGGACTTGGGTGGCTATTTCCTTCCCCATTTTAGGGAAGTTTTCAGCTATTATCTCCTCGAGTATTTTCTCATGGCCTTTCTTTTTGTCTTCTTCTTCTGGAACTCCTATGATTCGAATGTTGGGGCGTTTCACATTGTCCCAGAGGTCCCTGAGGTTGTCCTCATTTCTTTTGATCCTTTTTTCTTTTTTCCTCTCTGCTTCATTTATTTCCACCATTTTATCTTCTATCTCACTTATCCTATCTTCTGCCTCCGTTATTCTACTCTTGGTTCCCTCCAAAGTGTTTTTGATCTCATTCATTGCATTATTCATTTTTAATTGACTCTTTTTTATTTCTTCTAGGTCTTTATTAAACAATTCT
Source organism: Cervus elaphus (assembly GCF_910594005.1). Taxonomy (NCBI): domain Eukaryota; kingdom Metazoa; phylum Chordata; class Mammalia; order Artiodactyla; family Cervidae; genus Cervus; species Cervus elaphus. The sequence goes on from NC_057844.1 coordinate 50,580,459, forward strand.
TGTATCTTTTCAATCTTTGTTTCCAAGCTATTTATCTGTAACTCCATTTTGTTTTCAAGATTTTGGATCATTTTTATTATCATTATTCTAAATTCTTTTTCAGGTAGATTCCCTATCTCCTCCTCTTTTGTTTGACTTGGTGGGCATTTTTCTTGTTCCTTTACCTGTTGGGTATTTCTTTGCCTTTTCATCTTGTTTAGATTGCTGTGTCTGGAGTGGACTTTCTGTATTCTGGAGGTCTGTGGTTCCTTTTTATTGTGGAGGATTTACCCAGTGGGTGGGGTTGGACGTTTGGCTTGTCAAGGTTTCCTGGTTAGGGAAGCTTGCGTCAGTGTACTGGTGCGTGGAACTTGATTTCTTCTCTTTGGAGAGCAATGGAGTGCCCAGTAATGAGTTTTGAGTTGGGTCTATGTGTTAGGTGTGACCTTGGGTAGCCTGTATGTTGACATTCAGGGCTATGTTCCTGTGTTGCTGGAGAATTTGCGTGGTATGTCTTGCTCTAAAACTTATTGGCTCTTGGGTGGTGGTTGGTTTCAGTGTAGGTATGGAGGCTTTTGGACGGTCACTTATCACTTAAAGTTCCATGTAGTCAGGAGTTTTCTGGTGTTCTCAGGTTTTGGGCTTAAGTTTCCTGCCTCTGGATTTCAGTTTTATTCTTCCTGTAGTCTCAGGACTTCTCCAACTATACAGCTCTGATAATTAAACTTCTAGGTTAATGGCGAAAAGATTCTCCCCCGTTAGGGACACCCAGAGAGGTTCACAGAGTTACATGAACAGGAGAAAAGGGAGGAGGGAGATAGAGATGAGTAGGAGGAGAAAAAGGGGGACTCAAGAGGAGAGAGACAGATCTACGCAGCTGTCTGTTCCCAGAGTGTTCTCGTATCTCAGACACCTACAAGGATTCACAGAATTGGATGGGGAAGAGAAGGGGAAAAGAGGAAATAGAGGTGTTCTGAGGTAGAAAACAGAGAGTCAAGATTGGGAGGGAATAATCTTCGGTTTTAAGATAGGGCTTCTCTTTTTTTTTTTTTTTTGTAAGGTTATAGTGTAGTGAAGATGAAAATGAAGAGTAGTAGAGGAGTACTAGAGGACTTTAAAAGAAATAAGAGAAAAAGAAAAATAGAAAATAGAAGAGAAAAAGGAAAGAAAAAAAAAAAGAAGAAAAAGGAGAAGAAAAAAAAAGAAAAAGAAAAAAAAGAAAAAAGAAAGAAAAAAAAATTTTTTTTTCCCCTAATTAAAAAAATCGTAAAAATCTATGAAAATGAAAGTTAAGGAGTAATGGGGGAGTAATAGGGAATTTTAAAGGAAAATAAAAGAGAAAAAATAAAAAAGAAAAATATAAAAAGAAAAAAATTTTTTTTTTTTTTCCTTACTTAGAAAAAACAGAAAAATAAAAAAAAAAGTAAAAATATGTCTAGGAATTTCTCTGGAGCTGTTGCGGTCAGTGTGGGTTCCGCTCAGTTTCAGATAGCTCCTCGTTCCAGCTTGCACTTCTCGATATCTACAGGGCCCTTCCGGTGAAGTCGGTGTTTTCTTCAGGGATTTTAATCTGTTGCACCAGTCCCTTCTGAAGCGGTTCCCTTTGTTTATTTGGCTTCTGTTTGCCGGTCTCTTCAGAGGCTCATTTCCGCCCTGACACAGGCGGCCGGAGGCGGACTCTTATTCAGGTAGCTAGTTCCGTTGCGCTGCTGGGAGGGGCTGATGCTGCGGGGCGGGGCTGGCGCTGCGGGGCGGGGCTGACGCTGCGGGGAGGGGCTGGCCCTGCGGGGGCGGGGCTGACGCTGCGGGGAGGGGCTGGCCCTGCGGGGGCGGGCTGGCGCTGCCGGAAGGGGCTGACGCTGCTTTCTCCGTCTGCGCTGCTCAGGCTCCCGGCTGTTCTATATGGAGCGCGCCCCGCGCTGCGCGAGGTTCCAGCCCTCGGGTGTTACACAAAAGCGCGGAAGGAAAAGCTGCGCCTGCTCTCTGTGCCTTCCCCGTCAGAGCGGTCCAGGCAGCCAGGGGCTTGGTGGGCGCGCTATCCCCAGGTGTGGCACACCCACTCCCTTCCGCGGACCCAGTCTCAGTTTCCGCTGGCGCCAGGCGGGTGCGCGCGCCTTCCGCCCTCTGCGTCCCCAGCCCCAGTCCCCGCCCCGCGCCGGTCGGGTGCCTGCGCCCTGTGTCTCGCCGCGACCTTCCCCTCCCCCCTGCCTCCTGCCTCCGGCAGGGCTGGGCCGGTCCGCAGCCTGCGAGCTCTTCTCGGGACTTTCCCCGTCCCTTTGTTCTGCGAACGGCCGGCAGTGTGTTCCGGCCGGTCAATTTTCTCTCTCTCCTTTGGTCTCCCACAGTTCAAGTTGGCACCTCACAGAAGCTCCCCCCGATTGTCCTCAGGGCACTCAGGCCCGGACCCTAGCCCAAGCAAGGCCGCCTAAGACTCCCTTCCCGGGACGGGTCTCCGTCCTTAGCTCTTTTGTCTCACTTTTTATCTTTTATATTTTGTCCTACCTCCTTTCGAAGACAATGGTCTGCTTTTCTGGGCGCCTGATGACCTCAGCTAGCGATCAGAAGTTGTTTTGTGAAGTTTGCTCTGCATTCGGTTATTCTTTTGATGAATTTGTAGGAGAGAAAGTGGTCTCCCGGTCCTACTCCTCCGCCATCTTGGCTCCTCCTCCTCCTGGGACTTCTTAACTTGTCCTTTCTTTAATGAACTTAACTATTTTTAATTCTTTTTCAAGTCCATGTAAAAAATTTCTAAATGAGAATCATTTATGAATTTTTCCCAATTTTATATTCTGTTACATCTGAGAAATTTTTAAAAATATATTCATGTTTTTGTGTCTGTGTGTTTTACAACATAGCCTCTGATAAGAGGAATAAGAGTTCCTTATCAGAAGAAATACTACATATTAGATGTTTTATATTAAGTATGAAACGAAAGCGAAAGTTGCTCAGTCCTGTACAACTCTTTGAAACTCCATGGACGACACATTCCATGGAATTCTCCAGGCCAGAATACTGGAGTGGTTAGCCATTCCCTTCTCCATGGAATCTTTCCAACTCAGGGATCAAACCCAGATCTCGAATATTGCAGGCAGATTCTTTACCAGCTGAACCACCAGGGAAGCCGTATATTAGTTATATAAGCACTGTATCATTGTTTTCCTGGTAAGATCCGGTTGTCTTTCTCAGCTACTTTGAAGGCTGATTCAGGAAACAGCAGTGGTAGCTTTGAACTACTCTATAATCTCATCCTGGTTTGATTCAAATTCTCTAAGTCTTTAATATCAGTCTGTAATGGCTTCTTTTTCCCCAAAATAATTTAGATTCTATCTTCAAAATTGTCTTAGTAATGTTGGGATATCCACAGCATCCTGGGACACATGTGCTTGCAAACAAATCTACCCTGTTCTCTGACTGTGACCTACTGGTTAAGATACCTTGTCACTGTTTCCTGGTGAAGCTTGTTACTATTGCCCGCTATGCATCCTTAAGCTGTGTCATGGTGTGTAGGGAGGAAGAGGGTGAATGGCTCTTTTGAAAAACAAGGTGGTATTTTACTTGGTCCTAAAGCCTCCAGAAGCTTTAATGAACACAGCTGGCTTAAAAAGCAATCCATCATGTTAGCGTGGGATTACAGGGTAGCAGCAAGTCTCACTGAGTCACCTCCATCTTTCTCATCTATCTTTTGTACTCTTTCTTATACCTAAAGTTGCTAAATTTTGTATTTTATTCTTTAGGAAAGAGCAAAAACCCCATATATATATATTTTGAGTCACCACTTTGTAGCAGTTGCAAAAGCAACCATCTATCTTGAGCTTAATTAGGACACTAGAGGCCTTCCCAGGGGTTGCTAGTGGTGAAGAACCCGCCTGCCAATGCAGGAGACATCAGAAATGTGGGTTCCATCCCTGGGTAGGAAGATCCCCTGGAGGAGGGCATGACAACCCGTTCTAATATTCTTGCCTGGAGAAGCCCATGAACGGAGGAGTCTGGTGGGCTACAGTCCATGGGGTCACAAAGAGTTGGACATTACTGAAGCAATTGAGCACACACACAGGACACTAGAAATTCTGTGATGGGCATTACTGCTATAAAGGAAAAGTTTAGTCTGGATGCAGAGGACAATTTACAGAGGATGAAGGACTGCATTAGTTAAGGCTACTGTAGCAGAACACTGCAGCTGGTTGACTTAAACAACAAACATTTATGTCTCTCAGTTCTGGAGGTTAGAGGTCTAAGACCAAGATGGCTAAAGACCCAGGGTCTGGTAAGAGCACTCTTCCTAGCTTGCATATGGCCACCCTCTCACTGTATCTCCACATGGCAGAGAAGAGACAGGGGTGATGCAAGCTCTCTGATGGTTTTGAAAGACAATCAGCAGCTACAGAATCAGGCAGAAAACGTCAGGCCGATGTGTGACATACTGATATGTGACAGGCTGAAAAAGCCTTCAGTGTTTCTTGAGGATTTCACCCTCATGACCTAATTACCTACCAAAGGCCCCGTCTCCTAACATCATCATCCTGAAGGTTAATATTTCAACATATGGATTTTGGGGAGACACAATCATTAAGCTCATGGTAAGGGGTGAAGTTGGAGTTGGAGAAGACGCTTGAGAGTCCCTTGGACTGCAAGGAGATCCATCAAGTCCATCCTGAAGGAGATCAGTCCTGGGTGTTCATTGGAAGGACTGATGTTGAAGCTGAAACTCCAAAACTTTGGCCACCTCATGCGAAGAGTGGACTCATTGGAAAAGACCCTGATGCTGGGAGGGATTGGGGGCAGGAGGAGAAGGGGACGACAGAGGATGAGATGGCTGGATGGCATCACTGACTCAATGGGCATGAGTCTGAGTAAACTCTGGGATTTGGTGATGGACAGGGAGGCCTGGCATGCTGCAATTCATGGGGTCGCAAAGAGTCGGACACAACTGAGCAACTGAACTGAACTGAACTAAACTGAAGGGGTGAAAGAAATTGAAAGTGAAAATTGCTCAGTCATGCCCAACTCTTTGCCACCCCATGGAATTCTCCAGGCTAGAATACTGGAGTGGGTAGCCATTGCCTTTCCAGGGAATCTTCCCAACCCAGGGACTGAAGCCAGGTCTCTTGCGTTGCAGGCAGAATCTTTACCAGCTGAGCCACCAGGGAAGTCCAAGAACACTGGAGTGTGCAGCCTATCCCTTCTCCAGGGGCTCTTCCAGACCCAGGAGTTGAACCATGGTCTCCTGCATTGCAGGTGGATTCTTTACCAGCTGAGCTGTCAGAGAAGAGGTGCCAACCTACTAATCCAAGAGAGATGAAAAGCCAAAATACTACTCTTAAAGCCATCTTTTCTTTCTTCAATTTTACAATAGAAATTTACATTGTGAGTATGACAAGCAATGATAACTTGTAGCCAAATTTACTGAGTTAGTTACGGGTATGCCACTATATGGGGCTCCCTCAGTAGCTCAGCTGTAAAGAATCTGCCTCTAGTGCAGGAGCTTCAGGAAATGCAGTTTCAGTCCCTGGGTCAGGACGATCCCCTGAAGAAGGGCACGGCAACTCACAACAGTATTCTTGCCTGGAGAATCCCATGGACAGAGGAACCTGGCGGGCTACAGTCCATCGGGTCTCAACGAGTCGGACACAACTGAAGTGACCACACGCACACTCACACATGTTGCTACATAAATGCAAAATAATACTAACATGAACTCAAAGTACCAAAAACCTGATATTATGACCAAAATTAAGATCAAAATATGGCATTTATTTATCTAATACATACTCACTGAGTGCTTAATATATAACTAGGTAGCAGATGACTTACAAGGCTCTCTATCATTGTCATCACAGATCTAAGTATAGAGGAAACTATGTGACTGTTAACTATTGATTACCAGCTGACCACTGTATTTGTGACATGCACAGATAATACCCACAACAGTAGTCCTGAACACCAATAAATACATATTTGGCCACCTGTTACTTGACAGGCATCATGCTAGATGTTTAGTGTACAAGATACGAATTAGCCATGGTCATTGTTCATGAAGATGATGTGATGTAAAATTAAAAAAATGAGTAGTTACTAATGAGGCTGAATGGACATCAGGTTTCCTGACTGAAGCCAGTCAAGTAGTGGACAAGCCTTTAAAAACAAAATAAATGAAAAGCAAAGAAATATGATTCTTAAAACCTAAGAACCACTTCAATTTTTTTCTAAGTGGTTTCAAAGGAAAATCAGAAGCTACAGAGTAAGGCAAAAAATAGGTTGACATGTGACAGGCTGGAAAAACCCTCAATGTTTCTTCACAATCAGTCACTGAAAACATGAAATAGCATGAGGCCATCTTTTAAAGCAGCAATAATTTAACTGAAATTTATCACTTAGGGAAGACAAAGTATTACTGAGCTCAAGTGTGTCTATCCTCACTTGCTGAACTATCTCCAAACAAAATCCACAGAGGCAAAGGATGAAACTGAATTGATATATACACAGTCCACAGTCACATGAATCTTCAGTCAATCCAAAGACAAAGAACAGACAATTTCACAGTTCTCTAGGCTATTTAAATATTAATCTGGAAAGGAAGTAAAAGACTGACAATGATTTTTATGTGTAAAAACAATTATTGAAGAAAGAAAATTTTTAAAGGATTGTGAAATTAAACTAGCCTTAAAATCACTCAGTTAAAATGTCACTGCAGGTTGATTAATGAAAACATATGAAAAGGGCATGGAATTAATATAAAGAAACTACATTTGTGAAGGTGACATTACTCTCATTATGACTGCTATTGTTTATTTGTCAGAAACAAAATACAGTTAATTAAAAAATGTCTTTAAAATGTGCTAGCGAAAGCATTTTTAAGACTTAAAGGAAAAAGTACAGAATTATGCAATATGTTTTAAAAATAAAATCATTCAATATTAATTACCTTTCAAACCATAAAGAGCAGTAAATAACATTCAGAATTGATAGCTCAATGTAGAAATTATTCTCATGGCACAGGCACGACTGATATTTCTTCAGAATTCTCAGGTATGTTACAGAAAGAAGCTCTTATGGGTAGGGTGAGCTTTAGGTCAAGAAATAAACATACTCGAGAACTATCACAGATGTTCCAGAATTAAATATGAAAAGTGTGTAGATTGTTCAACTGAAAAAACTCAAACATAAAATGACAATGGAAGATGCCTAAAAACAAAAATCACCTGACCAACAAGAGGCTGCCTGAGTTATCATGTTTGTCTCTCTTTCATAATTGCTATTTGTAATTCTAAGGCAAAGTCAGGTTTTAGAGTACTTTGAAAAAATTTCAGAGCCACCTCCACAGTGAGTTGGGAGGGACTAACTGTAGAGCTATGCACAGAGGAATCAGAGGTTCCACCTGACAAGGTTCCACCCCTTGTCCTTGGGTCCTGCCCCCACCACCTGAAGCAATGGGTTGGTGGAGGAAAGACCAGTGTTGGTGGAAAAAGTCCTGTGGATTACATTTAGGAGAAAGGACAGCAGCAGCATTACTCAGCAACCTCGAGAAATAGGCTCGCAGGGCTAATAGATAAGCAGTATTGTATACACAGTCCACTACAAACCATGGAGGAAAACGAATTTCTCATCCAAAGGTGAAACAACAAGTGTTTATTACTCCTCTGAATAAATTTCGTGCAAACCACTTCCTATACCATATCACATTTGCTTTAAATCAAAAAGCCTTGTCTCTTTGCAATTCTACATGAAAATAACCCCTATTCTTTCAGTTTCACCATGGCAAATGCCTGATTCATGGTTGGATGCTATACAGTTTAATATTCTCTAAAAAGACCAAAAGGATTTTATGACCTGTCTAGAAGGATGAATTAGACAACTCTCAACCATCTCTTTGGATAGCTAATGGAATTTTAATATTGTACAAAAACAAGTTGTACTTTTTAACAAAAGGGGGCCTTAAAAACTAAAAATCACTCAAATCCTAGAACAGCCTCAGTGACATGGAAAGTCCTCAGAATCATAAAATCTCCCTAGTTAGCTGTCAGAACATCACCGAATGTCATTTGAGAGTCTCTTCTCCTTTTAAAAAAGAATAATGTACAAAACAGCATCATTAGGAAGGGTTCAGTAAGATTACTTTTTCTAAAATTTTATATCATGAAAGAGAGTTTTTCATCTCACCAAAAGAAAAAAATCAGTGTTATTTTTAAAGCTGTGAACTGTAGAGGGAACATCTGCAATAGGTGAGGAGGAGGAAACAAAGAACAATGTTGTCTGGCTTCGTTACCTGTCTAAAGAAGCACAGTAATAATCGGTCAAAGGGAATAAAAATTATTGCGTGGATGCTCCTAGGATATCTCTCAAAAATGTTGCCTATGATGTATGGAGGACTTCCCTGGTGTCTCAGTGGTAAAGATTACACCTGCCAATGCAGGAGCCATAGGAAACACAGGTTTGATCCCCGAGTTGGGAAGATCCCCTGGAGAAGGAAATGACAACCGACTCTGGTATTCTTGCCTGGGAAATTCCGTGGATAGAGGAGCCTGGCGGGTTATAGTTTATGGGCTCACAAAAGAGTTGGACATGACTTAGTGGCCAAACTACAACAAATGATATATGGACAACAGGGAATAAGATATCACTGAAAAATGCTGCACGGTCAAAATTTGTATATACATCTGTATATACAACCTTTCTTAATGGAAGAGAATATGCATTTAGAGCTTCACAATGAAGGAAGGTATCTAAACCTGCATTTTGTTAATAGGGATATATAAGCAACTATTAACTTCCCTGGACATTTGGCCTTATCAATTGGGACAGTGGAAGATTCCACGCATAACACAACCATCAGTGTAGTCAGCTGCCAGCCTGGGTTGGGTAATGACTGGCCAAAGCAATGGGGAAAGCCATTCTAGAAAAAAAAAATCAAACTTGATTTGAAGCTGAGCTATAAACACCTGGGAACTGTGCACGGGGACCAAAGTTGAAGATGTGCTTGTGGAGTTCATGAAACTATCCTTGCTGTGCCACAAAATGGAATTGGGCTGATGAAAATGTATATTAACTTTGCTCGAGTGCATCTTAAAAAACACATTGGCCTGTAAATAAAACTGTGGTAAGGCCATTTTGTCATCTTCTGATAAATAGTTCTGACACATTCCATCAGATTATTTATATTTCTTGAATGTGCATGCATCATTCAAGCAAAAAATCATTTTCAAATTCTGTAACTCCTAAAGGACAATTATCTCCCTTTATTTGGGGGAAAAAGGGTGTATATAAACCTTCACATTTCCTTTTATGCTTGCTCAGTTCAGTTCAGTTCATTCTTTCAGTGGTGTCCGACTCTTTAAGACCCCCTGGACTGCAGCACACCAGGCCTCCCTGTTCATCACAACTCCCAGAGCTGACTCAAACTCAAAATTATTGAGTAGGTGATGCCATCCAACCAACTCACACTCTGCTGTCCCCATCTCCTCCTGGCATCAATCTTTCCCAGTGTCAAGGTCTTTTCAGATGAGTCTGGTCTTTGCATCAGGTGGCCAAAGTATTAGAGTTTCAGCTTCAGTAACAGTCCTTCCAATGAATATTCAGGACTGATTTCCTTTAGGATGGACTGGTTGGGTCTCCTTGCAGTCCAAGGGACTCTCAAGAGTCTTCTCCAACAATACAGTTCAAAACCATCAATTCTTTGGCACTCAACTTTCTTTATAGTCCTACTCTCACATCCATACATGACTACTAGAAAAACTATAGCCTTGACTAGACGGACCTTTGTTGGCAAAATAATGTCTCTGCATTTTAATATGCTGTTAGGTTGGTCATAACTTTTCTTCCAAGGAGCAAGCGTCTTTTAATTTCATGGCTGCAGTCACCATCTACAGTGATTTTGGAGCCCCCAAAATAAAAATCTGTCACTGTTTCCACTATTTCCCCATTTATTTTCCATGAAGTGATGTGGTCAAATGCTATGATTTTAATTTTCTGAATGTTGAGCTTTAAGCCAAACTTTTTCACTCTCCTCTTTCACTTTCATCAAGAGGCTCTTTAGTTCTTCTCCACTTTCTGCCATAAGGGTGGTGTCATCTGCATATCTGAAGTAATTGATATATCTCCCGGCAATCTTGATTCCAGCTTGTGCTTCCTCCAGCCCAGCATTTCTCATGATGTAATCTGCATATAAGTTAAATAAGCAGGGTGACAATATACAGCCTTGACATACTCCTTTCCCAATTTGGAACCAGTCTGTTGTTCCATGTCCAGTTCTAACTGCTGCTTCCTGACCTGCCTACAGATTTCTCAGGAGACAGGTTAGGTGGCATGGTATTCCCATCTCTAAGAATTTTCCACAGTTTGTTGTGATCCACACAGTCAAAGGCTTTGGCATAGTCAATCAAGCAGAGATAGATGTTTTTCTGGAACTCTCCTGCTTTTTTGATGATCCAGCAGATGTTGGCAATTTGATCTCTGGTTCCTCTGTTTTTTCTAAATCCAGCCTGAACATCTGGAACATTCACAGTTCACATACGGTTGAAGCCTTGCTTGGATATTTTGAGCTAGCATGTGAGATGAGTACAATTGTGTGGTAGTTTGAGCATTCTTTGGCATTGCCTTTCTTAGGGATTGGAATGAAACCTGACCTTTTCCATTCCTGTGGTCACTGCTGAGTTTTCCCAATTTGCTGGCATATTGAGTGCAGCACTTTCACAGCATCATCTTTTAGGATTTGAAATAGCTCAACTGGAATTCCATCACCTCCACTAGCTTTGGTCATAGTGATGCTTCCTAAGGCTCACTTAACTTCTCATTCCAGGATGTCTGGCTCTAGGTGAGTAATCAGACCATTGTGATTATCTGGGTCATTCAGATCTTTTTTGTATAGTTCTTCTGTGTATTCTTGCCACCTCTTCTTATTATCTTCTGCTTCTCTTAGGTCCATACCATTTCTGTCCTTTATTATTCTCATCTTTGCATGAAATGTTCCCTTGGTATTTCTAATTTTCTTGAACTGATCTCTAGCCTTTCCCATTCTATTGTTTTCCTCTATTTCTTTGCACTGATCACTGAGAAAGGCTTTCTTATCTCTCCTTGCGATTCTTTGGAACTCTGCATTCAAATGGAAATATCTTTGCTTTTCTCCTTTGCCTTTTGGTTCTCTTCTTTTCTCAGCTATTTGTAAGACCTCGAGAGACAACCGGTTTGTCTTTTTGCTTTTCTTTTTCTTGGGGATGGTCTTGATCATGCCTTCTGTACAATGTCCCGAACCTCTGTCCATAGTTCTTCAGACTCTCTGTCTATCAGATCTAATCCCTTGAATCAATTTGTCACTTCCTCTGTATAATCATAAGGGATTTGATTTAGGTCATACCTGAATGGTCTAGTGGTTTTGCCTACTTTCTTCAATTTTAGTCTGAATTAGGCAATAAGGGGTTCATGATCTGAGCCACAGTCAGCTTCTGGTCTTATTTTTGTTGACTGTATAGAGCTTCTCCTTCTTTGACTGCAGAGAATATCATCAGTTGATTTCAGTATTGACCACCTGGTGATGTCCATGTGTAGAGTCGTCTCTTGTGTTGTTGGAAGAGGGTGTTTGCTCTGACCAGTACATTCTCTTGGCAAAATTCTATTAGCATTTGCCCTGCCTCATTCTGTACTCCAAGGCCTAATTTGCCTGTTACTCCAGGTATCTCTCATTTCTTACTTTTGCATTCCCCTATTATGAAAAGGACATCCTTTTTTGGTGTTAGTTCTAGAAGGTCTTGTAGCTTTTCATAGAACCATTCATCTTCAGCTTCTTTAGCATTACTGGTCAGGATGTAGACTTGGATTACCATGATAATGAATACTTTGCCTTGGAAACGAACAGAGACCATTCTGTCATTTTTGAGATTGCATCCAATTACTGCATTTGTGAAGTTTCTCTGGAAGTATTTCAAAATGGCTAATTATTTTTTAATCTATAACATTTTCTTATAGATATATGTGCCTTGCTTTGTTTTAGTTTTTGAATGTAGTGAGAATATTTGCTTTATCTTTTCTTGATACTGACAGTGTTTGAAGTCTTTCAGGTCTGTTTCTGTGTCTATTGCTTCTGTTGTTTCCTGCAGAAATGCTTTGCTTCCATTGAAGTTCACAGCTTAAGGGACTTTTATATATATATATATAAAAACTAGGAGATAGAAATTTGGGCTCTGTGTCCACAGGAAAAGTCCCCATGATTACAACTTCTTGGTAATGATGTCCCCTCACACTGTATCCTGGTCAGCTCTGTTTGGTGTAAGATGTTAGAATTTTTCCTTCATGCAAAATACCACCAAAACCAAAGTTCCAGTTCTCAATGTTGGCAGTGTGCCTTCAGCACGAAAGCAGTCACAAAACCCTTCTTACCTGTCTGTGTTCCCACTTTCATTCATATTTTCATTCACATCTTCTTCCTCTATGTCATTTCTTCAATACTTAAAAAAAATAATAAAAACATATTACATAAAACATTTATCAATTTTTTTCAGTAGGGTACATTGTCTAAATAAGCTAGCTCATATGATTGGAAAGGGAATTTCTTCTCCTTCTTTTTTTTTTTTTTGTCTATATAGAAGCTTTCTTTTAAAATTTTCTGCTCTGGACACTATTTTTTCATTTCATTTTTAAAAATTTTTATTTATTTTTAATTGGAGGATAATTGCTTTACAATATTTTGTTGGTTTCTGCTATACATCAATATGATCAGCCAGAGGTATACATATGTCGCCTTCCTCTGGAACAACCCTCCCACCTCCCACCCCATCCCACCCCTCTAGATTGTCACAGAGCACTGGACTTGAGCTCCCTGCATCATAAAAGGAATGCATTTGAGTCATTTTTAGTGAGGTGGATGAACCTAGAGTCTATTTTACATGGTGAAGTGAGTCAGAAAGAGAACAAATATCATATATTAATGCACATATATGGGGTCTAAAAAGATGGTACTGATGAACCTATTTGCAGGGAAGCGATGGAAATGCAGACACAAAGAACAGACTTGTGGACACAGTAGGGGAAGGAAAGGGAATTTCTAATGCCTAAATTATAAAGGTAATATGGGAATGATTAATTTTAGAATTATATACATTAACACTTTCATAGAGTATGGTTTGGCATGGGCCACGTCAAGATTATCAGACAAAACAGATACATTATTTTTAGTTTTGTCACTAACAAATCACAGCCCTTAAGTTTTTGAACATCCAATTGGTCACTTAGATATTGAAAATATGATAATTCTTATACCCTTGCTTGCACTGCATAAATAGAGCTATAACTTAAATTGAGAGAGTGAAGTATCTTTATTGTAGCACACATTCCTGTTTTTAAACTGGCACAAATGAGTAACAAAAATATCCCAGATATTTCAAGAAAGAAATACTGACAAAATGTAAGGTCTGAGTCTGTCACACAATAAGCTTAGATAAGCACATCTTAAAGCAAAATTTGACATATTAATGTAAATCCTCTCATAACAGTAATACTGGTGGTGGTGGTTTAGTTGCTAAGTCCTATCTGACTCTTGTTTCCCCATGGACTGTAGCCTGCCAGATTCCTCTCTCCATGGAATTCTCCAGGCAAGAATATTAGAGTGAGTTGCCATTCCCTTCTCCAGGGGATCTTCCTGACCTAAGAATTGAACCTGGGTCTTCTGCATTGGTGGTAGATTCTTTACTGACTGAGCTACAAGGGAAGTCTAACAATAATACTAGATAATGCATAAATTTTTATACAGCTCATGAGGTGCTCACAGCAAGTATACTGGGGTGGTTTGCCATTCCCTCCTCCAGTGGGTCATGTTTTGTCAGAACTCTCTGCTATGACCAGTCCATCTTGGGTGGCCCTACACTGCTTGGCTCATAGCTTCACTGAGTTACACAAGCCCCTTTGCCATGATAAGGTAGTGATCTGTGAAGGGGCAAACCTGGATAGTGTATTGAAAAGCAGAGACATTATTCTGCCAACAAAAGTCCATATCGTCAAGGTTATGGTCTTCTCAGTGGTCACTTACGAGTGCTAGACGGTAAAGAAGGTGGAGCCCTACAGAATTGATGCCTTCGAACTGTCCTGCTGGAGAAGACTCCTGAGAGTCCCTTGGACAGCAAGGAGATCAAACCAGTCAATCTTAAGGGAAATCAACTCTGAATACTCATTGGAAGGGCTGATGCTGAAGCTGAAGTTCCAATATTTTGGTCATTTGATGTGAACAGCTGAATCATTGGAAAAGTCCTTGATGTTGAAAAAGATTGAAGACAGAAGGAGAAGAGGGCATCAGAGGATGAGATGGCTGGATGGCATCACCAATGCAATGGACATGAACTTGGGCAAACTTCGAGAGATGGTGAGGGACAGAGAGGCCTGGCATGCTGCAGTCCACGACATAGCAAAGTGGACACAACTGGATGACTGAACAACAACAGTGCATAAATTTATTATATCCAAATCCCAGTATGAGAGAATTAGTCTCAAGCGATATGCATTGGGCAAACAAATGTTCATTAGCTAAATTACGCTTATCAGACAGTAAATGAAGTAGCAATGAGCTTTGCCTTAGGATATTCATAAGTATTATTTGGCATATGGTTGACTTTATCCAGAAAGTTAGTTTCAAGAACACTCTCCTTATCAATTTAGTAATTGTTTAGTAATCTTGAAAAAGAAGAAAATAGCAGAGGTCACCATACAGAAAATGTAAGACAGATTATCTGTTCATTTAATCTAGTTGTAGGCCTATTTATTTTAACTGCTTTACAGTAGTTTAATCCATTGTACAGTGCTTCAGAGGGAATGAAAGAAATACAGTTCCATCCATATTTTCTGAGTTTTTCTTATCAGTCTTCTTTCTTCTCTTGCTCAAGATTTTATCCTTATGGAACATTTTGGTTCTGTTGAGGACCTGGCCTCTACCTGCACAAAATTCCTTGCCCTCTTATTTATTTAATCATTTATCTACTTAATAAATATCCATTGAGAAGATATTGTATTTCAGGCAAAGTCTAGGAGCCAGGGTCTTGTGACAGAAAAGACAGACCCAATTCCTGTTCTACAAGCTTAGTTTCTAATGTAAGAAAAGAGAAAATAAACATAGATAGTAGCAAGTAAGTAAGACAACTTCAAAGAATGAAAAAAAAAAAGAATGCTGCAAAGAAAATAAAAGAGAGCCCTGATAGAGAAGTAGAAAGATAGAGAGAAGGTTTGTGAATTTAGTTGTGGGGATCATGGAAAGTTTGTCTAAAGAGATAATATTTGGGCTCAGACTATAGTGATGTGGAGGAAACAGCCTTGCAAGGATAAACTTAGATGTTAAATAGAAATCACTTGTCTCAGGATCTGCAAATGGTACACACCATCTTACTTTCTCTTCTCTCTAACTAGGTACTCTATTTCTCTCTGTTCTCATAGTTCAAAGGGGAAAATAACATCCAAGGCAGACAATAGTAAGAAGAAACTGGGAAAAGAGAAAAGATTGTTT